>NC_143252.1:132555537-133165850 GCF_984573655.1 Nuphar pumila | reverse complement strand
GAATTGTGAAATGTTTAGAAAGCATATGGGAAATCAAGTAAGAAAGGATGGTGTAAACAATTAAAATAGTAACATTTAAGCCCACAAGGGCTCCCGTCATCTAATAGAGGGTTGACTTGTGAATGTCACCAAGTTGAGACGATGTCATAAGTTCGAAACCAACGGGTAGCGTCACTATCAACTTGAGAGTTGAGACCATGCATGCCCTTACAGATGTAAACAGTTCGGATTTGGGTTGGATGTAGGCAATACTATGTTCAACTAATCGGATGTTGGCTAAACGGATTCGGATTCACACGGTGAAAAGCTCATACCAGATCTGCTTTTTTACATGTAAACATATTTGAATATTCATCAAATTTTTGGATATTTATCAGATTTGGTCGCACAAAATCAAAACCACATCTGCATCCGATTATAATTGGATATGGTTTTGGCTTACCAAATGCTAGTAAATGGAATCAAATATGAACTGATACAGGATAATAACCAATTCATTGGCATCCCTTACACTAAGCACCAAGTACTGCACCTAGAAGACAAAGGTGCCATTACCATAAGAGCCTAGGGTCAAAACCAATGTTGTCAGTATTGGAATTGGACTTGTTTTGTTTGACCAACGATTCTAGTGAATCGGCCGGTACCGATTCTCAAGTGAATCATTCTGAATCGGACAAAAAAATAATAAAATATTATATGTCAATGTTAAAGTTATTCAAATAATATAAAATTTTTAATTTTAAGTTATTTTTTGCTGATACGCCCTTGGGTCGAATCTATTATTTTTTGCTGAACACTGGTCGAAACTAGGACTGTCAAGGGGTTGGGTTTGGATGGAATCAAACTTGGACCAGATTTTTGGGTATGGTATAGGGTTTGGACCCGGGTCTAATCGGGTCCACTATAAGAAAAATATACCCGGACCTAATAAGGACTACATGAACCAGATCCAGACCATGCTTGGTAAAACCATTTTTTTTTATCATTTTCACATTAAAAAATTATGGGTCCTAATCGAAACTCTGACCGGGTCTGGGTCTGGTATAAAATTTTACAAACTATACACAGGTCCATGTATTAATTGGACCTTCAGATCCGAACCCAGGTCTTAATCTGGTCTTCTTATATATCAACATACCCGGACCCTATAGGGCTTGCTTCGGGTCGGGTCTGGGTAAACCTGACCCGTCGTTGACACCTCTAGTCAAAACCAAAAAACTGTGATAATGTTTGCTGCTAATCAAGCTCAACCATGATAAAAGTGGGTCAGGTTTATGACTTGGAAACATAAGCTCTTGGGTCTAGTTGGATACGGGTAGGAATTGTGTAAACACATACAGTTCGATTTGGGTTCGAATTAGTTTAGACACATCATGTTCGACCTTTTCCATAAAAATAATAGATTTTTTTTTTGCCTGTTTTCGTTAATCCATTATAGTTAGGGATGGCATTGGACCGGGCAGGGTGCGGTTTGTCATCGAACATAGGATGGCCATGGTTCAAAATTGATATAAACCAGAAGCTCGATTTAAGAAAAATTTATAAACAACCATGAACCTACGGGGCTCCACATGTCTGTTAGGAGCAGCTAGTGCACGTCACTTTGTGTTGGGAAGTTGCAGATTCAAAATCCAATGGTATATTGGATAGTTTATGAATTATCTAGGAAAACATGAAATAAATCTGAAAATAGCAAAAAATTCAAAAAATTTGCTGAAAATAATTAAAACTTATGAGAAATTAATGAAAAGCCAAAAATAAACTGAAAATTAACAAATCTTGAATCTAACTCTATTGTGCTTTAAAAATTTTTTTTATAGGTGATTTTTTTTAATCTTGATAAACCCAACTTTCAATCTTTATAAAGCCTATCTTAGATAGTTTCCTAAATCTATTTAACTTCCTATTGAATTTGAATCCATCATTTGGACCCGATATCCAAATACAAAGTAAACAAAATTCAAATGTAAAAATAAATTCTAATGAACCTTTGTGAACCTGTTTCTTTTTGCTCTGCTCTTGCATCAGAAACACTGGGGACATCTTTTGTCATAAGGTCAAAGTTGGGCGCACTTCTCAACAAGTAGAGAGGACCTCAAGGTACCACCCGAAGGCTTGCCCGTGCGAGAATAAGGGTGGTTGGTTTTTTTCCCTTGACCTAGAGTTAAAGGAAAAAACTCAATGGTTAAAAGTGCCATTAGCAAAGGAGGCATGTGACTCTACTGGAGAAGAGAGATCTAGGGTATGTACAATTACTATGTAAACAAATGATGCAAGAAAACGATCCCTAAAGCATGGGAGTAGGAAGTGTGAACACTTGTGGCTTGTTTGATAGCTCATTTTAAGATTGGACAAAATAAAAGAACATAACAGACAAAACTCACGCTCTGTCTATTCTATACTAAGGCCAATATTTGTTTAGACTGTGGAAGAAGTTGTGCTCCTTATGTCTAATGATTGTTTTACAATTTGTGCCGGCAACATAAACACACACACAAATAATGAGTTAGATAACATTGTTTTGGATCATACGTTTTGCTCAACCATATGAGTGTTTTAATATGTTTATTATGGATTTTAGCCCCAGATATAGATCTTGGATTGGATTTGAAAATAAAAGATAGTTTAAAATTTGAGTAATTTGAGAAAATAAGAATTGCTATTTTTTTATATATAAATGTTTTAATCAACGTCACATTACATCTAATTATGAAAGTTTATCATAAAATATCAAACCCTAAAATCAAATTATCTATAAAAATCAAATTACCAAACCCTATTAAATCATAAAACCTTAAAATGCAAGAAAATAAAAACATAAATAAATAAAAACCCTAAAATATAAGAAAAATAAACTATAAATTAAATAAAAAATCTCTATATCAAAACGTAATAAAAAATGCCCTAATCAAATTAACTATAAAAAAGTTAATTAAACCATTAATCATAGAAAAAAATCTAATCAAATCAAAGAAAATCTTAATCAAATTAACTATAAAAATTCTTAATTTAAAAAATGTTATTCAAATCCCTAATCAAAGAGAATCGAATAAAAAACCCTGATCAAATTAACTACAAAAATCCCTAATTTAAGAAATTTGATTCAAATCTGTAATCAACGAAAATCAAAGAAAAAACTCAGATCTATGAAAATTAAAGAAAAAAACTCAAAATGTTATTCGACTGCAAGAGAGAGAGAGACAGGGACCTTCCCTTGACTTTTTTTTTTAAATGTTCCCTCCTTGTTTCAATCGTAACTGGGGGTGCAACAAAAATAATGGTTGATGCATTCTGCGCATCTGTCACGTCCCTTGTTTGTTCGATGCAGTGTTCTACATAGGGGTGGCAAAACCTGACATGGCCCGCCAACCCGCCTCTTAGGCGGGTTCGGGTTGGGCTTAAACTAACTCGTTTAATAAACGGGTCGACTCGCCTAACCCGTTTAATAAACGGGTCGACCCGCCTAACCCGTTTATTAAACGGGTCGGGTTCGTGTTAGGGGTATGTCAACCCGACTGACCCATTTAATAAACGGGTTAGGCGGGCGGGTCAACCTGCTAACCCATCCGCCAACCCATGAACCCGTTTATTAAACGAGTTGGCGGGTCGTGTCGGGTTACCCATTTAATAAACAGGTCGGGTTCGTGTTTGCCATAGCCGACCCGTTTAATAAGTGGGTCGGGTTCGGGTTGAGGTATACTGACCCACCAACCTGCCGGGTCGACCCACCAACCCGACCCGATTGCCACCCCTAGTTCTACACCACTGCGGCATCCTGCCGGACGTGCGAAACACCGTATCAAACTTACTTAGGAAACACAAGGGCAAGTGAGAAACGATAACAAAGACAAGCAATTTGGGATGTTCTCGAAAGACACAAGATGATGCACGGTCACATCATGTGACCCCGTGACATGTTTTGTTTTTTTAGGTAAAGGGTTAAGTAGACCCGCACCAGTTATGCAACCATACCATTGGGATTTGAACTTGCAATGTCCCAACACAAGGTAACGTGCACTCACTGCTCCTACACAGGGGTGTCAACGGGTTGGGTTTACGTAGACCCGATCCGGACTAAACCCTTTAGGGTTTGGGTATGGTGACAAATAAGAAGACCCAGGTCTGGACCCAAAGGTCTGATTAATACATAGACCTGGGTATAGTTTATGAAATTTTATACCCGACCCAGACCTGACCCGAATATTCCGATTAAGACCTACAATTTTTTCAATGTAAAAATGATAAAAAATATTACTTTATCAGATATGGTCCGAATCTGTTTCATGTAGTTCTTATCAGGTCTGGGTATGGTTTTTCTCTTATAGTAGAACCGATTAAACCAAGGTCCGGACCCCATAAAAAATCTGATCCAAGTCTGGTTCCACCTGGGTCCTAACCAAACCGGACCAGTTGACACCCCTAGCTAATCCTACCAGATAACTGGAGCCCCCGTTGGTCTCCGTGACATGTTTTTAACCCTTTCACAATAGTCAATACTTTTTTAAACATGTTATATTTGTATTATTAACAAATATGTTTTTATACAAGTTTGTTTCTTTTTATTAAAAAACTAAAATATTGATGACCCCATATCCTACCTTTCATAAGAACCACTTATTCATGTCCCAAATTTGCATCATACCTGTGTTCCAGATGATATACGTAGGAAAGGACAAGCAAACATGGTTAACACCAAAGTTGCGTCATTTACTTAAGTTCCTAAGTTTTTACCTAAAATATTCATCACATATAATTCCTGTAATAAAAGCAAAATTAAAAATAGAAGAACTCTTTTAAAACATGAGAAAGGCTGTTCAGGATCAAGAACGTTCACTCTCATATCTTTAAAAGCGAATTTTCTCATGAAACTTCCAAAGCGTGAAAAAAACAAAGCCTGTAGTTTCCTAGTTCCCGGCGAGCTTCCAAAGACTTGAGAAAATTCCAGGGAATCATATTCATATGTCTAATGTACGTGGGTCCGTGTTTTCTTGCAAGAGCCGCCAACTTGGGCCGAGTTCCTGTGCATGGGGAATGGATGATACGGTACTACAGGCGTTCATCCCAGTTTATTTGTTTGGTTTATATGTGAAAGATTACGTCACGCAAAAGAAATCCTCTCTCTCTCTCTCCCTCCCTCTCGTTTTCTTGTCGCCGTTGTCCGTCTCTGCCATCATCAGCCACACGGCCGCCGCATTACTACGAGGAAATAACAACCCAAACCGACGAACAGAGAGAGAGAAAGCAGCAGCACCAGGCTCTCACCCATCTTCCCTTTTCTTTCCTTCCTTACGAGAGGACTCGCTTTGCATGGACGTGAAACCACTCAGATCCTTCCCTCCGATCGACGACCAATACGTCCTTCTTCTTTGAAAGAGATTGAGAGAGAGATCGCGCGCGCGGCTTCATCGTCTCGAGAGGTACGTTCACGAGAAACACCGTTCCTCTAATTCTTCTCCACTTCTTCTATTCCTTCCTCTCTTTCGGACGGCAACTCGTCCAGAGAGAGAAACCATCTTCTCTCTTGCCAACGAAATCGTCGGAGTTGGAGCTGAGATGAGCTCTCGGCTCTCTGCGATTTTCTTGCCTGGGACGTCCATCGGATCCGGCCTCGTTCCGAGACTTCCGCGTTGCTCTCGTCGGGAGGATCGGTTCCTCTTCCGTTAAAGCAATTCTAGTCGAGTTGGAGAGAGCCTCTTTTGATTTCGCGCTTCACCAAACGAAAAATTAGTTTAGTCGGCACCGTCGTTCTCTGCTCTGTTTTTTTTTTCTTGGTTGGGGAAGCGCGATCCGATCAGTGAGAGTTGCGACCTTGGTGATGTGGGATCACTTTTTTTAGCTAAAAGAAACTGCGAAAGAGCTCGTCTCTTGTTCTCAAAATCGTTACCGAAAGGTGGTTGTTGCCATGTTGAGCTTCATTCTTCGTGCTGCTCAAGTTCACCTTGGTGTTTATCTCAAAGGTGGTTTTTGGGGTTTCTTTTCAATCTGTGCTGCTTTGGTGGCCTGCAACGAGCTCATACGTCTGCCATTGATGCATGCTCTGCTTGCTGGCGGTGCCGCGAATCAGCCCGGCTTGTTTTCGGCGCCCAACTCTGCTTTGGTGGTAGAATATATGGTGCTGAGCCGGGGTAGTTGGAGTGTTGGGGTAATCTTTTAACGGCGATCTGGTTATTGCTACTTGGTTTGCATCTTTGAGTTGGTATTCGAGGGAGCTGATCTTGGTGATCGATATTCGAGGGAGCTGATCTTGGTGATCGATAAGGCCGTCGCCCGGGGAGTTGGCATTCATCGCTTATTGGAAGAATGTGAAGATGGTTTTGAGGGGATGATTTTGGGAAAGGTGGAGAGTTGGAATTGTTGTCTTCTTCTTCTTCTTCTTGATGAATATAATACTTGACATTCGTTTCAGTTTCCAAAACAGAGTAATTCAGGAGGTGCAAATGGTTCAGGAGACTTTCAGTTCTCTCTTGGTGGCATAATTTGTTTTGTGTTATCAATGTACATCTTTCTGCACTTGGTTTTCTGTGTGAGTGGTTAGGTGTTTTGGTGTCGGCTTGCCTCCCTCCGTTAAGTCGGAAATATATGTTCAACGTGATTTAATTTTTTGTAGTTATCAGATAATAGGGGGAAGAAAATTGGGCTGGACAATATATGAAAGTTTTCCTTGATATTTGATGTGCTCTAGAAAACTGTTGCTAGTGAGAGACTTTATAATTGTTTATTTCTCACTTGGTTAGGTTTCTTCCAATATTATGATTATTTTCTTCGAAAATTAGGTGTATAAATTGTGTTTGGGATGTCAGCTGCGCATTCCATACTCCTTTTAAGTCATGCCAATTGGATGCAACTATAGCTTACCGGGTACAATGATTTTACTGTGATTTTCAATAGTAGTATATTGGCATACAGGTGCAGGAGAAAAAATGGATGCCCATTTTTAGAGGAGTAAAAAAAGATCTTTATATTCTATCAACAAATTTTATATTCAAATTCAAAAAAAGTAGATTAAATTTTAAATACTTTGCTATATATTTCTGTTTCTGTCTGTTTTTTAGTCCAGTTGTGGGATAGCTATTCAAAACTAAGTCTCGGCTGAAATGGAACAACTTCACCTTCTAGACATCATTTCCAGTTCCAAACCAATTCACAGGACATTGAAAGAGGTAAAAAATAAAAAGAACTAAAATGAAAGAAAAGAGAAGAGTGGAACTCTGTGTATGTATGCATATAAGCATGAAATGTTGCAATATGGATAACAAGAAAAGGTTAGATTATATCTAAAATAAACTATAGGACTATTGATCTATTAAAAGAGAATGGTGCCAGCTCCTGTAGGAACAACGACGATGAAGGAAACAGTTCTACATGTAATGCATTGGCGAACCAGCACTTATATATAGATATTGTCTCTCACAACAATGCAAAGTCTTTTAGCATGACCAGCTTTATCCATGACAGACTAATAGGTTTCTTTGTTCTTGTACCCCTCAAACATGCAAGCAGAGACAAATTGGATACCCACTGTACTTGTTTCTCAAGAAACTGCATTTTCCACAGTGCCTTCTCTTAAAAGCTTAAGCATTTGAAAAAGCCAATATATGCATAGAATCAACAAATATCTATTGATTCTAGTAACCACTGACAGGTCTCCCGTGGGCAACATAGTCTTAAGCATCTATCTTACTATATTCATCAGATCGGGCTATACACATTCTATTTCAAGTCTATTAGTAGTATGATATGTGGGATAAATTCTATTTCAAGTCTATTAGTAGTACGATATGCGGATACGCTTATGAGAAAGAAAGGCATGTCATATCTGCTTGCTTTTTAGTTATCACAACTTACTAAGCACTCTGTGGAGACTCCACAAAATCAAGCTTATTGCAATATAGAAGAAGCCTTTTGCAATGCTTGAGCTTGAATTGGAGATTACAACATTCATTTTAGAACTTTATGATTTTTTTTCTTGGAAGAACTCTTTATGCTATTTCTCTGTTTCATCATACATTACTTTTAATCTTTTAAGGTTCCTATTTGTGTTGATTGGGGGTGGAGGGGTGACTCTCCAATATTTGAGAAACTACAACTTGAAAATTTGTGACATTACATTGTTGTTGAGATGTGCATGGTTGCATGTATTTGTCAATACTGCTCCATTTCTTCTTTTTTTACTGATCATATTGAGCATATGCATGGTCACTTTCTTATTTATGTTTTCTGCTTTATGAATTGTAATGATGATGTAATTTATTTATTTCTAAATCATATGGCATTCTTTTACCATGGTGCATGAAGTATCCTACTTTTATTGCACAGAAGATACCTTTAGTGGCACGCGGAGAGATTTGGTTCGGTTGTGCTACAATTTACACATACTAGTGGATCTAAGATGGCAAATCAATATGTGAAAGTTAAAAGGAGCCTGCTTGTGAAATGTTTGACTTGTCCACTTTGTTCAAATCTTCTTAAGGAGGCTACAACAATTTGTGTATGCCTTCACACATGTAAGGATCCCTTAACTTGTTTGTATTCTCTGAAAATTTGTTATTTCATGTGCAACATATTTAGTAGAATTTTGAAGAAGTCATTCATTATGCATAGTACCTACGAAAGCATGTTCTGGTTTCCTATATCTCTTAAATGTGTTTTTATGAAATCCCCATTGATAAAGTGTTCAAATATTGCTTAAAAGGATGGAAACTTTTTATACCCCAATTTAATGTTTTTTGTACTGACAGTGATGTACTTGCTTTCTAAATCAAAGTCGTTTAGGTTTCTGCAATTATGGGTCTTTTTTGTGCCAGAAATGCTGGCAGTGTTGACTGATACATAAACTTTTGCTCTGGCATTTAAATTGGATATCAGTTTTACCTTTGGTTTTTGCCTGTGTAGTTTGCAAAGAGTGCATATATCAGAAGTTTGAAGACGACGAAACATATTCTTGCCCGATATGCAATGTTTACTTAGGCTGCTTGCCTCAGGAGAAGCTAAGGTAACTGAAAGCTCTGTACCGATATCAATAATGTATTGCATGTTTAAAATCCTGTACAAAACTTAATGTTCGGTTTTGCACTACAGTTGTCCGAGCAAGTGTGGGTTTATTGTTATTATGAACTGAGTTATCTTAGTGAATCCAGAACTGTATCTCTAGTTCATGCTCTTAACATTGCTTGGTATGGGGAATCCTTTTCATGTACAGCAATTATTATGGATGTTATGTCTTCATGAAGTTTGGTTGCCTGCTTGTGCATATATTCTAATCCAAAGGTTTGTATAATTTATCATCGTCGGTATTTTTCATGTATAGAGGATAAAAATAATATGCCATGAATTGCAAGTGTGTTTTATCAATTCCCTTCTTTCTGTCTCACATCACATACTGTTAGTTGACAGAGATCTAATTCATTAATTCAACAGCCAATAATTGACATTTCTTCCTGCTTCAATTCCTGTTCCTTGATGCATTGGTACCTTTTAGATTAGGAGATGCAACTTGGAGTATAAGAGGAAAAAATATCTTTTCATTTAAGATCAGCAGTTCCACCCAACTAAATGAACAGAGTTAAGCACACAAACTGTCTTTGGATGATGCAGAAACTACAATTTAGTATGGATATCCTTAGATGTGTAATGGGAAGGTGATGAAACTACTACTACTGTTCAACCTTAAATAAGAAGTTACACATGATACAATAACCAACGTCATACACTCCCTTGCAGAACATGAAATGATCATGTTTGTGAAGCATGTTATGATGTCAAGTCCATAGGACATTCTTGCTAAAGATCTGAGATCTCTAGTCCTTAGTGGAAATGTGATGCAACAGTGTGATATCTGACTGAACAATGTAGATGTTTTCTATTGTGCTCGTGGAAAACTGCATAGGATGCAACAGTGAAATCTATCATGAAGTTTGCTTTTCCAAGATAGAGAAGAGAAACGGAAATATTGTCTATTATCTTTGTGTTTGCATGATATAAAAGAGAAAGATAAAATATACATTTGTGAAATAGAGGAACAAGGTTCTATGGGTTAGAGTTGCATGGAATGTAGTGTTTTCTCACGGATGTAAAACCAGAAGGCATGGCTCTCTTCTCTTGGTTATGATTCCATCAGTTTAGCCCCCACAGTTTTTTACTATAAGAACATTTGGCATTATTGAAGTGATACTAGTTTGTGTCATGATTGAAGCCATAGTATATAGTTTTTCAGAGACTTGATGGTGGTAACAGCAAAAAATATCCTTTTTACTTATTTTGTTCCAGACTAACTGATAGTCATCAATAACACTTGGATCAACCAAGAAATAGCAGGATAAATAGAAAATCCTGTTTTGAAAGTGGCCAAATTTTACAAGAAAACGATTTGGCATGACCCGCAGGGATGAGAATACTAAATAACTTCTAGTTTGCAACAATGCACCTCAGTTGCTACTGATGCAAAAAATCGATGAAATGTAAACCTGTAGAAAATTAATCAGGAAATGGATAAAATAACAATACTTTAAAACATGACTTGAAAATATCACAATTGACCAATCAAAATAAGGCTTGAGAAATCACGAAGATGTGGGGTGGAAATATACAACAGACAATAAAGGCTTGGAACAAAAGATCTTTCAAGTTCATGAAAGCGGTGTGCTCAGGTATTGAATAGCACGATACAGGCCTCAAATAAAACTTGATCATTGATAAGAGATCAAAAATTCCTTTTTTTATTTTCACCAACTCCAGTTCTCTACAAGTGATATTGTCAACTGACGATCTCTGTACAATTGCAGTTGAAAAGAAAAAATAGAAGAGACAAATATATATCTCTACTAAAAGCTGTAGTGTCAGCCTTAGAAGCTGATTACATTAAAGTTAGAGAAAGAATTCTAGGTTAAAACAGAATTCTTGAGCTCCTCAACAAGGTAAATTCCACATATGTGCAACAATGAAAGATGAGGTATGAAGCATGTAAATCCCTGAATACATGAATGAGGACAAAAATGAAGACTAAAAAGTGAATGTATTCAGCATCACGTAAACATACATGAGGTGGGAATGGTGCAGATTTAGCAACTTCATTAAGGAGTAATTAGTAGGCACATGCTAGCAAATGACAAATTAATTGCATTGTTATATATATACATATATATAGGTTGTTGGTTATCATTTTTCTAAAAGTTTGTTTTAATGTTTGAATTCACTAAACACCGCTTATAGCACAGATAGTAGACAATCTTTTCATGCCTATTCAAAATGTACCATCATACTCTAAATTTTTTAAGTCCTTTATGTTTGGCCTTTCTAGTGATGGAAACCTAGCCTGAAAAAGGTAATATTCATCAACCCTAGGATTCTAACCTCCAGGTGAATGGAGCCACTGATCTAACCACCATCAATGCTCATGCAAGGGCATGGGGTGGTTTTGAACTTCATCATGGCTATAAGAGCACACAGGGTCTAGCCGCATACTGAACTTATAGTTAATTTTGGTAAATGATTGTGAATGATGCATATGTTTTTTGCAGACCTGACAATAATCTTCAAGATGTTAGAATGAAAATATTTCCTTTGAAGAAGTCCAAAGAAATAGAAGCTGGACTAGTTCCATCCATGCCATCTAGAAGAAAGGAGCGATCATTGTCATCACTTGTTATCAGCACTGATCCTGTATCAACAACTGGCCCTGCAAGCAGAGCAAAAACTGCAGCACGAAAGGCAGGCATATCACGAGGAGTTGGTACCAAGCGTTATGCTGATAAAGATGTCATGAATATTGACAGAAGCAATGCATTTGAGCGGCCAAATAAGCTGTCAATAGCATCAAAAAGACAGGTTACTTTCCCATCCTTTTATGTCTTTTCTTTGTAATTTAGAAGTTTTCAAAATATGGCAAAATCATTTATTAGGAATCTTAGAAACATATTATGGAAAAAGTTTGCTGTTAAAACTGATTTCACCTGTGTTCCAGCATGTTACATCCGAGGATGAATCTGCTTATATTGCAGATTGTGGGAGTGAAAAAGCTGTTCAGGATTCATTGCCAAAAGCAGATGCAGATCTAAGTTGGGACAGGTTAAATTTTCTTGCAGAAACTGCAGATAGAACCAAAGAAGAGAATTCAAATGCACCTTTATTCAACATGAGTCAAGTAGAAAATAAAAAGCTTAACAAATCTTCCTCAAATATAACCAAAAGGATTAAGAAAAGGGACAATGAATTTTCCTCTGCAATACAAAGGAAGGAATCTTGTAAAGTTTATCGTCCAATTACAACGGGAGAAGGGACTAAATGTGAATCAAATGGTACTGACAATGGCTCCAGAACAAGAAGGCCCATAAAGAATGGAGTCTCAACAAATGGATTTTCTGATAGATTGAAGAACAGATTACAGCCTGTTTGGTTTGCTTTGTTTGCCTCTGAGGACGAGTAAGGGAAAAGCTTCATGTTAATATAGCATGCTTTGTTTTGCCTGCATCATAACATGCACTCAGATTTTAGGCTGCTTTTCCATTTCATGTAATTGGTTTAAAGTTTTTCCTATGAGTGTGAATTGTCTTGCTTAAATGCTTTGCATTGTCTTGCAGATTTGGAGGCTCTTTCCCTCAAATTCCAAAGTGCTACATCAGATTAAAGTAAGTTATCTTCCCATAATGTTTGAGGTCAATTTTGTTGTATGTGCCTTTATAATATGGAACTTATTTTGTCTTTTTATGAAAGTATCTACTTAGACATGCCATGCTAGTTTGTTGTAATATTTGCTTAATATGTATGTTATGAAATCTTTAAGGATACTTCTACTCATATATTTGTTAAAATATATGTAATTCATATATATATTTATATATATATATATATAATACCCGATAGGGGTATTTCTGTCATTTCACAAGTACCCGATAGGGGTACTTGTTTTTCTTAGTTTATTTTTCTCTTTATTTTTTGTAAAATGTATTTTTTATTTTTTGTTTTTTGCTCACTCAAAAGGGGCACCACCATGTAGTCGATGGGGCCTCCAACGGTCACATTAGTGACCGTTGGGGGCTCCCAACGACTACATGGGGAGCCCCCTAGGTGGCTCTCCTTTTAAGGCGTCTTGGCCCTCTCCCTCTCCTTCTATTGTGTATAAATAGGGGTGCTCCCCTCTTGTATTTCTTACTCTTGAGAGCTCTCTCTCTTTCAATAAGAGGCATTTATATTTTTATGTTGTGTTGTCTCTTGTGGGTTTGGGTATTGGCCCCTCTTTGTTTGTTCATTAGTAGATGTTGTAAGTGCTTAGTGCACTCTTTGCTTTTCCGCATATTTCCTTACATGGTATCAGAGCCTTGTGTATGCTCTTCTTTTTAATATAGCTAGTGGTGTAGCTATATTTGTTTTTTTTGTTTCTCTCTCCTTGATATTCTCTTGTAAGTGGTTGTTATGGAAGGAGAACAAAAGATTGATCTCTCCTTCAAGCTCAATGGTTCCAACTACATGATGTGGGCCGCCGCCATGAAAAACAACCTCAAAGGGAAAAAGCTTTGGGGATACGTTATGGGCACCATTCCGGAACCACAACTCCAACTAACTAAGATGGAAGGCGATCAAGAAAAAGCTCATGAAGGAGATGCCCGCATAAAGGCCATTGAAGATCACCAATCTAAAATAGAAGATTGGGAGAGTAAGCATGCCAAGATTCTTGCTTGGTTCATGAATAATGTGGAGCTCAAGATTTGCGCCAACATTGCCAAATTTAGGATGGCAAATGAAGCATGGTTCTTCATGAAAGGTATGTTTACACAAAAAGACCTTACTCGTCAATTCTTTCTTCAAGAAAAAATTCGGACTATCAAGCAAGGAGAAATGAGTGTTAGGGATTACTTTAGCACTCTTGGCCCTCTATAGGATGAGCTATCCTTACTAGAACCAAAATGGGTTTCTAGTATAGATGTGGAATTAAGGAGAGAACAAATGGAAAAAGAACACTTTTTTCAATTTTTACATGGGCTTAGGCCCGAATATGAACAAGTTAGATCCTCCCTCCTACATAGATCAAAGCCTCTTCCCTTGAAAGATGCCATAGCCGAAATATGCCAAGAAGAAACCCGTCTTGGCATGATTAAAGGAGGAAATGATGTCTTGGCCGTATCCAAACCCGGCAACCATATGAAAACCTACAAACCTCCACATTTTAGAAGACAAAATAACTATAATGGCAACTATAGAAAAGCCATTTGCCATCATTGTCAAGAACCAGGTCATATAAGACATAATTGCCCTAAGTTGAATGAAGCACCAAAAAATAAAGTTGCTTCCGTTGAAGAAGCTACTCAAAAGAAAGAGGAAGCAATCAAAGGAACAGACTCTTTTTCTCTTGCTCAACTATCGGAGGCACTACAAACTCTACTCAAGATTCCATCAACTTCGGGTGCCGCCGTAGCTTCCTCCTCTCCTCCAGGTATGTCGTCTTGGATCCTTGACTCTGGAGCTTCCTTTCATATGACCCCCCTTGAAAATGAGCTTTCCGATTTATGTAATAACTTTAAAAACTCCTATGTTTCAACTGCCGATGGTACATCTTTACAAGTTAAAAGTCTTGGAACCTTAAACTTTTCAAAAGACTTCTTTGTGTCAAACGTGAGAGTTGTACCTCAACTTAATTTAAATCTCCTCTCTGTTGCTCAAATATGCGATCATGGATGTAAAATCTCCTTCTCAACTAAGGATTGCTCTATACAGGATCTCAGGTCCGGGAAGCTGATTGGGCAAGGCCATAGAAGGGGAGATCTCTATTACATGAGCAACTTGAAACTCCCCATTAACTCTTTTTGTAACCATGTCCAAGATAAAAATATTGATATTTGGCATCAAAGACTTGGACATCCAAGTTTCTCAAAAATGTACTCCTTTCCATTTGGAAAGAAATTTTGTAATGAGAAACATTTTGTTTGCAAGAATTGTATTTTTGGCAAAATGAAATCTACTTCTTTTCCAAACCGGACTTTTGTATCCAAAAGACCTTTTGAGTTAGTCCATTCGGACGTTTGGGGTCCTTCCCCCGTCATGTCTAAAGGAGGGTACTCCTATTATGTCACTTTCATCGATGACTATACTAGGTATGTATGGATCTACTTTCTCAATTTAAAATCCGAAGTCTTTGAGTTTTTTAAAAAATTTCATATGATAGTTAAAAATCAATTTTCAAGTAATATCTCTACTCTTAGATCCGATTCGGGTGGAGAATATTTATCAAATGAATTTCAAAACTATTTAGAAGTAAATGGGATTTGTCATCAAAGATCGTGTCCTAAGACTCCTCAACAAAACGGCTTGGCCGAAAGAAAGCATAGACATATCATGGAAACCACTAGGACACTCCTTATTTCCAAAGAAATTCCAAAGAATTTTTGGGCCGAAGCTGCCTTAACCTCAACTTATTTAATAAATAGAATGATATCTTCATCCTTACAAAATACATCTCCATACGAAAAACTATTTGAAAGAACACCTGACTTCAATAGATTAAGAGTTTTTGGATGTAAATGTTTTGTCCTTACTCATAAACGGGACAAATTATCTCCTAAAGCTATTGAATGCGTTTTCTTGGGTTATGGAGAAAATCAAAAGGGTTTTAGATGTTTTGACTTGAAAAATAACAAACTCTATGTATCCAAAGATGTAACATTTTTGAAAAATGAAAATGGTTTTGTGAAAACTAAAGATATTGACGAAAGTGAATATACTTTTTTATTTGATCTTCTATCTCAAGAAGATGAGACTCCTCAAGAAGAGGAAATCTCTAATGAGTCTTTGAATGACCTAGAGGAAATCCCTCTTGATAATGTTGTAGATGAGAATAATAGACCAATCCAAACATATGTTAGGCGTGGTCAACAAACTCAGATAAGTGCCTTAGAAAAATACTCTCAAGGATCCGACATTGAAGAAACATCTTTAAGGAGATCCAGTCGGATCTCCAATCCTCCAAATAGGTTTGTTTTCTATGAGTCCCTAACTCCTAGATATAGAGCATGTCTAATTGCATTACATTCATTTCATGAACCTTCACACTATAATGAGGCCAAAAATATTCCCCAATGGGTTGAAGCCATGAACTTAGAGCTTAGTGCCCTTGAAAAAACAAAAACTTGGAAAATAACTTCGTTACCCACTGGAAAGAAATCAATAGGATGTAGATGAGTCTTCAAAATTAAAACCAAGAGTGATGGTTCATTAGAACGTTATAAAGCACGATTAGTAGCTAAAGGATATGCTCAGGAATATGGTATAGATTATGAATAAACCTTCGCACCTGTTGCTAGAATGACTAGTGTTAGGACTCTTATTGCTATTGCGTCTATAGAGAAATGGCCTATCTATCAACTTGATGTTAAGAATGCATTTCTAAATGGTGAATTAAATGAAGAAGTTTACATGGATTCCCCACCAGGAGTATGTATTGGTAAAAATAAAATTCTTAAACTTAAAAAGACATTATATGGTTTAAAACAAGCTCCAAAGGCTTGGCATGATAGATTTAGTAATGTAATGACAAGTTTAAATTTTCGTTCATGTTATACTGACACTGCTTTGTTTGTGAAAAGTGCAGGGTCTTCTGTAGTTATTTTACTACTTTATGTTGATGATATGATCATCACAGGAAGTGATGAGCAAGGCATTAATAATATTAAAAAGGTTTTGAAAGAAAATTTTGATATGTCTGACCTTGGTTTCTTAAGATATTTTTTAGGAATTGAAGTGGCGTACTCTCCTCGAGGGTACATTCTCTCTCAGATGAAACTTGCTGCGGACATCTGTTCCAAATCGGGTATCTCCGATGACAAGAAGACAAAAACCCCATAAGTCATCAATGCAAAATTAAGGTTGGAAGATGGAACACCTCTCGAGGATCCTACTCCCTACCGGCAACTTGTTGGGTCTCTAACCTACCTATCCATCACACGGCCAGACATTGCTCATGCCGTCCACTCTGTCAGTCAGTTTCAACATGCACCTACAACCGTGCACATGAGTGCAGTCTTAAGGATTGTCAGATATATCAAAAATACCATATCTAAGGGAGTTTTTCTTTCTTCTACCTCGTCACTTGATTTAATTGCTTATACTGATGCAGATTGGGGAGGAAATCCCAATGACCGTGTCTCAACTACCGGTTTTTGTGTTTTCTTAGGTGACTTTATGATTTCGTGGAGATGCAAGAAGCAACACAAAGTATCATTGTCCTCGACGGAAGCAGAATATCGTGCTATGACCACTACAACCATGGAACTTGTGTGGCTAAGAAGCCTCCTCAGTGATATGGGCATTGTCATCTCTACTCCTTCGAAGATGTATTGTGACAACAAAAGCGCAATCTATATTGCAAGCAATCACACCTTCCATGAGCATACTAAACATATTGAGATGGACTGTCATTACGTTCGGGATGAATACCTAAGAGGAACTATAGCACTACCTTACGTCACATCAAAGTACCAGTTGACAGACTTCTTCACTAAGGCTCTTGCGGCTCCTCGGTTTTTGTTTCTCCTTAACAAGCTTTCGGTTATATCCCCGTAAAGCTTGAGGGAGGGTGTTAAAATATATGTAATTCATATATATATATATATATATATATATATATATATATATATAATACCCGATAGGGGTATTACTGTCATTTCACAAGTACCCGATAGGGGTACTTGTTTTTCTTAGTTTATTTTTCTCTTTATTTTTTGTAAAATGTATTTTTTATTTTTTGTTTTTTGCTCACTCAAAAGGGGCCCCACCATGTAGTCGATGGGGCCTCCAACGGTCACATTAGTGACCGTTGGGGGCTCCCAACGACTACATGGGGAGCCCCCTAGGTGGCTCTCCTTTTAAGGCCTCTTGGCCCTCTCCCTCTCCTTCTCTTGTGTATAAATAGGGGTGCTCCCCTCTTGTATTTCTTACTCTTGAGAGCTCTCTCTCTTTCAATAAGAGGCATTTATATTTTTATGTTGTGTTGTCTCTTGTGGGTTTGGGTATTGGCCCCTCTTTGTTTGTTCATTAGTAGATGTTGTAAGTGCTTAGTGCACTCTTTGCTTTTCCGCATATTTCCTTACAATATTACCTCAGGATCCGTGGCCCATATTTAGTTCCAGCAGTATGTGATAGAATGACATTGCTGCCATTTGATCCTCTGGTCTTAACCTTCATGTCCAACATGTTTCTGGGTGAGATCTAGTACTGTTGACTACCAATAAGGTTAAATTGTTATTGTTTCAGGGTTACTTAAATGGTAGATGCCCAATTGTGATTCATGTTGTAGGTGTACTTTTTAGGTTTCCTAATGAGAATAGTTTCACTTTTACCTCTGTGGACACTCCCTATTGTAAATAACCTTATTATAATTCATAATTTTCACTTGTCTTTTAGGTGATCAGAAACTTTAAAATTTCTAATACCTGAAAAACAAAGACATATATGCCTTTTAAAATACTAATAGTTTCTTGGAGGGAATCGGAGGTGGATTTTGGAAGGGATTTGGAAAGTAAAAAAGAAATGCATGCATGTTCATGTAATGAAATAATAAAGTGCGCAAATACAAGGCCACTAAGGGCAATACACATAAGCCATTAAGGGCAAGTACAAGAGCTTCAAGAGCACACACATAAAGAAATGCATGCATGTTCATGTAATGAAATAATAAAGTGCACAAATACAAGGCCACCAAGGGCAATACACATAAGCCATTAAAGGCAAGTACATGAGCTTCAAGGTCAAAGCTAAATTTCTTACTTTTTGTGGAGGATTAGATCCAGTTACAGGAGGTCTATGGCTAACCCATATTGCACACCATCATTTGGCTATTGCAATTCTTTTCCTGATAGCTGGTCACATGTATAAGACCAATTGGGGCACTGGTCATGACCAGAAATATATTTTAGAGGCTCATAAGGGAATAACTAGTGAATTACAACTTTATTGTCACACATACTAAAGAACACAATTTTAAAATATATTATTTTATTCAATTAGAAATGCTTGAGGGAAGCATGGAAAATGGGGAAGAGGATTACCATATATATATATATATATATATATATATATATATATAAGAGAGACAAAGGAGGCTCATCTAGCTGTTAGAGAGAACTTATGGCTAATTGAACTAGCCAAATGGCCCATCTAACGGCTAGAATAAAAAAAATAGAAATGCACCTAATACAATCTCAAAAATATATGTACATATACAATGTAAGTATATTAAATATATATACATATATATTCATATTCACATGAATATATATAACACCCCCCTTCCCAAACTGATGGTGAAATAACTGAAAGTTTGTTAAGGAAGAAAGAAAAATGAGGTGATAACAATGCTTTGGTGAAGAAGTCGACAATTTGGTATTTCAATGTCACATAGGGAAGTTAAATAGTGCCTTTAATAAATTCTTCTCGAATATAGTAGCAATTCATCTCTATGTGCTTTGTACGCTCGTAGTAAGGTATGATTGCTCGTAATATATATGACACTTTTGTTGTCACAACACCTTTGATGTGGTAGACTTTTCAACCACATAATCTTGGCAGTCGTGGTTGCTATAGCCTGATATTCAGCTTCGGTCGACGACCACAATACCTTTTGTTGCTTCTTACACCTTCAAGAAATCAGTGATTCTCTTAAGAGAATACAATAACCTATTATAAAAAATTTTGCAGTAGAAATTTTATCATTTGGATTCCCCCCCCCCAATCAAAGTAAGTATAAGCAATTAAATCTAAACAAAAGAAAATGAGAGGAATAATCCTTTAGTTATAGTGCTTTTTAGGTACCAGGTGATTCACATAAAAAAACTCATGTAGATTATTGTGAGAGCATATTAAAACTGGCTTGCATTGTGTACTACATGGGCTATGTCGGATCGAGTGATGGACAAGTATGCAAGTGATCAAATCATCTGGCGATAGGGAGTGTGATTCTCTAAAGGAGTTCTATCTTTGGCTATCATCTTAGCATTGATAATTTTAGGAGTATTCACTACCTTTTTATCTGTTAAACCCGACATAGCAATACTCTCAAATGCCAATTTCATCTGAGGCAATATATATCCTCTAGGGAAGTAAGCAACCTCAATACCTAAAAAATACCTTAGAAAACTAAGATTAGACATATCAAAGTTTTCTTTAAAAATATTTTTAATAAATTTAGTATCTTTTTTATGTAATAATCATGTCATCAACATATAAAAATAGTATAACAATACATGTCTCTGCATTCTTAACAAAGAGAGCAATGTCAGCATAACAATAGACAAAACCAAGATCAATAATTACCTTACTAAAATGATTGTATCAGGCTTTAGGATCTTGCTTAAGACCATATAAAGCTTTAAGGTGAAACACATTACCTTTTTCGATTTCAAATCTCGAAGGAGGGTCCATGTACACTTTCCCACTAAGATCACCAATAAGGAAGGTATTATTGACATCTAATTGGTAAATGGGTCGAAGCTAAAGCTACAAAAGTCCTAACACTTGTCATTCTAGCGACCGTTGCAAAAGTTTTTCATAATCAATATCTTATTCTTGTAAGTGTTGTGAATATTGTTGTTCTTATACTCCCCTTCTTTCCCAATGTTCTTTTTCTTTTGTACATTATAATATTGTAAAGGGGTAGTTTAAACTTTTCTTCTCTTTATTGTTACCTTTATTTTGTAATGTTGTGAGAGTCGACATATATGAGAAGTATGGTCTCTCATTTGTAATGGGAGGTGAATACAAAAAAGTATTTTCCTAAGGAACAAGAGCTACCTCTTTCGTGAGTTCTCAACAGAACCCTAAATGTATGAATCTTTAAACATGGTATCAGAGCCATGGATGCAATCTAAAAAGAAGGGGTTTTCAGTGTGCTGGGTTGAGGAAGAAGCGTACGTTGCTGGAACTCGTGCGCAGTCCCTGTTGACGTCATCTTTGAAAGTTCGAGTCGTACGGTCAGTTGAGGTTTGAGGACTGACTTGGGCATTTACTAGTTTATGATTTTAGGAGATGTATGAACCAAAAAAATTTGCTATTTGGTTGAGTTTTGGATTTGTTCTGATTTTTCTTAGATTTTCTGGATATTACGATGAACAGTCTCCAGATTCGAGAAAACTGTTGATTCTGCCTTTGCCAATGGATTTTGTTGCTTGGGTTTGTTCCCAATCTGGTCTTTTTTTACCCTAGAGAGTGATTGGAATCAGTGTGGGTGCATATTTTGTGATTTTCGCAGAGTTTTGATGTCTTTTTGGGTGGTTCTTCTCTAGCGGTAACGTGTTTCATGCTTGAAACTTGGGTTTTGAACTATGGGTTCTCTGATTTTGCTGCATAGTGGTGTTCTTTGTTTGTGTGATCAAATTTGTACACTGTTGGGTTATTTTGGCTAGCACGTTGGGATTTTTTGTATGGTGGTGTGCTTTGCTGTGTGAACAGATTTGTGCACTCTTGGGTTGAAGTATTTCGACTAGTACCCAGGGATATTGTGCTTGTTCTCTTGGTTGACTGAGGTTTTATTATTGTTTCATATCTATAGTGCTTGTCAGTGTTATTAAAAACGTGCATTGAGGTGCAAAAGGCGCGCCTCAAGCCGCGCCTCAAGGTGCCAGCCTAAGGCGTGAAGAAGAAGAAGAAAGAAAGAAGAAGATATATTTAATTAGTTGCTTAGTTACTTTTTATATGTTAATCTCATGTTTTTTAACTTTTATAGGTTAATCTCATATTTTTTAGTACTTATTTGAGATTTTCTAAGTTTCTTAGTTACTTTTTCTATGTTAATCTCATATTTTTTAACTTTTATAGGTTAATCTCATATTTTGTCATACTTATTTGAGATTTTCTATTGCTTATTGGTTGTGGCTTTATAGGACATTATATTTTTCAATTATATAATTAGTTTTTCAGTTATGTAATCAGTTTCTTAGTTACTTTTATATGTTAATCTCATATTTTTTAGTACTTATTTGAGATTTTCTATTTCTTATTGGTTGTTTCTTCATCAATAAAGCATTTCTTTATTTATTTGTATTTTTAGATATTTTTTTTATAATTTTTTTAAAGTGTTCAAAAAAAAAATTGAGGCTTATGCTTTATGCCTCACCTCAGTTTTGGTGGAGCACCTTGCTACACCTCAACGCTCTTCACAACACTGCTCCTGCTTTTTCCTCTAGTACTGCTTTTTCAGGTATCTCAGGTTATTTCTTTAATTGGTTAATAGACTCAAGGGTTTCATGTCATATGACATTGCATGCGCCTATTCTAACAAATTGTCGGCCTTGTATTGGCATTTTTCATACTCCAAATGATTTTTCTATGTTTGTCTCAAAAGTAGGTGTCATTACTTTTGATTCTTATCCCGGTAGTAAGATTAATTTTTCTCAGGTTTACCATGTTCCATCCTTTGTTATGAATTTTATTTTTGTTGGTCAAATTACCAAGCTTAATTGTAATGTTCCATTCTCTCCCTCTAGTTGTGTGGTGTAGGATCAGTTGTCAGGGAAGAAGATTGAGATTGACCATAGAAGAGGAGACTTATACTATCTAGATTAGATTGATATGAGTGAGCAGAATAAGCTTAGGATCAAATTGGGAGCTTGTGTCATAGATGAGTCTGTTTTGTGGCACCAAAGACACAATCATATTTTCAGCTTTAAGTTGCAAAAGTTGGTGTCTTCAGGAAGTTTTTGTAAGTCCAAATTAGTTGTGTCAAATCATGTTAAAGACTGTGAAAGTTGTAGGTTGGCAAATGGTCATGTCTTGCCATTCAGGTCTAGTGTTAGAGAATCATATAGTCTTTTTTATTTAGTGCATTATGATGTATGGGGTCCTTCGCCTATTTTGTCAAAAGGCAGATCATCATATTTTGTTACTTTCATAGATGATTGTACAAGATTTACCTGGTTATATTTTATGAAAAATAGAAGTGAACTTTTTGAAATCTTTAAGAACTTTTGTGTTATGATCGAGAATCAGCTTGCTACTAAGATTAAGACACTTCGAACTGACCCTGGTGGTAAATATGTTAGTTATGCATTTGAAAAATTCCTCCCAGAGAAAGGTGTTGTTCATCAAAGATCATGTCCCTACACTCCTGAGCAAAACAGAGTGGCTGAAAGAAATAAAACTCATATCTTGAAAACAGCAAGAGCTCTTCTTTTTTATGGTGAAGTGCCTAAAGTATTTTGGGCAGATGCAATTCAACGAAGTATCTATCAGATAAATTGTATGCCCTCAAGTGTGCTTAAGGGTATATCTTCTTTTCAAAAATTGCATGGACAAACTCCAAATTATGACGTGATAAAAGTATTTAGATGTATATGTTTTGTTCTATTACTTGATAGTTATAGAGATAAATTGTCTCCTAAAATTGTTAAGTGTTGCTTTCTTGGTTTTGGTAATGGCCAAAAGGGCTATAAGTGTTATGATCTTATTAGAAAAAGGGTGTGGGTATCTTAACATGTCTTTCATGAGGATATGTTATATTTTAGTCAACATGAAGAAAGGACCAAAACTGAATCTGACTTGTCCTTTTTTGTTCCTTTTTGGAGGAAAAAAATATGAATGAAAGGGTGAAGATTCAAGGGGAGCATGTTCAGTCTAGAGATAGTCGGTTTGGACAAACCTACTCAGGAAGACATGAAAATGTGGTTTAAATCCCTTTCTTAGATCAAGTGGAGGAACAACCAAAGAGAAGAGAAGAGGCCAATTCTGATCATATTCCCTTGTTAGCTGAATACAACCACCAAAATTTAGAATCTTCATTTTTCTTACCTAATCCTCATTAGGTACATAGAAGCTCTAGAACTTCAATTTTTCCTTCTCGTTTTGTATCCTATAAGTATTTCTCTCCTTAACATCGTGCATTCTTAGTATTAATTCATTCTTATGTTGAACTGAGTCTTATGTAGATGCAACAAGAAAAGAGGAGCGGCAAAGAGCTATGATTGAAAAAATGAGTCTACTTGAGAGGATGCATGCATGGGAATTGATAAAACCTCCACAAGAAAAAATATTGTTGTGAGCAAGTGGATTTATAAGATAAAGACCAAGGCAGATGAGTCAGTTGAATGATATAAAGCAAGATTAGTAGCTAAGGGTTATCGTCAACTATTTGAAATTGATTTTGCTTAAACCTTTGGTCTCGTAGCTCATATGATGACTATTCATACATTGCTTGTGGTGGTTGTGGTATGTCAGTGAAATATGTGGCAGTTAGATGTCAAGAATGCCTTTTTGAATGGAGATCTGTAAGAGGAAGTGTAGATGGAATAACCACATGGATATTCAGATCCAGGTGGAGTTTGTGGACTGCGCAGAGCGTTATATGGACTCAAACCGACACCACGAGCTTGGTTTGAGAAGTTCAGTTCAGCAATGAAATCACTTGATTTTGAGCAAAGTCATCATGACCCTGCCTTGTTTGTGTCTTCCTCTATACTCGAAAAATGCATATTACTTTTTTATGTAGATGATATGATACTCACGAGAGATGACATGGAAAGTTTATCCTTGAAGAGTATGATTAAACTCTTGGATGCTTTGTAGCTATTATCCTCTATCATTTGAAGAAGTTATGCGGTCTCAAACAAGTGCGAAGAGAAGTAGCATAAAAAGCTCAACTAGGCTTTTCCCAGTCAACCTAGGTGACCTAAGCATTGACAGGGACTAGACGGTGATCACCTAGTCACTAGACGAATGCATAACTGACCAAGGTGAGTCGTATGCGACATTGGGAACCTAGGAAATCTATGTGACCTACATGGTCGACCTAGGTGAGCTAAGCAAGTGAATTAGGTGACATTTGCATTATTATTTTTAGTTTTTTTTTGTTTTTATCATCATTTTTATTGAAGTTTTGAGACACCTAAGTGCACCTAGGCAATCAGATTATTAGGTAGTTGTGGCCCAGTATTAAGTTGTGTATATATATATATATTCACATTACATATATATTTGTTGATTGTTGTACATATATATTGTTAAAATGTATATACATATAATATGTATATATACAATATACATGTATCTATATATATACATACTTGAGTATGTATACATGTTTGTATACATATATATTATATATGTAAATATATTCTAACTATTTGTAACTATTTTCCCCTTTTTCTTCTTTTTCTTTTTCTTTTTAGTTAGGTTCTTTCTTCTTTTGTAGTTGACTAGTCAATAGAGCTGTTGGAACATTCCAATAGCTCTATTTATAGCTGTTGCACCGTTCCAACAGCTCTATTTGATACTACCTCTAAGTGTGTATATAAAGGGGTGTTTCCCTCTCTTGTGTGTTAATGCTTTTCCTAAGCATTTTATCTTAATAAACATTATTATTTTTTATGTTTCTTGTGTTCTTTTGTGTATGCTCTTTGGTTCCTCTTATGATCTCATGTATTAGCCATTGATTGCCTTGTGTATTCTCCCTTTGAGGACTTGTGTTTTTATAGGTGATTCGTTGGTACCCTAAAAGTGTAATAAACAACAAAAAGTGTTCTAGTCGTCAACATAAGCTGAGTATTGTGTCATGTCTACCACAACATCAGAAATTGTGTGGTTGAGAAGATTGTTAGAATATATGGGGGTGTATATGTCAGGGTTACCGGAAGCGCCTACCTAAAAGGGGAAGTGCGCTTCCCCGAAGCGCGCTTCGAAAGCGCGAAACGTCGCGCTTCCGAAGTGTGGGGGGAAGCGTCCCCCTTTTTTGGGAAGCGCGCTTCCCTTTAATGGGGGACGTGTTTCCCTTTAATGGGGGACGCGCTTCCCTTTAATGGGAAGCGCGCTTCCCATCACGCTTCCCCCCCCCCCCCCCCCACGCTTCCCCTGTTTTTTTTTTCAAATTTTTTGTATTTTGTATTTTTTATTTTTATTTTTTTCGCTTCCCCTCGCTTCCGAGACGCTTCCTAGGTCGCTTCCGAGACGCTTCCTAGGTTGCTTTCGAGACACTTCCCGAATCGGTCCTAAGTGGTCCCACGCTTCCCCGCTTCCTAAAATTTTGAAAGTGCCTCGCTTCCCGCTCCCGCTTCCCGTATCGCTTCCCGCTCCCGCTTCCTCAACTGGCAACCATGGTATATGTACTCACCCTTCAAATTGTGCCATGATAACAAAAGCACCATCTACATAGCTGACAATCACACGTTTCATGAACGCACCAAGCATATCGAGATAGATTGTCACTATGTTTGTAAAGAATATCTAAAGAAGACCATCTCATTGCCCTATGTAGCATCAGAATTTCAGTTGGCCGACTTTTTTCACAAAAGTGCTTTATTCTCCCTGGTTTCACTTCTTACTTGACAAACTTTCAGTGATATTACTTATTTCTCTCCGGGTTGAGGGGGAGTATTAAGTTGTATATATAGGTGTATATCGGGGTGGGCAATGGGCTGGGCGGCTCGATGGGCCAAGCCGACCCGTCGTGCCATGGGCCGGGTATAGGTCAAGGTTTTCGGCCCAGGCCTATTAGCTATCGGGCCGAAACACGACCTATTATATACGTGAGCCGGGTTTGGGTTGGCCTGCGGGCTATCGGGCCGGCCTGACAGGCCTAAGCTATTTATTAATTATTAATAATATAAAAATTAATTAATTGTATAGTAACTTAATAACTACTATTATTTACCTAATTAGTTGTATTAACTTGTTAATTATTTATTATTTACCTAATTAGTTGTAGTTGGGTTTGGGTCGGGTCGGGCCTAGCCCGCTTCACATTGGCCCATTGGGTCGGGTCATGGTCTGCTCTTCAAACCCGAGTTTGTTAAGAACCGGGCCATCTTCGGGCTGGGTTGCACTTAAAGCCCAACGAGCCTAGTTCTAAACTGTCCCGGGCCCGACCAGGCTGGCTCGATGCCTACCCTTAGGTGTATATACGTAATTATATACCTATATATAGTATGTATATATATATATGTTTTTATATTGATGTAATAGGTTATACCCATTAGGGGTATTTTGGTCATTTATACTCATATAATAGGTTGTGCCCATTAGGGGGCACTTTAGCCTTTTTGTGTTTTTATTTGTTATTCCTTTTTGTCCTCTATTTTTAGTTCATGGGTTTAATGGTAAAACACCATTATAGCCATTGGGAGCTCTTCAACAGCTCTTATTGAGCCTCTTTGTCTATATAAAGGGACTTGAACCCCTTGTTTATGTATGCTTGTCTCAAGCACTTTGATATCTATGTCACTCGGACTCGCCAAAGAGGCCGCCGCAGTCGGTGCAGTCAATGAGACTCTGGGTGCGGTCAACCTTCACCCAGCATTATCTTTATCCAAATGTACTCTATCAACTTTGATCGAGTCCATTTTGGTCCATTAAAAAGGGATGAGGCTTGAAAATGGGTAGGGGCACCTCCAGCCCCCGAATTAAAAAAAGAATGGGTACCTTGAGAAGGGGTGAAAAGGTGGTGTTAAAAAAAAAAAAATATATATATATATATATATATATATATATATATATATATATATATATATCCTCCCGCACCCAAGTTTTTTAAAGTGCTACACTCGCACCCGCACCTATGTGACATAGTTTGATGTCTATAAAGTTTTTAATTTTTTACTTGTGTTCTAGCCCGTAAGTGGCTTATGTGCTATGTCACATAGACTCACCAAATAGGTTGTTGCACCCGCATCAATGCGGGTGCGGCACCCTGTGCAATCAATTAACCCTAGGTGCAGTCAACCCACACCCAAAATTATCTGTCCAAAATGGAGCTCGACCCGAGCTTTGATCCACCTTGCTCGAACTAGACTTGTGTTGGGTATCGAGCCTGACCTAACTCGATTCATTAGCTTGTAAGGGCTCTGCATAATGGACCAAGTTGAGCCCAGGTTCAACAGAGAGTGAGTCTTCCCTTCTCTCCCCTCAATCGGGAAGAATGAGAGAGAGGGGAACAAAGAGAGAGTCTTCCCCTCTCCCCTCAATCGGGAAGGACGAGAAAGAGAGAGGGGAAGAACGAGAGAGAGAGAGAGGATGGGGCTCGAGAAGGGGCGAGACAAGGTGGGTGGGGTGGGACGGGTCTCGATGAGGCTGGGCGGGACGGGTAGGGGGCGGGAAGGAGCAGTTTGGGCCTACTAAACCTTATATATATACCCACCCACACCCAAGTTTTTTTAAAGTGCCGCATCTCCGCACTCACACCTATGTGACATAGCTTATGTGCTTGTGTTCTTGTATTGACCCATAAGTGGTCCTTGTTTGTATATGTTCTTGTGTGTTTGTAAGTGTTAATGAATATACTGAGGGTTATTTTAGTCATTGTAAATATAGGGGTATTATGGCCATTGTATACATTGTACATCTTTTATATTTTTATATTTTTATATTTTTATTTTATTTGGTTTTGTAAATCCTAGAATATGATTGGGCCTAATGGTCATTTGACCATAGAACCATTGGGATCTCCCAAACGGCTACATTTCTAGCCATTGGGGAGACGCCAACGACTCTCTTAGTTCTCTTGTGTATATAAAGGGGTTCAAACCCCATATGTTGTAAGGCTTTTACTTAGATCTTTTGGTGAATACAAATCCTATTTTTTATGTTTGTTGTATGCCCTTTAAGTGGGTAATTTGTGATTATGTAATTGACCCATTAGTGGACATTGTGATTGTGTATATCCGTAAGTGACATCTTTGTATTTCATTACATGGTATAAGAGCCTTGGTGCTTTATTGATACTTTTAAGGTATTCAAGAGACTCGTGGGAGATTGAGAAGATCGGATAGAGATTCGGGAAGCGTAATCATAGCCTCACTTGAAGATTGATGCTCGTGTGACTGATTTTTGACGTGTAGAAGAGTTCTTCATAACCAATTTTTTGAGGATTGCCAACCCAAGTACCTTCTACTCTTCTTGGTTCTATATCCTTTTTTTTTCCCCTCTCTTAAATGACTAACAAGGAAGTGGTGACTGTGGTCCCTATTAAGTTTGATAGAAATAACTATAACTTATGGGCCACCACCATCAAAAGAATCCTATGTTGTTGGTTCCTCGATGGAACGATAACCTGTTCTCACAATAACTCTTAGCGAAAATGATGAAACTACTAAAAAAGAGGTCTTTAAAGGAGAAGGGAAAGAAAAGGTTTCTTAAATTATAAGAAAGCAAAGAAAGAATTGGCGATTAGACATGCAAAGGTCCTTTCTTTATTTATGGGAAGCATGAATGACATATGTGAGACCATATTAGAATTTGAAAGAGTCGATGAAGCTTGACTCTTTATTAAACAAACCTATACTCAAAGTGATGTCGCGTATAGATGGGAGTTGCAAGACAAAATTCACACTTGCAAGCAAGGAGAAAAGAATGTAAGAGAGTACTATGAGACTAAAAAAGTTATGGGATCGAATGACAAAAATGGAACCTATTTGAGAAACCCCAAAAGATGCCCAACAAAGAAAAAAACAAATTGTGAATGAGCAATTTTTCCAATGTATGGGGTCTACAACCCAAATTTGAACAAATGAGGAGTAACATCTTCCATAGAAAGCAAGAAGAACTTCCACCTATTCATGAAGTTTTAGCTCAAGTTTTCATGGAAGAAATGAGGTTAAAATCCAAATCCGATTCTAAGGAGTCGAAGGATAATGTTCCAGTCGTTTCAAGACCGGGTGTTAATTCTCATACATATAAGCCTCCACACTTTTACAAAAATAACAATTTTGAAAAACTTCGGTCTTATGAAGGAAAAAGAGATGGAAAAAAGAAACTTATTTGTTATAATTGTGGAGAACCGGGACATATCAAACCATATTTATCCAGAATTTAAAGCTAAAGAGGAAAAGAAAATCGCTTCGGTTAGTGCTTCCCAAGTTGACAAGGAAAGTTCAAGTAAATCTATAGGGAATATGTAGCTATCTCAATTGATGGAAGTCTTGCAACCTCTCCTCAAAGGTTCCTCCACAACTGGTGCCATTGTCTCCACTTTATCACCACCTGGTATGACTCATTGGCTCTTAGATTCTGGTGCTTCATTTCATATGACTTATAATACTTTCATGCTTACCGACCATAGTATTGATTCAAGTAGGAAGAATGTTTTTATTGCGGATGGAACCTCCCTTGATGTTAAAGAAATTAGAAATTTTGAAAAAACTTCAAATTTTTGTATTCCAAAAATTAATTTAAAGTTACTTTCGGTTTCTCAAATCACCGATCAAGGTTGTAGTGTCTCCTTCACATCTGACCAATACTTAATATAGGATCTTCAGCCAGGGAAGCAGATTGGGGAAGGCAATAGAGAAGGAGATTTCTACTACATGGATCGGTTAATTATCCAAAAGAAACCATTTTATCTCAATGTATAAAATTTGGATTTGATTTTGTGACATCAAAGACTAGGACATCCTAGTATTGCTAAACTGTCAAATGTATCTCATTTAAGACATTTTTGTAATGAAAAAATTCAATGTACTGATTTTATACTTGCAAAGATGAAATTCATTCCTTATCAAGAGTGGACTTTTTTTGTTTCTAAACCACTTGAATTAATACATTCTAATGTTTGGGGCCCGGCTCCAGTAAAATACATATATTATGTTATCTTTATGGATGACTATTCTCGTTATACATGGATCTACTTTCTTAGGCACAAAAATGAAGTATTTGAAAACTTCAAAAATTAGTTACAAATTTGTTTAAAACAAACATATCCATCTTTCATTCTGATTCAAGCGGAGAATACATATCAAATGATTTCAAAAGTTATTTAGAATCCAGGAATCTTACACCAAAGGTCTTGTGCAAACACACTCCAATAAAATGGATTAGCTGAATTCAAACATAGGCATATAGTAGAAACTACGAGGACTTTGTTCATCTCCAAAGGTGTTCCAAAACATTTTTTGGTTGAGGCAGCTCTTACTGCAGTGTACCTTATAAATCGGCTTTCATCGTCAAAACTTTAAAATGTAACTCCATATGAAAGACTTTTTGAAATTTCTTTTGATTATTTAGACTAAGAACCTTTGGATGTAAGTATTTTGTGTCGACAAACAAAAATGACAAGTTATCTCTAAGAGCCATCCGCTGTGTATTGCTTTGGTATGGTGAGTCAAAAAGGGATTTCTATGCTATGATCTTGAACATGATAAATTATATGTTTCAAGAAATGTTACCTTTTTAGAAAAGGAAAGTTTTTTTGATAAAAATGTGTCTAAGAGAGAAGATGAATATATATTCTTAGAGTTGGATTCTAAAAATGATAGTGATTTGATATAAGAATGGAATCAAATTGATGATAATCAAATACATACTCAATGTGGTGGACATCATGATCATATGATAATCAAATGCATACTCAATGTGGTGGACATCAGGATCATTCTCAAATTATTCAATATAAAAGAATGACAAGCGATCTATCATCCTAATGCCTTAGAAAAATATTTCAACTTAGAAGCCCAAGAAACTATAAATATTATGCAATATGAAAGACAACATAAAGAACCTGATAGATTTGTGACATATGAGTCCTTTGCCCCTCAATACTGAGTGTGTTTAGCAAAAAATTTCTCCTACTTCGAACCAGTCTTATACAATCAATCTAAAGACTATCCAGAATGGCAAAATGCCATGGTTGAAGAAATAAGAGCATTAAAAAAATCTAAAACTTGAGAATTGACTAACTTACCACATAAAAAGAAATCAATAGGATGTAGATGGATCTTTAAGGTTAAAACTAAGAGTGATGGAACATTGGAAAAACATAAAGCCAAACTAGTAGCCAAAGGGTACTCACAACGAATATGGGATAGATTATGATGAGACCTTTGCCTCGGCTGTGAGAATGACTTACTGTTAGAACACTTATGGTTGTGTATGCTATTAGTAATAGATAAACAGAGAGTAAATCATATTAAACTTGTGCTTAAATAAAATTTTGAAATCACTGATTTAGGCTTTCTGAGATTTTTTCTTGGGATTGAAGTTACTTATTCTCCTCGAGGATATTTATTATCTCAATCTAAATTTGCTATTGAGATTATTGACTGGCCTGGCCTGACTGACGAGAAGAGAGTAGATACACCCGAAGTTATCAACTCAAAGATAAAGATTAATGATAGAACTCCATTAAATGATCCCACACTGTATCGATAGATGATCAGTGCCTTGACATAGTTGACCATCATCATACCAGACATCTCTCATGCAGTTCACACTGCTAGTCAATTTTAGCACTTTCCTACCTCAATTCATATGAGTGTTGTTATGCGTATTGTTAGATATTTAAGAAATTATATTAACAAAGGATTGTTATTGCCTTCCTCCTCCCCTCTTAAATTAGTTGCATATTCTGACTTTGATTGGGGAGGAGATCCCAATGATAGACGCATAACTATTGGCTTTTGTGTTTTTGTAGGAGACTCACTGGTGTTCTGAAAATGCAAAAGGCAACAAAAGATGTCTTTTTCATCCACAGAAGCCGAGTATCGGGCTATAGCCACCACAACATAAAAAATTGTTTGGTTGAGGAGTTGCTGGCAAACATGGAAGTACCATCAATCACACCATCCAAGTTATGTTGTGACAACAAAAGTGCCATATACATTGTTGGAAATCATACCTTTCATGAATGCACTAAGCACATCGAGATGGACTGACATTATGTCAAAGAAGAGTTTTTGAAGACGATTTCACAGCCACATGTCATGTCTGAATATTAGCTTGTAGACTTCTTTACTAGATTTCATTTCTTGTTAGGCAAACTTCCGGTGATCACACCATAAGTTTGAGGGGGAGTGTTAATGCATATACAGTCTGAGGGGTATTTTAGTTATTGTAAATATAAGGGTATTATGGTCATTGTATACATTATACATCTTTTATATTTATATTTTATATTTTTTATTTTTTTTGTAAATCCTAGAATAGGATTGGGCCTAATAGTCATTTGACCATAGAACCATTAGGATCTCCTCAATGGCTACATTTTTAGCCGTTGGGGTACTCTCTTGGTTCCCTTGTGTATATAAAGGGGTTCAAACTCAAACCTCATATGTTGTAAGGCTTTTGGTTAAAGCTTTTGGTGAATACAAATCCTATTTTTTATGTTTGTTGTATGCCCTTAAGTGGGTGATTTGTATGGATCTGTGATTGTGTAATTGACCCATTAGTGGTCATTGTGATTGTGTATGTCCATAAGTGACATCTTTGTATTTCATTACAGTAAGCCCATAAGAGGCATCCACTTGTATTCTTTTCCTACTTTCATTACAGCATATTTTATAGATATGCAAGATTAGCTCCTAAGTTTTTTATCCCTTTCTCTTGGTAAAAAGAACTGTGCCAGATGCTTCTCTTTTTTATGTATGTCATACTATTCTAACAGGAATGGACTTTGTTGGACTTTAATAAAAGTTTTTACTGCAGATGGAATTGGCTCACTAATTTCTCAGCAGATCTGTGTTATAACCATGAGTGACTGTATTGACTTTACAAATATATGCTTTTGGTTCCTAAAGATATTTAATATTTACTTGCAAAGTAGTTTCTGGGATGTTGAGGTAGCATCTGTTCATGGTGAATAGAAAACCTTAAAGGGGAGGCTAATATGTGCCATCCCCCATACCTGTTTAGAAGTGAAGTTACTGGTCTTCAGTATTAGGTGTTCATCAGAATAGATAATTTGTATGCACTGGATTCCTTGTGCCAGTTATTTGTGAGTGTTGGGAGTTATATATATATATATATATATATATATATATATATATATATATATATATATATATATATATAGAGAGAGAGAGAGAGAGAGAGAGAGAGAGAGAGAGAGAGATACTGCCATTGAATTTTTAGATGTATATTGTATAGTCAAGCATATCATCGGGCAGGGTGCCAACTGATAGAAGACCAGCATAGTGTATTATCCATACCATACTGGATTTGATCTTGTCTTTGGGTACACAAGAAACAACCGAAATTTTCCATTTGAGTTGAAGCTGATCAAGTTGTTTGCTACTCATATCGTTTAAGATCTTAGGAATCATTGTTCTCACTGCAATCCTTCTCTGTAACAACAAAAGTTATATTGGGCTGAGGGATGATCTACCATTAAATGCTTGCTCCAAGGGTATGGAGACAGTAAAGCATGATATCGGACTTCAGAACAAGTGTAAGATCAGTAAATCCCATCAAACCAAGTAGCAGAGTTTGTGTCCACAGGGCAGACCTGACAACTTACCTTTTCGTAAGCCACGGACTTCAGGCCAGGCTTTGCTATAACCAACCTCACTGATCTCACTCAATCCGTGTGTTGTACTCTCCCGAATCTTTTGTTTCATTGAAAAATTGTGCCTATGATTATGTAAGAAAAAATCTGAACATAATACTTTCTTTGTATTCTGTGCTTTATTCGTGTAAAGGATAATAATTGTCAACCTACATTTAGTAATCTGTAGCCCAAGGGTCTTCATGGTTTCTTTCTCTCGTCCTCGATCTTCCATTAGACTTTGTTAGCACTTAACTGTTAAATATTCAAATCTGAAATGAGATTACCAACATAAATGAAAAAGAAGAGAAAAGAGGAAGAAAAGATGCATGCAGGATATCTATGAACCTGACCTTTTCAAATAGATTCAGTCGAAATGTTACTTGCATTACTAGCACCTGTATGTTGATTTTATTGATACTCCTTTGAAGATCTGTTGATATCTTTTTATCTGAAGTCTATCTTCTAGAGTGTAAGTTATGACAATATGTTATTGTTGCGGTTAGGAACATTCTGTGATTGATCGTTTTGGCTACCTTTCTACTTTTAATTTCAGATCAAGAAATAGGTTAGGATTTCTCTGTTTAAAAAGGAACCTACATTATCCCCATGTTATGTGCAAAGCTTCAGCTATTTGAGAAACTTAAATGGTGTTACTTGCAAGCAGGGATGGAAACTTACCTGTGTCATATATTAAGCAGTACCTTGTGCAAAAGCTGAATTTGAGACACGAATCTGAGGTAATGATCTTGCTCGCAGTTGGATAAATAGAATAATCTTTGTATTACTGGGACCACTATGTCATTCTCTAAGTGTCAATGGCTTATTTTTATTAGTTATCTTAATGAACTTTATGCACAAAAATTGAAATCTTGATTTGATTATTTTTTTCCCAGTATTAGGTGCAGAATTGGAGGTATATTCATAAGTTGGACAAAGCCCATGGGTTTCTTGGTTATCTGAACGTTCATCATAGTTGCAACTTGCAACTCAACCTTTTGTTTTCTGCATAATGTGGATTGCCTTATTGTGCTATTTTACGAATTTATTAATCAGATGGAATTTCTATTGTTGAGGAACGTGCATATATCAGTCAAGTAATGGATGACATGTTTGTAATATTATGTGCAAGTCTCTTGTCACCTTGAAGCTAATCTGAAGAGCCTAGTCCTTGTGTTGTTAGAATTGTTGTCAATCACAGAAAAGATTTGTGAGATTATGTACTACCAATTGATAAAACACAAGGATATAAATTTATACTGTTTGATTCATATATTTTCAAAGATGTCTGATATTAACCAGATAACCTATTTATTGAAAGGGACAACGGTTCAACTATTTTCTTGGAAAATATTCTGGGCAGTTCAGAATAACATTGTCAGAAATTTGAATTTAGAGATGCAATGCCAATTTCAATCACTACCACAGAAATATCTGAGGAAAAATCTGCTTTCCTCTTTCTTTTTCCCTTGTTGGAGCTTACAAGAACATGTGTCTGCATACTTATGCATATGAAGTGCTGACTCTGGATTAAAAAAAAAACAATACATTTAAATAATTTTTAAAGGAATTTTCAATTTACAGTTATAATGAGCAGATCAAGAGATATTATAAATCACAGTTTGTTGTTTTCCACTCATAATACATTTAACAAAATAAAATATTGAACATAGTTCAGTGGTTAGATGATCTTTCATGTGGTTGATTATATCTTTGATGATGCAAGGCTGTTTTGCATGCAATTTTGAAATAAAACTTAACTTGTGTCTTAGCAGGAAAATTGTACTTAATAGTAAAAAGTGTAGCAGGTAACACATTATGGGAATGCTTTCTGCAATTTTATCCATCTTTGAGAGAAGTGCACGTAGCTTGTGATTTGCAAGCTCTTGTCATGGTCATATGGTCAGTCACACTCATATTTTGACCTGTAACAGCCAACCATATATCTTCAAAATTATGCTTATCCTTTTGTTTTCTAATAACATCAATGTGGTTGCTCATGGACCACTGCGGGGGTGGTTGTGAAGGTGTTGAGATGAAAGTGCTGCATCAAACCCCGCTGGCAGTGGGTGTGTCCGTAGCTTTTGAAGGCAGGCCACATAAGTTAGGGTGGTCGTGGGCCTCACCTGGGGTTCGCCTTGCTTGGGGGTGGGTCCATTAAGTGGTCCTGTTCTCACCCAGGGTTCCTCATCATAAAAAAATTTCCAATTAAGTACTATCCTCTGTTCTGGCTAGCACACATGAAACAACATCAAGCATAGTTCCATTAATAGCTAATAGCAGCAAGTGCCTAATGGAATCATTGTTAGGAATTGGGTGGAAAGAGATGCTGTGTAGGGATATGGATATGAGCTCGATCTTCAGATATATTGTCTTTACAGCTGCTGCTGTCCTTGCTTTGGTTGCTGGTTCCTTTGCTTTTGTTGTGAGATCAACGGATTTTTCTCATGGGCTTGATGAACATAGAAAGGATATGATTGAGTTACGAGTTTGGACCTGAAATTTTGGTGCCAGAGTAAAACCTATTTGATTAAGAAGCACTATCATGTAGTTGAAATCCCAAAATATTAACTAGTTGCTTAGTCATTCTTTCAAACGCATGGATGATAGGTTTTGTAATGCACAAGGTAGCAACGTTGCGCAGATTTAAACTAGAATCTGGTCCATCAGAAATTATCATAGCAGTCCAGATAGACTAATGAAAAATATGCAAGTTTTGCCTTTCAGGAACTCTATCTGCTGATTGTTTTCTTGCTCTTTGACCGCGAACTCTGCATGCTTATTTATGTACCAAGTATCAATTTCTGTTTGCTTCTTTTATGAGACCTTCCTTGGCATCTACTACAGGTGGAAGTTACATGCTGTGGTCATTCTGTGGGGCCGAGCTTTCCTCTGCATGATCTAGTTGATATCTGGATGAAGAATGTGGACAGAAGAGATGACACTGCTCTCATGCAATCTAAAAAGACTGACAGGGGCTGCAATGTGCCAGACTATGTCATGGTGTTGAATTACAGCAGGAAACCCGCATAGGCAGATCGAGAGATCATGCTCTATCAACGTCAACAACTGGACGGACGGGCAACGAGCTATCCATCCACTAAGGGAAATGTCTTCTCTCAAGGGGTACTCACTCTCTGAACATAGCAGATGTTCAGAGAATGTACAGATGTTTATGATAAATGGATGCCATTTTTTTCTTCCATTTATGTGTTCCGCGGGTTCATTTAATAGGAAGCGACTCTTGTATCATGTTTTTTTGACAAAAAAAAACATGTTTTTTTGAGTAAAAAAAATTGGCGCATTCATAACTGTTGAGTTTTGGATTGCCAGAAAAACCTGCTTACAAGTTAGATTCTGTCAACACAAAAGTGTGCTTTCCACTAATAAAAACATGTAGATCACATATGTGGTGTTAGATGTGAGAAAAAAACAAAAAATTTGTTATTTTTCAAGTCATGAATATATATATATATATATATATATATATAGAGAGAGAGAGAGAGAGAGAGAGAGAGAGAGAGAGAGTAATGGGTCCATGCTAAATGAAATATGCTAAATAAAACGCGCTAAATGAGTTTTTCAGGGTTTTCCGTTTTATTTTTAAATTTTGACCGTACAGATGTGATCTATGTACTTATTTTTATGTGGATCAGCTCTTAAAGTGTTGATTCTGACACATGGGTAGGTTTTTATAACGGTTGAAAAAATCAGCGGTCCAAAATCTTTGTAAATTTTTTGGACTCTGAATATCATTTTTTCATTGAAAACACATGAGCCAACATTATCCAGGTGTGATTTTTTCGTAAATTGACCATGCCCAATACATTTATGAGGCCTAAACTGCAAAGAAAAACCCATTTAGCATGTTTCATTTAGCAGGGACCCATCTCTCTCTCTCTCTATATATATATATATGTGTGTGGAAGGGCCACCCACAGGAAGGTCCAAAATCTATAACCAACGATGATCTGATAGCTATCATTCATTCTCCCATGTTTAAACATCTCATCGATAGAATCTTATATATTTGTTTTTTATAATTTATTTAGTAAGAAATATTCTTTACATGAAGACTTTATGACATATAGGCATGTTTTTCAAAACATGAAAATTTGATGGCTCACAATGCATTTAAAACTTTGGGGTCGATGATTTTTAGAGCTTTAAAAAATGCATCTAAACGTCAAAAAGTTCATACTCAAACATGTTGCTCACTAAATGAATGATAAAAAAATCAATATGTAAAGTCTGATTGATGAAATCCATTATCATCGGTTGTAGATTTTGCACCTTCGGTTGGATAGTCCCCCTTTCCTATGTGTAATTTTTTAAGCCTTGAACATTTATGATATTTATAGAAATTTTATACCGTCAATTTTCAAAAATTATAAAAACCTACTTGTGTGTTGGAATCAAATGATGCAATAGTTTTCATTCTTATAAAATCAAACACAGAACACATCTGTACGTTTAGATTCGAGAAAAAACATGGAAAAGAACCATTCTAAAGCCCCGTATGCAGCAGTATGCACAGACCAGGGTAGGCAACTATTCTCTACTCTTGCATCATTTGATTCCAATGTGCAGGTAGGTTTTTATAAGGCCTGAAAATCAATGGTATAAATTTTTTATAAATATCATAAATATTCATAGCTTTAAAATTTATATTTTTTTATCAAAAAACATGATCCAAGGGTCGTTTCCTAGCAAATCGACCATGCCGAACGCATCTGCATGGTCATTTAAAAAAAAAAAAACTTGAAAACTCCCCTTCGTTCATGGTAGGCTATCTTAGGTAGCTATTCCCTTTTATATACATTAGAAAATAAAAACCTACAAAATGGTCCAAGTGCTAAATGAAACATGCTAATAGATTTTCAGCATTTTTTTTTCAAAATTCTGACCCCATAGATGTATACAGAATGATTGATTTACTAGAAATCAACACTTGTATCATGCATTTTGGATAAAAAAATTGGTAATGGGAGCCTCAAAATTTGATGAAAATTGTATGTCATTGATTTTTGAAACCTTATAAAAATGTATTCATGCATCAAAACCAAATGTTTTAAGAAGTGATTCTTATAAAAACAAACATATAGATCACATTTGTACAGTCAAAAATTTTAAAAATCACTGAAAATCCATGTTTCATTTATCATTGTGCCCATTTTTTTAAGTTTCTATTTCCTTTTATATATATAGAAAGAGAGAGAGAAATGCAAAACTACTCACTAAAAACATGCCAAACCTACCCACCACATGTTTTATTGGATTTTGATGTTTTTTACAAAATTTTGATCATTCAGATGTGATCTATATGCTTGTTTTTTATAGGAATTAGTTCTTGGCGCATTTGATTCAGATGCATGGATAGGTTTTTATACGTTTCATTAATAAAGGGCATATAATTTTCATAAAATTTTGAGGCTCCAAATACCATTTTTTCTATCCAAATTCATGATCCAAGTGTCAATTTCTAGTAAATCAATCATGTTGAACACATCAGAATTTTGAAAAAAACAACAAATTTTTTTTATTGGGTAGGTTTAACATGTTTTTTAGTGGGTAGGTTTACATTCTTATATATATAAAGAGAAAGAGATGGGTGTATCGTCAAACACTCATCTCATCCAATGTTTTTCGGATGCTTTTTGTGCCATTGATCATGTGCGTGATCAACGACACAAAAAAATTGCATTTTTTGGGCCTTTAGCAGCAGTTTTGGACCACTGGATGATGCAGCCCAAGGAGACTCACCCATGCCTCAGGCATGAGCACGCCCACACTAGGCTAGGCATTGGACACACAAGGCCATTAGGCCTAACTTTTGGTTACTTCTGTATTTTTGCTTTAGAGGGTTTTTATTAGATTGTTTGAATAAGATCTGTTGGTTAACCTGATCCGTTTAGGGCAACTCTCCCTATATAAACACCTTAACAGAGAGACCCATTAATATAAAATTTATGAATTGAGGTATTTTTTAGAATCTCTCTCTCTCTCTCTATATATATATCTCGTTTTTTCTCTATTTTTTCCTATTTCCTCGTCATCTTCTTTTCTTTCTCCCTCTCCCCCTAGTCTTCTTTCCTTTCATCTCTCTTTTCCCCCTACTCTCCCTTTCTTTCCTTTTCACTCACCAAGGGGACGTTCCTTGCCTTGGACACTCCCCCTTGTTGGGCGTGAACCTCTCTCTCTCTCTCTCTCTCTCTCTCTCTCTCTCTCTCTCTCCTAGTTGCAACACCCTAGGGGCTCCCAGGGGTGGTGTGTAACTGGTGGTATCCATCTGATGTGACTGTAAGCCTCTTCACCCGAGATTTAGAGTGTGCCATAGTCGGCTCGTGGACACCGCAACCCCCCCATTAGTGTGTTGGTCATCTAGATATGCTATGTCAGCTTGTGGAAGGCTTTCACACCTCTAGAGTTCGTCCAAGCATAGATTTAAAGGTCTAGCAACCCCCTAAGGTCTGGATTGGCTTGCTGGAGGTCTCAACACTTCCTATATGAATTGGTAAGCCTCTCGGGGCTCTGTCACGTGCGTAGAGCATAACTGAAGCAACCTCCACCTAGGGATGGCAGTGGACCGGGGGAAAGCGGGGCCCCGCCCCGTTTGGACCGGGGATGAAGGGTATGAAACGGGGATGGAGACGGGGGTGGAGGATAAAATCCATCCCCGCCGCGCGGAGGTGGGGCGGGGGTGGACGTGCACTTTTCCCCGCCCCGCCCCGTCCCGTCACGATCCCTGCCTAATCCCTGCCCCGACCACCTTTCCCCGCAATATCCCCGCCCCGCCCCGCCTCATCCCCGTTTGGACCGGGGATGAAGGGTTTGGACCGGGGATGAAGGGTATGAAACGGGGATGGAGGCGGGGGTGGAGGATAAAATCCATCCCCGCCGCGGAGGCGGGGCGGGGGTGGAAACCTTGTCCCCCGCCCCGCCCCGCCCCACTGCCATCCCTACCTCCACCACTGTGAGTGATATCCCTAGGTCTTGGCATACATGTTGACCCTCCTCACACCTTATCTAACCTTGCTACATACATGTTTGGGAGTTTCCGGGATTCGAACATATGGTGGAGGCCCCAGCCAAATTCATGGGCAGAGGTATGATTTTCCCTAAACCAAGTGATGTTGATGTGATTGATTGTTCAAGTCCCAAAACTTCTTTATGGGTCAATCGATGCCCGAGGAGTATCAAATGTAGTGGTAGTGGGTGATCATAAACGTCAAAGATGAGGCTTCTAGATGGTTGCATTGGCAAATCCATGCACACGGAAAGCCCACATGGGAGAAGTTCGTGGAGTTGGTTGTGAGGAGGTTTCTTCCAACTCCTAATGACAACTTCAATGTGAAGTTGAAGCAATTGAGGTAGCAAGGGTTCATGCAAGAATTCTAAGCAAAATTCAAAGATTTCACGAGTACAGAGAATGGTTGGCCAATGCATACACTCGTGGGTGAACTTAAGGAGGAGATACCAGTTGATTTGTCGTTGCATTCACCCTCTCTAGATGCATTGAGGAGAGGAATAAGCAAATTATGGCTTTGTGGAAACCTACTAGACCCCCTCACACCCACGATGGAGTTGTTTCTCCTTCCACTCTAAGGGTGGAGCATTTGAGTCAGATTGTAATAGAGGAAAAGAAGAAAGAGTCTTTTCTTTATATGTAATGATATGTGGATGTCGAGACACAAGTACTAGACCATGCACATGTTCATAGTCATTGATGATGAGTAAGAAGAGGAGGTTGATGCAGCTGGTGAGGAGACAGAATTCAGAGAGCATGAAAACCCGAATTTGGAGATCTCCTACCATGCCTTATCTAGCGTGACAACCCCATATTTCATGAGGCATGATGGGGTTATGAACAGACAACAGGTTAATGTACTCATAGAAACGGGCTCGACTCAAATTCATTTGTGATAAGTTGGTGCACACGTTGGGTTGCCGGGTGAAGGAGCACCTAATTTTTTATGTGATGGTTGGTGATAGCACAAATTTAAAGTGTGGCGAGGTGTGCCATGATATCATATTTTGGCTCCAAGGGGATGACTTTGAAGTGGAATTGTATGTGCTCCTGATGCTGAGTGTAGACGTAGTTCTTGGCATGTCTTGGCTTTATTCCTTGAGAATGGTAATGTGAGATTTTAGTCAAATGCATATGATTTTTTAAAAAGGATGATTTCACAACCACTTTGAGAGCTAATAAGCCCCTTACTATAAGAGAGGTTTCAGCCAAGAGAACCCTCAAGTTGTTCAAAGGGTCGGGTGAGCTGCTTGATTGTTGATGCATGCAGTTGACCAATTAGGTTAGGAGATGCATGAGGATCCGATTCTACCCAAACTCTAAACTATGTTGGACCAATTTGTTGATGTGTTTGGAAAGCTGGAGGGGTTGTCACCTTGTTGCACACAGGACCACCATGTGGTGTTGATGCCCGAACGTCGGCGGATAAGTGTGAGGCCTTCCAGTTATGCACATGAAAAAAAGAGTGAAATTGAGAAGCATGTCAAAGAGATGATATGGGGCGACATCATTCACCCTAGCTGTATCCCCTTCTCCTTATTCATGCTTCTTATGATAAAAGAAGGACAAAACATAGCATTTTTGTGTTGATTATCGAGCCCTCAACTTGATTATGGTTATGGATAAGCATCTCATACTGGTGATCAATGAGTTGCTATACAAGCTTTATGGTGCCACTATATTCACTAAGTTGGATCTTCATATTGAGTATCACCAAATCTAAATGACATAGCACAATGTGAAGAAGACGGCCTTCCACACACATGACAACCAATTTGAGTTTCTTGTCATGCCCTTTGGCTTGACCAATGCCCTCACTATGTTTTAACGACTCATAAATGATCTCTTTTGGCTGGTCCTACACCAATTTGTGCTTGTGTTCTTCTATATCTTGGTGTATTCTAAGACCTTAGAGGATCACGTGGGGGCATGTGTCTTATTTTCTTGGGGTGTTAGTGAACCACAAATTGTATGCCAAATGGTCAAAATATAATTTGGGAAAGGGCATATATCGTATTTGGGTCATATTGTTAATCAAGAAGGTGTCTCTATCGATCCTGATGAGGTGGGAGTCACGTTGGGTAGTCCAAGCCACAGCTGATTAAGTCTCTTAGGGGGTTCTTGAGGTTGACGGGGTATTATAGGAGGTTTGTGAGGTCTTATGATTGTACTGTTGCCCCCTTTACTGCCATGTTGAAGAAGGGATCCTTCGCTTGGACCCTCCAAGCAGAACGAGCTCAAGAGGGCTATGTGTGAGGCGCCCATCCTTGCTTTGCCGATCTTCTTAAAGGAGTTCGAGGTCGAGATGGATGCCTATGATGCAGGTATTGGGGATGTGTTCAGCCAAGAGGGCCACCCAATTATCTTTATGAGCAAGGTCATCCTGAATAAGAAGAAGAGCTTGTCCACCGATAACAAGGAGACATGACTATCATGCACACCATTAAGAAATGATAACCTAACTCTTTGGGTGACACTTTGTGGTGAAGACGGATCACTGAAACCTCAAGTACTTGTTGGATCAACGTATATCAACCCTCATGCAACAAATGTAATATCTGAAAATTTTCAGTACACCCTATGGGATGTTTTGTTCAAAACATTGTCTACATAAGTAGCTGATAATATATTAAAATATCTACATATCAGTAAATTCTCGAAGAAAAATACCCAGATGACAAGGAGTACTCTAAATATTATTTGAATATTATTGGGGTTCTATCTAGGTTGAAAACCAATCCATAATAGACCAAAAACGGAGTTGGGACCCAAACAGGATTCAGACTGGATTTGGATCAGGTTTAAAGAAACTGATCCACGTTACTTCTTGATGTTGGAAAAGTTTAGTGGGATTTGGATTCAAATCCAAATCCAAATCACAAAGACAACTATAAAATAGATTAGATTGGAGTTGGACTCGAACTGGACTAAACTAAATCTCAATTGAAATATATATACACATATATATACTTGGGATTTAGCAAATTGGATACCGTTTGAGTGGATTGGATTTAGATCCAAGTCCAACCAAACCCATGCAAATCTTATATAATTAATGTAGTGGATTGAGTTAGATCCGAATGGATCCAACCCAATCCAACTAAACCATACTCTATGGGTTTTAAGGTAGTAGATTGAGTTGGATCCAAGTGGACCTAACCCAATCTAACCAAAAACCCAATTCACGTGTTTAACACTCTTGGGTATTGTAGATTTTGGTTTGGATCCACAGGGATCCAACCCAAAAAATTCATCACCGCCACAAACATGCATTATACCACATTTAAGACTTTCCCCAACAACCATAATTCGCAACATTTATAACCTCACCAAAAATATTGTTTTACCCCCCCCTGATTAAATGAGCAGGATGCCCATGCTCCTTTCTGACAGATTTAAGAAACCCCCATTTCCCATATTTTTCATACACTCTCTTATCTACGAAGCCCTCTCATTTTTGCACTCTCTTCCCCGTGGTTTTACCGGAACTGCAGGAGCCATAGTTGAGCATGAGGATGCGATTCTTCCTGGTTCTCCTTTTTTTTTCTTCTGCCTGCGTTCGCTGTGGAAGCTAGTCCACATGTTTGGCCCTATTGCGATGTCATCCTTCCGCATTCACAACACTGGTACTCCTCCATCAGTTCCCTCAGATTTGCCCTGTGTGCAGGGACCTCACCAGCATCACCATCTTCTTCCTCTGTTCTTTGATTTTAGCTAGGGTAGACGATTGCCCATGCAATCATTCCCCTTCTATCATCTGGTGAGTATCTCCTTCTTTTTCTTTTTTTTCTTTTGTCTTTCCTTGCTTTCTGGTATATCGGGTTCATGGTAGCCACCTGTAGGGTGCCTCTTTCTCGGTGGTTGCAGTATGCCACGGTGGTACCACCGCCACCATGGCAGCCGCACCACCTGCAGGTCACGAGGGCACCAGCACCATAGGGGGAGAGGGGATGGGGGTGGTTTTGGCCCTTTCCATCTTTCTTGGGTTTTGCAGCATTGTCGTGAGCAGGGTTGTTGCTCCCCCATTGTACCCCCACTACAAGGGGTGTTCACTTACGGCCAGCAGACCGCCCATTGTTTTGAAAGCTTGTAGCTAGGTCGCTAATGACAGTGACCTCTTTCATCACTATTGCAGCTCTGTGAGTGGGACGTGAGGGTTTCACTACGATCACCCATGCATTTTGGAGAATCAACTCGTATACTTATATAGACTAATACCCAAACACTGATATCGTATATGGGCTGCGATCTATGGATTTATTCCCATGAATTTGAACTATCATACATGGATGCTTGAATATATATATATATATATATATATATATATATATATATATATATATATATATATATATATATATACGGACTGCCATCTGTGTTTTTATTCACTTAAAAATGAACAGTCAAATATGAGTTTCATAATCTGAAAATGGGTTTTATATAGGTTTTAATCATCTGAAAATGAACTGTCATAGATGGGTTTTATATGGGCTTTAATCAACTGAAAATGGGCTATCATAGATGAGTTTTACATGGGTTTTAATCATCTGAAAATGGACTGTCATAGATGGGTTTTATTCACCTGCAAATAGAATGTCAGCGATGGGTTTTTATTCACTTGCAATAGACTGTCGTAGATGGGTTATTCACTGGAAAAATGGATTGTCAACTATGAATTTTATTCTAAAAAAAATAGCAATTGTTTCACATATTTCTTGTATGTATATAAATTATCATATGGCAGCAGTTTTGCATGTATATGGACCGTTAAATTTGATGTTTTGGGTATGTATATAAACTGTCACATCACAGCAGTTTGACATGAATAAAAACTGTCATATATCATTGTTTCCCATATGTATTTAAACTGTCAAATGGAAACTGTTTCGCCACTAATTCACATATTTTATAAGTTGTCAAAAGACAACTGTTTCGCATGCATATGAAGTGTCAAAAGTAGATTGCTTTGGATGTATATGGACGGTCAAATATTGATGTTTTGCGTATGTATATAAAATTATCACATGGCAACAGTTTCACATGTATATGGACTATCAAATATTATTGTTTTGCATATGTATATAAACAATCACATGACAGTGGTTTTGCATGTATATAGATTGTCAAATATTGTTGTTTTGCTTATGCATATAAAATTGTCACATGGCTGCAGTTTCACATGTACATGGTTGTCAATTATTGTTGTTTTGCGTATGTATATAAACTATCACATGGCAGCAGTTTCGCATGTATATGAACTGTCAAATGTCAATTGTGCAGCATATGGATACAAACTTTCGAGGGTAGACCATTTTGTATGTTTTGTGTATATGAATAGATAATTGAACTGCATTTAAACATGAAATCATATGTTGTTAGTCGTACTTCTAAGCGCCTTCCAACATTTGCTAAAAAATGTGTATAATTGACAACTTGTGAATGTATCCCTATAGCTATTTGCAAAACTGCCTACCAATTCAATAAATGGGTACTTAAATCGTGTGATGTCATATGCAATCATGAATTCTTGATGTATTTGTCAGACTTGTGTAAGGGTCACATATTGGTGCATATCTTTATGCTTCCCCCAAGCCATGAAAGGAATTCGGCCAAAATGTTACCCGTTATAATTTGCATATTTTATGAACTGTTGACATATGCATGAGTGAGGTATACATCATATGTTTGTGAATGCCCTGATTGATGAGGGGTAAGTGTGGTAGGTGAAGCAATAATGTATTATGAGGCATCTGAGAGATGCATTGGTGCTCTAAAGGAGCATAGGGTTGTAATGACCCAGATGAAATGGTACACCGGATCACATACACATATACACACTCTAACTCGCTCTCATAGGAGAGATGCCCTTATGGGTTTGAGTCACTTGGGCAAAGTTTGAATGGGTGGGTAAATTTATCGCAGCTGGACATGGATTCAACTATTTCTAGTGACTCTCTCTCTCTCTCTCTCTGCATCTCAGTTGCTAGCTCTATCGGCTGTCATGGATTCGACTATTTCTGGTCTCCATTCTGTTTTTTGGGATATCCTTTGCCCCCCCCCCTTCTGTTTTGTTCGGTTCTTCGCAGGATGACTTTCCCACCGGGAATGTTCATCATTCTCCCATTGGTAACCGTAGACGAAGGGGGGTTGTCTTTCTAAATTCAGTTTCTCTTGGTTGGTCTCCTCATAGATCGCCCAGGTTGCGGCAGCCACTGGTCTTTTCAGATTTTGTGCTCTGAAGCTCGTTTGTTGGAATATTAGGGGCCTCAATTCTGCTCCCAACCGCTTGTTTTTGGCGAGTTGGATTAGACAGGCTAGTCCTGACCTTTTGTCATTTGTGAAACTAAAATGGATTACATCTCGCTTGCGGTCGCTTCTTTCATTTGGCGGGGTGCAGATTTTTTCTTTAAGCCAGCGGTCAACTATGTTGGTGGTATTCTCCTCTTCGGTAAGAAGTCTTTAAATTTATCGCAGCTGGACATGGGTCTCTACTCTTTGTCTGTTGCCTTCAGCTTACAGTCGGTTGGTCGGAGAGCAATGGTGTCTGTGGTTTATGGACCCAACCTCGCTAACATGAGGCTTGCGTTTTGGGATGACCTTGATAGGGTGGTTACTTCTAATGATCAGTGCCACCTTCTTATGAGCAATTTCAATTGTTTGCTTTCTCCTCATGATTTCAATTATATTGTCCTTCCTAATCCTTCTATTAGAGGCTTTCAAGATATCTCTCGGTTCTGCTCGATCTCGGTGACAAGTGCTCTTTACCGTATGATTGCCAAGGTTTTGGCAAACAGACTTGTGGAAGGAGGAAGCAGCCACCTGTGCAGAGAGAGAGAGAGAGAGAGAGAGAGAGAGAGAGAGAGAGAGAGAGAGAGAGAGAGAGAGAGAGAGAGAGAGACGGCTGCACAGAAAACTTAATTCGTTAATTTGATTAGGGCTCCTCTCTATATTAAATAGAGAGGGGTAAAAAGGAAGAATTACAACTAGGTCCTTATGAAAACAAAAATTCAGAAAACTTCTAATATAAGATAACTTAACCTAAAACCACCTATTCTCAACACTCCCCTTCAAACTGGAGCATAGATATCAGTCATGCTCAGCTTGTCACAACATTTTGAGAAATTTGGCCTAGCAAGAGGCTTTGTAAACATATCTGCAACTTGGTCTTCCGACTTTAGGTACTTGGTAGTGATATGACCAGCTTGAATCATATCTCTTACATAGTGACAATCAACCTCAATGTGCTTTGTTCTCTCATGAAAGACAGGATTGTTTGCAATATAAGTTGCCGCTTTGTTATCGCACATCATGGTCATTGGAGAGGAAACTTTCACCTGGAGATCATGAAGAACAGTTCGAACCCATATCAATTCAGCAACTGTTTGTGCCATAGCCCGATATTCTGATTCTGCACTCGACCTGGAAACCACATTTTGTTTCTTACTTCTCCATGAAATCAAGTTGTCTCCCAAAAACACACAGAATCCTGTGGTAGACTTTCTATCTACAACAGATCCAGCATAGTCAGCATCAGAATATGCTACTATCTCCAGAGTTCCACCTTTCCTGAACAATAACCCCTTTCCAGGAGAAGATTTTAGATATCTGAGAATCATTATGGCTGCATTCCAGTGTACCTCAGTTGGTTTGTCCATAAACTGGCTAACTTTGCTTACTGCTAAAGCAATATCCGGCCTGGTCACAGTTACATATAATAACTTCCCTACTAGGGAGCGATAGCTTTTGCTATCAACTGGTTTTGACCCTTCTTCAAACAACTGAACTTTATGGTCCATGGGAATATTTGCTGGTTTAGCTCCCAACATGCCTGTTTCCTTTAATAAGTCAAGAACATATTTTCGTTGAGACAAAACCATCCCTTCACGGCCTCTAGCGACTTCTATACCCAGAAAATACCTGAGTGAACCAAGGTCTTTTGTAACAAAGTGTTTTTGAAGATGAGCCTTTGTGGCTTCAATAGCTTTCACATCATCTCCTGTAAGAATGATGTCATCCACATATACCACCATAACAACAATGCCAGAGCTAGTTTTCTTTATAAAAAGTGTATGATCTGCTGCTGATCTATTAAAGCCAAAGCTTGACATCACTTCAAACAACTTTTGAAACCATGCACGAGGACTTTGTTTCAAGCCATAAATCGCCTTTCTCAATCTACACACCTTCTGACACTCCCCCTCAACCTCGAATCCTGGAGGTTGTTGCATGTAAACGGTCTCAGATAGATCCCCATATAGAAATGCATTTTTCACATCTAATTGGCACAAGCTCCAACCTTGCTGAACTGCTACTGAGAGAACAAGACGGATGGTACCCATCTGTGCAACAGGAGAAAAAGTTTCAAAGAAGTCAATTCCATATGTCTGAGTATACCCTTTCGCGACTAATCTGGCCTTGTACTTTTCAATAGAACCATCAGATTTATACTTTATTATATATACTCATTTACATCCAACAATGTCAGCATTTGCTGGGGAATCAACTAGATCCCAGGTATGCTGAGATACTAAAGCTGTCATTTCTTCTTGCATAGCCAGCTTCCAGCGATTATCAAGTTCTGCCTGTTGATAGTTCAGAGGAATAATTTCATCATATAAGGATGAAATAAAAGACTTCATCTGATGTCCAATTCTGGCATGGGAGACAAAATGAGATATGGGATATAAGGTACATTGTCTTGTCCCCTTTCGTAGAGCAATAGGCCTGTTATCATCAGCCTGAAGATCACTATTGTCAGTAGAACTTACCTCAGGAGAAGAAGAAGATGAAGGCTCTTGCGGAAGTGGAGCTCTACGCACATATACCAATGGAGGATTATTAAACCTGGAAGTGGATGAAGTTTGGTTCGGTAATGAAGGCACATATTCCAAAGGAAAAGGAGGTATAGGTAATGGAAAAGACTCAGCTGGATCAACTTGCAGCGAGGAACCGGAAATAGAGTAATATGGAGAGGATCCCAGGAAGGATACATCCGCACTGACATACTCTCGGCGAGAAATAGGATCATAGCATCGATAGCCCTTTTGATTTTTTGGATAACCGATAAATATGCATTTTTTAACATGAACGGCTAATTTATCACGGTCCGGGCCAAGTTTGTGTACAAAACAAACACATCCAAATATTTTTGGTGATAAAGAGAAAAGTGGAGCATTAGGTTTTAGGATATGTAATGAAATTTGATCACCCACAGAAGACGAAGGCATGCGGTTGATCAGATAGCAAGCAGTGGTAATCGCATCACCCCAGTATGATGCAGGAACATTGGATTGAATCATAATGGTCCTGGCAACATCAAGGAGGTGTCAATGTTTTCGCTCAGCCACCCCATTTTGTTGAGATGAATAGGCACATGAAGTTTGGGGTTGGATGCCATGATCTTGGTAAAATTGTAACAGACTTTTTTATTTAAACTCGAGAGCATTATCAGTGCGAACAATCTTGACAATAGATTCAAATTGAGTTTTTATTTCAAGAATTAGGGATTTGATAATACTTGGAACTTCAGATCGTTCTTTTATTAAAAATACCCATGACAACTTAGAGAAATCATCAATAATAACGACACTGAGTCCTAGTAGGAATCTTACTAGGACCCCATACATCTGCATGAAGAAGTTCAAAAACTTTATTACTAGACTGACTCTGACTCGAAGGGAACGAACTTTGATGATGCTTGCCCAACTGACATGCCTCGCACTGAAATGATGTGGTTGAAGGAATCTAAGGAAAGACCGACCTAAGCTTTGACAATGAAGGATGACCAAGACGACGATGCCACTGAACAAGATTAAATGAATGTTCCACTGCAGCATGAACAGTCCCCATTGGATGATGTAGGTAGTAAATTCAATTTTCTTCATAGCCTCCACCAATCTTCTTCCCCGTCAGCAAATTCTGAAAATGACAACCCATTTGATCAAATATTACTCTATAATTTTGTTCTTTTATAAGGCAACTAACAAAGATTAAACTTTGAGGAAAATTTAGAGCATGAAGAGCATTTTTCAACTGTAATGAGGAAGATATAGAAATATTTCCCTGACCAACAACCGGGGAGGAGCTCCCATCGGCTAAGGAGACTCCAATCTGAGCCTTAATATCCTTTAGATCTGAAAAAACACGTGAATTGCCACACAGATGTCTGGAAGCACCAGAGTCAATAACCCACTTACTATCAGTCGGATGAAGATGATTTCTGGTAGAAAATGCAACACCAGCAACAGGAGGAGTGGAACTCAAAGGTCGAAGAGCTATCAACTCATCATATTCCGCACGACTAAGGGTGATACTACTCTCATTTTCAGTTATATTCTTTTGTACATTTGTTGCCTCGATAGTAGTCACATTTGCTTTAGGATTATATGACTTGGATGAAGATGTTGGCCGACCATGTTTATCCCAGCAACGATCTTCTAAATGCCCAGATTTTCCACAGAATGTACATTGAAGCTTTCCTCTGCCTCCCATACCACGTCCACGTCCTCGTCCTCTGATATTCTGAATATTTCCACGCCCATAACTAGATGGGACAACAAGAGCAGATGACTGAGTTATTTGCTGAGATTGTGGCAGAGAGATCGCAAGTCTACTCAGACGATTGTAAGCATCAGCAAGAGTGGGAACATCTGATCCAGTCAACATTTGAACTTTTGCAACAGAAAAATCTGAAGAAAGACCTGTAAGAAAACGAGCAACAATTGTTTGTTCTTGATGATCCTTTTGCTTCGAGCAACAAATAGGCCTGTGAGCATTAAGTCTTTCAAACGCAGCTTTGACAGAGGCATAGTACTGGGCCAAGGTCTGATCTCCCTGTTGCAAATTATATATTTCCTATTCGACTTGCAGGATACGACTCACATTCGTTTCTTGTGAGTATGTATCACGAAGATTGTCCCACATCAGTTTGGCTGTATTATAGTAGATCAATCCATCTGCAATATGGGGTTCGACACTATTCATGATCCATGACATAACTATGTCATTATCTTCATCCCAAGTAACATATTTTCCCAATTTTTCAATGGGTTCGCCTTCCAACAAAATGTGTTTTCGACGATGTCCAGATACCGACATCATAAAAGTTCTGGACCACCTGGCATAGTTGGTTTCATTCAACCTTACAGAAGAACCATACACGAAGGGGTTTGCAAAAGCCTTATACTCCCCAATCTGTTCCATTTTAGAATCACTTTTTGAATTTTCAGCCATACTGTTCACTAGAACAGCAAGAATCCAAGTAGAATTTTCAACACTGTAAGGAATCAGCCCCGCTGTTTCCAAACAAGAAAACAGTCCACAACCAGCAGGTAATCACTCCTGCTGCTGTTACGAAAAAGGGATAGCTGCACCAAATACACCACGACCAACAATAATATTCAGTTGCAACACTGATGAACACGACAACTGTTGTTCCCCAAACATATACAGCATAACTACCAATAAGTCTTCAGAAGACAATTAACTAGAGCAATCATATCTTTATCATACGCAGCAAACACAAACAAATCCAGAATCACGCAGCAACACAGAAGCCAACAGCTCACGGCTGAACAGAAGCCAAACAGCATGAACAGCCAACAGCTACAGCACGCACCAGCAGGCCAAACAGCATGCTGGAACGCAGCAACACATAAGCCAAACAGCATGAACAGCCAACAACTACAGCACGCACCAGCAGGAACACGTCAATCTCCAGAGAATCACGACAGGAGATGACAAAACAAACCCCACGAAAAAAAATTTAAAGGAAATGGTTACGGCTCCAGGGAATCACGACAGGAGGAGATCCATCCTTAGATCTGACGACAGAGAGCGTGACAACCATGACATTCACGACAGCATGCTGTAAATCACTACTGCTAACACAGGAGGTTCATTTCTTCAAAGAACAAACAACCATACGAAGGAATACAAATCACGACAGGGGCACGATAGCCAGACCTGAATATCGCTCCCTATTTTGGTCATTAGATCTGATAACAGATTTGGACCAGATCTGTCATCAGATCTAAAAAGTAAATCCACACCTGGTTCGAGATCGTTGCAGCAGATCACGCTCCTAGGATCGTAAGCTCTGATACCATGTGGAAGGAGGAAGCAGCCACCTATGCAGAGAGAGAGAGAGAGAGAGAGAGAGAGAGAGAGAGAGAGAGAGAGAGAGAGAGAGAGAGACGGCTGCACAGAAAACTTAATTCGTTAATTTGATTAGGGCTCCTCTCTATATTAAATAGAGAGGGGTAAAAAGGAAGAATTACAACTAGGTCCTTATGAAAACAAAAATTCAGAAAACTTCTAATATAAGATAACTTAACCTAAAACCACCTATTCTCAACAAGAATCGGTGGCTAAGCATATCTTCTACGACTCTCAGTTCACCTTCATCCATAATAAGAGAGTTCATCATTCTTTTATCATGCCAACCGAGGTTGTGCACTCTTTGCCTTTTTGCGGTCAGCCTTCTTTTGTTCTTAAATTATATTTTCATAAGGATTTTGATTATGTGCAATAACCCTTCTTATTTAAATTGTTATCGAACTTCAGGTTTAGTCGTTGGTTCTCTGGTTGAGTTAGGGAACTAGTCACGAATACCCAGGCTATGTTGAATATCAATGGCACTTTTGGGGAACGGTTCAAGCTGGAGTGGGGTCTGAGTCAAGGTTGCCCTCTTTCGCCTTTATTGTTCAATACAGTCGTTGAGGGTCTTGTTGTGCTGCTTAAGCAGGCCGCCACCTGCAGTTTAATTGATCACTTACCGGTTCAGGACTTTCATGCTCATGCTTTTATTTATGCTGATGATATGATCATTTTCGGTCGCGCTAGTGTTTAGCAGATACTTCGGTTCAAGCTTATTCTTCAAATTTCTCTCTCTCTTTTTTGACATTTCTCTCAATGAGCAAAAGTGTTTCCTTTCTATGTTCCACGTCCAACCCTCTATGTTAACTGCTGGGATGAAGATTTTTAACAGTGTTATATCTGAGTTGTCGATGTTGTACTTGGGTTTGCCGTTACAAGTTAAGTAGCTTACTTCTGTGGCCTGGGTCCGACGCTTCTTAAAGTTAAGCGCAAATTACTCTCATGGCAAACTTCTTATCTCTCGTACGCTGGCCGCCTAACTTTAATGAAGCACGTTCTCTCGACCATTTCAGAATTTTTCATGTACATGTTTCTGATGCCTGTGGGTGTGGAGAAGCAATTGATGCATCTGCTGGCAGGCTTCCTTTAGTCTGGGTGTCATCTCAAGGATAAGCGCCACCTGGTTGGCTGGCGTTCGATGATCTTGCTGCATTCTATGGCCGATTTAGGTATTCTTGCACCCAGACTCATGAGTATTGCCCTAGTCTCTAAGCAATGTTGACTTGCTCATCAACCCGATAATCTTTGCTCTACTTTTCTTCTCTCTTTAAGTATGGGCCTCCTTCTCTCCTTCCGGTTTTTCTCCGCCCACGGCATGGAGCATTTTTCCATCTGCGTAAGTCATGGTTGTCGGATTTAGCTTTCTTCAACAACAATTTTGATGATCCCACCGATATTGGTAAATTGGTGCATTGGGCTATTGCTCCTACCAGGAGGTTCCTGACCAACAAAGTCTATAGATCGTTGCTTCCCCCAGGGGCGGCCTGGTTGCTTGAATCTGCGCTCTGGGCGAAGGGCCCTTCTCCCCGTTCTTGGGTCCTGGCATGGTTAATCTTGCATGATAAGGTCCAAACTCACTCTACTTTAAAGAGGTGGGGCTTCCAGCTTCTGAGCTGCTGTGTACTTTGTCATGCTGCTGAAGAATCCTCGTTCCACTTCTTCTGATCTTGCCCTACCTTTGTGGAGATCTTTCGTAGGACTTGGAGGCACCTGGAGGTCCTGGTTATAAAGGAGTCCTTTGCGGTAGACCTCATCTTGGGTTTGGTCTACCTTTGGCGCAGCAAGCGGTGGCGATTAATCTGGAGGTCGTGGTTGTTTACCACTTGGTGGTTCGTTTGGATGGCGCGCAACGATGCCCTTTTTCGGGAATCTCTGGTCGACATTAATCATCTTGCGCAAAAAATCTTAGTGGACGTTTATGCGATTCTGCGTATTCATCTTCCCGATCTAACGTCTCCTCTTGTTGTTGCTCTGCTCCCTCCGGACCTTATTAGTTTTGCGGCTCCTGCGTGAGCCGCTTGTTTTTCGTTTGTTTTGCTCCTTGTTTCTGTTTTGTTTTTGTTTTTCTGCTTTTGTTCTCTTTGGATTCAACTCTATTGACCTTTCTGTGGCTATGTTGAAATCCTCTCTCTCTCTCTCTCTCTTGGTTGCAGCACCCCTATTGTCTCCCAGGGGTGGGGTGTAGCTTGTGGTGTCCATCCAACACGGTCGTAAGCCTCTGGAGGCTCCACCCAACGCATGGAGCCTATCGTAGCTGGCCTGTGGCCACCACAACCCCCATTTGTGTGTTGGGTGTCCAAATATGTTCTGTCAACATGTAAGAGCCCCTCACACCTCTAGAGGATGTCCAAGCCTATATCTTAAGGTCCAAGAATCCCTCAAGGTACTGCGTGGGTTGTTGAAGGTCTTGGCATCCCTATGGAAATTCGTAAGACTCTTGGGGCTCTAGCACGTACGTAGAGCATACAGGAAGCACATTCTCACCTTGCTGTAGACTGGTCTCTGTATACATGTTGAGACCCTCCCCACACCTTATCTAACCCTGCATACATGATTGGGAGGCTTCTGGACTTGAATGTGTGGTAGATGTCCCGCTGCGAGTATCAGATTCGAGTCTGGGTGACCCAATTTACGCAAGTGCGTATTGGATTTAGACGTAGAGAGTGTGGGCCGCATCGGTCTATTTTTTACATAGACCTTTAGCGGTGGTCCAAGACCACTGCTAAAGGTCCAAAACACAAAAAAAATGTAATTAGATGCATTGGGCATGTCCAACCTCAGTCGACACCCAATGCATCTGATGATACGCTCAAAACTCTCTCTCTCTCTCTCTCTCTATATATATATATATATATATATATATATATAAAAAAGCCCGAAACCATGGATGAGAAAATCATTCACTGTTATCAGACCAATATTTATCATTGGTCGTGTGCAGATCAGTGATGAACATTTTTTTTAAAGTGAAAACAGATATTAGCGGCAGTTGCAACCATCTCTAATTCTCACTTTTTTTTAGCATAGACATTTTGTGGCGATCATGACCGCAGCTAAATGTTGTGGATTAGCGCCAACATTTAACTCATCCACTCTTATGACTCTCTCTCTCTCTCTCTCTCTCTCTCTCTCTCTATATATATATATATATATATATATATATATAGGGAAAATATTTGCTAAGAATGAAGATAAGGAACTAATGAGCTGGAAATCATAGGTGCAAGTTGTATCAACTCAATCTAACCCTATAGATGTGTTCAACATGGTTTGTTTGCTAAGGACCAAGCCTTAGATCGTGCTTTTCTGATGTAAAAATATAATATTTTGAGTTATGAAATTTTATCACCTTGTGGGCCATTGATTTTTTAACCCCTTTAAAAACCCAATTACTTATCATAATCACATGATTCAAAACAAGTTACTAAACAAACCATGCAGATCACATCTCTAACATGTGATCTAAAAAACATTGGAAATTTTTGAAGAAAATAGTGATTTCTACTCATTAATTCCTTATCTTCATTAGTAACCAATATTTACACTATATATATGTGTGTGTATATATATATATATATATATATATATATATATATATATATATATATATATATAGAGAGAGAGAGAGAGAGAGAGAGAGAGAGAGAGAGAGAGAGAGAGAGTCACTAGAATATAAGAAATGAAAATTTAAGAACTAATGTGTGAACTGCGATTTTCATGGATTTTTTGTTCTTTTCTTTTGAATCTAACCATACGGATGTGATCTACATGTTTGCTTTTATAAGAACCCGCTCTTGAATCATCCAATTTTGATGCATAAATGAGATTTTTTAAGGCTTTAAAGTCAATGGCTCATAATCTTCACAAATATTCAAGCATTCAAAAATCACATTTTTCATAAAAAATACACGATCCAATGGTTTATTCATTGCAATTTCACCATGCCAAGCACATCCACATTGTTGGATTTGCAAAGAAAGTATTGGAAATGCCCATATTTCTAGTTCTCATATTTTAGTGACTATATATATATATATAGAGAGAGAGAGGGGGTTAATCTAACATTAAACTGGTGTTTATACTTCTCATGTTCTAGTGATTATATATATAGTGTGAGAGAAAGAGAGAGGGTTATATATATAGATTAAACCCCTATCTCTCTTTATATATATAGTCAATAGAATATGAGAAGTGGAAATATGTGAACTAATGTGTGAATTGTGATTTTCATGAATTTTTTGTTCTTTTTCTTTAAATCTAACCATACGGATGTGATCTACATGTTTGGTTTTATAAGAACCCTCTCTTGCATCTTTTGATTTTGATGCATAAATGAGATTTGTTAAGGCATTAAAATCAATGGATCATAATTTTCATAAATATTCAAGCATTAAAAATTTATATTTTTTTTTTATCAAAAATACATGATTCAATGGTTGATTCCTAGCAAATTCACCATGCCAAGCACATTCACATACTTGGATTTGCAAAAAAAGTGTTAAAAATGACCATATTTCTAGTTCTCATATTTCAGGTCTCATATTCTAGTGACTATATATATATATATAGAGAGAGAGAGAAATGTGTAGCAGCACAATTGTTAGTAGTGCAATCAAAATGGAATAGCGTTGGCCGTTAGATCTAAATAAGATCTGATGGTCAATGCATAGGGTATTTAAATAAATAAATAAAAGCCAAAAGCTTCACTATCTCTCCCTTCTCCCTTTCATCATGCGAGTGCACAATGAACTTTGATGGGTATGGTCCATTTATTAGAACTGTTGGAAAATTTTTGTTTCAAGTATTTTGGTTATGAATCAAATAAAAAGAAAACAAAAACCATCATCAATCTGCGGGTAGTAGGTTTGCCGATCTGATTCAGAGAGAGAGAGAGAGAGAGAGAGATGCACACTTGCTCGGAAGGAGTGGATCTGAGAGTGAAGAGGGAGAAAGTGAGCAAGCTGCGCCGTCCCGAGAGGGAGAGGAGCTAGACAGAAAAGGAAAAAGGGATTGTGGTTGTGCAATTCTATTCCTTGGTGCGTCGTCTTCAAAGGTGGTGCCGTCATCATCGTCGAATGGAAGGGGAGAGAAAGAATAGGAAACATAAGAGGAAGAAGACGTGAAAGGGGAAAGGGAGAAGGGAGAGCCCATAAAGCTTTTGTTTTTGTTTTTTATTTAAATACCCTATGTGTTGGCCATTGGATCTTATTTAGATCCAATGGCCAACACTATTCCGTTTTGGTTAAGCACTGCTAGCCATTGTGCTGCAATGCATCTATATATATAGTCACTAGAATATGAGAACTAACGTGTAAACTATCATTTTCATAGATTTTTTGTTCTTTTCTCTTGAATCTAACTGATGTGTACATGTTTAGTTTTAAAAGAATCAACATCCCGTTTTGATGAATAAAGGAGAATTTTTTTTAAGCTTTATAATCAGTGGCTCATAATCTTTCTAAATATTCAAGCATTCAAAAATCATATTTTTCATCAAAAATACTGGTAGATTTCTACGAAATTCATAATGCCACGCATATTTTGCAAAAAAAAAAAAAGTGTTTGAAATGCTCATATTTCTAGTTCTCATATTCTAGTGACTATATATATACATACACGTGTGGGTGGAGGGTGAGTGTGTGTTATGTTTTTATTTTTGAAGATATTCAAGGACATAAAAGGAACTTGGTATCCGAATTGAATTAGATGACATCATTATGCTTGCCTGTTGGCATTCAACTGGTTGCGGCATCCGTCTAAAACGATATATAAGATAATTAGTTGGTGTTGTATAATTGGGATCATCATTGATTTTGGAGTAAGGGAAGATGTAGACTGAAATTCATTTTGCATAATTGTACGACGAACAAACAAGTTGGCGATACTTAAATTTAAATAGATTGCAAGGTGGGGGCCACACCTGCCAATTCCATGTGCATCTGTTTTCTTATCCATTTGGTTTGAATTAACCTGGGGATGGGTCAAGATCAGGGCTGGTAAACATACAAACCAGCCCGTGGCTCGGCTTGGTTCGGTTCATCACAAATTCGTTCGTGATCGGTCTGTATAGCTAACTAACCGAGCATGAGCAGCTCCTTTAACTTAAATGGGTCAAGCCCAAACACGAGGTGTTTAACTCGGCGCAGCTCAAAGAGAGCTCGTGTGTATATATATATATATATATAAAGAAGAATGTATAAAATATACAAAGAAAAGGATGCATAATGTATATATATATATATAATATAAAATATTAAGTATAATACATAAAAATATATATGTTTCATGTATAAACAATATCAAATGTTTTTACATGAGCCAGATCAGCTCGTCTCATTTAGGGTGAGTCGAGCAAAAGCACGAGCTCAGCTTGGCTAACCACAAACATGAGCCAAGTCACGAACCGAGAATATTATGGTCTGTTCTGTTTGTTCGGCTGGTTTACCAGCTCTTTCAAGATCCAGATCAACTGGATCCAACTGAGTCTGATAAACGAGCCCGACAAACCAAGAAAAGGGTGTTCAAGCTTGGCTCATTTGTTGTTTTAAGCCTAACCAAGCTTGTGCTCATGAAAAAACCCGAGCTAAACTAGCCGGGCATGAACTAGTTCAGTTTCCAAAAAAAAAAAAACAAAGTTGAAAATAATAGAACGTGGACCCTTAACCTACTAAGCTAAGCTCATAAAGACTCATTTACAAAATAAATGATTGTTTCAAACTTATGAGCAATAGGAATCGGACCTGTATTGTTAGGCCAACTATTCAGGTGTATCGGCCAATACGGATACTTGTGTATCGTTCTGAAATCCCCAAAAAATAAATTGAAAAATAGTGTGTCAATCAGAACATGACACATGTTAAAACCATTAAAATATTATTAAAAAATTAATTTTAAGATATTTTTTACATTCATTAAAAATAGCTGATTTGGGTCAGTATCATATCTATAGGACATTGGCTAGGACCATCTTTATTCTATGACATAAAACAACGTTGACATTATATGCAGCATTGCTGCATAATAGGCATGCAACGACCTGTTTAACAGCCACCTATCTTGGCATTTTTGGATATGGATGTGGTGTCCATTAGGGGTGGCAATTTCTGACACGACCTGCCAACCTGCCTCTTAGGCGGGTTCGGGTTGGGCTTAAGCCAACCCGTTTAATAAACGGGTCGACCCGTGCAACCCGTTTATTAAACAGGTCGGGTTCGGGTTGGGGGTATGCCAACCCGCCAACCCGGCTGACCCGTTTAATAAACGGGTTAGGCGGGTGGGTCAACCCGCCAACCCGCCTACCTGCCAACCCGATCCGTCAACCCGCCAACCCGACCCGCCAACCTGAAAACCCGTTTACCCGACCCAACCCATTTATTAAATGGGTTGGCGGGTCGTGTCGGGTTACCCGTTTATTAAACGGGTCGGGTTCGTGTTTGCCACAGCCGACCCGTTTAATAAACGGGTCGGGTTCGGGTTGAGGTATGCTGACACGCCAACCCGCCAACCCGACCCGATTGCCACCCCTAGTGTCCATCTCGAGAAATGTTAAGATAGATGGTCATCAGCAGCAGAACTGCATGATAAGCATGCAGTGCTGCTGTATAAAAAGTGACATCGGTGCTTGAGCTTAACCGCTTTCACGATTAGAAACTGTCCTTGCGAGCCTATTTCACGAGCTCTTTAACAGGCGAAACATGAGCCGAGACACAAGTGACTCGTCTCATTTTTTCAGCCTTAGATTCAACCCCAGGTTGGCATAGGAAATGGGTGGGTCCCTCAACTAACATTATGGATTGCCTGAACGCACGGCCGTACAAATTGCCAAAGAATGTGAAAGATGGGAACAGGTTGGCCCACGGGCACGAGGACAAGCGGGTCCCACATCGCATCATGGCTTTCTCGTGCATTTGGTAGTCAACTTTCTAAAACCTAAAAATATAGGGGCCACCATATTGATTAACTGCTCATTCTACGGGTATGTCGATCTTTGATTCGAATCTAAATTTGGGTAGGATTAAAACTGGACTTCTTGGGATTCTGGTTCAGATTAGGGTTAGTGTTTTCTATTAGATCTTCTTTTAGATGCTGATCTTATATGTTTTCTTTTTTTCGGGGTTCCGACTAAGCGCCGCATCGTACATAGCAAGTGTCTGTACTGCACGGCCGTACACCCGACTGAGATAACACGCAACACCCTCTCATATCGGATGGGTTTGCAATTTCTACATAAAAAATCTTTGTTTTAAAGGCTTTTCTTGTGGGATCCGGTATATGGTCGCATGTAAATATTTGGATACACATGTTCAAATCTGCTGCCTCGGATCCGCTTCAATTCATACGAGCTGCTTTTCAAACAGAGCACATTTAGGCCACAAGAATACAGAAAATCTCTGTGCGCATAGTGATTTTCTGTCACGTCAATCAATCAAACCAAAAGAGAAAACAATGAATGGCTACAGGGAACTTAGTTACTACTAACAACAGCGATTGCCATGGCAATAAAACCATTGGAGCTGCAGTAAAAGCACATTTTTGATATTTTTCTTTCCTCCTATACACCTAGCACTTCTGTTCTCCAACATTATTATTATTATTATTATCTCAGTAGCTGTGGAAAGACCACCCCTTCACCAGGTAGGAAAAGAAGATACGACATCTTGTTGCTGGGGAAAGAACTCCCAACCATAAGCAACTGAATCAGTTGGTCTTTTGATCATGATTCAGTCATAAAATTAATTACGGATTTTTGGTTGAGTCTAACAGATCAAGACCTGAACATGAACATCCAGTACAGACCAGCTAAATAGGCTAAGAAAGGCCTGAGAACTAGCACTGGCAAAAAAAACTCCAGCATCACAAAGAGAATGTAGAAAGTTGTTCAAGAGAGAAGGTCGATCAAAGCCGGTGTTCTTGACCCTGCGCCAAACCTATTGGCTCTACCGTGGCATGGAGGTCAGGATGGAGGGAACAGATCTCAACAGAAACAGAAAGAAGATGACTAGAGCATCGGCCTCGCTGAAGGAGATGAAGAGGGTCAAAACGGTGACCTGAGCAAGGCCCAACCCCCCGAACGATTCCATAAATGAAGATCATTTCATAGAACGTAAGGGGTGGGGGCGTAAGTGGTCCTGCCATCAAACGATGGAATACTTACGCATGCAGAGAATTGAAGTGACTTTTTTACTCGAGACAAAAATAACCGAACTACAGCTAACAATCGTGTGAAAAGAGTACCCGGATTTTTAAAATGCAAGGTAATTTCGAGTCTTCGTTGAATAGTAGAATAATATGTGTTTGGCTCAAGCAGACTGTCAAGGCAGAGGTGGTGTTGAGCCTGGGATCTATGGTCAGAAATAAGTTCAGGAGAGGAGAGTGTTGTCGTAACAGCTAGAACAATATTCGAGTAACAACCCCTAGATTCTCACGGGAGACTGGAATACTACTCGCTCAGTGGCAGAACGTTTAGGCTCCATGATCGGCCACTTGGACAATGATAAATTCAATCAGCTGATATCATCATGTGGGCTCATGAAGATCCCAACTTCTAACGGGAAAATGACGTGGCACAACTAACAGAGAGAGATCCATTTCAAGGTTGGGCGTTTGGACCGGTGCCTGGTGAACAACTTCTGGGTTAATCCATTTCGAAACACGGTAGGCAAGCTCATCCCGAAAATAATCTCAAACCATAACTGGGTGTTGATTGATATTACCCCATACCACAAACTTGCTCCCTCATTCAAATTCTACAAAGGCTGGAATCCAAGAAAGGTGGGCGTAGAAGGTGAGAGGTTGTGTGATGTTTGTGCTCACTAGTTGCCTAGAAGGTACCAAAAGAAACATTACCAGGTGGGCCAAAACAACATTTGGGTTCATCCTGATGAGGAAAAAGATGTTCCAGGAGAGCAAATAGAAGCAGGGGACCGAGAAGCCATTACTAAAGAGATTAACCTTAAGGAGGAACTTCAAAGCCTTCAAGAGATTGAAGAGTCAATGTGGAAGCACAAGGCATAATGTAAGTGGTTGGAAGAAGGGGACCAGAATAGAGTCTTCTTTCATGCACATTACAATTGCAACATTAATGAAGCACGTCAAAGGAAGATGGATCTGAAATCAACTCTACCGAAGAATTAAAGATGGAGGCTATGAGATACTTTCTCCAAACTGTTCAAAAAATCAGTGACCAGGCAAAGAGGAATTTGAAGGCATGTCGCTGTCGTGTGTAGACGAGGAAGAGAACAGTAAACTGAATCAAATCATTGGTGAGGAGGAGGTAAAGCAAGCTATCTTCAAGTTAGATGCAAAAAGTGCTCCTAGTCTGGATGGCTTTCCGGGTTAATTTCTTCTTTCAAAGATATTGGCACATCATTGGCATAGATGTGTCAATAGTAGTCATCAATTTTTTTCAAACAAGTAAGCTGCTTAAGAGGGGAGGGTGTTGTGTGTTCTCCCTTGAACACAAATTCGCGTGTTTCAGTGTGTACGAAAGAATATCTTGGGACCCATGATAATTCATATGTCAATGTTACTCAGGATGACTTTATAATAAAATAACATATAAAAAAGGTAGATATGCTTTTGATGGAAATGTCCACCCGTAAGATAGATATGCATTGGACGAAAATGTCCTCCCGTTCCTCATATATAGATTTTCACGTTTCGCCTTTGTTTTTAGCTTGTGTTACAACACATGGCCGCCTTCTCGTTCCTGCCTTGTGTTAGATAGAAAATTTTTTCGGGTTCGTTCCCACCTCGTGGAGATAACTATAAATCGAACGACTAGTTCGATCATTGGTGGGCGTCATAGGGGGATTTGTCGGCCATCTTTTTTTACAGTCTTCTCTTCTTCTTCATTTTCGTTAGATAGTATGGAAAAAAGCAATGACGCACAAAAATTTCAACAAGTGCCATTAAAGTGTGGTGAGTACCTTTCCATATCATCATGCTATTGTTGAAGAACGTATGACGTCGTGAGTGTCATTAAGGTGTTGCTTTGTTATTGCAGGTAGATTTTATCGTTTTGACGGTTTGAAACTTGAAGATATATATTTGTAAGCCGCTGGGACCTGTTGACAAAAATGCTTCGTTACAGATGCGAGAAAGAACCTCTACCCCCATCCAATATCGTCAATTCATTCAATATATACAATGTAATGCAAATCGCAGTTGTAGTAACACGTATATCCATTTGTGAGATATTGTTTTGTTTGTTAATATCGATTTGTAATATATTATGCTGAATTGTCGTATATCGATTTGTAAGATATTTGAATGATACTCACGACGACATAACAATGACTGAACTCGGATCACCCCAAATAGCTCACAGATTTGGTTGACCAAATCTACAGGACATTTTAAGGACCCGGCCTGAATAGCTCCTTTACTTGGTTAAATAGAAAAATCGCATATTCGGTTCATGAAAGGTCAAATAGCTGCACATGTTAAGTTGTTTAACACACAATCCTCTAAATTTCTCATAAAAATGGGAGGTAGTAAAAGAGATATATTAAGGGCACCTTTGTTTCATTCCCATGTAAAGGAAAAGCTTTTCATGAGAATGAGAAGGGATTTCTAAAAAATCTTGCAAGCTCAGCCTTCCCATGTAAAAGCTTTCATAGGAGGAGGTATGAAATGATTTACATATAAAAAGTAGTAGGTAGTGGAAGAAACAGAAGTCCGGTTGTGTTATCACGGCATTTTCCCACTATGATCATTTGATGTTTGTTTCATTCGTTTTGGGGGAAAGAGTTCATCAGAATTCCCAGCTCAGCACTTCCCCACAAAAGTTGCATGAAACAAACGAGGCTTAAGGACATGTTTGAAAAGCGAGAAAACTATCATATGAAAGACTTCTTTCTCATCTAACACTATAAATATAAATCAGATTTATGATCTATCTTCTGAAATCAAAATTTATGATCTGTTTTTTTTAAGACAACAGGAAAATAGATCTCGGCAAAAGTAAATTTCATGAGATTACAAGTTTGCTTTGGTCACATGGGGAGAAACAATCACAACTGAGGAAGTAGATGTGATTGTTGATCACAAAGCCAATCTTATGACCAACTTTCACAAGAATTCATGTTTTACTAACCTTGAGAAAGTGTGTCATTGTAGTAGTGGGGGTGGGGCCTAGGTCGTTAGACGGGTGTTCGAGGTTTGATTCCTGCGAGTGTCACTCCCTTGAACAAGCCGATGTCCAACATAGGCATTGCGGGTGAGGGTCTTTGCCTCGGAGTTTTATGCCTTTGTGCCGATAACCGTAGGTATGGTAAGCTGAGCCAGCGTGACAGATTTTCGAGCCCAGATGTGATTTCTTAAGGTAATAAAGAAAAGTGGTCATTGTGATTTACAATCACAGGATCTTGAAAAAATCCAAGAATAACAATGCATTGCAAGCATGTAGAATCACACCTCCTCCCATGTGGCTATGATTCACATGAACATGAACATGAACATTCACAATCTCTCTCTCTCTCTCTCTCTCTCATTTAGCTTGTCGTGCTTTTCCGTGGAAACTTTCAGGTTTCCACTGCATGCAAACGTGTTTTCAATGGTTTTGAATCGAGTATTACACATCTAGACAAATTTTGATTTGGATATCATACATTTATGATTTGGATGCAACCTATTTGGATTTGGGTCGAATTGTATTTAATCATGTAAAGTTTGAAGTGAGTTGAATCTAATATTTTAACAGTAGAAAACAATTGCGATAAATTAAATCATGTTCTGCAGCTTAGAAAGAAAAGAGATAAGAAACAAATTCATGACTAAAAAATATTATCCATTTTCCATGAAGTTTCACTCAAACATGTGAAAATGAACCCTTCCTTTGAAACGCATCCTAAAATTGCAATCAATAAATAGGGGGATAATTCAGGATCATTCTTCTCTTATTGTTAAGTAAAGAAAAGTTGCTTCGCAAAGATAACGATATTTCCCAATATTTGCAGTATTTTGAAAAATAACCATTTTATTGCAGTATTTTCAAAAGCCAATACAATCCCCAAAATGATTGACGATGTTTTCAAAATATTGCCTGTTTTTTAAAATACCCAGATATTATTGTGTTTATCCAACATGATATTCACATTAATTGTTATACTTTTACTGTTTTCTCATTATATATTATATATATTTATCATATATTTTGAAGATTCAAATGTGCCGAAGACATTTTTTTTTAATATCGTTACATTATGGGGAAAAATCCCAAACCGAGACTTGCGGCCATGAACATAACCATTTTGGTCCCCACTTCTCCTGAATCGGCCGTACGGCTAGGGCAAGCACAGCTTGGGCTGTTCGGGTTCCTCTCATTAAGGGCACACCCCAGCTTGAGCTTGGCTCGTTAGCTCGTCACGAGCCAATGGCAAGCCTATCATGAGCTGACCCGTTTTCTTTAAAAATATATTTTTAAGTGTTTTCTTTAAGCATGACGATATATATATAATAAATGTATAAAACACATATAATATGTATACTATATATATAATCGATATAATATATGTACAAAATATATAAGTATATAATATGTAAAACGAGCCTATATGAGCCAAGCCAAGGTTGCCATGTTCGTGCTCGGCTCATTCACCTAAACAAGTGGGCTCATAGCTCAGCTCATCGAGCTCAATTTTGAGCCCAGCCAAACAGTGAGCTGCTCATCTCATTTTCCAGCCCTAGCCGGGCTGTTACACTTACACCTCTTTCTCAAGTCTCTCATATATGCTGCGGTTGACCCTACGTACCATTTAGTTGAAAAATGTCCCCTCAATCTGGTCTTATAATTGTATCCAGCATAGTTTGTTTGCAGGGGAACGGTAATTTGAATCAAGGAAAATGTTTCCTTGATGCAAAAATATCAGTTCGGCTCCAACCATCTCCTATGTCATTCCTTTCATGATATCCCATCTTGGTTGATCAAATATGACTCCACATATATGTGATTTAAATGGTTCATTTAGTGAACATCGGCATTTGAAGTATAAAAATCCGACGTGGGTATAGGATTTTTTGACTATTCTAAAATCAATAATTACAAAAAAGTCAAATTTTGTTAATTTAAAACTTAATATTTTTTAATAAAAACAGCAATAGCAAGGTTAATTCCTATAAAATTGACCGTGCGGGTCAGATTTGATCAAAACAACTTGCACCAATAGAATCTCAGATGGGCTATGACATTGGGGATGACACAAGAGATGAGTGAAACCAAATCATAAAAGTACTAAATTTTTTGTATTTATATTTAAAAGTTAAAATTCTTGGAAAACCTGCTATTACGTCACACAAACACATGAACCAATATCTAAGGTTTGTGTAGGTCATTGATATTTGAAACCCTTGAAAAACCTGCTAGTGCATCATAATACGACCCAATATGTTACCAGTTGGAGTTAGCACCAGCGAGACTGCGCGATCGTAAGTACAACAGGCTAAGTCCAGTGCAACTTGGTCAAAGCCATAGCAAGTTTGTCATGAATTTAGATTTATTGTTTGGCTTGAAATCATACTTTTTTAAATCAAAGTTTTTGGCAAAATAACTCATTATTTGCTTAGTATTTTGAGAATGCATTTACGAAGAAAAAGCTTACCTTATGAAAAGTGTTTAATCCTACATTGAACACATTTGAAAAACACCTTGAGTTTAAAATGTAGAATATTGGCTTAAAGGACAAGGCCATGAAAGGGCTTGTCAATTAAATTTTAAACTTTGAACTTTGGACTTAGATTTGGATTCAGCTTGCCTTAGTTTGGTTTGTCATGCTGCATCAAAACATATCTTGAAGCTACTATATACAACACAAAATTGCTGCTACCTGTTGACAAGGTAAGTACAAGTGCAATCATGAGCTTTGCTTTTAACATCTAGAAGCTTTCTTTACACTTCTCATTCCACTAAAATTTAAGTCCTTTTCTTAGATGATTTATCATAGGCAACACAATCTATGAAAAGTCATGTATAAATCATCGGTAATAACCTACCAAACAAAAAAAGCTCTTGATGTTACTTACTTTCTTCGGTTGCTCCCAATTTATTACACCATCAACCTATTAAGGTATTCAAGATTCATTTATCAAAGTCCCTCAAGAATTAAAAATAAAAATTTTTATCTTCATTTATCAAAAAAATCATTAAGAAAAAATATTCACCTTATTCGGGTTCACTAAGACTCCATTTTTCGAGATGACATGACTTTCTCAAGCCAAAATTCACATATTGAGAACTTGGTATTCATCTGATACTGTCAAAGAGATCTCAATACTATCCTTAGATGGTCCTGATGTTGCTTTATATTTTCAGAATATACCAAGATGTTATCGATAATACAATCACAAATGTATCCATATACGATAAGAATACTCAATTCACGAGGTCCATGAATAAAGTTGGTGCATTAGTGAGTCTGAAATGCATAATTACGAACTCATAATGTTCATACTGTGTCCAAAAAGTTAACTTCGAAATATCACCAATATTGATTCAGAGTTGATGGTATCTAAATTTAAGGTTAATCTTTGAAAATACATTGGCCTTCTACAACTGATCGAATAGGTTTTCTATGTAGGGTAAGAGATACTTGTTCTTAATGGTAGCCCGATAAAGCATCATGTAGTCAATGCATAACCTCATCGATCCATCATTTTTAACAAACAACACTGGTGCTTCCCAAGGTAATATGCTCGGTTGTACGAATCTCTACAACATCAGCTCCTGCAACTGCTTTTTTAGCTTCTCGAGCTTCGCTGGTGTATTGTTGTAAGGCGTCTTAGAAATCAGTGTAGTTTCAGGCATCAACTCTATCACAAATGTTACCTCATAGTGCAGAGTGAGTCTTGGTAGCTCATCTAAGTATACATCCAAAAACTCATGGACAAGTTTTAAATCGTCGATCGACACAAACTGACACTCCATCACTATTACATTGACTAATAACGTTGTGTCACTCTTCTGCGGGTACTTCTAAGCCTTGAGTGCAAAAATCATCTGATATTTCATAACAGTTCTATAGAGTCTGAATTCAACCTTCGACACACCTGGTTGAGAGAATATGATCTTTCGTTCTTTGTATAAAACCCTAGCATAATGCTCAAACAATTAGTCCATACCCAATATAACATCATACTCAATCATATCGAGTAGGACATGGTCAGCGGGTAAACTTTGTTCTCCTAGTTCTATGTCCAATTCCAATATATATGTTACACGAGCTATAACCAATAAATGTTCAATGCATGGTTCAAGGGTTCAACATTCACATTTAGGTGTTTATCAAAATTCATGAAAATAAATGAATGAGTTGCTCTGCAGTCAAACAAAATTAAAGTCGTCCAACTAGTGACTAACATTTTACCTTGTACCAAGTCATCCTTCTCTGGTTGCTCAGCGGTAGTAGCATATATGCGATTTGGCACCGTCTTTTGAGTTGTATGTAGCTGTCATGATTGATGCTACTGCTACTGCTACTGCTACTGCTGACCTCTCCTAACTACTTGTTTTTTTTTTTCGTCAGCTAGCTTTTTGTGGCACTACTAGGTGTAATAGTTTGTTTTCCTACAGTAGAAATAGGCACTAGTATCTAGGGGGCACGGGTGTCCATTGTGGAAGTGGTTGCACTTCAAACATCGTTGGTTTTGTATTGGATACAGCCATATTTCTCTGTTCATCTTCTGCTTATTTGTCAGTGGTGTAAACTTCTTCTTGAACATGTGTCTCTGACCTTCATACTTGTTCGGTTGAGAGTTTTGTCTTTTGGTTTAGTCATCATCGAGCTGAGTGACAACTTGGATGGTCTCATCGAATGATTTCGGCCCTCAAGTGTACAGTCAGTTTCTTAGGCCTACCTTCAATCCATGGGTGAACATCATTGCTTGGTCTTCCTATGTGATGTAGGCGTGAGGATAATAGCACTCTAAATTGTGAAACTTCGTGATGTAGTCTGCCAGCGTCACCATCCCCTGTTGTAGGTCTAGAAACTCCTGCATCTTTTTTATATTCTAGTGTTTAGAGAAATATACTTCATAGAAAACCTCCACGAACTCCTTCCAGGCTATGTACCCACCATGAAACTTCACCTCGTGAACTGTATCCCATCACTTCTCAGTGCTTTCCTTCAGGCAGTACATTCCAAAGTCAACCTTACGGTCTTTCGAAACCACCAGTACTCGAAAGATTCATTCGACCTCCCAAATCCAAATTTCTGCAACTTCTGTGTCTGTTTTACCCACGAACGTCGGTGGATAATGGTTTAGGAGGTTGACCACCTAGTCAAAGATCATTCTAGACTAATATTGAGTGTGCCACCTTGCCTTAACAACAAGCCCAACATTATGAACCTTACTGGGTGTGTCCAAGGCTTTAATAACCATTAGTGAGGTACATTCATGGATTTAAGAGTCATATGGGGTATGCAAAATATTGTAGCCAATGAACCTCGGCAGACGTATTGACCAACTGTCTAACATAGGTCTATATATATTTGGAAGGTCCCTTAGTCCATATATAGTGACTTGACTTGGTGTATTTCATTATTCTTCTTTTTTCTTTTTCACTCTTGTATAAAAGGTGATTTTTTCTTGCTGTGGAGTTGCTTGGTTGCAGTTCACCCTTTTGCATTTAGGCTTTTACCTGAGGGTGGCAATTGTCATTTTTAAAAAAGCCTCATAGTGCACGCCTCCAAGCCAATTCATCATCAAGAAGGTCACTATCTGGATCGTGCAGAAATTCCAATACCTTCTTCCTATATGATACGTATATAAAATACATCATGTTTTAGAAATAGTTTACATCATGAAATGTAGTGTAAAATAAATGGTTGAAGTATTTAGCATCCAAACCATATGGATAGTGTTTAAGTATTGTGGCTTTTAGCTTTGAACTATTTTGTAAATGAATCTATTTGAGCTCGAGTTAACAGCTATAGAGTTAAAAACTTATTACTTTTAGCTTTGGAATATATTTTTTAATAGAAGAGGAATCGTATGGGCCGATACCCATCCTCTATCATCAGAATTTTGATACGCTGCAGGCCTGAATCAGTTATTTTTTAATAAATGTAAAAAATACCAAAAATAATTTTTAAATGTTATTTTAATAGTTTTAACACCTGTCACATTATGATTGGCTTGTAATATTTTTTTATTATTTTGGGGATAAAAAAAAATGATTCAGTTGAGCATCGATATCGTCCCATGAAACTGAATCGGTGGCCCAACGATTCAGGGTCCATACCGATACTGACAACATTGCTTAAGATAGATGAGAATGATTTTTGCCTATCACACTCAAATCAGCCATTGAAAATTAAAAGGGTATTTTCGGTATCCAGGGTTTCAAAAAGATACGTGTAAGGATCACACATTTTTGCCCCATTTCTCCTATCTTGGGTCGTCCGTTATCGAGTCACAGGCAGAGAGCCCTTGTCATGAAAAATGTCTATTTTTGTCCTCTTATTTACAACTTGGTCGGATTTGGTTCTAATTCAATTGGAACCAATTTCTAATTTGATTTGAGGTGCTGACACTGGGTTTGGATTCGGGTCTAATAGGATTCACCATAAAAAAAAAAGCATACCCAAGTCTTGTAAGGATTGCATGAACCACACCCAGACTATACCTGATAAAATAATAATTTTTATTTTTACACATTAAAAATTTACCGATCTTAATCAGAACCTGGGTCTAGGGATGGCAGGGGGGTGGGGGAACAGGGCCCCACCCCGCCTCACCCCGTTTGGACCAGGGATAGAGGACATGAAATGGGGATGAAGGCAGGCGGGCATGGAGGTTAAAATCAAAACCCGTGCAGGGATGGAGGCGGGTATGAACTTATGCATTCCCCCACCCTTCCTCATCCCCATCCCGATCTCCACCTTGCCCCGCCCCAAATCCTTCTTTAGTGAATGGACCGAGGGAAAATGGGGCCCTACCCCGCCTCGCCCCATTTGGACCAGGATGAAGGACATAAAATGAAGATGGAGGCGATGATGAAAGTTAAAATAAAAACCCATGCAGGAATGAAGGCGGGGATGGAGGGCTGGATTTTGAGACCCCGGTCCAATGCCATCCCTACTAGGGTCGGGCTCAGCAGCTCAGGTCTGCTATAAAATTTCACAAACCATACCTCGCTCCATATATTAATCCAATTTTTTTAGTCTGACCCAGATTCTAATGAGACAACCTCCTTTATCACCAAACTCTTACAGGTTTGGTACGGGTTGGGTCCGGGTCAAACCCGACCTATTGACAGAACATGACAAGCGATAAGGCTATTTTAGTAAGCTAACACAAAGAATAACTGCAAGGTGTCGAGGTCGATCAAGGTCTGTGAGGCCCAGCATGTGGGAGGCTCAGAACCGGACCTAAAGATCTGCCTAACCTGACTGCCACGCGTCGAGCATTGATTGGACGTAAACAACTTAAGAGGGAGATTTGGGGAATTACTTTTGTTCCCCAACCTGACCACCAAGATATTGAGAGAGAGAAGATAAATAATTGAAATTTTTGGAAAAAAAAAGAGGGTGGCTAACAAAATAATTCAATTTTACTTATTATTTACAGAAGTACCCCTGATGTTACCCTCTGCCCTCACTGAACCGTCCAAAATTAGGATTTGACTTCAAATTATGTTGACCTTTCAATTAATTGCTTCCTTTTTTTTCTAGTCTTTTTGGAGGTGGGGAATTGATGGAAATGCTTTGGAGGGAATCCATGAGAAATGGATATGAAAGAAATTGAGAGGAATTCTCTTGTTTGGCAGCACCTATCCAAAGGTTTTTGAAGAGATCCTCTATGAGAAAAAAAATGCTAAGCAAGGATTTTAAAGGAATTGGAGTACATGGATTCCTTTTTTATTTTCACAATTCCATGAATCCTTTTATATCAAACAAACCAAGTGAGGATTGAAGGTTAAACCTTTGTTCTTTGTAACTCTTTTGACTTCTTATCAATCACTGCTTCCCAAACTGACTTTGTGGATGACAAAAAGTACAACTTTGGCACAAGGATGGCTCTCACTCTTTCTAATGTCATGATATATATATATATATATATATATATATATATATATATATAAGATTAATATTTAGTGCGATTGATGGCGCAGAACTATTAAGCTGATAATCATATAGGTTCAAGCTTTATTTACTCAATCTGGTTAAACATATGTGTTCAAGGTGGCTTTTTTTGTTAATGATCAAACTTTATATTATGTAATTTTGATTTTAAAATATGATTTTGAGTCATGAAATTTTAGTACATTATGAGTCATTGATTTTTGAAGCCCTTAAAAAATCTAATTACATGTCACAATCATACAATCATATGATTCAAACCTTATTTTCTACTAAACAAACCTTGTAAATTATATTTATAAAGTCACATCTATTAAAAAAATATGAAAAAAAATGTGATTTATACTCAATGGTATTGGCTCTTGTGAGTTCAACTATTGCATCACACTACAAGAAAATTGTTAATTAGCGACGGAAATTAGCGACGGATTTTTTCCGTCGCTAATTAGCGACAGATTAGCTAGAGATAGAATCTGTCGCTAATTCGCGACGGATTAGCGAGGAAACAACTTTTATCGCTAATATGTCGCTACTTAGCGACGGATTAGCGACTGCATTTTTTGTCGCTACTTTTTATTACAAGAACACCATTTTAGCGATGGATTTAGAGAGGGAACTCTGTCGTCGCTAATCCGTCGCTAATTAGTGACGGCGTAGCGACAGAATATATTCCGTCGCTTTTTTTGTATTTTTGATTTAGCGATGGCTTAGCGACGGAAACATTCCGTCGCTAAATGTCGCGTAAATCCCTAATCCCATCCCTCTTTCTCTTTTTCCTGTTTCGCTGTATTTCTCCCGCCCGCCGCCCGTCGGCTCTCGCCACCGTCCGGCCGCCGCCGCTCGCCAGCCGCCGCTCCCCGTCCACCGCTCGCCAGCCGGCGCTCGCCACCTGCCGCTCCCCGTCAACCTCCCGCCACCGCCCGGCGACGCACAGGTAATCTTCTTCTTCTTCTTCTTCTTCTTCTTCTTCTTCTTCTTCTTCTTCTTCTTCTTCTTCTTCTTCTTCTTCTTCTTCTTCTTCTTCACGCTGTACGCCCCGGCGATGGCCGATGAGGTTGAGCCCGAGCTATCGGCGGCGAACCTCGCCTGAGCTTGCCTTGCCTCAAGCTCATGGCCTGAGGTGAGTCCTCGCTTGAGCCAGCCTCATGCTCGAGCCATAAGGTGTGCTCGTTGAGGCCAGGGTCGAGCCCTTAGTTGATTTTGCAAACCATTCTGACAAATTAACAGTTGATTTGGATGGTGGAAGCACAGGCACTCGGGCTTATGTCTATGAGTGGTTCCCTGATAACAGTAGACACCATGTAAGTCTTCCATTGATAGTTGAATCATTGCCTAAAGATCCTCAAAGAAAACCCATTGTGAGGAATGGTCGTGCTTATCGTCGTATGGAAACAGAACCAGGTTTTCATAAGTTAGTACACAATATCTCGGGATTAAAGTCTGCCATAGAGCCTCTTCTTCAGTGGGCTGAGAAGCAAATACCCAAAAGAGCACACAGGACTACGCCTTTATACCTTTATGCTACAGCAGGTCTTCGACGGCTACCACAAGCTGATTCAGAATGGCTTCTGAATAAGGCATGGTTAATTTTAAAAAATTCATCATTCATGTGTCAGAAGGATCATGTGAAGATTTTCAGTGGCATGGATGAAGCTTATTATGGATGGATAGCTCTTAATTATCACATGAATACATTAGGTTTTGGAAAATCAAAAGCAACATTTGGCTCTCTAGACTTGGGCGGTTCCTCACTACAAGTAACTTTCGAAACTCGGGATATTTTGCATGGTAGAACAAGTCTGGATTTTAGCATTGGAGCTGCTAAGCATCATCTTAGCGCATATTCTCTTTCTGGTTATGGACTAAATGATGCATTTGATAAATCTGTAGCTCTCCTTCTCAAGAAGCAGGTTGGAAACATCAATAAAAAGATAAATGGCAAGATAGAACTTACTCATCCGTGCTTGCAGACTGGGTATAGGGAACAGTATGTATGTACCCAATGTGATCCAATTGATCAGGAAGGGAGTCCCCTGGTTGGGAGAAAAAGCATGAGGAAAGAATCAGGAACCATTATTGTGTTGCAGGGTAGCCCACATTGGGAGGATTGTGCATCACTTGCAAAATCAACTGTTAATTTGTCAGAATGGTTGCATTTGGATGCTGGCACGGACTGCCTTAGCACACATACGAGCATGATCGAATCACATATATAGTTTTTTGCCTGCATAAAGCACATCTAAGCATGGTAGAATCACATATAGAGTTTTTTTAGATGCCTTAGAACACATATGAACATGCTATAATCACATATTCAATTTTTTGACTGCCTTAGAACACATATGAACATGTTATATATCATTTATGATAGAATCACATATAAAATTTTTGGCTTTGCCTGCCTTAGAGCACATATGAGCATGCTATATTCACATATTCAATTTTTTTACTGCCTTAGCACACATATGAGCATGATAGAATTACATATATATATATATATAACTTTTTGTCTACCTTAGAGCACATATGAGCATGATAGAATCACATATAAAGTTTTTTTGACTGCATTATAACACATATGAGCATGCTATAATCACATATTCAGTTTTTTGACTGCCTAAGAACACATATGAGCATATTATAATCACATATTCAGTTTTTTGACTGCCTTAGCACACATATGAGCATGCTATAATAACATATAGAGTTTTTTTACTGCCTTAGAACAAATATGAACATGTTATATATCATTTATGATAGAATCACATATAAAATTTTTGGCTTTGCCTGCCTTAGAGCACATATGAGCATGCTATATTCACATATTCAATTTTTTTACTGCCTTAGCACACATACGAGCATGATCGAATCACATATATAGTTTTTTGCCTGCCTTAAAGCACATCTGAGCATGGTAGAATCACATATAGAGTTTTTTTAGATGCCTTAGAACACATATGAACATGCTATAATCACATATTCAATTTTTTGACTGCCTTAGAGCACATATGAGCATGATAGAATCACATATAGAGTTTTTTTATTGCCTTAGATCACACATGAGCACATGATAGAATCACATATAGTGTGTAATTTATTTCATTATATTTTGTTTATCAATACTGACTGTTCTTTTCTTGTGTAGGCTGCTAGCGATAATCAGGGTAGTGGAGCTGAAGGGACAGATAAAGACAATGAACAAGAAGACGCACAAAATCTTGGCGATGATTAGAGGACTGTGTTGAAGAAGTTCTATTTTTTTTATTTTTCCTAATTGTAATTGTTGAATTGTAAATAATTAAACTTCTTAATTTTAAGGTGGAACGATTAATTGTTGTAGATTCTTGTTATATGAATTTTTTTGTGTGGTTTGTTTTTTATTTACAGGAAATATAAATTGTACAGGAAATAGAAATTGTACAGTTCCCGGTAATTAATTTTCAAATAAATTTTTTTTAATTTTTTTTCATGTTTGCGACGGATTAGCGACGGAACCATCCATCGCTATTCATATTAATATAGCGACGGCGTAGCGACGGAATTAAATCCGTCGCCAAGCGGTGGTCGACGTTGAGTACCAGCGGATTGGCGACGGAATATAGTGTTCGTTATTCCGTCGCAATTAGCGACGGAATAATTTCGTCGCCAGTTAGCGTCGAAATATTCGCGACGTAAGCATACTGTCGCCTCATTGTCGCTAATCCGTCGCTAACATGGTTAGCGACGGATTAGCGACGGCATGTGGTCGTCGCTAATCTACTGCTTTGTTGTAGTGTCAAATATTCGCCTTTCTATTTCACTGCAAGCTCATCAATTTTATGTTTGCTTCTAATAAATGTTGCTATCTTTAAGCATTCTCTTTACAACAATGGAAAAAAGTTGACTATTGCCTACAGATCAGTCATCATTTTTCATAAATCTTACAATCAGAGGTTCTTATTTTCATATATTTTCATATTTGTTGTTCTTTAATTTTTGAATCCACTCTTTGAAAGAAAATAAGTCTCTTTAATGTTAAGTTAGTGTTTGAGCCTTGAAGTTAATCCCCATGACAATTGAAATACCTAATCATTTGATCTGCATTGTGAAGTCTATAAATTATATGCCCCATTATTGAATCATAACGGCATGAACTCAGAGAACGACTGCAGGATTTTAATTGCTTGAGAATGGCTTACAGTTGTGTGTTGTTCTTTTCCTTAAATATACAAAAAAAGGAAGATGTTGATATGTCAAGTACTTATTGAAACTTTTCAATTATACACAAATTGTGAATTGGCTCAAACAGAAATCATGCCATGCCAGCTAGAGTGAATTCAAGCCAATTCTGAGTATGTTGTAATGGTATGATTATGTGAGGGATTAAAAAGTTTTAGGTGCATTTGTATTTAAAACACATATTGAAATGATTCCAAAAATATTGATACAAGTTTATAGATCCATTCATACGGTTTCTACAAGAATTGCTAGAGTTTCTCAAAAGTTGATATAAAGTATGTATTTTAATAAAGACACCTATAAATTAAAATAGTTAAACATAATATGTAAAATAAATATTATTGTATAATAACTCTTCACAAATTATAATATTTATTACTCTTAATAAAATTTAATGTCTTTATAAAATAAAATTGATTTTTGTATGCAAAAACGATAATAGAAACGAACTTGGTGCCTTTTTTTTAGATTAGCAAGTTGGGGTTAGAAAGACCCGGACCAAATTACAATGGTGTTACAATTACAAAGTTCATGATTAGAAAGGAGACCACGCTGGTGGTTTATCCTTCCAACATACATCAGAGCCAAGGGTCCTTAACTTTGCTAGCATTCTAGGAATGTGATTACATTATTTAAGGGGCCCTACACATTTGAATTTGTTCATAGAAGAAAATCTTTGACAAACAAACTTAGGACCCTGGTCACGTGCATCTCTACCTTACATAGCTCTCAAAACCACACAAACCACATCCTTCATTGAATATTCAGTCATTATCTTGGTTGCTTCAACATTGTCAATGATCTCTATCAACGATCACAATTTCCTAACTTGACAATTCTTTTGTCTCACTAAACATCTTACTTTGATGAAAACCCCATAGTTGTCTCTCAATGCATATCCAACTGCCCATCTTATAGAGTAGTGACTATAAATTGAAGGAGCAACTCAACTAGTAGGAGGGATCTTCATTTACCAATATAGAGCCAATTTAACTTAATTGAGTAATTTGTGACCTTCATAATATTCATAATTCCTTCACAAACTCCTAAAAGGGTCTCTAAAACAACTCCATTGACCATGATATTTTTTTCTTTAAAAATGTTGTTTTTTATTTCTCGTACTTTTTACACCACTAGTTAGAAATAAAAAATCCATCCGAACTTTAAAATTCTATTCGACAACTTCATGTGACTTCATCTTCTTTCATTTTTACGTAAGATGGTATGTGTTTCTCAAGTAATTGAGATAAATTTCTTAAACATTTGATACTTCAATTTATTATGATACTTTAAAATTTAGGTTTTTTTTTAAGATATTAGACCTTTAAAAACACAATGGAAGTCTTTTCAAATATTTTGAAAATAATTCTCAAAATTGAGGGTATCACAGATATAGAATCAAACCATTCAAAACATTTACAATACACATTTAAAACCTATTTTATTTATTTCATAAATAAAATTCAAAGTTATAAGAATAACAAAAACTATAGAGAAGGAGTTCAATCCAGTCTATCGCAAAAATCGAAGTCCTCGTACTACGACAATCCTCTGCCTACTCATATGGATCTAAAAAAGTAAAAAAACTATATATAAGACACATCATGTCTTCGTATAATTCTATAGACCCTTAGTAGGTCTTTAGAATGTCAAACACATAATTATAAAATTATATAGGTTATGTACTTCCTTGTGTAACCATGAATCATCCTACGATGATTCAAAACCCAATACGTATAATTTTATATGCATGCCTCAACATACAAGTCAGGTATACCTATCTACATAATCTACATAAACTATATGCATATTTTATGTGCAGGTCAAAGCACATAATACACGCATACACCAGTACGCGCATATCAAACAACTAATGTGTACGAGTAGCAAGTGCTTACTCTTACGCATAATTAATCAAGCATACAATTATACAATATTGCTCATTCAGGCATCTATTCGTATAATTATTGAATTGAAACATACAATCATAATAATATTCACATTGAATTCAATATGCAATCACAAACACATTTAATTCAACATACAATTATGCATAAATAGAATTCAAACATGCAATCATGACCTACTTTATGCATAACTACATTTCCTTTATCTTTCAATTACATTGATTTTCCCTTACATGCTATGCTTGAAATCGACTCGTTAACCCAAGGCACCACTCCTGGTTAACTATGGGCACTCAAGCCTTACAATGGAGTGTTCATTCAGCCAATTTGTATTTTTTATATTTTAACCCCATTGAGTACAAAAGGTTGATACTAGAGTATGAAACACGTCGTCATGCCATCCCTTGAACTGACAAATGGTAGTGCACTACTAAGGTATAAAGTTGTTGTTCAAACTCTGCCATGTGTATCAGAGTGAAAGGTCCTCTTAGATCGTTTTGGTAGAAAAAGAGTTCACATTTGACCCTCATTTGCCAAAATGACTAACGACTATGTTCGCAGCACAGGTTCACATTTGACCCACTTGCTCGACCTCAATAGTACGAGTCAATGTCACACCATCTTTTATGCGTGATTAATAAGTACAACTTTTCTCATCTTTTGAGAACTTTTTCTCAATGCATGGCATTTAACAAGTAAAAGCGCATGCTAGGCATTATGAAATCAATAGTTGCACTCGGGTTAATACTCTTGATTATCATGTTATTCAATCATCAAATTCATGAATATCACATTGTCAAAATTGTTGTTAAAACATGAATAACAAAATTTTAATATTGAATGAACACATTGGATTAATACCCATCAAATCAATATGTTTAATTATGCACATCACAATTTAAACATATTTGTCCTACGTGCAAGTTTTAAAATATGAATAGTAAACCTTTCATTTGAAACAATCATTTGGGTCAATACTCATCATTTCTGCATTCAAAAGTGTACATTGCACAATATAACATGAATCACAAGATTTTTGCATTCAAAACAATCATTTAGGTTAATACCCATCATAATCATATTTTTTAAATATGCAACATTTATATGATACACCATTCGCCACATTCATAAATATCTAACACAAATCAAAGTTTTATACTTAAAACCATTGTAAGGGTCAATATTCATTACATTCATAAAATTTTATCACACTTACATAAATATATATATGTGATACTGAAATTATCATTATGAAAAATATCAAACACTAATGGAAAATTTTCACCATCAAAGAAATTAGTTAAGGTCGAGACCTTTCAATTTCGAAACAAGCACTCACACCAATTATTCATAAATATAACATTCACTCATTTTTGCATGACCTGTTTTAAGCAAATACTTTCTAATACATGCAATGTCTTATGCAGTTAATTTCTAATGCATGCATCCATACATCATTTTACACATTATATATGATTATTTAATCTTCTTTCACCCATCCATGCATAATCAATCATCCGCAGTTACCTTTTAATGCATGCAATTAAAATTTTTAATGTATGTGTCATACATTGTATCCTAAAATCCAACAAACTATTCATGCATTAAAATATGTAAATGTATGTCAATAGCAGATGTACGTCGTGCATCATACATTTGTTCGCACCTATACAACATTGCATACACACCCATTGTAATCATATGTATGCATAATTACATACACACTCATCGCATCAAACAAAATATTTGTATGTATGCTACGAAGGCATAAGTACCCATTACATCAAGCATTCATACATATGCTTTAGTTGTATACTTATACACCATAATAAACAATCACACATATGTCATTCTTGCATATGCATATATCATAAATAACAATTCACAGGTTCATAAAAGATGTACGAAGTTGCAATATACATACAACATTCGTACAAATACTATATAGCATATGCACCAACCACAATCCAATGTATGCACATATGTTGCTCTTGCACATGTGCGTACAATATACATATACACGTATGTATGCCTTTCCTGCATATGCATGGATAACATATATGCAAATTTTATCTTTTATTTTTAAAGTTCAACCTGCAAAACAGAATACTTCGAAATGTTTTAGATAAACCGGTTCTAAAATTATAATTTATACCAATGCCCGCCATTTTTCAACTCCAGGTAGTTTAATAAATTATTGTAAATATATACAAACCCAAAAGACCGTTCTCAGGTTCTAAATACGTCTACAGAAAACTATTTATGCACCCTCATGCGTAATTAGAAACCCAGTGAATGTAAAGGTATTGTACTCAGAGCTCCGATAAGGATTCAAAAATTATACTTCTATAGCATGTGTTTCTCGATCGGCATGGCTTATGAGACAACGATGGTGGTGGCTCAAGGGCAGCAATGACTATTGTTGGACGCACTTGCAAGAGAGAGGTGAAAAATATTTAATACTAAATTAATAAACTAATAGAATTCCACATGTCACAATGATCTTAGCCAAACACGATGATCAAATGATCGTGACTCTGACATCAGTACCTACTCGACAGCTCCATGAGGGTGGACCACACCTTGCGGGTGTTGTTGTATGACATCTGGCATCATATATATATATATATGTGTGTGTGTGTGTGAAAATGGGAAGATACCTGACCCCATCCATGACAGACCCGTGCCATATGGGTTTTTTCAAAAAATTTGATGTTTTTCAAAATTCTAACCTTAATAATGTGTTCTAGGTGCTTGTTTTCATAAGAATCTGGTCTTGAATTATTTGATTCTAATATGTGGATGGGTTTTTATAAGGTTTCAAAATCAACGGTATATAATTTTTCAAGACTTTTAAGGCTCCAAAAATCAAATTTTTAGTCCAAAATACATGATCCAAGAGTCCTATGAAAATGAGTACATAGAACACATATGTAAGGTCAGATTTTTGAAAAAAAGTCCATGGAGGTAAGAGGTTGGGCAGAGATGGGTCGGGTATATTAGCATCTCTCTCTCTCTCTCTCTCTCTCTCTATATATATATATATATATATATATATATATATATATTATTTATTTATTTATTTATTTAAAGAAATGCCTTGCTGTGAGGTTAGGTTCCACGAAAAAAAGAGGGGGGCAACGGGCACCGGCAGAGGCCCATACCGGTGACGCCGTCCCGTCCCTCGCACAATCAGCCCTGTCACCATGATTCTTGCTGCCCAAATTCCTGAACCACTGATCCAATAGGATTTTCAGAACCGAAATCGCTGAAAGACTCGACCCCCTTGCTAACGATATTCTGAGATCTAGGTTTTGTTTCCTGATACATCCGGCAGGTGAGAACTGGATGATTCAGATTTTATCTGGGAGATGTAGGATATGATCTGCCTCCTCCATTGTCTATCTGATGCACAGAACTCTCAGATCGATTCAATTCCAAATCAGTCGATCTTTGAAAGGGATCCAATCGGATGCCTTGAAAAATTGGCAGAGGGTCGATTCCGACAGATCTAATGTTGGAAGGTCGTTGCAGCTGGCCCTTATCTCTTCGTCTGTTCCTCCTCTTAACTGTTCACGATAATCTTGGGAGTCCTCATCAGTCATCATCTCAGATCGTTCTATCTTTGGTCTTATCGCTTAGAGGCCTTGCTTTATCTCTTATACCTTTATATATTGTATGTTGAGAGAATAATGAAATAACGAGAGTGAACGTTGTTGTGGATGTAGGCCCACTTTTTGGCCAAACCACGTTAATACATGTGTCCCTTCCTTTCCTCCTCACCTACGTTTAACATGGTATCAAAGCCAAGTTAGGATCTTGTTTCTCTACCGCCTCTGTTCTTCATCCCTGCCATCATGTCTACAAACAATGAATCTGGCAGCAGCAGCAGCTCTGCCGCTGCCAACAACAATCTCTACAAAGTGGTCATTTAGGAGCACACCAACCCGAGTCTGAAGATCACCACGGTTTCCTTAAATGGAACAAATTATCTGTCATTCTATTTCTAAGTGGCAAAGGCAAGTTGGCCTATGTCAACGGAAAAAATCCAATGCCTGATTCATCAGACCCATCATTCGAAGAGTGGGAGTCATCGAATCATCTCATTATGGCGTGGCTACTCAACTCCATGGAACCTTGAATCGTCGAGGGTTTCCTATTCCTCGACACTGCTGAATCCATTTGGAAAGCTGCCAGTGAAATATATGGGCAACAAAACTCGATCACCTGGATGTATCAGCTTACTCAAGAGCTTCACGGATTAAAGAAAGGCACCAAATCGGTAAGCGAGTACCTTGACATCATGAAGGGTATGTGGGACGAACTGGACTCCTACACCCCATTAAATCTCGACGTTAGAAGTTTACTACGCCTTCAAGAGCAGGAGAAAATATTTCTCATGTTGGCTGGCCTCGGAGATGATTACGTGAGCATACGCGCGCAGATCCTAATGGGAACTGAACTACCATCTCTCAACAATGTCCTCTCCACTGTCATATGGGAGGAAACTTGGTGTCGCGTCATGAACCCTACCAAACCTAATCAGCAGAAGACCCAAGAGAAAATTGCCTTTATAGTTGAAACCACCAAGATAGGACCCAAGGAGAGTCCTGCAAACAAATCTTGATTCAAAGGCAGAAAGATCACATGCACTTACTGCAAGAAGGACGGACACAGTCATGATCGCTGCTGGAAACTGAATGGGAAGCCTGAAAATCCCAAGCTCAAACAGACAAATGAAAGATTCAGATCTCACGCTAGCCTCGCCAAGGAGGACTCTCCAACTGAAACGCCTCTCACTGTCGAGCGACTGACCCAGCTCTTCCAAGAATGGACAAGATCAGGTACCGTCAGCATTGCCTCCAGACAACCAGCTGAACCTTAAGTCGAATCAGGTAACTACCTTTCCCCATTATGTAATAGAACGTTACAATGGGCAATAGACTCTGGCGCCACTGATCATATGATCAGACCAAATCACCCAATCTGCACAAGTAACAATACCAAAGGTCACCAGATTATTACCACAACAAATGGTGATAAAATGCACGTTGAAGGGCTAGAAGAGGTTCAATTCTTTGATAACTAACACAATGAAAAAGCCTTGGTGATACCTGACCTGTCTTCCAACCTTAAGTCAATTAGTCAAATAACTAACACCTACAACTGCTATGCTATATTCTCTTCTACTGGTGTCATCTTTCAGGACAGGACTACAGGGAGGACGATTGGTGAAGGGCTTATGATCGGTGGTCTTTACTACCTGCAGCATAGTGGGACTGCGCTCACATCACAAGGGAAGGCCAACAACGGTAAAATCTGGCATCAACGACTAGGTCATCTACCCACTTCAGTCTTGATCTCATTATTCCCAAACTCTCATTTTGATTTAGATTATTCTCGCGTACCTTTTCCGTAATCCGAGCTTAGCTCTGAGAGGCCGTTTGAGCCCATACACTCCGACGTGTGGGGACCTGCCCCCTTGGAGTCGTTTTTAGGTTTTAAATATTATGTTAGTTTCACATATGACCTTTTCAAAGCCACATGGATCTACTTGATGGCTTCAAAAGATGAAGTGTTTTCACACTTTTATGAATTTTTTAATATGGTGAGGAATCAATTTGGGGTATCTATAGCTTTCCTAGGCACGGACAATGGAACAGAGTATATTAATGACAAATTCCATGAATTTGAACAAAGAAATGGGATCACTCATCAAGCCACATGTGCAGAAACTCCTCAACAGAATGGAGTGTCCGAAAGAAAAAATAGGCACTTATTAGAAGTCACTCGGGCCCTCATGTTTCAAAGTAACGTGCCTCGTGAATATTGGAGCGAGGCCGTCCTAACCGCATGCTACATTATTAATCGCATTCCCAGGCAAAATCTTGGCTACAAATCCCCCATAGAAATCCTTAAAGGAAGAAAAATCAGTTTGAATCACCTAAAAGTGTCTGGGTGCATAGTATATGTTCACATTCCTTCCACCAAGAGAGATAAGTTGAGAAAACGGGCTATAAAGTGTCTATTTCTCGGATACTCCTCCCTAAAAAAGGGGTACAGGTGCTTCAATGCTGAAGATAAGAAAATGTACATTTCTAGAGATGTGTACTTCGAAGAAGGAATTCCCTTCTTTCAAGAATCGAAAACAGTGCAACAGGGGGAGAATATCTCGGAGCACATAAGGCCCAACTTGAGCGTCCTTGATGACTTGTTATTTATACACGAGAGAAGCAACGAACCAACTCGAGATTCGTTGACTAGTACTATTAATGGAGTCAACCAAGGACACACACAAGAGAGAGTACCTCTCACTCAAGTCAATCTTAGACGTTCGGAAAGAGAAACTCGCCTACCTCAAAAGTTCAACGACTTCATTACTTACAATGCTGTGAAATATCCCATTGAGGAATACATCTCATATGATCACCTGACTCAAGCTTTTGCGGCCTCTCTTAACGCTATCTCACAAAATGAGGAACCAAAAAGCTACATTGAGGCCACTAAGTCACCACGATGGGTCAGCACCATGCAAGAAGAATTAGAAGCCTTAAAAAAGAACCACACGTGGGACATTGTTCCTCTTTCAAAAGAAAAAAGGTCGGCCATCTACAAATGGACCTACAAAACCAAGTTCAAAAGCGATGGAAGCATTGAACGGTACAAATCTAGATTGGTAGCTCATGGGTTCACCCAAACCCAAGGAGTCGATTACTATGAAACATTTGCTTCTGTATAAAAAAGGAACACCGTGAGAATTATTATCTCTCTCGCCTGCAACTACTCATGGGGTCTTCACCAATTGGACGTTAAAAACGCATTCCTTCAAGGTGACCTTGCCGAAGAAGTTTATATGGGCATCCCTCCTGGACACCCTCAGGAGGGAAATCCCAATTTGGTGTGCAAACTAAAGAAGTCGATCTACGGTCTAAAACAATCACCTCGTGCTTGGTACGCCAAACTCAATGAAGCATTCAAAGAAAAGGATTTCAGTGCGCCAGAACTGATAATGCATTGTTTTCAAAAAGAGAAGCAGAAAAAATTGTCGTCATCCTGGTTTATGTCGATGACATTATAATAACAGGAAATGACAAAGAGAGAATATCAACTCTCAAAAAATATCTTCATCAAGTCTTCGACATAAAAGACCTGGGAGAACTCTGATACTTCCTTGGCATAGAAGTTGGACACTTCAGAAAAAGGAATCTTCATGTCACAAATAAAGTACGCTCTTGATCTACTTAAAGAAACAGGCAAAATGGGTGCCAAACCAGCAGATACCCCACTGTAAGCCAACCACTACTGGAACGACAATGATGACTCAGTTGATGATATTGGTGCCAATCAGAGGATAGTAGGTAAGCTCATATATTTGACTGTCACTCGGCCTAACATAACTCATGCAGTCAGCCTCATAAGCCAACACATGCATTCTCCTCAACGACAACATCAAAAGGTTGTGGACCACATTCTAAGGTACATAAAAAGCACTCCAGGGCAAGGTATTTGGATGAAGAGGAACAACCACCATGAAGTGCTCGGCTATTCTGATGCTAGTTGGGCAGGTGATCATCTTGACAGGAAGTCCACCACCGGATATTGTATTTTCGTCGGAGGAAACCTGGTAGCATGGAAAAGCAAGAAGCAAGGGGTCATATCCAGATCTAGCGCTGAGGCTGAATACAGAGTCATGGCATCCACAGCGTGTGAGCTAACCTGGACCAAGGCACTCCTAAGAGAACTCGTCCTAGAGGTGACAACTCCTATGAAGATGTATTGCGATAATCAGGCCACAATTCACATAGCTGCAAATTCTGTGTTCCACGAAAAAACTAAACACATCGAGATTGACTGTCATTACGTTCGGGAAAAAGTTCAATCAAAAGAGATCAGCACTCCATACACCAAAAGTTCTGATCAACTTGCAGGCATTCTTACTAAAACCTTACCAAGAGATCAGTTCAAAGGGATCCTCAACAAGTTGGGCGTGATGTCCATCTTCGCACCAACTTGAGGGGGAGTGTTGGAAGGCCGTTGCTCTCCGTCTGTTCCTCCTCTTAACTGTTCGCGATAATCTTGAGAGTCCTCATCAGTCATCATCCCAGACCGTTCTATCTTTGGTCTTTATCGCTTAGAGGCCTTGCTTTATCTCTTATACCTTTATATATTGTACGTTGAGAGAATAATGAAATAATGAGAGTGAACGCTGTTGTGGATGTAGGCCCTCTTTTTGGCCGAACCACGTTAATACGTGTGTCCCTTCCTTTACTCCTTTCCTCCTCACCTACGTTTAACATCTAACAACATTGCCTTCCTATGGAGCGCCACCACCACGCCATCAATCAGGCCAGATCCAGTAGCGGCGAAGAAGGCCCCGGCTGATAGGGGTGACACGACGGAGGTCGGGTGCCTCTGTCGACAAGGGGGTTTTGCGTGTGAGGGATAAAAAAAAGAAGAGAGAGGGAGGTACTGAGGGGTGGCCGGTGGTGGTCGGTTGGAGGAAAATAGCCAGGCGATGGTGGCTGGGGCAAGTAGCAATCCGAGAAAGGGAGATGGGTGGCCGGCGTCGAGTGGTGGGGCGGCGGAGTCCGGTTGGGTAAGGCGTGGGAAGCGGGGCTCCCGGCGGTGGGGTAGTAGCCGGTGGTCGGGCAATGGCTAGCTCGTGAAAGGAAAAACGGGAGAGAGAAGAGGGATGGTGGTGAGAGTGAGAGAGAGATTATTAGGCTCGGGTTATTCGGATGGAAATCCGAACTCTAAGTACCCGACCCGTTTTCGCTTAAACGTAATTTCTGGAGTCTTGGTATATCGGAATCCAGTTCGGATTGATTATCTGGATTCAGTATTGTTCCGACTCTATTTCAAACCGAATTTCTCGGGTCAGGATCTTACCCGCTCTCGCTCAAAACCGTAAATCACAGTTTGAATAGCTTTAGCGCGTATTCAACCCGGTTGATTCCAAATTCCATTTGGATCGCTTTATGCAGCATATATCTTTCCAAAATGGATTCAGACCGTACTTGTCAGTTCTGTTCTGAATCGTTGTAACATGGATCTAACCCGCTACTGATTGATTTGGATCAGTCCCAAATCCGAACTTATGAAATTTTATACCCTCGATTTAGCATTTAAATTTTTTCAGATATTACATTTATAGTTTCGTAAACAAGTTTCATACGGGTATTTGGTACTGGTACACAACTATGATCTGCAACCCAAGTTTGACCAAGAGAATCCGTGCCATTGATCACCACCAAAGACCTTGGTTAGGAGTGTGGTTTCTTACAAACATGAGGGTATGTTGGTATAATGAACATGTAAAAAATGGATAAACACAACTAAGGAAACAAAGATTAGAGATAAAATGGGGAAGAAGAAATATATAATATAAAATGGGGGTTGAGGCTCGGACCATGTCTGTCAAATCTACTTATACTTTCTATCTCTCTGTCTCTCTCTCGCGCCTTGTGGCATTGTGGATGATTGAGTGGGTCTGTACTTATCTCCGGCGATTTTGATTGAGAATCGTCAATCTTTTCATGGGCCGGTGACTTCCCTTCTTCTCTTACTTCTCCTCGTCTCCTTCGCCGGCCTTTTTACGCACCCTCTTTCGAGAAAAGATTTGAAGTATTCCATGTTTCCGAGGTACGTTGAGAAGAAAGAAATCTGTCTCCCTTTAACTTCTTCCTTTCTCCCTTCGTTTTTTTTTTTTCTTCTGATTTGGCCTCTCTCTCTCTCTCTCAAACTCATGAATTATTGGAGTTTGTGACTTGGGTATTCAAGTTTATGATGGAAATTGGTCTCGGTTTGTTGGATTTTCAATGATTTTTTTCTTTGTGATCGGCGGTTTAGGTAGAGAGTTGGAAAGAGGGTTCAGTTTCTCCTTTTGTTTTCAGTTTTACATCTCCTACAGCATCCTTCCGTGTTTTTTTCGATTTCTTTTTGGTTTTCTGATTGTGTATAGAATTGAGAGAAAATATAATTTTTAGCCTCTCTCTCTCTCTTCTTATTTTCCCCCATCTTTTTATCTGCTTTTTGCTGTTCAGGTTTTGTTCCTCACTGAGAACACTATTTTTTACCTTTTTCTTTTTACTTGTTTCCCTTTTACAATGCCCATCTTTATTTTGTGTGCATTTGTATGATTTTCTCTGTCAGTAATCAGATTTCCTTCCTTCAATGTATCATATGAGAACAAAACATTCTTCTACCCTTCCCTAGAAATAAGATCCGTCTCCTCTGCTCCCAACTAGGAACCGCTGCCCCATTAAAACCATTACAAAGTAGAATTCTCATTCGTTGATCGTTAATTTGAGTTATAAACTCTTTACAGCTAGTTATGAATGATTTTTTCTTGTGTTTTGCGATATTTGCAGGCCTCTTATTGAGTGAATTTTGGGGGATAGAATGGAAGGAGATACATATCCAGCCCCTGGTAATGTTACCCAATTGGATGGCAAGGTCTTTCAAACCTTTCAAACGAGCTTTCTTCAGGTTCAGAACATCCTGGACCACAACAGGTTACTGATCAACGAGATCAACCAGAACCACGAGTCAAAAATCCCTGATAATTTGAGCAGGAACGTGGGCTTGATTAGAGAGTTGAACAACAATATCCGGAGAGTCGTTGATCTCTATGCTGACATTTCGAGTTCGTTCACTAGATCAATCGAAGCTTCTTCAGAAGGCGACTCGGCTGGAACTGTGAAATCAGATGGGAAGCCTGGTCAGAAGAGAGTTAGACCAGTGTGAAGCTCTCCCTTGAAGATCATGTGATTCTTTTAGAAACAGAAAGAATGTTACATAGGGATTCAACTACCTCCTTGGGCCACTTAATTTTGTGGAACTCTGTACCATTTGAACTTTGGTAGTGTGCTGGAGCATTTTGTGCCTCTCTTGTTCTGTCATCTAAAGGAAAAGGACACAAAATAATGAGAGAGCTCTTCCAGTGGAACTGAATGGAACGAGGATCCTTTAGTGTCTGTATCAAATGCTTTCTTGTATGTTGCTTTCTTCCATCAGTGAATCTTGTGTTGGGAACATTCTTACCACAGTGGTTTATATTTCCTTTTGGTTTATAAGGTTGTAAAGTTTGATGCTGTAAAACACATCCTTCATCAGTTACTTGAGCGTCCCACCTTGCCGGTTTGGGTCTTTTTCACCTCTATACATGAATGCTGCAGCCTTTGTTCTCATTACCTTCAGTTGAGCTAATGACTCGTATCCCTGCTTTCCTTTTTACCCTATCACTGTGGGTGAATTTTGTTTGAGAGGCATACTTCCTATTTCTTACATGGAATTTTTTCTCTGGGTTATGATTCGTGCTCATGCCAGTGACCTTTGTAAATGCAACTTGAGATAAGAAGTGATTTGCCTTTTGACTACCACTGTTCTCTTTCTAGCCGCTGCTTTCTCTGGAAAGACCTGATGCAAATTTTTGAGCAGGGGAGAGAAAGACAATTGAAAAAGCAGGAGAAACTCATACTAGCAGTAGGATTGCAGAGGGTGACAGGAAGAGACATAAACAGTGTGACCCAACAGCAAGGCAAGGGGCCCAACACAAAAGAAAGATAGATGTAGATCAAGCTTATCCTCCAATGTCTCCTGCATCTTTTCATTCTTCAATTGTTTTCTTGGTTTTATATGTATCTTGCTCCTCCCAACTGTACACTTTAGGAACCAGTTTCCTTGCTGATGTTGCCACTCGTCTTCACATTATTTGTCAGGTTGCATCTTGGTGGACTGAATATTCATCCCTGGAAACAAAGCTGACGCTTTTCAAAAGAAAGTGCATCCGTTTTATCTTTGAACTCAAAATTGCAGGTGTTCTTGAGGAACACAGAATAACCCTTATAAAAAGCAAACTCTTTCACCTTCTTAAAAGTACCTAACGGCCTTGCCCTTATCTATTCAGATGAAACTTGCTAGATCAAAAAGAGAGAAAATGATGAGCTAGACAAAAGGATGCCTTTTGATTAAGCTGTTTTTTGGTAGTGAATTTTGTTATCTAAAGGTTTAGCAGCAGTGTGTGTTCTGTTCACATGGAACTTACTAGGTAGAAATGAGAACCAATAACCAGCTTGACACAGACGATTTTTAATTATAAAATGACTTATCTGGCTAATGAGTTTTGCAGTGTGAACCGACAAGGCAATACCATCAGCCCCTGTTAAGGAGGGGACATGTGTCTGCTTGTGGAGGGAAATCACCTTGGAAGGTGATCTACCTGACTAATGGATCCTTGTTCCTTCATATGAGAGAGAGTTATATTAAAAAAGATTTTTTTTTATAGGCCAAGTTAAAAGCTTCACCGACTGCATATTTGCCTGCATCTGGTTGGTAAAATCCTTGAGGTTTCGTTGCTCATTGACGAGTTACACTCAACTTTGACCTTGCATCAAAGGTACTTTCTGTGAGTTTCAAACCATGGTCATCCTATGTTGGGTGACAGGATTACAATCCCCTAGCCAGCATGGTGGAGCCTTGTGGACCAAAGAGAGAGAGTATTCCATAGAATGGAGAGCAGATTAACAATTGGCCCAGAGAAGAAGTGGGCTCACATGAAAATGACAACTAATCCATTTCCTATGTGTGGAAATTGTTTAAACTGTGCGTTCACATTGACCATCAGGTCATTAAAAAAAGTGAAAACAGGACACTGCATATATGTGGTTTTTTCCAATATCAACTCGCCAACACAAAACATGCATTATGACGGGATTTTGATGGGGATAATTTTGGAAGCAAGATACTGCAAATGTGAGCTGTCACGCTTCGTTGAAACCGGGATGAAAAAATCTCTTGGGAAGCGACGACGAAGCTTGCTACGTTCACTTCAGCACCAAACAACGGGATCGTAGGCGAGAAATACTGTCAGGAAGATATGTGACTCAATATTTTAGAATTTTTGTCACAACTGTTGCCTTCAATATTATAAAAGTAAAAAAAAAAAAGGCAAAGAAATGAAGCATCAGACCATTAGTTTAAGTTTACTTTCTTTCCATGACTTGGGATTAATAAAATAATCAAAAATTTTATGGTACTGTATGTAAAAAATGATGCATTTTTTGAAATATTCTATGATTTTTTAATCAACCCACTATCCAAATTCATAAATTTGTGGCTTTAAAAAGACCTTTTTACCTTTCATACCATAATTTTTTTCGGATATGTAAACTTTCTCTCAAATATTCAAATATGTGAATTTTCTTTAATGTCCTCTTGCCTGTGATATTTTTTTTTTTTATGAAAGTTCACACATGTGAGGACATTCACGGATGTAGAAATATTTAGTAAAAGAAAGTTCACACATTTTTTGTATATTTTTGGTCATTTCATACCATAATTTTTGAAACGTGAAGCCCATTTTTGAAATTAGGGACAAAAGTTGACCCCAAAATGAATTTATATATATATATATATATATATATATATATATATATATATATATATATATATATGTGTGTGTATGTGTTTTGCATTTGAATGTACCAAATTATATGAAACTATTGAGCTAAAATCATAGATTAAGTTTTATCAACTCAATCTGACCACATAGATGTGTTCAAGAAGGTTTTGTTTGCTAAAGATCAAGCCTTCTATATTGTTATTTTGATCCAAAATTATAGTTTTTTGAGTCATGAAAGTTTAGTGCATTATCGACCATTCATTTTTAAGCCTTTAAAAAACATGCTTAGTGTCACAACCATACAATTCAAAACTCATTTCTCACTAAACAAATATTGTCCATCACATCCTTATAAGATTTAATTAAAAAAAAAAACTAAATTGTATGATTTTCAGCTCAATAAATCCATATAATTGGGCGCCTTCAAAGCTTCAAAACCCTTAACGAGCCAAGCTTTTCCTATTCAGCTTGGATACCTAAAACTCGCTTCATTCGGCCCAATTTTCAAGCCCAAACGAGACCAACCCAGCAGCCAGCAGCTCGTTTCGTTTCTCAGTCCTAGTCATGCCACACCTGCTGAGCTCATTCATTTAAATATATGAGGTGCATCAGAACAGCATAAGAGATGAAGAGCAGGGATGAACAACCAGCTTACATATGACACAATCTACTTTTTCACTCCCTCTTTGCCTTTTTTTTTTTTACCTGATGGGATTTAAAAGCAATGTGGTAGAAAAGGGAACCAAAAGTCATTGATGCCTTCAGAATCTTGGGGCTGTATGATGTGTAACAAATGCTTTGTTTATTTCCCTGTTATTTAAGACTATCCCTTTAAAGTTTTGTCTATTCATTTACACTTGCTTCAATGTGACTAGAGGACAGATCTCTAAAAAAACCCAGCTTTTCTTTCAGTGGCCTTCTTCTTCTTCTTCTTCTCTCTCCAAAGCCTGTGATTCAGTGTTGTACTATGAATGCAGCAGCATATTCAATGGGCCAGCAGTACTGACCCTAATAGGGTCGTTTGGTTTATGATAGGGATGACCCTTGACTCTTTTTTCATGAAAGACGGGGAAACTACTATCAGGATTGGATTAGAAACTGGCTAAGCCTGTGGTGCACCCCTTTGCTCACAGGGAGCCGCTCGCGGCTTCGACTGAGCAGGAGCTTGCTTATCCCCTGCCCTCATTAATACAAGGAGTTTACACTCATGGAAATGGAACCCTAACCACCCGTCTAGTGGCCAAAGCCCCTCCACTGCACCAAGCCCCTTGGGGCTGAGAATGATCATTGACTTGAAAAGGTAATAAGAGTTAACCTTTGATCCATTGTCTCGTGAGTAGGCCCAGATTGGGAGAAACTCATTTTCATGGCTTTGTGTGGGAATCATGAATGGGAGGTATGTTGGGGTTTCCTCAACACTCTGCTGTTTGTGAGCAGCGCTTGATAGTTTTTCCAATGCCTGCTGCTGTTTCAAAGCAGTGGATTGAAGTTTTTCTGACATCCTTTGTTGTTTGAGAGCAGTAGTGTTGCCAAAACACTGTTGGACGATCAATTTCACAACCCAACACCATTGACATGCGTATGTTTTTGACGACTCTATCTTCAATACCAAATTTTCACAAAAACCATATTTTGGAAACGCATGAAAAGCATATGTTTTCGTCTCAAGGCTCCCCCAGAGGGGATGGTAGCCTATGAAATACTTTGACTACCTTTGTGATGTTCACTTGATTTCTTAGAGAGAATGCTGGGACTAGGTGAACCCTACCATTACATTAATTGATTAATCAATAAAAGGAAATGCATAGGCATCCTTGCAGTGTAGGCAATGTATTGGAAGTTAGGCACAAGAAAAAAAAAAAGAGTAGGTGGTGGTGGTTATGTCTGTCTTGCTAAGCTAGTGATCAGCTAAAAGGAATCAAAGTTGAAGTCTTGACAGGTTATATAGCACACAGCTAGCCTTTCTGTCCAGAGCAAGGTTGTCAGGGAGGGAAATAAAAACGAGAAACATGTCAGGAGTTTTTGGCATTTTTTCTCACATCTAACATCATTGATGTGACCTATAGGTTTTGTTTAGTGGGAAGCCGCTTTTGGATCTCTGGAATCTGACCTGTATACAGGTTTTTTCGGTGATCCAAAATCAATGGCGATGAAGGTTTGAGTTTTTCCTGTCTCATAAAAACATATTCTTTCGTCAAAAAAACATGATCCAAGAGTCGATTCCCACTAAAACAAGCATGCTAAAGGTATCTAACGGTTCAGATCTATCATAAAACACTTCAAAACAATGGGGCAGAACAGGGCAGAACGAGAAATGAGACATAATATGTTCAGCTTTCGTGTGTGTGTGTGTAGTAAAAAGTGCAAATATCACCAAAATATTATAAGCCTATACAAACTTTATTTCTTTACTAATATTGTGATAAATAGCAAGAATTAATCATTTTTTCATAAAATATATAATTACATTGATGAAAACTATAAAATAATTATAAAGTTGGTTATATTTTATACAAAATGAGTGCATAATCAACTTACATTTAATAAAATATTAAATATCATAAATAAAGTATTTAAATGCAATATAGATTTAGATAGAATAAAAAACAAGAAAAAGTTAATGTACTTACATTAAATGTTGAAATTTCTCTGTATTATAAAACTTATTTTAAAAAATGCAAAAAATGTGCGGAAAAAAAAAACATGTTTTTCAAATAAGGAAAACGAGTTTCCCACATAAAGTAAGTAGGTTTTCCATGTGTTGTGAAACGAGATTCTCACTCGACAGGAAACGGGTTTCCCATTTATGTTTAGAAGTTTCCCACAAGATTCAGAAATGCTTGGTTTCCGTATTCAAAAACGATTTTTCAGAAAATGACTTTCCCACATAAAGTAAGTAGGTTTTCCATGTGTTGTGAAACGAGATTCTCACTCAACAAGAAACGGGTTTCCCATTTATGTTTAGAAGTTCCCCACAAGCTTCGGAAATGCTTGGTTTCCCGATTCAAAAACTATTTTCCAGAAAATGGCTTTCCCACATAAAGTAAGTAGGTTTTCCATGTGTTGTGAGACAAGATTCTCACTCGACAGGAAACGGGTTTCCCATTTATGTTTAGAAGTTTCCCACAAGCTTAGGAAAGGCTTGGTTTCCGTATTCAAAAACTATTTTCCAGAAAATGGCTTTCCCACATAAAGTAAGTAGATTTTCCATGTGTTGTGAAACGAGATTCTCACTCGACAGGAAACAGGTTTCCCATTTATGTTTAGAAGTTTCCCACAAGCTTCGGAAATGCTTGGTTTTCGGATTCAAAAATGATTTTCCAGAAAATGACTTTCCCACATAAAGTAAGTAGGTTTTCCATGTGTTGTGAAACGAGATTCTCACTCGACAGAAAACGGGTTTCCCATTTATGTTTAGAAGTTTCCCACAATCTTCAGAAATCCTTGGTTTCCGGATTCAAAAACGATTTTCCAGAAAATGACTTTCCCACATGTAAGTGGAGTTTCTGGTAACCCTGGTCCAGAGACTGAATATGACAGAGAAACTCAAGTCAAGAGCAGAAGAGAATCCCAGTTGACTCAGTCTCAAGTTGCCTCCTGGAATATCTGAATTGAGCTATTGACCAATTCAATAACCGGCATGTCTTGAACCTAGCCAAATCCCGGGCTGGTGCTGCTATTTCATACCCTGGTCAGCGTTAAAGCTGCATAGTATAGTCTGAAAATCAATAAAATGGGAACATGAGTTCACCTGTTCAAAGTCTGAGATTCATTGACTAGCTAGCTAGGTTAGCACATTAAAAGAAAAGGACGACCTAGTGAGTAGGGCTGGGAAATTAACAAGCCAAGTCGCTCATGGCTCGACTTGTAAAGCTCTCGTTCAAACTCATAAAATAGGTTTCACAAGCTGAATATGAACAATAGGTACTTGACCCAGCTCGACTCGTATAAGCTCGTTAGGTATTAAAAAAATATAATTTACATGTATTTTTTGTAATCTTATTTCTTTCAGCTCTAAACCTATGTATTTTTTCTATAAACAAGCCAGCTCAAACTAGGCCCGTTTAGCTCAGGCTCATCATGAGCTCGAACTCGAATGGGTTTGCCACAAGCTTGAATACTTGAAGCTCGGCTCGTTCAGTTTGTTTTATCATTACCACCAACGGAGTACCGAATCCTTGGGGTATGACATACATTAGAACCAAACGAATCAGATATGGTCGGATATTCATGAATCCAAGTCTGACATGTTTTTCAATATTTTAAGTAAGATCCAATGTACATTCAGATCTGTTGAAACGGATTACTTTTGGATTCGAGTTGGATTTGGATAAACATTTTAAGTCGGATCTTGAATTGATCTGAGTCAAATTCTGATCTGATTACATTTTTTACATGTAAACTTGCTTTTGTTCCATTTTTTTCTGATCCAGCATTACCGCGTGTATTTTGGATTTGAATTAAACCTTACTTTTTCGATTTAGATTCAGATCTGGCAGGATTCAGCCCTAGTCCGACCCGTTTGCACCCCTACATGCAAGTGCGCAAGGATCATTATGCAAAAATAATGGTAATCATGGATTTTTTTAGGCAAATTTACATTTAAAAACCTACCTTTTACCTATAATTAAAAAGAGACTTCTATTTTCTGATTCAAAGTTAAGTTTTTCTGACAATTGTCAAATAAAGATCTAATATGACTCATCATTACCCTCAACCACTTAATCAGAGTTCAACACTGTAATGCAATGTTGTTAAAATCGATTCATTAGGTGAATCGGTTTCTTAAAAAAAAAACTTTGAATCGAATCTTTTGTGTATTATTAACTTTTTACCATTAGATGACATGTGTTATTAAACAATGTTTTTAACCCTTTAAAAATATTAAAAAAAGGATTGAAATGACAAGTGAACCGGCTAAGGATTCGATCTGAATCAACCGTTTCGGACCAATTCTAACAACATTGCTCTAATGTCATAAAAATGCCCTCCACCCCCTCTCTTTCTCTATCGTTGCACCCCCCCAACTTACCCCTTAGACTCATGGGCTTAATTAGGCTGTACCAATCCAACCAAAGGAATTCCAAAATCTACACCCAACTAGGATCAGACGACTCTCCTTCTCCAATTCTTGAGCATCTTATTGATCCGATCTCACATATTTCTTTTTTATATACTTTACATGAAGACTTTATGATATATAGACATGTTTTTCAAAATACTAAAAAATAGACAGCTCACAATGCATTTAAAACTTTACAATAAAAAATATTGTGGGCAGTTGATTTTTAGTGCTTTTAAAACACATCTAAACATGAAAAATTCATAATCCAAAGCACGTCACTCACTAAATGAATAATAAAAATCCAATTATAAAGTTCGATTGATGAAAAATTTGATCGTTAAAGAAGGAATGTCATCTATTATCATCGGTTGTAGATTTTGAACCTTCCTTTAGGCCTAGTCCCATTTCAACCTAGCTCGATAGCATAAAACCCCACACATAAAAGTGTCATTTTCCAGACAAGCCTCACTGCCACAACCCATTGCCTACTCTAGTTTCTAGTGAAGATAAAATAATTTTTTTATAAAACTTCAAAGATTTCTCATCATTTTGTTTGAGGAAGGTTAACCCAAGGTCCCCACTTACACTTTTTGATCAACTTTAGGCCCGGATTTGGGGTTTAGGAATGTTGCACCCATATTGTAAGAATCGTCTCGGACCCTCAAATAGATTCAGGGAATCGGCTGGATTCTGATTCAGGACTGAATCAAACAACTTTTAACCACAAAATATTAAAATAATATTTTAAAATTATTAAAAAATATTTTTGACTATTTTTAAGATTTATTTGAAAATAACCGGGTTCAGGTCAGTTTCATATAGACGAATCAGTCGATTCTGGCCTATTATCAACGGAACTAACAACATTGGTTGGCACTTTGGCATTAAATATTATGTAAAAGGTGGGTCCCAATCAAAAATTTCTCTCTCTCTCTCTCTCTCTCTCTCTCTCTCTCTCTCTCTCTCTCTCTCTCTCACACACACACACACACACAAGAGAGAGAGGGTGTTGTGTGTTCTCCCCAAAACACAAGTTGAGTGTTCTGGTGTGTACGGAGGAATATTTTGGGACCCACGATAATTCATATGCCAATGTTACCCATGATGACTTTATAATAAAATAACATATAAAAAAAGGTAGATATGCTTTTGACAAAAATGTCCTCCCGTAAGATAGATATGTGTTGGATGAAAATGTCCTCCCGCTCTCCGTAAATAGATTTGCATGTTCCGCCTTTGTTTTTAGCTTGTGTTATAACATATGGCCGCCTTCTCGTTCCTGCCTTGTATTAGATAGAAAACTTTTTCGGGTTCGTTCCTACCTCGTAGAGATAACTATAAATCGAACGACTGGTTCGATCATTGGTGGGCGTCATAGGGGGATTTGTCGGCCATCTCTTTTTACAGTCTTCTCTTCTTCTTCATTTTCGTTAGGTAGTATGGAAAAAAACAATGATGCACAAACATTCCAACAAGTGTCATTAAAGTCACATCGTGAGTATCTTTCCATGTCATTATGCTATTGTTGAAGAACATATGTCGTCGTGAGTGTCATTAAGGTATTGTTTTGTTATTAGAGGTAGATTTTATCGTTTCAACGGTTGAAAACTTGAAGACATTTGTAAGATGTTGGGACCTGTTGATAAGAATGCTTGGTTACATATGCGAGCAAGGGCCTCTACCTCATTCAGTATCATTCATTCACTCAGTATATTCAATGTAACATAAATTGCGGTTGTAGTAACATGTATATCGATTTGTGAGATATTGTTTTGTTTATTAATATCGATTTGTAATATATTATGTTGAAATGTCGTATATTGATTTGTAATATATTATGTGTTTCTAGTGTCGATTTGTGAGATATTATTTTGTTTGATAATATCAATTTGTAATATATTATGTTGAATTGTTGTATATTGATTTGTAAGATATCATGTATTTTCTAGATTCATTTGTGAGATATTATTCCGGTTGAAAATCTTGATTTGTAATATATTTTGTTGAATTTTCGTATATCGATTTGTAAGATGTTATGTATTTCCCAGTGTCGATTTGTGAGATATTGTTTTGTTTGTTCATATCGATTTGTAATATATTATATTGAATTATCGTATATCGATCTATAAGATATTATGTGTTTTCTAGTGTCGATTTGTGAGATATTGTTTTGTTTATTAATCTTGATTTGTAATATATTATGTTGAATTTTCGTAAATTGATTTGTAAGATGTTATTTATTTTTCAGTTTCGATTTTTGAGATATTGTTTTTATTGTTATTATCGATTTTTAATATATTTTGTTGAATTGCTGTAAACATATGTGTTGGCTAACGCAAATTGATGTTTTGCTCATGACAGTGTTGGGCATATCAATTGGTTGCAGTGAAGATGATGTGTCTTAATCACTGGAAAGTCATGGAGCAACAGACATCTGTACTATCGATGCATCTGAAGAAGTGAATATCAAACAAATTGATGCACATGATAAGAAGGGTGCAGGCATTGGATTCACTCTAGACTTGAATATTTCAGCAGACGAAATGCAATTCGATAGTGATATTCCATCAGACGAAATACAATTCAATAATGAGATTGATGATCATGATAGTACACTTGACAAAGGTGCAGACACCTCAAGTCTACATGATATTACACTTGACTCTGTTTTCGTAGAGGGAATGCAGTTTAATAATGAGGAAGTTGCAAACAAATTTTACATGAGTTTGACATGTTTCAGTGGAATGATGGCATGAGTTTGACAAGTCTTTTGGTATGTAACAATTTTGAGATGATGTTTGCATTTCTTGTTGAACTTAATGTAGTGCCTGATATTGTTTTGTTTAATAACAGGCTCAGTTCAACTCAAAAGTGAGCAACACAACACAGGAATCGCATGTGAATTCTTCAGCTACAAAATACTTGTAGCATTTAACTTTCATTAGTGTAAATTGTTATAATGTTTAGCATTCTGTAATTCTTTGTTGTAAATCGATAATTCTTTCTTGTAATTATATAATTTTTTGTTGTAAATCTATAATTCTTTATTGTAATGTTATAATTCTTTGTTGTAATTCTATAATAGAAATCATACTACAAATATCATAAAACTCGTCCCTAGAAAACACATAATATCTCACAAATTGATATACAACAATTATGCATAATATCTTACAAATCGATATACGACAATTAAGCATAATAGCTTACTAATCAATATTAACAAACACAACAATATCTCAATAATTGACACTAGAAAACACATAACATCTTACAAATCGATATAGGCAATTCAGCATAATATTACAAATCGCTATTAACAAACAAAACAATATCAACAAATTGACACTATATCGGGAAGCTTCATTCTAAAAAAGGCGGATTGCGGATAAGGTTTCGCCTCATTAATTTCCTCGAGAGAAGAGAGGGTGTGCTGACAAAAACAATAACCAAACTGACATTAAGAAGCCAAAGATTAAAATCACTGATGAAACTTTCCCTATTTCATCAATTAATGACCTAAAAGTGACCATTTATATGAAAGCTCATACGAATTTTCAGATACGAATGTTTTGGTGATTGCTTCTGTAAAAATAGGAGTCTCATAAAGATAGATATGTGTTTGATGAAAATTTCCTCTCATAAATAGCATTCCACGTTCCCGCACCTGGATTGCATTAGAAGCACATCACTATTTTGGATGTGGGTTTCATACTTGTGATGATATTTGTTTTCTTTCTTGATGATGGTCATGTATTATATCTAAGCCAAACCATTGGTCATGATGTATTGTATCTAAATTCTAATATTTTTTGTATATGAATATGGTTTTAAGTCATGTGGATTTGTAGTTACGAAATTGCGGCGAGAACGATATGTATTTGTAAAAGCAAATCGCGATAGCACGTGGCCTTTATACGTCATTGTGTAAATCACAATGGTACGTGTCATTCACTTAATCAAAGCTCATTGCCTAAAAGACAGACGTCATTGTGTAAATCGTGATGGTATAACGATTTACACAATGACGTCTATGTCAACCACATCTGGATAAAAATCGTGGTGCATAAGTACAGAGCGCATTTGTGCAAATCGTTTCAGTCGTTTATCAAAATTTATGCAAAGCGATTCATTACTAGTAGATTGTTTTTACATTTCATAATTCACCATTTCAGATGTTTATCAACTCAACTATGTAAATCACGATAAGAACAACTCGTATAAGCAAATCAGTGGCATTTTCACGATACACAACGCTAAACGATTGTTTGATTTTTATTTACAAACACCGATCATTACAATGATTTGTTCAGTGACAACGGTTTAGTCCATTTGCCTTTGTTACAAAAATATTGTCATAACATCATACAAATCGATATGAAAATTCCTGTTGATAACTTATAAATCGATATACACAATTAGCATATAACTCAATATTTAGAATCATAACAATAACATATAAATTGATATTAAGAATCAAAACAATAACTTAAATCACTATAAAAAATCAACACATAAATCAATATTAAGATTCAGAAGAGTATCTTAAATCGATTTGGAAATTCATTTTGATATCTTAAAAATCGATATTTAAAATCAAAACAATATCTTAAATCGATATTAAGAATCAAAACATTTTCTTAAATCGATATGGCAAATCCTATTGATATCTCAAAAAATCGTTGTAATGTTTAGTCGATTTGCCTTTGTTACGAAAATATTGTCATAATATAATGCAAATCGATGATCAAATATCATATAAATCGATATGGAAATTCCTGTTTATAGCTTATAAATTGATATACCGAATCATCTTCATAATCGGGGGTGTAGGTATAAGGTTTAGTTTATAGGATTTAGGGTTAGGGTTTAGTAATATATTAAGGGTTTATGGTTTAGCATTACGGTTTAGTAAGATATTAAGGGTTTAGGGTTAGGGTTTAGTAAGATATTAAGGGTTTAGGGTTTAGGTTAAGGGTTTAGGGTTAGGGTTTAGAGTCTAAGGTTATGATTTAATAAGATATTAAGGGTTTAGGGTTTAGGTTAAGGGTTTAGGGTTAGGGTTTAAGGTTTAGTATTTAGTAATATATTAAGGGTTTATGGTTTAGTAAGATATTAAGGGTTTAGGGTTAGAGTTTAGTAAGATATTAAGGGTTTAGGGTTTAGGGTTATATTAAGAGTTTATGGTTTAGCATTACAGTTTAGTAAGATATTAAGGGTTTAGGGGTTAGGTTAAGGGTTTAGTAAGATATTAAGGGTTTAGGGTTTAGGTTAAGGGTTTAGGGTTAGGGTTTAGTAAGATATTAAGGGTTTAGGTTAAGGGTTTAGGGTTTCAGGTTTTAGGTTTAGGGTTAGGGTTAGGGATTAGGCATTAAGGGTTTTAGGGTTTCTGCTTTAAACGTACAAATCGGTGCTTCAAACGTACAAATCAATGTAGAAATCACACCCTCCATAAGTGCATATAGTTGTAACGTTTGGACTTCAATATTAAACATTGTTGTACGATTTAGCAAACTTGATTACAAATCTTGGTAACTTTATAAATCATAAATCTCTATTGCATTAAATGTATAAATCGTTGATGCTTTAAATGTGTAAATCATAAATCATCATAATGATTTTCCTTTGTTATGAAAATATGTGTTATTCATTTGTAAAATAAACACTGTTTCACATCCTGTTCGCTGTCAAAAATCGATATGCCTTGTGAGACATGAATTCTGATTGTGATGTTTGCGATTTAAGCAATGACGTCTATGTAAGCAACAATGATTTGCCTTTGTATAGAAAATATTGGAATAGTATAATGCAAATTGCGGTTGTAGTAACATACTATCGATTTGCGAGATAGTGTTTTGTTTGTTAATATCGATTTGTAAGCTATTATGCTAAAAAATTTTATCGATTTGTAATATATTATAAGATATGTATATCGATTTGTAACATATTATGTGTTTGCTAGTGTCGATTTGTATGATATTTGTATTATGATATTGAAATGTGTGTGTGTGACATTTACATTGTTGCACGATTGTGGTGGCGATGTGCGTATTCAAATCATTGTTCATTTAGCGATTAAAATTGAAATCGCTTTGCAACGTCGTAGATGTCATTAAATCATTGACTCTTGAATCGCTATTGTCAACACACATATACGATAAGTTGTTTCTTTTATTGGCACAGTAAATAACAACTCGATGCATAGTATAGTGTGATGCTACTGACGATCATGACAGATAACATGAAGAATGATGTGCGTATAGATTTAATTTTGCATGGTCGGCAGGAAGAAATCCTTTTGCCACATAAGTGCGCGTAGTTTTTATTCTCCTCCTCCTCCTTCATTTGCTTTTCCTTCTCTTCGTTAGTCTTCTTCTTCTTCTTCATCTTTAATTCTTCCTCATCTTTCTTCATTTGCTTTTCATCTTCAATATCTAATAGATCAGGCTCTGCATAATAAATATCCAACAATTTGTTCCTATCTTTTTCATTCTCAATGTTCTTTACATAACCCTCATATATATCAGATTGGCGGTTGATTTCTCCAAGAGTCATCTCCTCAAACGGCGAAGGCTTTCTTGCCTTACGAATTGTAGTCATTGCTAACATGCACAATACATAAATTTAACCGCATCATTGTATGTTACAACCATTTTCCCAGGTATATATTATTACAAATTATCACATTCGTTACACAATCATCAACATTACAAGCCATCTTAATATTTGGCTTCATAAATAAATATTGTAGTATGATTTTGCAAAATTAAGTACAAATCAAGGTAACTTCATAATTACACATTGCTACTGCATCAAACGTATAAATCATTGTTGCTTCAAACATATAAATCATTGTACAAATCGCACCCTTCATAAGTACATATCGTTGTAACGTTTTTGCTTCCTAAGTAAACAACGTAGTACGATTTAGCAAACTTAAGTACAAATCATGGTAACTTCATAAATCATAAATACACATGATTATTGCTTCAAACGTATAAATCGTTGCTGCATCGAACGTATAAAGCGCTTCTTTAACGTATAAATCGTTATAGAAATCAAACCCTTCATAAGTGCACATTGTTATAAACATAAATCGCTACTGCATTAAATGTATAAATCGTTGCTGCTTTAAATGTATAAATCATGAATCATAAATCGTAAATCGCTGCTACTTCAAACGTATAAATCGTTGTTGCATCGAACAAATCACTACTGTATTAAATGTATAACTCTTTGTTAATTTCAAACTTATAAATTCTTGTAGAAATTTAACCTTCATAAGTACATATTGTTGCCTTTCACGACTCTTGTTTCAGTATGAAAATAGGTGTTATCTAGCATGTATAGTACAACCACTTGTAAGATTTAACATTCTGATTTACAAATCGATTTGTTTACATAACAAAAACTTATACGAAACTCATCTTCTAGGACACAAGTTTTGTTAATCTTACAGTGGAGGAGAAACACCTAGAAGGTAGATGCAATCGATGGTGACAACAGTGCTCCGACTATGCTCCAGCGTCAACAGACTACGACAAAGGGTGCTCCGACGACAGCAGACAATGGTAAAGGTTGCATCGTCAAAGGGAGCTCCTGTTACAACAGATGGTGCATCATCAAAGGGTGATTCAGAACGTTTAGGGTGACATATTGCAAGGAGCTCCTGTTAAAGCAGAGGAGTTTACTCCTTAGAGCGAAAATGATGATGATTTTAACTCTTTCTGGTGGGAGGACATTTTTGTCCTTTACTCAAAATATCGTTTCACGGTGCTAATGGTGGGAAAGGGTACTAAAGTATTTGCAAACTCTGGCGGGAGGACATTTTTGTCCTTTACTCAATACAGTGTTTCATGGCGCTAATGGCAGGAAAGGGTACTTAAGTCTTTGCAAACGCACTAGACTTCGATGCTAAGTGATGCAGACACACACGAGGAAATGAGCCTCATGTGCTTACATACGTGGCGCTCATTCAGACCCAAGAACATGCACATGTGTGTCTTGGGGGGGAACATATAACATGTTTTGCTCACGAGAACCTTTGTGCTGATTGAATGGTCGGATTGAAATGCCTGAATGTTAGGGAGCCAGAAGTGTAGCTTCCACAGGCAGAATGTATTTGTTGCACAATACCACTACACAAACACATGCAGACTGCATATTAAGAATGAAGTTTGCTTGACCACAATTGATTCTTATCACAGTTGTTGGGAGTGGACAAGCTTCACATTAGTCGATTGACTTAGAGACGCAAATGGTTCGGATTCAGGTTGGATATCCAAATGAATCTGAATCGGTCTAAACAGATTGGGTAGGCAATGTGGGTTCTGATTAATTAACTGGATCCTGATTTAGTATCAAGTTTTTCATCCAAATCTGAGTTTGACTTGGAGATAAATGACTAATGTCCAAATTTGAATACACATAAATAGCAGCAGTCAAGTCTAGGTAAAAGTTAGGGTTGTCAGTGGGCCAAGTATCTGATTCATGAGGGTTAGGGGCCGCTCAGGAGAAGTTGAAGCCCTAAGTATACTTCATTGGAGGACCATATTTCGCCATATATTTTTTTTATTGAAGGCCCTCAGCATGTGAAATATACGCGTTATATTTTTTTCATTTGAGGTCCTAGGTGGTGGCCTCAAATCTCAAAGAGGTCAGTCGGCCCTCATCAGGGTGCACCTGAACTCCCTCAAATAACAAGCACTCGGGTTCGGGTTATATTGGATCAAGAAAATTGAATGTCAAAGGCCCACTGAATTTAATGGGTACTTTTTTTAAAAAAAATCAAATACCGCCAAACTTCTCAGTCTAATTCATGCCCATACCAAAAGTTTGACAGTTTGCAAATTCACACCAAAGTTTTTACTTGGGTTAATAAAATTGCCCTAATCATGAAGTAACGTTTGGTTGTTCTTAGGTTAACACCCACTCATGTTTTGAAAGTACCATTTTACATCTATATCTGAGATAAAATTATTAATTTACCCTTATTTTATAAGTTTGACCATAAGACCTACCGTTTAAAGTGACTTGAATCTATGACCTCTTTAACATAAAATAAAATGCTAACCACTATACCAAATACACAAATATTGACAATTCAAAAAAATTTATATAAGTATGTGTAAATTTCGTCAACAACTCATATGTGTTTGGTATGTATAAAGTTTCAAGATTTCAAACATAAAATTGGTTGCGCTAGTAGTGGGTTCAGGTTTTAGGGTTGTCAACACGTCTGATACCCAACCCATCAAAATCTACCCATACTCGATAAAATAATAAATTGTTGGGTTCAGGTTTTGCCAAGTTATGATCATGCATAGAAAACTTGGACCTGAATGTGCTATCAGTGATTCAGGTCATTATTGTTTGATTGAATTGCAGGAATTTATACATGGTTATGTATTTATTTCTAAAAAAAATTAAAAAATAAGTATTCGGTGTAGTGGCTAACAACATATTTTATGTTAGAGGTCACGAGTTCAAGCATCATAGCTATCATTATTTTATTTTTTTAACATTAAATGCATTATATTGACAGCCTTACAGTCAAATTTCTAAAATAAGGGTAAATTAGTAATTTTTCTCATGAACTGTAGGGGTAAAATGGTAACTTCAAAACATGAGTTAGTATTAACCCTAAAACAACCCAATATTAATTTATGATTTGGGCAATTTTATTAAACCAAGTAAAAACTTTTGGTGTGAATTTGCAAACTTTCAAACTTTTGGTGTGTGCAACAATTATACTGAAAACTTTTGAGGGTATTTGAAAATTTCCCTACTTTTTTTTTACATAAAAATACATAAGAAATATCTTGGGTCAGTTGAGAGACTGATATTTGGCAAAAATCATAAACCAAATCCGACTCATCTGCTATTCAACTCAAGTTTGATCAACAGTTTTATGTTTATACCCCGATATCTGGCATCAGTCGGGTTAGTATCTGAGACAAACCCGACCTATTGACAGCCCCAAAAGACTAGAACACCAATACATCAAATTTGCATAGCACAAGGCAGAGGGAGGATCAGGTGCAATGTGATGGTAAACTTTTAGTGTATTGCTGCACATGATCACCATCTATCTTTTTGGGATACGTCTTTAATGCCAATGTGCATATAGTATAAATGAATTGAAACTTATATATGGAAGTTGTTTTGACTCAATATAACCCTATAGATGTGTTTAACATAGTCAATCGTCAGAGATCTACCTTGGATTGTACTTTTTGGAAATAAAGTCACCTTCTTTTAAGTTATGAAAATTTAGACCACCGTAGTGGTTACCCATGTGGTGAGCGGGGTCCTCTGTCAAGCTGATGGTCCATAATCGAATCTCTCAGGCACATCGGGGCTATTGTTGCTTTATCAGGGTTGGGGCACATAAGGCTGGGTGATCGTGTCCTCAACTTAGAGTTTTACCTTGTAGTGAGGGAGGCCCTTTAAGTGGCCTAATTCTTGATGAGGGTTTGTTCATAGTAAAAAAGTTATGAAAATCTGGTACATTTCTGGCAGTTGATTTTTGAAACACCAATAAATCCTACACACAGGGGGCGGAGCAGAAATCTAAACTAGGGTAGGTACAAATGCACAATAAAAGAACCAATTTAAAACCTTAAATCTTGACATACATTTTTCATAGATACACTAATGAAAAATAAAATAAAATTCTAACCAAAATTGAGCATGCATCCATGGAATCATGTTCAATGTTGATTAAAAAAATACAAAATACCTAATTAAATATTTATGTCATGCCTAATGCTAATTGAAAAAAAAACAAATAACTAAACATTTATGTCATTAAAAAAATAAAAAAGACCCTAAATCATAACAAACATCATTCCTAAATAAAAAATCAAAACCCTTAAAATTCTAACCAAAATCAAGAATGCATTCATCGTCATGTTTAATGTCGATTGAAAAAAAATGCAGATAAATGCCGAATTAAATATTCATGCCATGCCTAATGCTAATTGAAAAAAAACCCAAAACACCTAAAACATAACTAAATACTTATGCAATTTAAAAAAAATAAAGAGACACCAAAACTTAATATCATTCATGGATAGGCTAATTGAAAAAAAAAACTAAAAGTCTAACAAAAATCAAGCATGCATTTATGAAATATGTTTAATATTGATTGAAAAAAGTATATAGTAATTAAATATTCATATCTTGAATAATGCTACTTTGAGGAAAAACACAAAAACCCCTAAACCCTAATTAAATATTCACACTATTAAATCAAAAACCTAAACCACATCAAAGATCATGCACTATGTTAGTTGAAAAAAAAAACTAAAATCAAAACCCTATCAGGTGATTCATGAAATATTTTGAAAACAAAACCCTAAATTCATTGAGAGAGATAGCAACTTAGCCAATCAACTATGGGAAAAAGCTCTAAAGGCTCACAAATTCATTCTCAAAAGAAGGATGAAGAGAAAGAAGCAAAAATCTTGTCTATCAGAGATCGCTAACCTCAATTTGCATTCCAAAAAAAAAAAACAAAGTTATGTTTTTGATCCTCTGTGAAGACCGTGGAAATGTAAACAACAATAAGGAAGGAGCGATCATGAGAAGGAGACATACCAAAGAAGCTTTGGAGATCATCGAAAGTGTGGCCAGAATTTGAGATCGTAGGGGAGGTTGCCTGGCTAAAAGAAAAGGAGAGGGAACACTGAAAGTTGTACGACTGGGAGAAGGCGCAGGAGGAGAAAGGTGAGGTAATTGACATTTAAGTCATGACCTGGGAGATTAAATATGCCAATCCTTCAAGCTGGGTGGTGGGAGAAACTTTGATATTTCTCAAGATTCCTTTTATTGCTTTTCGGTGTTCATCAGAAACCCTAATTAGTTTCAATATTGAAATATTGGTGGATGTTTTGGCCATATGGGTCTTAATATTGTACTTTCTCTTCTCTACTTCTTTGGATTTTTCTTAAGCTTCCTTACTAGACTCGGCTTGGAAAGTGATTTGATGAGACATCAAAGATGAGCCTTTCCTTAGGACTTTTAGTTGGTAAACCTTTCCTGAGTGTGTGACCTGACCCACATCACTTTCTGACTGATTCTTTTTAAGGGAGATTTTAGTGAGGTTGTCCTTTTCATAATTGTATATCTAGCATAAGACGTTGAGGAATGAACCTTAGTATAAATGTTGTTTCGTGGGTTCAGGCAAATCACACTTATCTGAGGGACTTCCCATGAGATTTCTTTGCTTTCCTGCAAAAATTGTCGTCCTTCTACCCTACTTCTTCCTTAGTAATACATTTGAGGAGCTATGAGAAGTTGATGAGGATTGGTATCACAAGTGAGAGCTCAGGGAATGCAAATTACTGTGTTGGTAGGCGGTCTTCACTCAATGGCTTTTTCTAAAAGCCAATTAGCTTTTGGTTTGCAAGACTCCTTACATGGTGTGATGTGAAAAGGGTTCTTTAATGATGCCCATATCATTGTTGCCCCGATTTTATTGCTCTTTAGTAGCAATCAACTCACTGCTTTTGATGTTATCTTGTATGATGTGTTTGAACACAATGCATTCTTCAGTGTCATGCCTCACAATTCTGTGATATCGACAATATTTAGAGGGGTCTTTTCCTTCATCTGTGGTGAGTCTAATACTTCAAGCAACTTCACCAGGCCATATTGCAATAGTAGATCTTGGACCTGTGAACATGCTTGGTTGAACCTTGTAAACCTTCGGTCCTAGGACCATTTTGGGTTCTCAGCATACCCATTTCCATTCGAGTTTGATTTTTTGGGAGTGCCTCTCTAGTTACCTGCTTGCTCGCCTTGGTTGCTCTGCTTTTGATAGTTCTGTCATGAGGGTCGGACATCATTAACTTGATATTTGGACGAGACGGACTTCTTATAGATATTGTTGTCACTGTTATTCTTCAAGATCTTATCATATACTCTTATTTTGATATCAACCTCAAAGGCGGTGACTTTCTTGATGAGTTCGACATATGTTTTGACATGGCAATACTGATTAAACTCCTTAGGAGTTGACACAAATTATCCATAATGATTGTTAGAACATGGGGGTTTAAGATTGGCTCCTTCATTCTATTGGCTATGGACCGTCATCTATTGATGAGCTCATGGGCATTCTCATCTTTCTTTTATAAGTCATATAACTGACTTATGATAAATAGGGCTTCAAGATTAAAGCGGACTTGATCAATGAAAAGGTTGATAATATACTTAAACTCTTTGACTTGTTAGGGGTTTATGGTAGTAAACCATTTCAATGCCTCTCCCTCCAAACTCCTAAGAAACCAATGAATCAACTTTCTATCATTGTTATGGTACTTGGTTGCACTTCCCATGAATAAAGCCATGTGAGTTCTTGGGTCCTATCATCCTCTCATCCTTCAAGTAAAAAGTACTCTCATAACAAAATTTCTTACTATTAACTACGACTGCGGGCCATAGTTAATGCTAAAAAAGCCATAGTTTTTAGCTACGGCTAAAGGCCGTAATGGAGTTGTAGTGGATAGTACCATAACTGATAGTATTAACTATGGCCGATAGCCGTAGCAAATGAGGATATTGACGCGGTAATGATACACTATTAACTACAGGCGTGGGTCGTAGTCACTTATAAGTATTAAGTACGACTAGTGGTCGTAGTTAATAACAGTAGTCACTGATGATCATTAACTATGGCCCATGACCGTAGTTAATGTTTTTTTTTACATGCGCAGTTGAAAGATCTAGGACTATTTCACAATTATTTATATGACAAAATGCAATACAAACCAAGAAAAACAAAGCTGCCATATCTGTCATGTCAGGTTACTAAATCAACAAGAAGATCATAACATACATCAAAGAATACAATATTTCGATTTGCATATCTGTCATGTCGATCTATCCCATCAAATCTTTGAGGAAATTGCATAGAGCACACTTTGTGCCCAGATGTACGATCCATCATAAAACACATGGCCGCTCACAGTCGACATTAAGAAGATATGGTGCATTCTTGAGAACAGCTGACACTAGCACTTTGAAACACTCAAACAAGTGAGTGAACATAACTTATTAAAAGACCAGCTGCACAAAGTCCATATAAGATAGAATATGGTTCATACCAGAGCATTCATAGTACCAGCTTTTTGATGGTCAAATCCTGGTCTCTTCTCATGAGAAACATACACTAATCCAGGTAGCTCACAGCCCTCCACATAAAGCACACCATTTGGGCCAAGGAAAACCTGTCAAGCAAACAAATTCATGAAAACATCAAAGTGTTTCAAAGGTCATAACACAAGATAGTCCTTATTCTGAGAAAGTACATTGAGAATGAATATCAAAGTAACCCAAGAAAGCATCCATCTAAAACATGTAGTAGAATCCAATAGGAAGCAAAGGATTCTAGAGTGCAATCATAAATATAACTTTCCCAGATAATAACAATAAATGGGCAAGGTATACAATATAATCACATAAAGCATGCCAGTATGCCACCATTCGTGTGGCCAGCAGGGTGGTTATGATGGTGCTGAGATGAAGGCACCAGATCAAACCCTGCTGGTGCACGAGTGTGTCCATAGCTTTTAAAAGTGGGCCACATAAGTCAGGGTGGTAGTGGGACCCCACCTGGGGCTTCGCCAAGGATTCGTCATCATAAAAAAAAAAAAACAGTCCGTCTAAGGATATGAAAACCTGAGGGACTAATTTGCAAGGGTTACTGAAAAGGCAGGACCGATTTGCAAATTCCCATAAGGCAGGGACTAATTTATAAATCATTGAAAAGGCAAAGACCATTTTACAATAATCAAAATTTGAAGACCACATTACTTTGTGTTTTAAGAAAAAATACACCAAAAACTTTCTAGACCTGCATGAGACTATATAAATACTTTGTATCCGAACTTGGGGGAACAAAAACCTCCCCAATGGAAAACCCTCCCAAAATGGATGTTTTATTGAATTTTTAGTGTTTTTTAAAAAAATTCTGACCCTACATATTGTGATCTATATGCTTATTTTCATAGCAATCAGTTCTTTGAGCATTTGATTCTCGATAGGTTTTTATAAGTTTTAAAAATCAACGGCATACAATTTTTATAAATTTTTGAAGCACCAAATACTATTTTTTTTATCCAAAATTCATGATCCAAGTATTGATTTCTAGTAAAAACAAAAAAAATTCAAAGGAAATCAACAAAAAAAATGCAAAAGGTCACAATCACATATCATTTTTTACTAAACAAACCTTCTAGGTCTCAACCAAAAGGTCTGATCTACAAAAAAAAATCCAAAAAATATGAAAAAAAGGTGACTCAATAGTTTCGTACCTTTTATTGGCCAAACTATGCATGCAACATGGCCAAAGTCTTGTACAATCAGTTAGAACTAAGTTAAATTAGCAATAGCATATTCTGATCCTGCTCAATCAGTTAGAAGCAAGCTGAATCAACACTAGACAAACTTAAATGTAGCACAGACCCATATGACAATGAAAAATAGACATGCATTGCATACCGCTCTCGGACAAAATCGGGATGAACTTTATCTTTAAGATAATCAATTTTCTGTGCAAAATACCATTCAGGAGCTCGAGGTTCAGTGTTGTATTTTTTGCAGAAGGGTACCCACTTTCTAGCAAACTCAGATGTTTCTTTGAGAACATGGACTAACCTTATATGGCTAAACTTAAACCGACTCTAAATTTAGCAGTACCCATATTTTGAAAACAAAGCACTTGCCTTGTCTAATGTCCCTAATCAGAACAGAAGAATAAAAAACTGCAGCTCGCCACCTATATCTTTCTCTTTGTGATGGATGGCATGCAACAAAGGGACTAGTTAATGCATGCAATGTAGGAACAAGAACTAACTCACCCCTTTTAGCACCACTTATCTTTGGGAAGTAAACAGCAGTCAACACTTTGCTGCACATTCTCTAAAGGCCCTTATGATATAAAAAGTTCACTTCATCAAAATTACAATGTGCATATAGAAATAGTAGAATGATGTTGCTTGCCAACTTCATACATGTTACATTTTGTGCAACAAAACAACAGTAGACAAAACATGGGAGCATAAATTCATTCAGCCTTTAACAACAAATCACCATGTTGATATAGGCCCATAGGACACAATGTAATAATGTGCCAAACAAGATGCATGTGTATTTATGGGTGTTTGTGTTGCATCCATTGTGGTACTGCACCACGGTACCTTATCATGGTGGTGTTTGGCATTTTCTATATATTATGTTGATGTTCATGTTGTATGGTTTTCCCCAACATCATTAGTTGGGTCATTTATAAGGTATGCTTATCTTTGTGAATTGTAGACTGTTCATTGCCACCATCTTGGAAATTGAATCATGCAACATATTGGCAACAATTAAACTTACTAGTACACTATGCCAAATGTAGAAAGATCTAGAATTTGGATAAACATGCCAAATAGATGCATCAGATGAGTGAAAAAGAACTCAAAATTTCCCATACCAGCCATGCGAAAAACAACATGATTCCTTTTAGAAGGTATAGCCTGGACTTTTTCATATCTGCTGTGTCAAGATACCTTCACAATTGAAATGCAGGACTTGTCAAATCAGAGGATCAAGAAAACTTATCAAAACAGAATTCTACTAAATTTCTCCAAGATTACCATCTCAAGTTCACACAGGGTGTTGTCGTTTCACAGATGAAAACCATCAATGTATATATCTGGCCTTCTCCTGACAGCATAGAGTAAGCTACAACAACTACAGAGAGCAGATGATTCACAATCTGAACATTGAACAGTTAACTTCTCATCAAATATCAATCCATAAATTTTTAACTGATCACATAAATTTTCAACACATAAACCAGGCTCGTTTGAAATCACCAAGGAACAAGAGGGCATGCACTTACAAACTCCATTCCGCCCAGATAAGGATATGACCATGCTATCATTCTCAAGTCAGAGATGAAGTAGCCAACAGATATCTGCAAGAAGGTTTCAAATTTTTTACATCACAAGACGATTCAACCAATAAAAATACATAATTTCACAAAATCTAGACACAAAAAAAAAAATATGAAAAGAAACAAAAATTAAAAAACTCGAAAGCATAAGTGTATAACCTTCCAAGCTAAAAAACAACTAAGCAGTTATAGCCCATCAAGACATAGCTATAATATAAGATATACATGTTATTCCATCAGATTTAAAATCAAAAGCACATGGAGCACATACAGTGCATCTTAGATTGGTGGACTATATTCAAAATTCATATAAGCACCAAATGAAGAAGAACGAAGGCTTGCCCCCAAAGCAAAAGTAGAAAGGGAGTAACTTTGGAATATGATGAGACCATAACTATCAGAGAATAGATCTCAGAAAAAAAACTAGACATAGGGCCATAGCTGAGATAAAAATAGCATGAGAAGTTGAAATAGACTTGAAAAGTGTTTCAACAACAAATGAATGATTTGTAGAAAAATATAAAGGGGTAAATCCACCCATGTGTTCCTGAAAAGTGTTTCAACAACAAATAAATATGTGAGACTGCAATGAAATGGATTAAATCAAAAGGGACGTCACTTATGGACTTGCAAGAACACACTCAATCAAGAAAAACACTTCGTTGAATAAGCCACACTACCCTCACAAGGGTCAAAATATTCTTGTTATTGCACACGAAATACTCTCTTGAGAGTTAAAAATACAAAAGCCTTAAGGCCCTATTTATTATACAACAGGCCACAAGGGAGCAACCCAAACTATTTGTTGGGTCGCTCCCAACAGTCACAAGCTCTCAACGGTCACATTTGTGATTGTTGGGAGCAACTCCAGCAGCTAGTTGGAGCTGCCCCATCATTAAAAAAATAAAGTACATAAATAAATAAAAGAATAAAAATAAAAAGGTGGTCAACCTCTAATGGGTTTATGCCTATTTCAATGAAATGACCGAAATACCCTTGATGAGTATTTTTTTTTACATAATATATATATATATATATATATATATCTTAGCACCTCTTCTCAAGCTCATGATGTAACAACCGATTGTTTGCCAAGTAGAAAGTGAAATGTAGGTGACAGGAGCGCTTTAGTGAAGAAGTCTGCTAGTTGATACTCAGATAAAACGTAAGGCAATATGATGGTCTTCCTCAGGAATTCTTCACTAACGTAGTGGTAATCCATTTCAATATGTTTTGTTCTCTCATAGAATGTATGATTGCTTGCAATGTATACAGCGCTCTTGTTGTCACGACATAATTTTAAGGGTTCTGCAATGTGAACTCTCAAATCCTCTAGTAATTGTCTCAACCATACTAACTCAGATGTAGTTGTTGCCATGACACGATACTCAGCTTTAGTGAAAAAAAGGGACACATTCTATTGCTTCTTGCATCGCCATGAAATTAGAGAAACACTTACAAAAATACAAGAACCAGTGGTTTATAACGCGAAAGCGGATGATAAAAATAATCCATAATTGATAGAATTCTTAATATATCTAATAATTCTCATTACAACACTCATATGTACTGCAGTGAGAGCATGCTGGAATTGACTAACAGAATGAATAACATGAAAAATATCAGGATGAGTAATAGAGAGATAAAACAAATCTCCAATAATTTCTCTATATGAAATTGGATCCTTTAGAGGTTCTCTATCATCTTTCTTTATTTTCGCATTTATAACCTCTAGAGTATCAACTCGTTTTTCATCTGAGAGTCTTGGTCGTTCTATGATCTCTGCTGCATACTTAGTCTGCGACAAAAAATAACCACGAGGTGAGTAAGCCACTTCTAATCCAAGAAAGTATCATAAAAAACCAAGATCTGTCATATCAAAGTCGTCTTTAATCACATATTTAATATGATTAACTTCCTGCTTGTCACCTCCTATGATAATCATATCATCTACGTAGAGCAATAATATTACCATTCTTGCATTGAAAGACATTACAAACAATGCAATGCTAGTATAACAAGATTTAAAATGAAGTCATGTCATCACACTAGTGAATCTATCATACCAAGCTTTGGGAGCTTGTTTTAAACCATACAAAGGTTTTCGTAATCGAAGTATTTTTTCATGTGTTAAACTTAAACCTGGTGGAGTATCCATGTAAACTTTCTCATTAAGATTACCATTCAAAAAGGCATTTTTTACATCCATTTGAAAGATTGGTCATTTTTTAATTGATATTATAGAAATAAGGGTTATAAAAGTGGTCATTTGAGCGACTGGAGCAAATGTCTTACCATAGTCTATCCCATATTTTTTATTGTATCCCTTGGCTACTAGCCTAACTTTAGATTTTTCTAATGTCTCATCCCATTTAGTTTTTATCTTGTAGATCCATCTACATCCTATAGTTTTCCTTCCTTTAAATAATGTTTGGATTTCTCAAGTTTTTGCCTTTTATAAGGCTTCTAATTCATCATTCATCACTTTAATCCATTAATGATGATTTTTAGCCTTATGGTAAGATGTTGGTTCTATATATGAGTGTATGGATATTATACATGATCTATACCTCAATTCAAAAGAATCATAGAATACAAATCTACTAGGAGCTTTTGAAATTCTTATAGATTTTTTAATACTAGAAGAATCTGCATATTGATTTTGGGAATATCTTTTTAAAGCACATGGTGGATGGTCTTCAGTACGTTGAGTATAAGTTTGTATGTCACTATGAGATAGGTCTATATTACCAAGACCCTCATTCACATTCTTATTTGCACCATGAGTGTCTTCAATGTCACTCTTATGCACATCATGATTGTTTTCATATCTTTCATGTTCATTGACAAGGTAAAAAAGAAATGAATAATCACAGTTCTCTTGGATTTTTTCTTTGCCAAACTCATTTTCGGTTCCAAGAAAAGTAATATTTCTTAAAACATATAATTTTTTTATTTCAATGTCATAACATCTATATCCCTTTTTATTTTTGACATAGGCTAAAAAAATACAAGGAATTGCTTTTAAGGAAAGTTTGTCAGTTTTATTGGTAAGGACAAAACATTTACACCCAAAGACTCTTAACCTTTTATAATCTAGGGATGTTTTAAGTAAATTTTCAATAGAAGAAACATTTTCAATGTTTTTTTAAGGTATTCTATTTATCAAATAAATTATCGTAAGGGCAACTTCGGCCCAAAATTTTTTTTGAACATTTCTTGATATAAGCAATGTTTAGTGATCTCAATAATATGTCTATGCTTCCTTTCGGCTAGTCTATTTTGCTGAGTGTACGGACAAGAATTTTGATGAATAATCCCATGTAGGCCAAGGTAATTTTTGAACTATTTTGACACAAATTCTCTCTCAAAATCGGTTCTAAAGATTTGAATATTGGTTTTAAATTGAGTCTTTGTATACCAATTTTTTTTTTAAAACAATCAAATACTTTCGATTTTTTTTTAAGAAAAAATATCTAAGAGTGTCTACTATAATCATCTACAAACACAACATAATAAGATACACCTTCTTTGGATACAACCGGAGTTGGTCTCCACATATCCAAATGTACTAACTCAAATGGATTTTTAGATAGAAAATGTCTAGACCCAAAGGGTAAAGACTTTATTTTACCAAGAATTCAATCTTTACAAACAAAATATCTTTCTTTATAACTTGTAAGAAATGGAAACAAGTGTAATTTGGACACACTAGGATGTCCTAGTCTTTTGTGCCAAATTTCTATATCTTTCTTTTTCACAAAATTATAAAATGATGTTTTGATAACTCAAAATTGTGCATAACATATAGATCTCCTCTTCTATGGCATCGCTCAATTGACTTTTCGGACTAGAGATCCTGTATTAAACAATCATTAGATGAAAACATGACTTTATATCCATGATCCGTAATTTGAAAAACAAATAAAAGATTTAAATTCAATTTTGGTACTACTCTAATAGTTGGTATGTGAAAGGTTGGTTGTTTTTTAAAAACCCTAAAACTTTTGTTTTTTACAAACATTTCGTCGACGGTTGAAATGTAAGAGTTGTTTTGGTTAATATGACATTTAAATAATATATACTCGTTTGGAGTCATATGGAAAGTGGCATCAGAGTCAAGGATCCAATAAGTCTTATCAGGGTCACCACTTGTAGATACGGTTGTTCCCAAGAATGAAGAAGCTTGAGTTTTGAACATTGGTTATAGTGCCTCCATCAGTTACGCCAAAGATAATGACTCGATGCATTTGGAGTCATCTACATCCTTTTTTTTAAAGATGTTTCCACCAAAGCAACCATTTTATCATCTCTATGATCTTCTTTCTTTTTTTGGGGACAAAATAGCTTGATATGTTCCGATTCATAACAATGGTAACATATGATTTTGCCATTTTTTTTATTCATGATCTCTTCTTTTATCGCTTTGACTTCTTTCATGGTTATTAGAGTTTATTCCATTCTCAATTTTCACAAAGTGAGGAGGTTTATAACTCCTACTGTGGTTACCGAGATTTGACATAACAAGCACAAATTCTTCATCCTTTGAGGCTGATGATTTTTTCAACCTATTTTCTTCCATAGTTAACTCTTCAAGAGTTTCGACTATGGTTGGTACACCTCCTCTATGAAGGAGAGCCGACTTGGTCCCTTCAAATTCAGATCTAAACCCGTTAACAAATTGGTAGAAATGCTCTGTTCTAATTTGTTTTTTATGGAGTTCTACATCTTGGGGACAATGGCATTTTGGCTCTAGAATAGTCAATTCATCCCAAATGAGAAAAAGTGCATTATAATATTCTCTAATGCTCATCTCTCCTTGGGTCATAGTTTTTACTTTGTTTTGCACATTACATATGTGAACAATATCTTTGAGATAAAATCAAATTTCGCTAAGCTAGACTACTTGTAGTTGTCTACACTATTGATGAGCCATCCAATTATCTTGGAATGACCCATTCTTCACTCTTTCAATTTCTTTTCATAATCAAAGACGACTTTAGACATCTCTTTTCATTAAACAACAACTTTCTTTCCATTCTCAGTTTTGGTAAGAATGAGTTTAGGCTCTCTTTCAGTACCATTAACCAAACCCCATAGACCATTTCCCCGTTTTTGTACTTCACTATGAATGCCCACATCACATAGTTCATATTATTGAGTCGCATGGGAATAGAGATGATTACTTCTCTTTCATTCTTCATGTCTTTACAATAAGGAAAAGAGAGGGAGAGTGAGTGAGAAAATAAAAAATAATACAAGATTTGTCTGAGAGGCTCTTTGATAGTGTGCTTCCCGATGCAACAATCCACAATCCGATGCTCTACCAAGCCCACAATCCTGCTCTTGATATTATCCGAACAATACTTCAAGAGCACTAAAGCTCTAATACCATGTAATGAAATGGATTAAATCCAAAGAGATGTCACTTATAGACTTGCAAGAACACACTCAATCAAAAAACATACTTGATTGAATAAGCCAACTCCAACAACTAGTTGGAGCTTCCCCATCATTACAAAAAAGAAAGTACAAAAATAAATAAAAGAATAGAAATAAAAAGGTGGTTAGCCCTTAATGGGTTGATGCCTATTACAGTGAAATGATTGAAATACCCTGATGGGTATTTTGATATATATATATATATATACATATAAGTATATATATATTAACATAGACAACACCACTCAGTCACATAAATTATGTCTCCCCTTATAGGGTAACCAACAACTATCACCATGCATATGAGAAGAAAAGGTCTTGTCAAATAAAAATAATTCACGAGTATTGTGGATTCCATTGTCACATCACCTTAGTCTCAATTTTCTTACCAAGCCAGTTGCCTTATGCAAATTCTTCTTCTCAAGACCATATTAAAAGAAGAAAAAAAGAAGAATCTCAAGACAAAAAAAAAAATAGGAAATTGAATTTATCCTCCACCCAGGAGCCAAAAAACAAAACAAAGAAACATACCTTCCAAAGATTCAACAACTAATTGTTATAAATACACATTCAGATATAGACTGTTCAACTATTGTGCATATGGTTCAACTCAACAAGAAGCCGAAAAGTCTAAGGAGTATTCTCTTTTGTCCATATCATATTTATCATTATGGTAATGAGGTTTCAAACCATGTCTACTCGGGATTTTATTTTTTTATCCGATTTTGATAATGTGGCTTGGATTGGATAGGTTAGCAGGGGTCGATGAACTTTGTTCTCCTAATCAGACACTTGGGATTCTTCCCATGGGTTATAGCCTTCCTTATACTCCTCTTAGACTCGTTTGATCTTTCTTTCTTCCTCTACTGCCTAAATTTGTTTATACTCTTCCTTCATCTGAAGTTTCCTTAACCTACCCTATGCCTCTTCTAGACATTGCTTTATTTCTACCAATAAATCTCTTTTCGTGATTGGAGTTTGGACATGTTGGGCATCATGTGGGTGGCATCCTTGCAAACACTCTGAGATTGCTAATGTAAACTGGATTCTGGGACCATTGGTGATTTTCATTTCTTTGATTGCTCTTAGGTTTACTAAAGATGTTAGCATGGGACCTCTCTTTCGGCTCTTAATTGAAGAGGATAGGCATCATGTGGGGGTGGCATCCCATAGGTAAGATATTTTAAAGGTTGCTCTTCAGGAATTGATTGGGATTTGACTTTTCAGGTTTGATGTCAAGTATTCATACTACCCCAAACAATGGTTCCAATAAAGGCTCAAACAAGTAACATGGGATTTTAATAAACAATGAGTACCCTAAGTCTCCTCGAAAATAGCTCAACGAACCTTTGCACAGGCTCGAGTAGAACACCTTTAATTTAAAAAGGTTTTTAAAGTTTTTGAATTTTTTGTAAAAGACCTTGAAATAAAGTACCAAACTAATTTATTTTTCAATTTTTTTATAAAACTAATACAACTAATTAAGTAAATAATAATAGTTACCAAGTTACTATACAATTAATTATTTTTTATTTTTATATTATTAATAATTAATAAGTAACTCAAGGCTTTGGGGTCGGGCTGGTGGCCCGTGGGCCAACTCGGATCCATCCCATGTATATAACGACCCGGGTTTGAGCCCGGTAGCTAACAGGCTATGCCCAAAACCTTGACCCAAACCCTGGCCCATGATGAGCCGGGTGGGCTTTGTCCCATCGGGCCGCCCGGCCCGTTGCCCGCCCCTAGCTACGGCGTATTATCGAGAGCGGCAGCAGCGGGGTGTGAAGGAGAGAGAGAAAGAAGAGAGAGAGGGCTGGAGATGGGGGAGGGCGGAGGGGGCGGCAACCGTCAGAGGAGGTTCCCTCTGGCGGCGCAGCCGGAGATCATGAGGGCTGCAGAGAAGGACGATCATTACGCCTCTTACGTCCACGACGCCTGCCGCGACGCCATCCGTCAGCTCTTCAGTCGGTTCTCTCTCTCTCTTCGACCACTTATTTTTTTCCCCTCTTACCATCTAAACAAATCCTCAGTCATTCTCTTTCTATCTCAAATCGATTGTCTGCTAAAACCCACCTCTCTCTCTCCCTCATATTGGTTATGTATGTTTGGGATATTGAGGTGTTTTTGGTAAGGTGTGGTTTCGTTTGATGAGGTGTATGTTTGGAGTTCTTAGCATTGTAGTGGCATATTTGAGATAATGGTATTAATTTGCTGACCTTAACTTCACCGTCTGAGATACTATGACGCTTTTAATCTAATTCATCCCAATCGGGTAACTAGATATTGCAGATGCTAATTTGATAAAAAATTGCGTCTGATGATCCCTTACAGCTTATTTGATGGTTGGTCTTACGGTATTTGATGTTATTGTTTCTGTAATCAAAGGAGCAGTGCCAAATTTGACCATGAAAAGACAGGTAATCAAGGTTTGCAAATTTGCTTACTGTATAAAGAGCTCAAACACGACAACAGTGTAACTAGTAATGTGAGATTTTTCTCATCAGTGGCTATCAGCCGTGAAACTTTAGTCGCATCCTATGAATATGTGCCACAAAGGAAATTCAGTTGATAATGATGAATTTAATGAGTTTAAGGCTCTGTTTGGGAGATGTTGTTGGGAGCGGTGATGAAAACGATGGATTTGGCAACAACATCCTCCTGAGGACGTTGTTGAAATCTGCGCGAATCTGCGCAATTACAACACCATCTCCACTCCCAATGTCACTCCGATATCCGTCTCCTCTCCCAAACACAGGATTTCAATCGATGGAGATGGCTGGGATTTCGTGCATCCCCCGTCGCCGCCCCAAACTATGGCTCCCTAACAGAGCCTAAATGCGTTGAGTGCCAATGCTTTCTGTGTATCTTGGGTGTCAAACAACTTCTCGAATCTGCTAAACATTTAGAGTTTGGGTATCTGGTGCAATTTTTATGGCCTATGCATGTTAATTTCTTTTGTTTCCTTTGAAGATGTTGGTTGACAGAAATGAACGTGTTGAAACATTTGTTTTCATTTGAATTTCCGTTTCTTTTTATGGCCTATGCTTTCTGTGTATCTTGGTTGTGTTAGAGAAACTCTTTAATTTGAACCAAGGATACAAGTGTGTGTAGACTCTCTGGGTACTTGCTCATCCGAATACTTGGCGATCTCACTCTTGTCTTGCTCTTACTTTGATATTTAATCCTTGTTGTTTTTATTTTTCCTGTACTTTTCTTAACCTTGTAGGCCTTTTCTTAATATTGGTCTTCCTTATTCTGCAGGTACCAGAACTGCTGTAACTTTCCAGAATGAGGTTGAACCTTTCTATGTTAGTAGCTATTGAATGTTTGTTCATTTTGTACTTCAACATCTATATGCTGCTGCATGCTGTTTTTTCATTTTTTCCCTTTATTTATAGCTTTACAATGGACTATTCTTGACATTACGGTGTATGGCATGGTTCATCCCTGGTGTCTAACTGTTGAGAGTGAATTGGTTGTTAGAGTATAAGCTTAATATGGACGCCTGCAGAATGAGTTTGGTAGTTGCTTAAGAGGTGATTTCTGGAGTTGGTTAGAGGTTGACAACATTCTAAGTCAAGTATTTGTTGAATGGGGAAGTTATATGGTTGATTTGTATACTATCTATGACATTCACAGATGGATAAAACATGCATGCGTGACACATGGTTATAAAGACAGCTTTATACTTGGTTTCAGTGAGGTCCTTAAATTGTTGATCACTTGTGGTGAATATTCATTCTTCTTTCAAGGTGTGACATGTTTTCTCTCTTGCGTTTGCAAAATGAAGACAATTAGAATTGGTGATTGCAATAAAAGAGTGGAATTTGTTTCCTTATTGATATGGATAAAATGATATTTGAATGTTATCCATTTGGTTGGGTCTAACAATATATTATGTACTGTATTTTGGTTTGAAGAGGCAAGTCTCAAAATAAATTGATACTGGTTGATTATAGTGCTAGTGATCGGTCAATTCTAGGTTGAGGTCAACCTGATAATTATGTGGGTTGGATTCATTAATTTGATGGATTTGGAGAACCTACATCCTTAATAGTTAAAAGTGAACCTTGGCACCTAGCGACTCAAAGACTGACCTAGCGTCTAGCATTGCCTGAGGGAACTTAAAAAGCTATGTATCAATCTTTATTTGTTATGTTAATTTTTTTTTTATAATAATAATGTAGTAATTTATTACAAAATGTGGTCTTTTCATTAGAATTTTTATTTTAACTTATTACAAAAGAGAGTGTTATAGAAATCTAAGTAAGAGTCGTGATAATGAGAATTTGGAGAAGTATATGATAGCAAAGAAGGAAGCTAAAAAAGTTGTTCGAAACGCGAGGGCTAAGGTATATAAGGAGGTTTATGACAAGTTGGATACCAAAGAAGGCGAGAAGGATATTTATAGGCTTGCAAAGATGAGAGATAGGAAATTGAAGGATTTGGGTATGGTTAGATGTATCAAAGATGAAACGCAAAGGGTTTTAGTCAAAGATGAGGAGATTAAGGAGAGATGGAAAGATTATTTTGATAAGCTATTTAATGATAGTCATGCTCAAGATCTTGGAGACTTCTCAATTCCTTTTCATGAGATAAATCGTGACTTCATGCGCAAGATTCAAAAGAAAGAAATTGCAGAGGCTTTGAAGAAAATGAAATCAAGAAGGGCAGTTGGCCCAGATGGTATACCTATCGAAGCTTGGAAATGCTTGGGAGAGAAAGGTTTAGAATGGTTGACAAATCTTTTTAACTTGATTTGGCGAACAAATAAGATGCCTAATGAGTGGAGGAAGAGTACTTTGGTGCCTTTATATAAGAATAAGGGTGATATACAAGATTGCACAAACTATCGTGGTATAAAACTCATGAGTCATACTATGAAACTTTGGGAGAGGGTGATTGAGTCTAGGTTGAGGAAGGTTGTCATGATATCGGAGAATCAATTTGGTTTTATGCCTGGAAGATCAACTATGGAAGCTATACATCTTCTTAGACAACTTATTGAAAGATATAGAGAGAGGAACAAAGATTTGCATATGGTTTTTATTGATTTAGAGAAGGCATACGATAGAGTACCTAGGGACGTTCTCTGGTGGACAATGATGAAGAAAGGTGTTTCTCTCAAGTACATTAGTATAATTAAAGATATGTATGAAGGAGTAGTAACCAATGTCCGCACTTGTGGAGGGGTGACAACCAATTTTCCGATAACGGTTGGGTTACATCAAGGATCTGCTTTAAGCCCTTTCCTATTTGCGATAGTGATGGATGAGCTTACGAGATCAATTCAAGAAAATGTACCGTGGTGTATGTTGTTTGCTGATGATATTGTTTTGATTGATGAGTCTAGAGCTGGGGTTAATGCTAAGTTAGAATTATGGAGACAGACATTGGAAGCTAGAGGTTTTAAGTTGAGTAAGAGTAAGACTGAATATATGGAATGTCGGTTTAGTAAGCAACGAAGTAGTGATGAGAGTGTAGCGAAGCTTGGTGAGCAAGATATACCGGTGAATGATTATTTCAAATATTTGGGATCCATCATTCAAAAGTATGGAGAAATTGATGGAGATGTAAATCATAGGATAAAGGTTGGGTGGATGAAATGGAAAAGTGCTACTGGAGTGCTGTGCGATCGTAGAATGCCATTGCGGTTGAAGGGAAAGTTTTATAGGACGACTATTAGACCCGCTTTACTATATGGTATGGAATGTTGGGCTGCCAAGAGACATCATATTCAAAAAATGAGTGTAGCTGAGATGCGGATGCTTAGATGGATGTGTGGAAATACAATAAAAGATAAGATTCGGAACGAAGAGATACGTAAGAAGGTAGGTGTTGCACCCATTGAAAATAAGATGCGAGAGAATCGTTTACGGTGGTTTGGACATATTCGGCGAAGGCCTAATGATGCTCCAGTTAGAAGGTTGGAGAAATGGGAAAATATATTAGTTAAAAGAGGTCGGGGTAGGCCTAGGAAGACTTGGATGGAGATGATAGGAAAGGATATGAATGCTTTGAACCTCACCGAGGACATGGCGTTGGATAGAAATGATTGGAGGAAAAGGATTCATGTGGAAGACCCAAAATGAATTTCTTTTTTGGTTCATATCGCTGACCCCAATTGTTTTGGGATGAAGGCGTAGTTGTTGTTGTTTTTTTTTACATTCGTATGGGTTTCGAAGCACTGCCTGGCCTAGGGGACCAATGTCAAGGAATCACCTAATGCTTCTTACTGCATAACCTGGACTTGTACCTGACGTAGTTTTGAAATTTGGTTTTGTCCAGTGCAGTTCAATCCATTGGGTTATGGTTGAATCATGCTTTTTCACAAGCAATAAGCATGAGCATCCCAAACGTGGATGTGTGATCAATTGCACTTTGTGGTCGACTGGTCATGGTAGCTTTGTCAAATCTCTCTCATTCTCTCCCCTCTTTCTCCAATCATAAATTTAGGCGATCAGTTAAAGAATTATAAAATTTCTTAAAAACTTTAATGTGGTTCCACCTTATTTTTTGTCTTTTTGAAATTATCTCCTTTTATATTTAGCAGCTCAAGATTAATTCTGGACATGTTTACTTTGTATATGTGCAGACAAAACTCGTGGGGCAGATGCTTTATTATCTATTGACAACGGGCTCAGGACAACAGACACTGGGAGAAGAATACTGTGACCTATCTCAGGTCTATTTCTCATTTTGTACTTTGATAATGGAGCTATCTTTTGAGTACTCCATAATTTCTATCTGTTACCTTTATATCAAATGCAAACACACACATGTATCTATGTATGTATGTACATATGTATGTATGTGTGCGTTTACATGCATGTGTGTGAGTATATAAGTATGTACACTTGTAACCAATGAGCAACTTAAAGTTGGTAAGCATTATTTTCATAACTTAATATGGCAAAATTTATTATGCGAATTACAACCTAAGATAATATTATGGTTGTACAGGTACCTTGCTCTTTTGCTTTTACATATGGAGTACGGAATTTTTAACTCATTTGTATCTTAAACTATATGTGAAAATCATAGTGTCAATTGCTACCGATAATGGAAAATATGGTCTTTTGATGTCAAGTTTACTTCTGCTAACGTGCTTAGCAAAGCATGCTTTTTTGTTGTGTCACTTTGTAATTTTTTTCAACCAATTCTTATAACAGTTACCAATATTGGCATTGACATAATATTGGGAATGCAGTTCTTTGAGCAGTCTAAAAAACATTTGTTTACCTTCAGACAATTTCAGAAATATATCAGCAGAAAAAGAAAATAGTAGAAATTGAAAAACTATGCAATAAAAATGCAATTCCTTTGAAAAATGTTGATAAGTATCATCATAATATTGTGATATATTCAAATATACAGAAAATTTGAATATCTCAAGCTTTTACAGCTTTATGTATTTGCATGTGTAGTTGCCTGCAAGCTTGCTTGTGTGTAATTGCGTCTTGGGCCAATCTTTTTTTTGGCTTTGCACTTTCATGCCCTCCCTTCATGCTCTCACTTCTCAGTGTTGTTATCTAGTCTTTCTTTTATAGGTAATTTCTCAAATGTGATTATCTTCCTAGACTTCTATGTGGTCAACCTTTTTTATCCAAATCCTAGAGCATGCTTGAATTGTGAGTATTTATTTAACAATATCTTGTGTCAAGGCTTCTAAAAACATGTTCATGTAATGCATAGTTCTAGCTTGTAGGATGTTGTCATAGTTCCAATCTGTATATGTTGAACTGATTTAGTCCAGCTAGACTTGTGATACGGTTAAATCATAGTTGGCAAAGACAACAAGTGGATGAGACTGGATGGACATTCAATTATGGGTCAACAATCACAACATGGTCCATTAAACTGGGAATCGGCTGCCTTTTCCAGCCTTTAGCTTCAAAACTTCCATATCACCCTTCTAATAAGTTGGAAGACTGTGTAAGCCTTTTTATGCTTTATAAATAGCATGCTTATTTCATGTTTGTTTTTAGAAAGGTACTTGTTTGAAGAATCAATTTATTCTTGGGGTCACGATGATCATGTAATGCTTGAATTTGTATTTTGTGCTTAATTAGTAGTTGAAAACTTGAACGTATCAAACATAGAAGGATGCATCAAAGAGATACAGGTGCTTCATAATTGAAACCCATGTTACATAGTTTAAATGATTGAGCTTGATGGGTTTTATGGTGATATTTTCATTGTCATCTAATTTTACAAGGGCAAAGACAAAGAAAAAGAATAGTGGAAAGAAAGAAGAGATAAAAGAAAATAGCAAAGGTGGAGATCACGAGCACTTCACCACCGATCAAGAGTACAAACACTCCTTCAAGCACCACCAATCTATTACTTAAAACACAATCACGATCTTACTAGCACTTGAATAGGTATTGCAAGAGAGCTTCAACACTTTCAGATTTGGAGTGACACACTTTCTAATGCACTGAAAATAATTTCAGCTTGATCACCAAGCTCTGATACCATGTAAGGAAATGAAAGTCTTCAAAGATGTTCACCAATCTTTAAAGTGGACACACAAAAGATTCACAACAAAGTCCACTAAAATACTAAAGAGACCACACAAAGAACCACAAATAGGTTCACCCACAAACACGCACTAAAGGGACAAGTACAAGAGATAAAAAATAATATTTTATTGATTTCAATACATGCAAGAAGCATACATATGAGAGGGGGTTTCACTCCTATTTATATACAATAGATGGTCTCCAAAAGAGATGTTGGAAGAGACCCCAATGGCTCTAAATAGAGCCATTGGGTCCTCTCCAACGTCTCTTGACTTGGTCAACTTCTTGTTGACTTCAAACTAGAAAGAAAAGAAAAATAAACTAAAAACTAGCCTGGTTACTAGTTACACACACACACATATATATATATGTATATATACAAATACATATATGTATACATATGTATGTGCATATACATTGTATATATATTTACATTTTTAACACTCATGAGACTAGTACAAACAAGTATTGTTCATGACAGATCCAAGCCGAGCTAAGCTTGTGATGAACATGAGCCAAGTTTGAGCTATTCTAATTATTTAATGAGCAGAGTCTGAACAACTTCTGTTCGGTTCGTTCAACTTGTTTACCAACCCTAGTTGTGGATACTGGATAGGGCTTGTAAACAAGCTGAACAAACCGAACAGGGCATGTTCGAGCTCGCTTGTTTACTAGTGGATTGAGCTTATGGCTTGAGTCGTGTTCGTGTTTAGCTGAGCTCGAGCTTGGCTCATACCTAAATTAGACGAGCTTAACATGAGCTGGCTCGTGTAATGACATTCCATGTTATTTATACATGGAATATATATATTTTTATATATTACACTTAAAATATATGTATGTTATATATTACACTTAATAGTTCATATTATATATATATATTTCATTATTCTCTTTATATATATATTTTATCTATACGAGCTCTCTTGAGCCAAGTTGAGCCAAACACCCTGTGTTCGGGCTTGACTTGTTTAAGCTAAACGAACAGCTCGTGGCTCAACTTGCTAACTATACGAACCGATCATGAATGAGTTCGTGACGAGCCGAACCGAGCTGAGTCACAAGCTGCTCGGTTCATTTACCAGCCCTAGTTGTGGATAATGCAACTCTTTGCTGCTTTTTACTCTTCTATGAAATTAGGGAGTTTCAAGAAAAATACAAAATCTTGTACTAAAAAGACGATCTCAAGTAGACCCTCCAAAATCTGCATCACAAAAGACTCTAAGATCTGTGGAGGAGGACAAAGAGAAGAACATCATAAAATACGTAGTATCTCTCACGTATATAATAATCCGAAGTGCAGCAACAAGATGTACTAATCGATGATAACTCATGAACCGACTAACCATATGGACTGCATAAGTGATATCTAGCCTAGATATGGTCAAGTATATCATGTTTCCCACTAGCTGTTTGTAAACAACTGGATCCTCTAGCTCTACTCTATTTGAAGATCTCAATTTTACACTTGCTTCCATAGGAGAACCAACCTTTTTATAATCATCTGCTAGTTTTGCCTTCACAATTAGATCAAGTGCATACTTATGTTGAGATAATTAAAGTCCTCTCTTTGAGTATGCAACTTCCAAACCATAAACATATTTCAGATTTCCTAGGTTCTTCATTTCGAAGATGCTAGCCAACCTCTTCTTGGTATCAACTACTTTTTGCAAATAATTATATCATCAACATATAGGAGTAATATACACTTTTCTCGAGAAGAAGATGACACAAACAAAGTTGGATCATAATATCTTTGCTCAAAACTAAGAGATCTAATAACAAAACTTAAAACTTCTCAAGTCAAGCGAGAGGTGCCTATTTGAGTCCGGAGAAATCTCTTATTCAGCAAATTCTACCTTGGTAATCAAAATACCCCTGTAGCCACTCCATATACACCTCCTCATCAAAATCTCCATTCAAGAAGTTATTCTTCACATCTAATTGCCACATATACACTGCAACAACTGCTAGCATGGTCTTTATGGCAGTCATATGAGCTACAAGTGAAAATTGTTAGTAAAGTCAATATCAAGCTTTGCCATTAGTTTAGCTTTGTATCTCTCAATAGAACCATCTGCCTTGGTCTTTATCTTGTAAACCTACTTGCATCCAACTACTTTGTTCCCAACTGAAAGTCTCATTAAGTCCCAAGCATGCATTTTCTCGAGCGCATTTAATTCCTTAGTCATTGCCTATTGCCACTCTTCTTTAGAGGTTGCTTTTGCATAAGAGTTTTACTAAACAGAGGAATAAAATAAGGTCAAATATGCATGATGCTTTAGAGAAATAGAAAATGATTCATATTTTAAAAAGCAAGTAGGAGGGACAAAAACACGAGAACTACGATGTCCCTAAAGAGGAGGTGTAGAATCTGTTAGATTTTATAAAACCAGAGTTTCATCGTGCGTGAAGGGTGAAGAACAAAGAGAGAGAAGGAGCTGCAGAGAAAACCAGATTCCTCAATCAATGGAATCGGTTGCTGAACCTTTCATTATATGCTATTTCTGATACAAAGATTTTAGGGTACTAAAATACCCTTTTACAACAAAATACAATAACACATATGCCATTAATGAAGGAATATAACACATGATCACGGTCACGGGTCTGGATCGTGACCCGTGACCCAAACACGTCTTTTCACCCTCCCTCAAGTTGTGCATGGTTTTGAACCATGAACAACTTGCCTTTTAACATCCAAAACCTATCTTTAGTCAATTATTTTGTGAATATATCAGCCACTTGATCAGTAGTTCGTACAAATTCAGGCTCAATCTCATTCTCTTTTACCTTTTGTCTCACAAAATGTTTTTCTATTTCGATGTGTTTGGTCTTTGGCACGACTGTGATAAATGGGATTAAAGGACATATTGATGGCACTTTGATTATCACATAAAAGGAGAGATCGATTCTCTCACTTCTGTCAGTAAGTGCCTAATCTAGGTAGCTTCAGTAGTAGCAGCTGCCATTGACCTATACTCGACTTTTGTACTTGATCTAGCAACAACCTTTTGTTTCTTACTATTCCAGGATACCAAATTTATCCCAACAAACATACAATAGCCGGATACAGATCTGCGTTCATCTGGATCTCCCGCCAATCTGCATCAGTATAGACAATAATTTCATGTTCATTTTGCTTATTTGTCCTTTTTCTATACAAAAGGCCATCCCCAACCGTTCCCTTCAAATACCGAAGTATCCGTTTAACTGCTTCCATATGTCCTTCACGCGGCTCATGCATGAACTGAGAGACCTGATTTATTGAGTAAACAATATCAGGTCTAGTGAAAGTAAGATATTGCAACATGCCTATTATGCTACGATATTTTGTAGGATTCTCATATAGATCTCTATCTTGAGAACTGAGTTTCTGGTGAAGGACGCTAGGAGTTCCCAAGGGTTTGCAATCTTTCATACCTGCCTTAGTGAGAACATCAATAGTGTACTTATGTTGGGTGAGAGTCATTCCTTCAGAAGTACTGTCAACTTCAACTCTAAGGAAGTATCGCAGTTTCCTAAGATCCTTCATTTTGAATCTCTGATTCAAGAGATGTTTGACCTCCTCAATATGAACTTTGGAATTACCTGTGATGACAATGTCATCCACATATATTAACAGCAGAGTGACCACATCTTGGTTCTTGAATATAAACAAAGAATGATCAAGGAGAGATCGCCTAAAACCATATTTTTTGTATTTCAAGAGAGAAACTATCAAACTAGGAACGAGATGCCTGCTTCAATCCGTATATCGCTCTTTTTAATTTGCATACGTATTTTGTAGGATTGCCTTCTGCATAGTTAGTGGGTTGTTCCATGTATACTTCCTCCTTCAAACTTCCATGGAGAAAAGCATTTTTGACATCAAGTTAACTAATTGTCCACTGATGTTCAACCGCTAAAGATAGTATGACTCTGATTGTCCCCATTTTCACAACTGGACTAAAAGTCTCATCATAATCCTGTTCTTGCTTCTGTGTAAATCCTTTTTGCGAGAAGTCTCGCCTTGTACCGTTCTATTGTCCCATCCGGTTTGTGCTTTATTTTGTACACCCATTTCGACCCAACTACATTTTTGTCAGGTGGTCTGGGAACAACATCCCAGGTACCACATTCATGTAGAGCCTCCATTTCTTCATTCATTGCTTCAACCCATCTTTTAGAATTTGCTGCTTGAGAAAATGTTGTGGGCTCATCTTCCTTGCTCAAGGCAGTTAGAAAAAGTTGAAAGTCCAGTGAAATTTTTTCATAACTGACCCATATTTCTATCGGATGACGAGAGCGGGTGGGTCGACTAACCTCAAAGGAAGGAGTGGATGTAGAAGGTGTATCCATTTTCTGATTAAAGTTAGTGGGTGCATCCCTTTCTCGTCGGGTATAAACAAGACCTTTATACCTTTCTGGACCCAAAGATGACTCTGTACTCTCCTGTGCAATCAACCTATCAGCCGACATAGATCCTTTATCCTTCTGATCACAATATGAAGAACAAATATTACTAGTACCGGAGAAAAGTTCATAATTCAACCAAGGATGATAGACCTCAACTTTGGAATTTGATTAAGAAGCAATACATCGATGATAAAAATTCAATTCATCAAAGATAACATTTCTTGATATTTTGATGCGCTTGCTCATGGGATCATAGCAACTGTATCCTTTATAGTCATCTGCATATCCCACAAACCTGCACTTTAAGGCCTTGTCCTGAAACTTATGTCTCATTGAACTGTCAATATGAGCATAACATACATAACCAAACACGCGCAAATCATGATAATTGGGCTGAACTTCAAATAGGGAAAAGTAAGGAGATTTGTTCTCCAAAATAGTCATAGGCAATCGATTTATCACATGGACTGCTGAATGAAAGACTTCTGTCCATAGAGTAATCAGAAGATTACTATCATGTATCATACTTATTGCACTCTCAACAATATGACAATGCTTCCTTTCAGCAATCCCATTCTGCTGAGGTGTATAAGGGCAAGACACCCTTCTTTTTATTTCATTACTTTGAAGAAAGTTAGTAAAATCACTTGAAGAGAATTCATCTCCTCTATCACATTGGAAACAAAGAATGTTTTCAAAAAAATTTTTGAAACAACTTAAAGGTTTCAGACTTGTGTTTCATAAAGAAAATCCAAGTATAACGAGAATAACTGTCAACAAATATAAGATAATATCTTGTTCCAAATAAAGTAGCAACTGTGGCAGACCCCCAAACATCATAACAGATAATATCAAAGGATCTTGAAGCTCTTTTATTGATAGAATGAAAAGGTAAAACATGACTCTTACATAAGAGTCAACTAGAACATTTGTTGTCATTGACATTTATTCCTAAACTAGACTCGAGAATGAGGTTATTTGAAACAAGCTTCTCAATGAAACTACTACTGCAATGACCTAAACGACCATGCCAAAGATTTGACTTATTGGATTCAGAGACACTAAAAACACATGTAGGAACCACTGAGGACGACGATGAGGTGAGCTTCAAGTTTGGGTCAACAGGGCAAACACGAGCGAAAGGATCTTGAAAAACATACATATTGCCTTGTCGTTTTCCTTTAGCGAACACCTTTTTCGTGCAGAGATCCTTGACAAGAACAAAAGAGGGAGTAAATTCAACTGAAGCATTGACATCATCAACAAGCTTTGGAAACAAAAATAATATTTTTCTTGATGTTGAGAGCATAAAGAACCTTTGAAAGACTGAGAGAGGACTTTGTCATGGGTATAACAAAATTTTCAATATGAGAGATAGGATGGTGGGATCCATCCCCATTGACTATACTATTCCTACCAATGTAAGGAACAAGGTTTAGGAGCTTACCAGCATCACCAATAACATGAGTCGCTGCACTAGAGTCCACATACCAAATACCTTCCTCATTCTGTTTTAGGTTTAATCCTGCCAAGGCTGACAATAACAACTCTTTTACTTCTCCGCTAGCCTTTATGCTGTCTGTTCCTCTCTTTGCTTCAGTCTGTGCTGATTTTCCTTTATTTAGGGGATTAAACCAACAATTAGCTTTGACGTGCCCCTTTTTATTATACAGAAAACAAGTAGGGATTGGCCTCTGTCGCTGTGAGTTGGGATGTATGTTGGGTGTAGGTAATAGCCCACGGCCTCCTTGTCCACTTCTTCTTTGTCCTCCTCTTCCCTTAACATCATAATTTCCTCGTCCTCGTCCATAGGCTACCCTTGTGGCAAGGACCTCTTGCGTCCCTGCATGCATATGTGATTCTTCATAAAACCCTTTCAAGTTCATTTCATATTGAAGTAGTTTTGCACGCAGGTTTTCAAATTTGGGCAGATCAGGTAAACACAATAAGGAAGCAACAATCATATGATAGTCAACCCCCAATCCACTCAGAGTTTGCTGTACCATATCTTTATCAGTTACTGCACACCCAACCACTGCTAATTGATCTGTGATGATCTTCATTTTGTTTAAGTATTCCATGATAGTCATGGAGTCCTTTCTTAACATCTTAAATTCCCTTTTAAGAAATACAATCCTGGCCTGAGAAACCTCTGAATATGTCTGAACTAGTTTCTCCCAAAGTTGCATGGGAGTGCAGTCATCTGGAATTGCCACAAGCACCTCTTGTGACAATGTAGAGTTAATGTAAGCAACTAGCGCCTGACCTCTTTTCATCCAAGCCACAAATTCTGGATTTCTAACATATACTGTGGTAGATGCTCTTTTATTGTTATTTTTCTCACGTGATATAAACTCTGAAGGAACTGAAACAGATCCATCCAGATGTCCAGAAAGATCCTGACTCCTAATGAAAGGAATGATCTGCCTCTTCCAAGTCAAGAAATTGGAATTGTTTAATTTTTCAGACACGAGTTGACTAAGAAAGCTTGAAGAAAGGCCAGACAGAGAAGAAAATGAATCTATGTTTTATGATAAGAATAGAAAGAGTGTGTCCAGCACACAACCCAATAATAGCTAAGAAATCAGTATATAGAAAAACAACTTTCAACTTCAAGGAAATTCCCGTAGCCTTTTTTTTTTTTGCTGCTAACAGAATAGTCACGCAGATGACTTAAAAATAACTGAAACTTTTTTTTTTTTGCAGAATAAACTATAAAAGGCTATGTGAAGAACAATAAACAATATTGAGAAGAAAACTGAAATAAACCAAATCTGGTATCTAATTTAGATGGAATATTGAATTCCGATCAGATCTGTAATTATCCAGATGTGAATAAAAGAAGGAAGATATGAATAAAAAGAAGGTAATCACTAAGTACAAAAATTTAAGAGAAACATATAAATGAAGCTCAGACCCGTTTTTGATTTAAAACATTCAAGGATAAAGATAATGAAAATGTCAAACGACAGATAACAAAGGGAAAAACGAGGTTGATAGACAACCGATTACCTGATCAGATTTGATTCTGATCAACAAGTTGATTTAAAGCCAAACTGAGATTAAAAAAGACCACACAAAAGCTATCAATGAGCGAAAAACGTAATCAGATATGAATCTGATCAGATTTGATCAAGGTGGGTTGCCGAAGTGCTCCACACACACAGAGAAGGGGTACCGAATGAGAGAGATCACTGGAGACGCAGCGTAACGATGACATCCACGGCGACGACAACGACGAGAGAGAGAGAGAGAGAGAGAGAGAGAGAGAGAGAGAGAGAGAGAGAGATTAAAAAAAAAGTTGATTTTCTGTCTTGTGAGACTAAACAATCTTTTAGACGTACCTGTTTGGAAGCAATCTCAGATCCAGCTCTAGCGTGGCTCTGATACCATGTTAGATTTTATAAAACCAGAGTTTCTTCGTGCATGAAGGGTGAAGAACAGAGAGAGAGAGAAGGAGCTGCAGAGAAAACCAGATTCCTCAATCAATGGAATCGGCTGCTGAACCTTTCATTATATGTTATTTATGATACAAAGATTTTAGTGTACTAAAATACCCTTTTACAACAGAATACAATAACACATGTTCCATTAATGAAGGAATATAACACATGATCACAGTCACGGGTCTGGACCCTGACCCGTGACCCGTGACCCAAACACGTCTTTTCAGAATCTTGAACTACATGCTTAGAACCAGCTAGAAGGGAATTAGGACTAACCTTTAAGTTTTCTGTCTCAGTCTACTGAATCTTATCTATGAAAGGTATATCAGGGACTCCTTGTCTCCTAGAATAAGTTTGGCCAGACCTATTATCAGAAGCTCGAGACTCAACTTGAATGTTGTAAATCTTATCAATGCTCTTTTTCACTGGAAAGACACCAAAAAGAAAAAATCAACCTCACTCTCATTTTTAAACTGAGAAAAATATGGTATATGCTCAAGAAAGAGTACATGTCTAGAGATCCAAATCTTCTTTCGAGCTGGATCATAACATTTATAACCCTTCTTCTCATTAAGGAAACTCAAAAAACAACACTTCACAGCTCGAGGAGAAAGCTTATCCCCAAAGTGCTTTGGTAACAAGACAAAACAAGTGCAACCAAATACTGTCAACAGTTTGTAATTAGGTGCAATACCATGCCACTTTTGATAGGGAGGTACCTTTAAGAACTCTAAATGGCGTATAATTAATCTGATATATTACCATATAAGTAGCTTCAACCTAATAAATCTTAGGCACACCGCTACAAAACAAGAGAGCTCTAGTAGTTTCTAAGATATATCTATTCCTGCTCTCTGCAACTCTACTTTGTTCAAGTGTATACAAGCATGGTTTTTTATGAACAATCCCTTTTTCATGCAAGAAACTCTAAAGCATATGACTAATATATTCTCTCCATGAATTTGAGCAAAATTTTTTGATCTTAGCAGAAGATTGAGTCTCAATCATAGTACAAAACTTAAAGATCTCAAACAACTCACTTGTATTCTTCATAAAGTAAATCCAAGTATATTTTGAATAATCATCAATAAAGGTGAAAGAATAGGTAGAACCATCCTTACACAACACTGATCAGGGACCTTACAGATCTGAGTGAGCAAGGTTAAAGGCTCTATCTAACTCTATCTCCCTAGACCCAAAAGGTAAGTCATGACTCTTTGCTAGCCTACAGTTCTCACACTTCTTTACATGGTCTGTCACTGACACTTTAGTCCCTCCAAAACTATTGGAAGACAAAAGGTACTGTAATCAGAAACTAGAAATATGACCAAGTTGTTGATGCCACAACACAGACTCATCCAAGGCTACCGCTCTTAAACCACCTCCAAGTCTTTTCTGAAAACTCAAATCCAATGAGTCTAAGTAATGTAGATCCCCACTCTTATGGCCAATCCTGATCCTCCTTCATGAAAGCTGATCCTGCACACCACAGGAAAAAAGATCACATTACAACTATATTTAGTAATTTGGTCCTATGTAGTAAAAAACCTCGATTAGGCACCGACTAGTCCGCCTAGTTGGTCTAGGCGTAAGTAAAATGCCTAGGCTTTGCAATTCCTAGGTGGGTACCTTAAAAGGTAACAATTTTGTCGACTAGGCACCGACTAAGGCGCCTAGTTGGCGACTAAGTTGCCTCCGCCTAGGCATGAGGGCAATTTAGTTATTTATTATTCTTATATATATTTTGTTATTTTTTTGTATATATATATAATTATATAGATGTGTGTGTGTTTGTCCTGTGAAATCATGCTTAGTTATTATATATATATCTATATATATGTATATATATATGTTTATGTGTGTGTTACTTTGCTTTTGGCATTTTTTCTATGAAACATTGAAAGCATGGAGAGTTAATTTTAATTGATTATGTTATGAATATGTTATTTTTAATTGATTATGTTATGAATGTGTTATTTTAATTGAAAGCATATTTTTTTATTATATTGAATATGTTATGGATAATTGAATATATATATATATATATATTTGTGTGTATAATTATATCTATGTATATTAAATTATTAATATATTTTGTAAAAGCATGTGTAATTTTGTACTTATGTAATGAAAACATCTTATTAGTAAAAGAATTAAAATATTTTTATGTATATTTTGTGCACTTTTTTATATTTTAATTGGGGTACCGACTAGTCCTCGACTAGTCTTTTTAAGGGTCTACCGACTAGGCACCGCCTAGCGCTTTTGAGTACATAAATTTGATCAACATAAATAAGATTCACAATTAAAGAAGAAACATGAAATACTTGAGACATTCAAATTACTCTCAGGACAAGACATGGGAGTGACAAATTCGACCTTGGAGACTGGCATTAAAGACCCATTTGCAGTGAGAAATGAGCCGCTATAAGAACAAAAATTGGTTAGAATCAGTCACAAATATTGCTATCGGCTATATCTCAGGGAGCCTGTTTCTCGCGATATTCTAGGTTTGGTGATAAATCTCGAGAAAATCTTGGGGCTTAAAAAATTATAAAAATATATAAAAATAACCTATGTTACCGCAACACGGCACCTTGGGTGCCTTACCCGTGTCGACACGGGTGCTGGTACCTGGACACAACATTTGCCGTGTCCTATATTATATTATATTATGTATTATATTTTCAATATATAATATATATTTTTCAGTATATATTTAGCCGTGTCCCTGTACCCATGTTTTTTGTAATTGCCGTGTCGTACCCTCCGTACCCGCACCCACACCCAGGTGACAGAAACTAACAAAAATAACTAAAAAAATCATGTTTAGATAATAAAATACATATATAATAAAAGAAACAAGTAAAAAATGCAAAATAAAGAAGAAAAACACATTTAAGATGTAGAAAATAAATAAAACAATAAAAATGATTGATAATATCCTGATATTATCACGAGAATATTGTGATATTCTCGTTATCACAATATAATCAAATTGGCGATATTTTCAAAATATCATATATGTGACGGAGGTTAGAATAGACTCTTGTGCAGTCATGTGGCATGGTGCACCTGAGCCTATTAACCAACCTGAAGAAATGCTCGAGATACCAACAAAAACAATACCAAAATGAGGTAGAAGGAAAATTAAAAGTTTAAAACATTGGACTACACAAAGTTATTGCTAAACATGCTCAAGGGTGTTAGACTGGGAAACAAGCTGGGAATCTAAATTTCTTGCAAAAGGAGTGCAATGCACACTTGTCCCAAATGACGAAGTATTCTTAAGCTTTCCAACCTCTCTAGTACAAGAAACATTTAAAAGCCTCATACTTCTTTTTCTCCAACACAGAACATGACTTCTTCATGTGGCCAAGTTTCTTACAATAGTAGCAACTAATAAAGCTCATGTCCCTTCAGAATCCTTTATGACTACTTCCTCTGAGTACATCAGACCTTGTATCACCCTTCTCCATAATTCACCATCCCCAAACACACAGAAGATTGCACACTGACACCAATAGCTGGTATGGCAATACTAAAGATATGTTGCACACAACTACCTACTCAGCAAGAACAGGCAAGAATCATAAAAAATACAACACTCAGCCCAGTACCAAATCCTCCAAATATGATACTGCACACAAAACTATATCTGCAGCCAAGCAAGAGTCCGGATATACTGTATAGTGTCCAGATTTGAGCTTTCAGCCCATTTTGACTTCATCGGTGGGTTTTGATGACTCCTATTTGATGATTTTGGGTCGTTTCTGAAGGAGTGTGTTGATGGTGATTTGGAAGTCAGATTTGATGTTTTGGCTGACTTTTGTCAATGTTTTGGGTTGTTATTTTGAGGCAGTAACACAATTTCGACTACGTGTATTGGCTATAGTTGTTGTGAGCGCTTTGATTGTTACGCCCCAAAATCCCGAACTTGTAAATTTTAGGAAAATTTTGAAATTTTAACAATCAATCCTTTTTTAGAGTTGAAAATGATAGTTTAACGGAAGACAATATTTGAAAAGAACAAGTTGGCGAACCTTTGGTGGATTATAGGCGAAATTTCCATCCAACAAATTGGGTCTCTAAATGTCTTGGATTTGGGTCCGCATTTTCATACATTGATTCAAAAGAATCAAAACCATGAAGATTCAAAAACAAGGTTTTAAATAAAAATAATTATTACAAAAGCTCTTATAAAAAATTACAAAAAATGTGTTCAGGAGCGAATAACAGAGAAAGTGGATTATTGATTTCATCGCACCATCATGCCATCGCCTACAACATCGGTCTATTCGTCACCTATATCCCATAAAATGAGTCAGACTCATGAAAGCCTAGTAGATGCATTGATATCAGACATCACAACAAGACTAACATATGCATTATCATATTTCACAACATTTGATTTCAAGAGAAGCATCATGAACATCATAATCTTGTTTCGATAATTAACAACCTGTGGGTACTCATAGGACAAAATGTAGAAACAACTGAGATCGTTTAGGGGGTTTATTATTTCATATAAATTATAACCCGAACGATTAGTTGAGTTTGCTTCAATGAGGACGATTTCAGAGACCGAGAGAGAATTCTCCAGAGGTAGAAATAAACGGAGGATGCATCCGAACTTCTGCAGAAGTTAATGAGGTCTACCACGTAGGATAATATTTGGTAGCCCTGTCTCCTAACTCTAATGATCGGGGACGCCGAGTCATTGTCACTCGATGAGCGTAATTGTTAACAACTTGTCAATCAGAGTTTGTACCTCTTATCTTATTTCTTAACAGAACCAAAGGATGAATGAGTGTGTCAAGTCTTTTTTTATCTTACAACCCATTCTGTATGCTCTGGCTTTTTAAACCAAATCGAACATCTTGCCTGTGAAGGCGATGTCTATTTACGTGATTTTTTTGGTGCATTATCGCACAACGAGGAGATACGTAAGAAGGTAGGCTGAGATGCGTATGCTTAGATGGATGTGTGCAAATACAATAAAAGATAAGATTCAGAACGAGGAGATACATAAGAAGGTAGGCATTGCACCCATTGAAAATAAGATGAGAGAGAATCGTTTACGGTGGTTTGGACATATTCGGCGAAGGCCTAATGATGCTTCAGTTGGAAGGATGGAGAAATGGGAAAATATATTAGTTAAAAGAGGTCGGGGTAGGCCTAGGAAGACATGGATGGAGATGATAGGAAATGATATGAATGCTTTGAACCTCACCGAGGACATGGCATTGGATAAAAATGATTGGAGGAGAAGGATTCATGTGAAAGACCCAAAATGATTTTCTTTTTTTGGTTCATATCGCCGACCCCAATTGTTTTGGGATGAAGGCGTAGTTGTTGTTGATTATCGCACAACGAGGTTTGTCATAAACCTCAAAATCATTCATCGATGTACGAACATGTCAGATAGTATTACAACGATGAAAAAGATATTGGTTTCTCAAAAGGAAGATCAATCACAATACTGAAAATCATGATTTTCCGTGCCTTAGGCTGGGGGCATATCCGGGTCATTTTGGATACCGAAAGAAGGACCTAACTTAAGTACGATCGAAGTCTACGTAGTCAAAGTCTTTGCGTTATATTGGTTCAAAGAGAAGACTCAGTTGCAAATGCCTAAGTCATGCCAATCTCAACTTATGTTAAAGTTCGAACCAGGTTGGAAAGGTGTTTTCGAAGAACACTTCAACATTTGGGAATTGTCCGATAAATACAGACGCAACAACCATGATGCATGTGAGCCGAGCTTGGTCTCGAACAGAGCCAGGACTGAGCCTGGCTCGGTCTTTTAACAAGGGGAACTAAGCTAGGCCAGGAGAAAAAGGGGAGAGGGGCAAAGCAGGGCCGAAGCCCCCTGCCCGCCACTGGTGGTGCGACAGAGAGACGGAACCAGAGCTCGACTGGGGTTATGACCGACCACCACCGTTGGGGTGGCCGAATTAAAAAATCAGAAACAAAGGGAGGGGAGGGTGACAGCGGCACAGGTGGCACAATCGTGCCCTCCAGAAGCTCTGCCTCCGGAGGAGGCAGGGAGAAAGAAGGGGGGGGGGGGGGGGGGAAGGGGGCGATGACAGGGGAGTGCCTCCGCCACCCCCTTTCGGTCGCCCCACCAAGAGTAGCTGTTGCTGCTGAATTCGAGAGAAATCACAAGTGCGGGTGCTAGGCACCCTCTCACCTGGCAAGCCAGAGCCACCACCACTAGTGGCTATGGCTTGTCGGCGAGCTAGCAGGGAAGAAGTTGCAAAAACTAGGGGAAAAGGAGACCCACCTAAGGTCACGGTGTCGGCATGGCTCGCCGGGAGGTGGGCAGGGAGAGAAATCCGAGAGAGGGAGAGTGATCAGAGAGTGCGAGCTCGACACTAGTGTTGTGAAAAGCGTTGAGGCGGGGCGAGGCACTCCACCAAAATCTGAGGCGAGGTGTAAGCCTCGAGGCGTAAAGTGTAAGCCTTAATTTTTTTTTGAAAACTTAAAAAAAACTATAAAAAATATCTAAAATTACAAATAAATAAAAAATGCTTTATTGATGAAGCAACAACCAACAAGAAATAAAAAATCTCAAATAAATACTGAAAAACATGAGATTAACATGTAAAAGTAACATTAATGCAACAATTCTATTTTCTACTATGTGACCTGCAATACACAGATTTGCAATTCAATCTAATTCTGTTTTCTACTATGTGACATGCAAAATACAAGCAGTGGTCTTTGAGTAAAGAGGCATCAATACAATGGCTTGAAGATGAGTAACATTAAAGTCACAATTAAAATTATAAAAAAATAAGGTGTCAAGCATACTTAGCAAGATAAGAAAACAACAAAAATAATTTAGAAACAACATATAGTAAAAATCAACCACTAATGTTGTTCTTTACCAGTTTTAAGAATAAACATTATGACCAACAACAAGGTCAAACTAGTAACTCAGATATTCACAAATAATCATTATGTTATACCGAGCTTTTAACATAATCAGTAGCTACCAATACAAACATGCACGCATGCACACACACATAGACACACATACACATACATATAAATGTATATACAATGCATGTTGTACAACATAAATTCTATCTATTTCATGTTGTATACCAGCCCAAAATTTAACGCTAAAAGAGAGTAGAACTCAATCGAACTGCAAACTGTTATTTCACACAGAAAAATAACATAAAAGAAAAATATATATAAATTTCTTTCATATCTAAATGACAAAAATAACAGAAAATAAATTTTGTAAATGAAGAGGGGAAGGAGCATTACCTAAATGAAGAAGCTTGCGTGGCCGAGAGAGAGACTGTGTGTGAGAGACAAGAGAGAGAGACTGCGTGTGAGAGATTGTGTGTGAGAGACGAGAGAGACTTTGTGAGAAAAATATGAGAGATAGAGAGAGAGACTCGTGAAAACAAATATAGGGTCGCGGGCCCTTTTTTAAACCCTAATTTTTGGTCAAATGAGGACTTTGACCCCTCATTTGACCAAAATTTCAAGGCGTGCGCGCCTCATCTTGAGGCGTGCGCCTCAAGGTCTATGAGGCGCACGCCTCGGGGCTTTTACGCCTTATCCTTGAGCCTCAAGGCATAAAGCCCCTCGCCTTGAGGCGAGGCACGTTTTTTGCGCCTTGAGGCACATTTTTAATAACACTGGTCGACACCCATGGTTGGATCCAACCTGGACTTGACCCTAAAGGTCGAGTTTGGGTAAAAGAATTGAATTGGGTTGGGTCCGGTTTGTCCCAGCTGAATCCTATATTCAAATATATATATATATATATATATATATATATATATATATATATATATATATATATATATATAAGAGTTGTTTTGGATTTGGATCTTACGAAGATCCAAATCTAAAAACAATCTTAAAACATCGACTTTAAGAAAAGGATGTAGTTGGATCGAATCAAGATTGGATTCCAATTCCATGTATTGGCGCTTGTGTTTTTAATCGGTTTGGGTCCGAATGGACTCAAATCCCAAATATTTTACGTGAGACCCATATTTGCCTTGTTTGGATCTTGGATCCAAACACACGTATCTATGTATTAGTTTTGATATATATATATATATATATATATATATATATATATATATATATATATATATATATATATATAACTAGGTCTTCACGTGTTTTGAGCATGGGTTCCTATTACTGGATCCAATCCTGGACTCCAAATCCATATGAATCACCTTTTGGATCCTAGTTGATTTGAGGTTGGATCCATCTCATGGATCCAGACCTATGTCTTAATGGTTTTGAATGCTTCGGATCTCCCTAGAGTTTCATTTCTTTTGAAATACTCTGAACCCGGATTGACTCCACTAAATGGATTCGAGTCCTTGTTATATGCTCTATAAGCTTGGATCCATACTGGATCCGAACATAATAAACTCAAAGATTCAGTGAATCTTGTAAGTGTCAAATGTACCGTTAGAATTGGGTTTCATGGATGTCGATCCGGGTGGATCCTCGGTCGAGATCCAGATCTATAAAACGTTTAATTAAGCTCTACATCTTTTTAACATTCAAAAGTTCATCGATTTATTCATGGTTGATGAATTTTCATGAAATACTGAAGAATTTTATTAATGCTTAAAAATTTTACATAACTATTTTTTTTTTAAAATTTCAAACAAAAATGAATTAGATAACGTCAATCATTAAGTATCATAAACATCATCATCTTTTTTTTTTTTGGAAAAAAATCTTTCTAAATTACTCTTAAGCTCTTTAGGGATAAATATAAACTAGCCCCAATGGACCTTATATGTTTTAGAAAAAAAATTGAAATAAGTGCATTTAAACTGCATTTATAGTGTATCTTAAGATATGCCCCGTATCGGAGTGTATAGTAAGATCCAGGGACATATCATAAGATACATGGGTGTATCGTAAGATATACACCTATATCGTGATACAAGTGCGTATCGTATCAAAACACCCTATAGATATGATACATATCGTATCGTACAATACGCTTTGATACTTACAACATTGATTAAGAACATGTCATAAGACTAATACTTTCATATTACATAAAAAAACAAAATAACAAAGTTTATGAATACTTAAGTATTATTAAATAACCAAGTTTTTTTAAAAATATAACTTCAATCATTATCTTCTTCTTCTTCTCCTCTTACTTCGGCATTCACATCGCCTTCAATATACTTAGGCTCTTCATCATCTACCTCCTGTGCTCCTTCCACGTTAATCTACTGAATGTCCTCTTCATTCAAAATGTCTGCTTCTTGAATTCGTGCATCCAATACCCCTCTATCTCTCTCATGATTCGGTCCTTTTTAAAGTGAGGGTGTTTATGTAATTTCTAACTTATGTCTCTCTTGATATATTGTATCCTAAGGAAGGGTATTCTGGTAAAAGTACCAAAATACTAATGTAACTTTTGTTTTATTTATTCTTAATGATATAGTAGCTAACCCCTTTATGTCATCTAACTCGATGTTTTGGCTTTTTAGCGTCCAACATCTTGTCTCAAGCAAATTGGCCCCCAAATCACTTTCACGACTCCTAGGGTGCGTGGATACCTCTCTAATGGTCTCTACACAAATGAAGGAATCGGCCCTCAAGAGGTCTTTAAAACTCAAAAAGAAAAAATATGATTCAGATCTTTTTTAAGTATGCCAAAAGTGTATCGTACGATACACCCTGCATCATACGATACTTTACGGTACGATATAGGGCTGTACCGTACTTAGTTGTCATAGGTGCTAGGAGGAGCCTAGGCGGTGAGCCTTTAAAAAGGCCTAGGCGGCCTAGGCAGTACCCCAAATAAAAAAATTAAAAATAACATACAAAATATATAAAAAAACTACTAAATTTAGTAAGAAACATGTATACAATTTAAAATCAATCAACAATAAGCAACAGACAAATAATATGTCGTCGAACACTGTAAAACAAATATATTACATAACCTGCTCAAACAAATTATGAATAAATTAACAATTGAATAAACAAACCATACAATTAACAATATGAATGAACAATATACAAAAAATAAAATCATGTATACAAAATTATAGAATATACATAATTACATATATAACTGTATATACATATATATTCAATTACTCATAGTGTACCAGTATAATCAACAAAACATGAATTCACATAAACAAATAGAATACAACATTTCATAGAAAATATAATAGTTAATACTAAATGAGTATATACATAAAAATTTCAGCATTTCACAGAAAAAATCACAAAAGCACAGTAACGCACACATATATAAAACTGTAAGTGTGCATGTGTGTGTGGGTGAGAGCTCATTTATGGATAATTTTCAAATCAAAGATTGTATGTATGTGACTGTAAGTGTGCATGACTGCATGTGTGTGTGGGTATGCCCATGTGCATGTGTGCATGCGTGTAAATCAACAAAATCACAGCCATAAACTATTGATGTGATGCATTATTTTACCATTAGCTAATAACCTAATAAAACTCAATCTATTTACAGAAATTAATAAATCCAATAAAAAGCCCAAACTCCATGAAAAAAATTGAGAACATGGATGCAATCTTTTTCAATCTCACTCTAATACGAATCACTAACAATTTTGCACTATTCGAAAATATCCAAAAAAGCTTAGGCATGTTCAATCCAACACAAAGCTCACAATTCACAGATCATATATGAAAAATGACAACAGTCAAACAGATTATATATGAATTGCATACACAGATATGTGTGGGTGCATGTTAAGTGTGATCTGTGAAAAAGAATAGTCAAACAGATCAAATATTTATTACACACAGAGATACATAACCCAGAAATATAAGTATATAACTCACAAACATAACTCAGAAACAGTAGAACAGATTATATATAAATTACATTACATACACACACACATACACACACACACACACACACACACACACACACATATATATATATATATATATATATATATATATATATATGAAACAGACAAACAGAATATTATTATAATAACTGAAACACAGGAAAATGAAGAAAAAAGGGAAAAAAGAAAAGAGAAGAAGAATGAAAAAAAAAAAAAACAGGAAGAAAAGAAGAAGGAAAAACGGAAGAAAAAACAGGAAGAAGAAGAAAAAAGAAGAGAGAAGGAAAAACAAAGAAAAACAGAGAGAGAGAGAGAGAGGCACCACCCTTCCTCTTTTTATACCACCTTTTTGGAAAAAGGTTCACCAAGTGGTCAACCAAATTAAAAAAAAGGTCAAAAAGGCTTTTCAGCCTAGGCGGTAAAAGAGAGCCCCGCCGCCCAAACCCACAAGCCCAGGCGGTGGGGCTGCGCCTAGGTTGCTTTTGACAACTAAGGTATCGTACGATACATACAATACAAATGTGATACACGCTCGTATCGTTATTTTCTATAGTAACGATATGTATCGTACCATATCGTACAATACAATACGATACTTACAACATTGGTAAAAAGTCCTAACCCATTCAAGTCAACACTCCGATATGCAATATGGCCAACTGGGGTCAAGTCTAGCTTGAAGCAGGCAACCATTTAATCTTTAGATTCTTGTTGCTGATTATATCATATATCCTTGTGCCTGTTTAAGAGCATTTCTAATATTTTGACCATCTTCCTATTTTGGCCTTAAACCTTCTTAGAAATTTATTTGGTAATTATATATGTCTATTTTAAATGTGATGCCTTTTTCATATAGGCTTCTGTCATAATGAATGATAGAAGACTGTACGTGCCCTGTCCTTTTCCTTTAGAACCAGAGATGTTAGTTCTAAAATTATATAGTTACCCATAGTGGATGCTTCCAGAAATGCTCAACTTGTAGGCCTGTTTGTATGTCGGCCAATCCCCTTTTTGTTTAATGATATTGGGAAGGAGGAGAATTAGCTTTTGTTAATAGTATGTGCTGTGAACTTCTGCAGGTTCTAATGTCTGTTTTTCCCCCTTTCTTTTCATTCTTTTTAGGTTGCTAGCTCTTCTGGTCTTCCTCCAACACCTGCAAGACGTCTTCTTTTCATTTTCTATAAGACGGTAGTTCCTTATCTAGCAGAAAGGATTAGGTTGATCTCCTGTCCTTTTAGCTCTTCAATTGCTTTACCTGGGAGGTTCAGTTGTTGCAAACCTTCTAAAATTTTACTTGGTTGGCACTCTTGCTGCATAAGGGCATGGGACTGAATGATATATTGTTGCAGTTCCAGGATGGCTTCCCAAGGAATTCTGTTAGCAGATTCACACTCTGAGGGTTTTCATGATGATGTTGGTAATCCAGTTCCATCCAGTGTAAGGCCTCCTCTTTCTTCAGCAGAGGTGTCTGTGTCAAGTTCCTCAAGCCTTAGGGAGAAAATATATGGATTATGGCGTAGCACAATCCAGAGGTGGGCTTTGGTAAGCTATACTTTTGATGGAAAAATGCACAGTGCATTGCTGTTAACATGAACATAGGGTAAAGTGCTATTGTTCTTCTCTGTAACTTTGTCAACTTGGTTTTTCTCCATTTGTGCATGCATGGACAAGGGGAAGTAGTACCTCACCTTTGTTATTTATGTTGTATTCCTTAGATGCTTCCATTTGCCCACGGGATCTTGCAACTGGTTCTCCGTGCAAACCTGATGCTCTTTTACTTTGAAGGTGAGTCATTTTGTTCTCTCTCGCTGTTAGCTAAAGAACAGTTTTGTGCTGAAAGCAATACTAGATTGTCCCTTAAACTCTTAACAAGTTGTGGTTCTTTGGGGGCTATCCTTTTTCCTAGTAGTTAATTATTTTTGGCAGGAAAAATAGACGAGACTAGAACAAAAGATCAGTTCATAAGAGGTCACAGTTTGAAATATTTGGCACATAAAGTAGGATGTATTTAGGATCTACAGTTTTCTTCTATTCGCTACTGAACTAGCCTTTCTTTGTTTTCTTTTTTCTTGTCTAAGTTTTTTCAGAAGACAACATATGTAGTTGAAATATTAAAATAATCAAATGGTGCAATTGTCTTTTAAATTAGAGTGTTTATGGGGATGTCTATACATTTTTGCAGGTCTGTATTACCATATATCGAAAAGAGCTGCTGGTATCCGTTATGTATTCCTTGGGAAGCCATTGAATCAAAGGCCACGGTAAAATCCCTTCATATCGATATGGTTTCTGTATTGGTCAATTTCGTTTTGGCTAACCTTGACAATGTTCTTTTCTAATGGTTTATACACTAAAAAGTTGAAGGATTTAATGCATCAAGAATATGGTGTAGGATTCTTTGATGCCTGGAAGTCCTTGAAACTTTATTCAATGAGTTTTTTAATACAATGACAGTGTTTCTGAAGTGTCACATCAATGACCCTTCGAGTTTTTTAATACAATGATAGTGTTTCTGAAGTGTCACATCAATGACCCTTCATTAGGTGAATATTTTCATCATAATTTACAACGTTTACTCCTGACTTGTCGAAGATGATGTTTACGCTTCAGCGCAACTTCTCATAAGGGTCAGGAGAAGCGTGATTTTTACCTACGCTGTTCGATTTCGTTTTCTTAGATTGGTCTTCATGAGCTGCAACAGACTCATGGTGAATTAACTACACTTTTTCAAGTAATTTTCTTGACACTTTTCTCATACATACATAGGCTTTTCGAAGCCAAATCTGCAACATGCATAAGTGACCTACATAGTTGTTGGTAACGGGAGGCTATGTGACACTTCTCATCAACACCAGATAGTCATACAAAAAAACGCCGCCTAATATGCAACTCCGTGAGTGATGGTTCACTCCGACAAACTGTGCAAATGACCACTGTTCCGTATTAATGTTTACTGTCGTATAAAAAACAAGCACATCATTGAAGCATTCATAATCTACTCTTGACTTTGAATTTGCCCAAAACATATTCCAAGCGTACCCATCTTCATCCAGTTGCATTGTACTAAAGAAACCAGGGTCATTGCTTGAATTATTCTGTAGGTAATCAACCAAAGAACATATTCCTCCATTCTTCATTTACCTGACCTCTTCCTTCTCTAGTGGTTTCTTAGATCCATAGGCGTGAATGGTAAATTTTCGCGACCACCATCTATGTTCACGCATGAATTGTATGTCTTTCTTGGTGCAATGCCGGCGCTATCAGCTATTTCAGCAATTGCAACATGCACTTCAGTTACTTTACGATGTGACCTTAACATAGGAGTCATAAATGAAGCGGCTAATTCATGGTTATGATCATTGATTAAAGTACAAACTACATATTTCCCATTCAGAAGTCTTCTTAACACCATTCTCGTTGGACAACCACATCTTGAATCTGGCTTGCTCCTTGTTGGATTTCCACTTGACTTCTTCCAACCTTGCTTAGAACATACATATGCTTTTCTCACCACGACATCCTGTGTATTTTTTGCCCAAGAATACCTTCTAACACTGAAGCCAAGTTTTAAGGCATAATCATTGTAAAATTTGTATGCAGTTTTCTCATTATTAAATTGCATTCCCCCTACGGGAACAGAGTCAAGTGTACTATCATGTAGACTTGAGGTGCCTGCACCATTGTCAAGTGCATTGTTATGATCGTCTACCTCATTATCGAATTGCATTTCGTCTGCTGGAATATTTAAGTCAAGAGTGAATCCAATGCCTGCACCTTTCTTATCATGTGCATCATTAGTGCACATATTCACTTCTTTAGGTGCGTCGATAGTACGGATGTTCGTTGCTCCATGACTTTCCAATGATTAAGATACATCATCTTCACTGCAACTAGTTGATATGCTCAACACTGTCATTAGCACAATATCAATTTGCGTTAGCCAGCGCATACGTTTACTACGATTTATTCAAGATGCATATAACAATGACTACCGATTAATTAAGCAAGTCCAAAAAACGATTGAATGAATCACAATATCAAATCCACAACATAATAGTTTACAAATCGATAATAACAAACAAAATCATATCTCATAAATCGACACTAGAAAACACATAATATCTTATAAATCGATATACGACAATTCAACATAATATATTACAAATCGGTATACGACAATTCAGCATAATATCTTACAAATCGGTATACGGCAATTCAGCATAATATCTTACAAATCGATATACGACAATTCAACATAATATATTACAAATCGATATTAATAAACAAAATAATATCTCACAAATCGACACTAGAAAACACATAATATCTTACAAATCGATATATGATAATTCAACATAATATATTACAAATCGATATTAAAAAACAAAACAATATCTCACAAATCGACACTAGAAAACACATAATATCTTACAAATCGATATACGACAATTCAACATAATATATTACAAATCGATATTAACAAACAAAACAATATCTCACAAATCGACACTAGAAAACACATAATATCTTATAAGTCGATATACGACAATTCAACATAATATATTACAAATCGATATTAACAAACAAAACAATATCTCACAAATCGACACTAGAAAACACATATCTTACAAATCGATATACGGCAATTCAGTATAATATATTACAAATCAATATTAACAAACAAAACAATATCTCACAAATCGATACTAGAAAACACATAATATCTTACAAATCGATATACGACAATTCAACATAATATATTACAAATCGATATTAACAAACAAAACAATATCTTACAAAATGACACTAGAAAACACATAATATTTTACAAATCGATATACGACAATTCAGCATAATATATTACAAATCGATATTAACAAACAAAACAATATCTCACAAATTGATACTAGAAAACACATAATATCTTACAAATCGATATACGGTAATTCAGCATAATATATTATAAATCGATATTAAAAAACAAAACAATATCTCACAAATCGACACTAGAAAACATATAATATCTTACAAATCGATATACAACAATTCAACATAATATATTATAAATCGATATTAACAAACAAAGCATTCTTGTCAACAGATCCCTTGCTCGCATCTGTAAGATACCAGATGGGGTAGAGGCCCTTGCTCGCATCTGTAACCAAGCATTCTTGTCAACAAATCCCACCACCTTACAAATATCTTCAAGTTTTCAACTGTCGAAACGATAAAATCTACATGCAATAACAAAACAACGCCTTAATGACACTCACGACGACATACGCTCTTCAACAATAGCATGATGACAAAGGTACTCACCATGCTTTAATGACACTTGTTGGAATGTTTGTGCGTCATTGTTTTTTTTCATACTGCCTAACGAAAACGAAGAAGAAGAGAAGACTGTAAAAAGAGATGGTCGACAAATCCCCCTATGACGCTCACTAATGATCGAACCAGTCGTTCGATTTATAGTTATCTCCACGAGGTAGGAACGAACTTGAAAAAGTTTTCTATCTAATACAAGGCAGGAATGAGAAGGCGGCCATGTGTTGTAACACAAGCTAAAAACAAAGCCAGAACATGCAAATCTATATACGGGGAGCAGGAGGACATTTTCGTCCAACACATAACTATCTTACGGGAGGACATTTCCGTCAAAAGCATATCTACCTTTTTTATATGTTATTTTATTATAAAGTCATCGTGGGCAATATTGGCATATGAATTATCGCGGGTCCCAAGATATTCCTCCGCACACACCGGAACACACGAATTTGTGTTCCGGGGAGAACACACAACACCCTCTCGCCTGATGCCACCTTTGCGATTTTCTTTATTTTTATTGTATTTTTTGTTTGGGGCAAGTTTTGATATCTAGTTCATTAGGAACTTATGGATCTGATGATCCAAGTGGGTGTACAGGGGTATTAGGGGTTGCTGAGAGAGATACAAAGGTTTTTTAGGGTCAATAAGAGCTGCATGAGGATTATGCTTGTACATGTATCCATGTGACAGCATTTCCCTTGGTCATAATTGGAATTTCTTCTGGTGATTCATTGTCTTATTGTTGTTTTACCTTGTTGCAACTAATTCAATCTAGCTTTTTATGCAAGATGATGTGTTGCTGTTCTCAATGTGGTGAGATCACTAGATAGGAAAGTTAACAAAAGCTAGGGTGTCTTCTGGAGAAGTTTAGCTGAAATTCCTAAACCATACTTTCTATTTAGAAACTTGAGTTTAAGTATGTTTCTAGACTCAGTTATATGGGCGCCTTCATTGAATACCAAAGGCGTGCGAATGAAAATTTCTCAGTCCCTCCTTTGTCCTGCCTCTTCTAGCCATTTCTTCCAACCTAGAGGGGTTCTAGCTGGGGACAATATTCATCTAGCTAAACCTGAGTCAAATATGAGCAGCATGCTTTGGCTCAATAAGCTAATTACCTTTGAATTTAATGTATTCAGGTTGACTGGCATTGAGGTTTTTGTTTTCATTCCTTTTTCTTCTTGGAAACAGTGAACAGTGTTAAGCACGTGGCCTTATCATTAACGTCCTTTTTTATTTCTATTTATCTTTTGCTGTAGTTGTATTATGGTTTATCAGCTTCTTCATGTAACTTGATCTTTCCATGTGACCTTGTTATGAAGAAGTTTGTACTTTTTCTACTCTGAACTTGCAATTTTTTATTCTATGAACTCTTTAAACTATATGTCGGACTCTTCCTGTGATTTTGTAATGCTCACCAATTTGCATTTTCTCTTAAGGAAATAGAACCTTTTAGAATTGCAATTCTGTTTGCTTTAACTTGGCTTACCATAGCACAGGTATCAAATTCTTGGAGTGTTCCTTTTAGTCCAGCTATGTATCATTGGAGTAGAAGGTTTGCGCAGGAGTAATCTCTCTTCTATTGCAAATTCAGTCCAACGTACTTCCTTGGGATCTTACCAGACCACACCAGGTTTGTTTTGCTGTTTGATTTACTTTTGTCCAAGGTTGTATGTATTGTATCGTAATCCGTATCGGTCGGGCCCATAGTTACACCATATCGTATCGTAAACGTATCGCAAATTTTTAATAAAAAAATTTCAAATTTTTTTAAAAAATCAAGAAAAATCAGAAAAAATTAACAAAAATCATCACATGAAACAATGAAGAACTGCACAAAATACAACCATAAAATCACATATGAAGCATTTATGTCTCTATAAGACACATAAGACATCATCAAACATCAATTAATATAGAATCATAGATAATATTGCATGCATATCTCATAAGAGAAATGCAAAATATTTAATATCTTGCAATTAAGAACATGGCACAAGACTTATACTTTCATATTACAAAAACAAAATAACCAAGTTCATGAACAATTCAGTGTTAAATAACCAAGTTTTTTTAAAACATATTACATAAAACCTCAATAATCATAATCATCTTCATCATGATTATCTTCTTCTCCTCCTCCTCCGACATCCACATTGTCTCTAAGATACGTGGGTTCTTCATCATCTGCCTCTTATGCTCCTTCCATGTTAATCCACTAAATATCGTCTTCAATCAAAAGAGTCTCTGCCTTTTCTTTAACCTAGGTCATTGAGCTTTTTGTGCTCAAATCTATTTTTTCTTTTGGTATGGAATTGCTCAAAGACACCCCAGTGTCTCTCGCATCCACTTGGACATGTTTGGCTAATAATGCAAATGAATAAAGCTCTCAAATTTGGAACATCGCTTCCAAACCTGGCCCACCACATGTTTGAAAAGAAAATAAGAAAATGAGAAATCAATAAGACAATAAGAGAGCATCTAACTCTACCTCCTCTCGAAGAACTCCCTCCTACTCTTTTTTTTATGCCCACGATACTACTACTAGCACAAGTCATACCTTTCCCCTTTGCTGCAGAACTTCCTACTTCTGATGCTACACTAGGGGTTGTAGAATTAGAAGTAGCATAGCATCAGAAGTATGGAGTTCATCTTCATCCTCTCAGGGCTCCACATACCCCATTGTTGCCTCACTTATTTCTTTTTCTTGTATTTTTTTTCTCAAACCAGTAAGTAATTGTTGGCATTGCCATTTCATGACATCCGACAATTTCCTTGACGTGCATGCGACAACATTATGATGTCTCCTGACTAAATAATGCTTCAACGGAGAGATACCACCCGAAATAATAGTATAACAATAGTTGCACTGGATTTTCATCCGGTTTTCACTTATTATTTGAGTGCCCCATTGCAATGCCAGATCATTTGATGTCATCTTCCCCCAAAAAAACTCAATAAAAAGGAAATAATAGGGCTTTTTTTACCTTAACCCACTTCCTTGAGTGTAAAAATGGTAAAAAAGCACTTTTGATGAAATCGCAAAAGCCCTCTTACTTGCGCAGGGATCGGCCTCCAAATCACTCTCATGAGTCTTAGGGTGCGTAGATGTCACAAAATGGTGCAGATTCCAATGCACTCCATGATGATCTTCAAGACTCAAAACATTATATATTGAAACAACAAACTTAAGAATTAAAAGACACATCAAAATGTAAATAAATAATTTTATTTATAATGGACATTAAAAGAAATACAAAATAAAATTACATTCAAGCCTCACTATAATGCACTCAAAGAAAAATAATACACAACCCTAATACTACCCATCACTCTCTCTCTTTACAAAGGTACCCACCCACCCACCCATATTTATAGAGGAAGGTAGAGAAGACAAGGAGAGAAGAAGTGAAAAAGAGGGAAAGTCTCATATGTGGGAGAGAGCTCCCAATGACTAGAATTCTAGCTATTGGGAGCGAGTCAAGTTAGTTTGACTAGCTCCCAATGGCTAGAGTTCTAGCCATTGGGAGCAAGTCAAAGCTAGTTTGACTTGACTCCTTTATATATATTATATATATTTATGATATATAATATATATACTTATATTACATTAATCTTAACACCCCCCTCAAACTTACTGTCACTCACGGTAAGTTTGAAATTACAAAAGAAGAAACTCATTACACAAGATGCCTTCATAGACTTCATCAAGTTTTTCTATTTGACGCTTCTTCAAGGGGTTCTCAATCATATGCTTCATTACATAAAGGATCTTCACTATTGTCAAGCCTTGATATTCTTAAAATATCTTTACAATCAATCATAACGCCAATATTTAAAGAACTTGTAAAGAGTGTGAAACAAGAGCAATCTAATAAGAAATAACTATATATATTATGGAAAGAGGATGACCAAGCACACAAACATAAGATACGTACAAAATAAGTCAATTTAACATTTTTCAAAATCATTTAAAGTAAGAATTTTGAATAATCATTAACTACAAACATGATACTCATTGACAAACTCGACCATAATAGAATAATATTAAGAGATGCAAACAATGAAAATCATGCACATATATATTTATCACAAAAGATATTAATATATAACAATCATATATTTTCATCATTATTAATACTACGAGGGAATAACTCGATAACAAATCATCTTTACACAACGGAAGATATAAATAGGCATGGATCAATTAGAAGCAATATTTAAACTTACAACTAATGCATATATGAATGAACCATGCAATAATTTACAACCAATGAAGAAGTCACGTATGAACCAATAATCAATAAACAATCTTTCAAGAACGTTTAGAAATAAGCAAAAAATAAAGGAATCTTAATGAGGATTCACACAAATACAATAGAAGTGCCCAAGCACTCTAGAACTATCAAATGCACATAATAGCCACTATGGGCGTACACATACGAGATTTTACTAATGAAATGCTTAGAAAAATATATAATAAAATATATGAAATTTACAAAAAACAAAGTGCAAAAACATATACAAGTCCAAGCATTGACAACTCAAAGATACGAAGGCACAATATAAGCACAAAAGTGCATAAGCACAAGTCCACTATGGGACAATACATAGAGCTAACAAAGGGCAACATAAGCAAAAAAGAATATATATTTGTTTATTGAATATATACAACAACAACAACAACAACTACGCCTTCATCCTAAAACAATTGGGGTCGGCGATATGAACCAAAAAAGAAAATCATTCTGGGTCTTCCACATGAATCCTTTTCCTCCAATCATTTCTATCCAATGCCATGTCCTCGGTGAGGTTCAAAGCATTCATATCCTTTCCTATCATCTCCATCCAAGCCTTCTTAGGTCTACCCCGACCTCTTTTAACTAATATATTTTCCCGTTTCTTTATTCTTCTAACTGGAGCATCATTAGGCCTTCGCCGAATATGTCCAAACCACCGTAAACGATTCTCTCTCATCTTATTTTCAATGGATGTAACGCCTACCTTCTTACGTATCTTCTCGTTTCGAATCTTATCTTTTATTGTATTTGCACACATCCATCTAAGCATACGCATCTCAGCTACACTCATTTTTGAATATGATGTCTCTTGACAGCCCAACATTCCGTACCATATAGCAAAGCGGTCCTAATAGTTGTCCTATAAAACTTTCCCTTCAACCGCAATGGCATTCTACGATCGCACAACACTCCAGTTGCACTTTTTCATTTCATCCACCCAACCTTTATCCTATGATTTACATCTCCATCAATTTCTCCATACTTTTGAATGATAGATCCCAAATATTTGAAACAGTCATCCACCGATATTTCTTGCTCACCAAGCTTCACTATACTCCCGTCACTACTTCGTTGCTTACTAAACTGACATTTTATATATTCTGTCTTACTCTTACTCAACTTAAAACCTCTTGCTTCCAATGTCTGTCTCCATAATTCTAACTTAGCATTAACCCCAACTCTAGACTCATCAATCAAAACAATATCATCAGCAAACAACATACACCACAACACATTTTCTTGAATTGATCTCGTAAGCTCATCCATCACTATAGCGAATAGGAAAGGGCTTAATGCAGATCCTTGATGTAACCCAATCGTTATAGGAAAATTGGTTGTCACCCCTCCACAAGTGCGGACATTGGTTACTACTCCTTCGTACATATCTTTAATTATACTAATATACTTGAGAGACACCTTTCTTCATCATTGTCCACCAGAGAACATCCCTAGGTACTCTATCGTATGCCTTCTCCAAATCCATAAAAACCATATGCAAATCTTTGTTCCTCTCTCTATATCTCTCAATAAGTTGTCTAAGAAGATGTATAGCTTCCATAGTTGATCTTTCAGGCATAAAACCAAATTGATTCTTCGATATCATGACAACCTTCCTCAACCTATACTCAATCACCCTCTCCCAAAGTTTCATAGTATGACTCATGAGTTTTATACCACGATAGTTTGTGCAATCTTGTATATCACCCTTATTTTTATATAGAGGCACCAAAGTACTCTTCCTCTACTCATTAGGCATCTTATTTGTCTGCCAAATCTTGTTAAAAAGATTTGTCAACCATTCTAAACCTTTCTCACCCAAGCATTTTCAAGCCTCGATAGGTATACCATCTGGCCCAACTGCCCTTCTTGATTTCATTTTCTTTAAAGCCTCTGCAATTTCTTTCTTTTGAATCTTGCGCATGAAGTCACGATTTATCTCATGAAAAGGAATGGAGAAGTCTCCAAGATCTTGAGCATGACTATCATTAAATAGCTTATCAAAATAATCTTTCCATCTCTCCTTAATCTCCTCATCTTTGACTAAAACCCTTTGCGTTTCATCTTTGATACATCTAACCATACCCAAATCCTTCGATTTCCTATCTTTCATCTTTGCAAGCCTATAAATATCCTTCTCGCCTTCTTTGGTATCCAACTTGTCATAAACCTCCTTATATACCTTAGCCCTCGCGTTTCGAACAACTTTTTTAGCTTCCTTCTTTGCTATCATATACTTCTCCAAATTCTCATTATCACGACTCTTACTTAGATTTCTATAACACTCTCTTTTAACCTTAATAGCTAATTTGACATCCTCGTTCCACCATGATGTATCCTTACCTAGTGGTGCACCGCCTTTAGACTCACCCAATATCTCCTTAGCCACCTTTCTCATGCCACCCGCTATCTTATTCCACATTGATTCTGAATCCTCTTCGAGACACCAATCAACTTCGTTAACTACCTGCTTTACAAACATTCCTTGTTTAGCTCCTTACAGTGCCCACCACTTAATTCTAGGATCTATCCTATGTCTATCCCTTTTGCGGCATTTTCTAATTCTAAGATCTAAAATTAAGGCTCTATGTTGTGTAGCTACACTTTCTCCCGGTATAACCTTACAATCGATGCAACAACCCCTATCTCTCTTTCTAAGTAAGAAAAAATCTACCTGACTCATATTAACCCCACTTTTAAATGTTACTAGGTGAGACTCCCTCTTCCTAAACCAAGTGTTTGCTAAGATTATATAACCAAATCTAAAATCCTTTCTCCACTTTCGTTTCTTTCTCTTATACCATTAGCCTCCATGGATACTCTCAAATCTATCCCTACTAATGCCTACATGTTCATTAAGGTCATCGCCGATGAAAATCTTTTCTCCATAAGATATCCCTTGTACTACTCCATCTAAATCTTCCCAAAATTGACGCTTAATGGAATCATCTAAACCTACTTGAGGTGCATAAACATTAATAATATTAATAATATCCGTACCTAATACTAATTTAATAAGTAAAATCCTATCACCCTTCCTACGGATCTCAACTACATTATCTATAAACTTACGACTAATAACAATCCCTACTTCATTCCTATTCCTATTTATTCCTGTATACCAAATCTTATATCTCTAAGGTTCTATCACTTTTGCTTTCTCCCTTACCCATTTAGTCTCTTGTAGACATAAAATATCCATCTTTCTCCTACACATAACATCTACTAACTCTACCAACTTACCAGTTAAAGACCCTATGTTCCAAGTGGCTAACCTAATTTTATGGTCTCGAACTATCTTCTTTACCCCCACCCGTCCAACAAAGTGAGGAAACCCTTGCCTATTTGACACCACACCCGGACGTCGGTGTGACGCGTCGCTTCTAGGCGACGACCTAGCAACCCTTGCCCATTTATCACTGCCTCCGGTCCTATAGAGTACAACGCGTCTCTCTATAGGGAACGCCCCAACAAAATTCTCATATTGGTTCATATTCATAGGGTGTGACTAAGTTTTTATGCTGGCTGTCACTGGCCTACCACAACCCTCCTCCTTTATCCGGGTTTGGGACCGGCAGTGTATAACTAAACAGTTATACACAGGCAGAGTTGTTTATTGAATATATGCTTGAAAAAAAACATAACCTTATGCAAATTATGCAAGACAATTAATCATTGGATAACTCATGCAACTAAAGCATATACAATGCAAAATGCATGAAAATATTTCAACAACCATTTCTCATAAAAGAGAAAATGAGTTTAGACAAATTATGAATAAATTTTAAAAAAAATCTCATACATAATAATGAATGAATTATGTAAATTAAAATATAGTTTAACCACCACAAGCAGTCACTTCCTAGGCCTCCCAACTTCAAATATCAAGTGTATCAGTGACTAGAACAAGAGCATAGTCATCATGCCACTGAAGGGCCAAAGACACACACGAAGGTTTGTATAAACATCTTTTGTTTACATATAATGACACTTAAAAACAAGTGTATCAGCGACTAGAACAAGAGCATAATGCCAACGAAGGGCTAAAATCACACACGATGGTGTGAATAAACATCTCTTGGCTACATATAATGACACTAAAAAACAAGTGTATCAACGACTAGATCAAGAGTATAATGCTAACAATGGGCTAAATTCACACACGAAGGCGTGAATAAACATTTAGTCTACATATAATGACACTAAAAAAACAAGTGTATCGGTGACTAGATCAAGAGTATAATGCCAACAATGGGCTAAAATCATACGCGAATGTGTGAATAAACATATATTGTCTATATATAATGACACTAAAAAATCAAGTGTATCAACGATTAGATCAAGAGTATAATGCCAACAATGGGCTAAAATCACACACAAAGGTGCGAATAAACTGTAAAGAGATGAAGTCCACAATTGAATCTTCAAATAATGCTCACAACCAATCTCACAAAAGAACCACGAAGGTTCACAAATAGCACACTCACAAGAACCACTAGGGTTCATACACCAAACTCAAAAAGAGTGCAAAGCAAATGGAAATAAAAAAGTCTTTGATTCAACTGGGAGAAAACCACGCTCAAGAATACAAAATAAGAGGAGAGAATCCCCTATTTATAATACAAGAGAATGAGAGGGAAGAGGGAGTAGTTGGGCTCCCATCAACTCTATTAAGAGCTGTTGGGAGTCCAACGATTCACTCTTCTTTGTGCTTTTTGACTTTGGTCAAAAAACACAAAGGCTAAAAAAAGTCTAAAAAGAAACTAAAAAAGTAACTATCTTAACCTTAACTAGACTATGTAATTAGACTAAAAAAAGATTACATATGAAGGATGTATTACATATGAGATAAGCTATGAGATTACGAATGAGATTACAATTGATAGTTTTCTTTTAACACTCCCCCTCAAACTTATGGTTGAATAACCGGAAGTTTGTCCAAGAGAAAGTGAAATCGAGGAGCCGCGAGAGGTTTGGTAAAAAAATCTGCCAGTTGATATTCTGAGACGTATGGAAAATCAATGGTGCCGTGTAAGAATTCCTTTCGTATGTAGTGACAATCCATCTCGATATGTTTAGTTCGTTCATGGAATGTTCGGTTGCTGGTAATGTAAATAGAACTTTTGTTGTCGCAGCAGAGTCGTGATGCTCCTGTACACATAACTCCCATGTCTTGAAGCAATCGCCTTAGCCAAACTACTTCCATGGTGGTTGTAGTCATGGCTCTATACTCGGCTTCTGTTGATGAAAGAGAGACCTTTTGTTGCTTCTTGCATCTCCATGAAATCAAAGATTCACCTAGAAACACACAAAAACCAGTAGTTGAGTGTCGATCATTAGGATCACCTCCCCAGTCTGCATCAGTATAAGCAGTTAATTCTAACGAGGAAGAAGCAGATAAAAAAACTCCTCTAAAGATGATAGTTTTAATGTATCTAATAATGCGTAAAACAACTCCCATATGAACATTAGTAGGCGCATGCTGGAATTGACTTGCGGTGTGGACAACATGCACAATGTCGGGTCTGGTAATAGAGAGATAAGACAACGCCCTGACAAGTTGTCTATAAGGTGTTGGATTTTCTAGTGGCTCTCACTCATCAATCTTCATTTTGATGTTCACCACTTCAGGAGTGTCATCCTGTTTTTCATCAGAGATACCAGGCCTGTCAATAATATCCAAGGCAAATTTAGACTGAGTTAACAAATAACCTCTAGAGGAATAAACAACTTTTATACCAAGGAAAATTTTTAAGAATCCCAAATCACTCATTTCAAAATGTGTTTTAAGATTTTTTTTGATATGTTAACTCCCTGTTTATCACTTCCTGTGATAATCATGTCGTCCACATAGAGGAGAATAATAATAATACCTGCATCAGAATTCTTAACAAATAAAGTTGTGTCAGTAAGACAAGATTGAAAACCAAATTCAAACATAACTTGACTGAATTTGTCATACCACGCCTTTGGGGCTTGCTTAAGGCCATACAAAGCTTTATCTAAACGAAGAGCTTTCCCATGAGGGATCTCAATGCCCAGGAGGTTGTTCCATATATACTTCCTCAGCTAGGCTTCCATTGAGAAAAACATTCTTTACATCCATCTAGTATATATGCTATTTCTTTACAGAGGCAAGAACAATTAAGATCCTAACTGTGGTCATTCTGGCGACTGGTGCGAAGGTTTCTTCATAGTCTATTCCATATTCTTGAGAATAGTCTTTGGCAACTAGTCAGACTTTAAAGTTTAAACCTCTCAAGAGTACCATCACTCTTGGTCTTAACTTTGTATACCCATTGACATCCTATGAGCTTTTTACCTGGCGGAATATCTTGAATAGACCACATATTTGCCTTTTCTAATGCATTTAACTTTGTTGTCATAGCTTCGACCCATTCAGGGTGTTCTTTTGCTGTATCATAATTAGAAGGTTTTGTGTAGGAGTGTATTAAAGCGATGTAAGCTTGATGTTTTGGTGAGAAAGACTCATAGGATACAAATTTTGTGGGAACCTTTGACACCCTAGATGATCTCCTGGTTACTATTTGATCTTGTGCTTTAGTATATTTTTCTAGAGCACAAGGTTGTTCAGAGTTGCCCCGTCTGGAGTATTGAATACAACCTTGATTATCATGAGATGATTCGGTACTTACTATGTCATTTTGATATTCTAGATCAATATCGCCTTCACTGATCTTTAGAGCTAAGTCCAATAGGAAAGAATACTCATCTATTTCTCTAGAGTTCTTGACTTCAAAAAAAACTTTCTTTTTCAAGAAAAGATACATTCCTTGACATATAACTTTTTAGTTTTGAGATCAAAACATCTATAACCTTTTTTATGGTTTGCGTAGCCAAGAAACACACGGAATAGCACGAGAAGAGAGTTTGTCATTTTTGTTAGAGAAAACAAAACATTTACATCCAAATACCCTTAATCTTGAATAATCTGGGATTTGTTTGAAAAGTTTTTCAATAGGAGATATATTGTTTAGCGAAGATGATGGTATTGTATTAATGAGATATACTGCAGTTAAAGTAGCTTTGGCCCAAAATTTTTTTGGTACTTTGTGAATAATGAGTAGAGTTCTTGTTGTTTCTATAACATGTCTATGCTTTTTTTCTGCTAAACCATTTTGTTGTGGAGTATAGGGACATGACGTGTAATTCCATGTAAATTCAAATAGTGTTTAAATTCTTTTGATAAGTACTCTCCCCCTGAATCAGTGCAAAAAATGAAAATATCATCTTTAAACTGATTTTTAACTAAGTTGTGAAATATTTGAAAGTGTAAGAAAACCTCAGACTTATGTTTGAGAAAATAAATCCAAGCATGCCTTGTAAAGTCATTTACGAATATGACATAATATGTAAAACCTTCTTCGGATATGACAGGTGCAGGGCCTCATACATCCGAATGAACTAACTCAAGTGGTCGAGAAGAGACAAAATTTCTTTCTTGAAAGGGTAATTTCTTCATTTTTTTTCAAGAATGCATTCTTCACATTTAAAGGTTTCAAAATTACAAAAATGTTCCATCTTTGGAAAAAACTGAATCTTGGATATACTAGGATGGCCAAGTCTCTTGTGCCATAGATCCAAGTCCATTTTTTGAACATTACGACATAAATCATTCTTGGGAATTTCCAAAAAATCCATGTAATATAGGTCTCATTCTCTATGGTCTTCTCCAATCAACTTCTCTGACTGGTGATCCTGAACTCGACCACCACGAGAGGAGAAGGAAACATTATATCCATGGTCAGATAATTGAGAAACAAATAAGAGAATGAGGTTTAACTTAGGGATATATCTAATTTTTGAAATGTAAAAACTTTTTGGGTCTTTGAAATTATTTTCAAAATTCTCTATTCTTTGATTTCAAGTGATGTCCTATCAGCGGTAAAAACATTTGACTCATTTGAGTTATGGCATTTAGATAATATGTTTATATTTGGTGTCATGTGAAAGGAGGCACCTGAATCAAGAAGCCAAGGAGATTTACCTGGATCAGAAGTGCTAACGAAAGAGACTGTGGCTCCAACTGATGAAGATGCTTCCTTGAGTAGTGGTTGAAGTGCCTCCACCAATTGAGCTAAAGATATACTTCTAATGGAAGATTCATTTGATTCTTGTGGAGGTTCGACAGAGGCAACCTTTTTCTCATAAGGTCTCTTCAATTTTGGACAATGAATTTTCACATGTCTTGGTTCACGGCAATAATAACAAATAATTTTATTTTTTTCGGATTCATTTCCTTGCCTTTTATTATTTGTCCTTCCGTAGTTTGGGAGTTTGTATGTTCGAACATGATTTCCTGGTCTGGATACGGCAAGAACCGAGTCATCATCATACTTGGTGATTCTATTCTTGAGTCTATTTTCTTCTATACTTAACTCTTCTATGGTGTCTTCTATCGAAGGCACCTTCCCTCGATGAAGAAGAATGGACTTAGTATATTCGAACTTCGGTCTTAATCCGTTAATAAATTGGAAAAAGTACTCCGCATTTATTTGGTTTTGGCGGAGTTCTATATTTTGTGGGCAATGCCACTTCGGTTCAAGAAGCGCCAACTCTTCCCATAACTCCGATAAGCCATTATAGTATTCTCTAATATTCTTGTCTCCTCGAACCATATTTCTAACTTTGATTTGTAAGTTCACACATGTGCAATATCTTTAAGAGAATACATTATCTTAAGATAATCCCAAGCATCATTGGCATGCTCAAATTTTGCAAGGCTTGAGCATTTCTTGATGTCCATGCTAGATATGAGCCAAGACATAATCTTGGCATGTCCCATTCTTTCCATTCTATCTCTCTTTCTATCTTTGTGAGAATTAATGTAGGTTCCAAATCGGTCCCATCCACTAATCCCCACAAGCCCTTTCCCCATATAAGATGCTTCATGATAGAAGCCCATGTAATATAGTTTGAGTCGTTTAGTTTGATGGGCTTAATGGTGATCGTTGTCATCCATTTTACAAGTATTGAGAAAAGAAATGACTAGGAGAAGAGTAAAGAAGAATATGGGAAAAGAGAGGACCAAAGGCAATGTTACTCCACCACGGATGTGCACAAGAATTCCTCCAATCTCCCAAGCTTTCACACGATCACCACTTGTAAAGAACTTCATCTCTTTCTTTCGAAAAAAAATTGTGAATGACACGCTTCCCAATGCACCAAGAAACCTTAGCTTGATCACTCCAATGGCTTTGATACCATATAAGGAAATGAAGTCCACAATTGAATCTTCAAATGATGCTCACAACCAATCTCACAAAAGAACCACGAAGGTTCACAAATAGCATACACTCACAAGAACCACTAGGGTTCATACACCAAACTCAAAAAGAGTGCAAAGCAAATGAAAATAAAAAAGACTTTGATTCAAGTGGGAGAAAACCATGCCCAAGAATACAAAATAAGAGGGGAGAATCCCCTATTTATAATACAAGAGAATGAGAGGGAAGAGGGAGTCGTTGGGCTCCCAACGGCTCACTCTTCTTTGTGCTTTTTGACTTTGGTTAAAAAGCACAAAAGCTAAAAAAAGTCTAAAAAGAAACTAAAAAAGTAACCCTAATAACTAAACTAAAAAAAGATTAAATATGAGGGATGTATTACATATGAGATAAGCTATGAGATTGTAAATGATAGTTTTCTTTTAACATAAACATCTCTTGTCTATATATAATAACACTAAAAAATCAAATGTATCAACGACTAGATCAAGAGTATAATCTCAATACCAACCAAGGGCTAAAAACACACACGAAGTTGTGAAAACACATCTCTTGTCTACATATTATGACACTTAGATAAGAGGCATAAAAAGGAGAAGACACTCGAGGTAAGAAGGCTTGTAATGGAAACACACTAATGCCATCAATAAGAATATCAATTTCAACAATCTTTCGAAACACCATGGTTTTAAAAATAGATAGCCATCACAAATAAACAAAGTTATAATCATCCATAATAATAATGGTCATACAACAAATGAGTGAAACACCACACTCAAATCTAGAGATCAAACAAGTGTCTGAGTCAAACCATAAGTTGACAATCTAAACTGACATGAAATGAGGTGCACACAACTCACTCTAACAAACATCTCTGAATCAACAAAAGCATATATAGATTCAGAGGCCAATCAACTATCAATAAGATCCAAGATTGGTGTCAATACGACACACATAAATTTTGATAATTGCAGATTGATAAGATGACATGAGGTGCATACACAACTCACCTCAACAGCTAACCCTGACCCAACAACAAGGCCAAGAGAAATGATGCATCATATAAAATTTTGTGATGGACAAATCAAGATGTCATAAAAAGGCAATACATACTCACATAATTCAATTTCCAAAATTCAAATAGGTGAGTTCATATCAAATATCCGATTTGAAAAGACAAGTTTCAAATCAAATCCTAAAAAGTTAGGTAAAAACATGAGTATAAAAATTAATGCAATCATATGCACAACAATATGTCAATGTTATCAATTATATGCAATACAAGATGTCTCATGATAATTTTCACAATCTTGAATAAGCAAATAACGAGTCATGCCCAATATAAGCACTCTTCATAGAGGTGGTGGAATTATGAAGTTTGAGAATCCTTCAAAAGATTATAAATCCACCAATGAGAACCAAGTTCACTAAGCACATCTCATACTAAAGATAAAAAAATCTCATTAAAGAGAAGAACACATATGACTAAGAAGTTAGATCTAAATCATAAGTCTATTATGAAGCAATTGAAGACAATCAAATGGAGATTCCCAAAGAGCTATATAGATCCACATATATATGATCACACTAAACAAGAGATTTTTCTCATAGTGTAACATTTTTTAATAAGCATAATGTCGAATATCAATGCACAAGAGAGAAATCACAAAAGATAAACACATTTTTTATACGATAACAAGTCATGCTTATGCCTTTCAATAATTAAGGCATGTACCAAAAAGAAAATCTTAATCCAACACGTGTCATTTGAAAAGATTCTTTACTTAATAGAGCAATATTGCTCAAATATATATGAAATAACATATTAAAAAAGGCCTTATTAAAAATAGATCACGATAAAAGATTATGCTTGATCACATCATAATATACTATGTCACATGGGTGCGGGTGCAGGTGCGGCACTTTCAAAAACCTTGGGTGCGGGGGTGTGACAAAAAATAAAAATAATAATATATATAGAAGGGGGGTTTGGACATGGGATGCCCATAATACGACAGACCAGTCCCAAACCCAACAAAAATGGAGTACGGGTTTGGTGTCAGCGTGCTCAAAAAAATGGATCGGGGCAAGCACTTATGGATAAAATCCAACTCAAACTTGTCACTGCACCATGTCCATTATATTCCCGCATTCCAAAAAGGCAGTGTCAGATTGCGCCAACACGTAACAAGATGAACGATGAAGAATGCATAGATGATGGCCCCACCACCATCCCTCATCGAACGCGAGATTGTCACGATCCCCACCACGTCGAAAAGATGGACAGTTCTCATTACACAAGAAAAAGGTGCGGCTCACCCCATCATGAGAAAGCACAACGCTCAAGCAATTATGATCTTACACTGTCCATCCAGGAATCATGTGTTGCAGATCTACCCGTACAAGTCGTTTCGCAAGCATTCACTGTATAGGAACAATGCTCTCCGTGAAAAATTAGCCAATATAAAAGCGCCATGAGAGAGAAACTTTCTCTGTCTCTCTTCGGCTCTATCGCTCATTCGTTCTGGCGAGAGAGATGGTCGAGAGTCGCGACCATCTTTCATCAGAACAAGTAATCTCTCTCTCTCTCTCTACATATATTATATTTGTGAAGTTGTTTGGGACTTCACAAATATTGAAGCAAGAAAATGCTCAATATTTCTCTCTTTGTATATCTTGGTTCGTGCATTTCTAGTGATTTTCTTGTATATTACTTCGATCAACAAATTTATTTGTTTTATTTTTTGAGGTACTTGGTCTGTGCTATCTTTTTTAAATTCCGCATCCCATTTCATAGGGCAATTTAAAAAAAAATCCAAAAAATGGACCAAAATGACCCTGGGTGTGTTGATCGCACCCAGGGTCGGGTTGACCACATCGGGTGCTGCACCCGCGTCGCGTTTCGTCGACACGGGTGCGACACGCCGAATCCCTGTGACATAGATAATATATTAAAAAATTTCAAAGATAGTCCATACATATGTCAAGAAATATAAATTTTAGTATTTTTCAAAACACATAATAGTATAAGAAGCCACATATTCAATTGAGTGAATAACTACAAAGGTGTTCTCTAAGGGTATGTTTGATTGTTTGTCCAGGGTTGGACGAAATGAACAAAAAGAACTGAACAGAACATTGGTTCTGTTCGTTCCGTAACAACTGTTCCAAGTCTAATGTTTGTTTCGACCGTTCCCCCCATCTGTATTCCAAAGTCCAACGTTTGTTACGGACATCATAGACAAGCCATCACACTAAAAAAATGTTTAAAGAAAATCAAAGAAAATCAAAGAAAATCAAAGAAAATAAAAAAAATAAAAAAGGGGGAGGAAAAGAATAACCTAGTCAAGATTTTAATCAAGAAGAAGAAAAGAAGAAAAAGATCAAAGAAAATAAAAAATCAAAAAGAGGAAGAAGAAGAATACCCTAATAAAGATTTTAATCAAGAAGAAGATAAAAAAAAATAAAAAAGGGGGAGAGACCCTAATCAAATCTAACCTAATCAAAAAGGGAGAGAGACCCTAATCAGATTTTAATCGAAACTAACCTAACAAATGAAAACCCTAAATAATGAAAATCAAGAAGAATAAGAAGAAAAATGAAAAAGAAGAAGAATAATGAAGAAGAAAAAGAAGAACGATGAAAAACGAAGAAGAAGAAGACAGGGTTGAGACAGAGAGAGAAGAACGAAGAAGGGGAAGAAAAACACAAAAGAAGAAGAGGAATGAAGAAAAATGAAGAAGAACGAAGAAGAAGAAGGGGAAGAAAGAAGAAAAGGGGGAAAGAGAGAGAATCGTGCCCCATCGTCAGTGGACTCACTGGTTGCCGGTGGCCTCGCCCGGCTTGCACAGGAGCGAGAGATAGAGAGTCGGGGGGACCCCTTCCCCCCAACTTTTTTTTCCGTAACACCCCCCTATTCCTCGCGTACAGTTTTTTTTTTGTAACAGGGAAGGGGGTGTTATGAAAATTACATGCTTTTTTGGATGCGGCGGAAGCACGGAACGCGTCCGCCTCGTCCAACATTTGTTGAAAATCTCTTTTCCCAGCGAGATTTCCGTTCGAATCCCCTTGGGAACGGGGCATCAAATATACCATAAGGAACACACTCATAATACCCTACAAATGGAACCAAAAAGAGGTGTTTTAAAAAAACACGATCACAAATCCCACAAGAGGATATATAATAAGGCATAATATAAAAATAAATATTTTTTATCAAATGAAATGAGTGTGTAAGAGCATATGCAAAATATAGTTTTTCACTACACATATCCTTAATCTAAGACATATTAAAACACCATAATTTCCACATACTTCACAAAAATATTTATTTTTAATATAACTCATTTTTAAAATTTACCATACATATAAAAAAACAAGAAGCCAAAGATACATACCGGAATGCGAAATCTTTGAATCCATTTCATTTATTAATACGAATCCTTTCCAAGACCGATGCCTCGCTTTGATATCATGTCACGAAATGGTGCGGATTCCAATGCACTCCATGATGATCTCCGAGACTCAAAACATTATACATTTAAACAACAAACTTAAGAATTAAAAGACACATATCAAAATGTAAATAAATAATTTTATTCATAATAGACATTAAAAGAAATACAAAATAAAATTACATTCAAGCTTCACTACAATGCACTCAAAGAAAAATAACACACAACCTTGATACTACCCATCACTCTCTCTCTCTTTACAAAGGTACACACCCACCCATAAAGAGGGAAAGTCTTCATATGTGGGAGAGAGCTCCCAACGGCTAGAATTCTAGCCGTTGGGAGCAAGTCAAAGCTAGTTTGACTTGACTCCCATATATATTATATATATTTATGATATATTTATAATATATATATATATATAGAGATACTTATATTACATTAATCTTAACAGTGGATACATCTGTAATAGCCTCTACACAAATGAGGGAGTTGGCCCTCAAGAGGTCTTTAAAACCAAAAAATGAAAACATTATATTTCGGCCCTTTTTAAGTGCGCCGAGACTGTATCGTACGATACAGGTATGATACACACTTGTATCGCGATACGAGTGTGTATCGTATCACTTTCCTTGATAGTTATACGGTACGATACAAACAACCTTGGTTTTCTTCTCTCTCTGTTGCCTGCTACATATGCTTCTCCAGGCATAGCCTCGAGGTTTACACAAAAATAAGTTAGATTTTATAGTCTAATCATTTTGAATGTTTAAATACCTTTGTTTGAATGCAGGATTAGGCGTGCCAGTTTTAAATGAAGATGGAGATCTTATTACCAAGTCAACTACCACCAGAGGCAATTGGAGTTCCTCCTCAGAGGTAATGTTTCTTATTTGTCTTTTAGAAATTTATTGATTGTTCAAAGTTGACTAGGCTCTCAGGCAAGCAAACCCCATATTTCTGTTCTTCTAAGGAAAATGGGATTCAGAGGAATAAACCATACAGTCAAAGCCTCCTAATCTATGTAAGTTATAAATCTTAATCATGCCTCAAACAGGTTTCTGTAATTTCCAACAAGTACCAATCAAGGACCCTAGAACTCTCTGATATTCAAGGATCATTTATGTTGACTGAAAGTTAAGAACATCAAGTTCTATATGGTTTATATGAAGAGATCTAATGGAAAACTTGAGGACAACAGCAGGTTAAATGTTCATTATAGAATTTTAGTCTCACAAGACCACTTGCTGTAATTTTTGGAAGATGCTATCAAAACTTTAGAAAACCTCAAGTTGCATGGATTTGACTAAAATAAAATTAGTTTTTTCCTCTCGACAGAAAAGTCTCCAAATTCCTCACTTGGATCAAAAAGCCTTACTGGTAAACATCACTGTCATGAATACATATGCTTTGCTTGTATAGAACACAATGAATACTTTTCTGCTGGAAATCTGAGATTAGAACAAACAACAAGCTTCTCTTGACTGTCCCATTAGATGGTTCTTTCCAACTATATGTTGTCTACCCAACTTGGAGTGTGGCTTCTTGTCACATCCCTCCCTTTATTTGTGTGCTAATCTTTTTCTGCCTTATGACCCTTATTATGAAAAAGAATTTTCTTTGACAGGAGTAAATATATCTTCTTGTTTTCCTCTTTTATTTTCATTCCCATTCCCATTCCTCCACACCCACCCCTTTCTCTTTTTTTGAAGGTTCCTAATAAAAAGAAATTAGTAAGAAAGGGAAAAAGGAAAAGAAAAATTTTGTATCATGTTACTAATTTATACGACAAAGCTTTTATTCTTCCGATAATCACATGCTACAAATGATGCAGCACATCTGGACCAATCCGGGTGTACGCAAGGAGTAGGACCTGATCTGAAAGGCATCCCCACGCCCTCCTAAGCCAAAACGATCCATTTGGATCCAAAAAGGGGTCCAAGAGCAATTTTGTCATATTTATATTTTGAATTTTTTGGAATTTTTTATCACACATCTCAGAAAATATTTTTTATGATGTATTTGAATTTTTAAAGTTGTATTTTTTATTTTTTTGTTTTTGGTAGGAGCCGGATCCTACGTATCTGGATAGTTCTAATGCCCTCTAGGATCTGTTTTGTGGCACTAGAGGGTGTGGTGAGTTTATTGGGTAGATTTTTATTTTTAGATCTAGATCCAAATAAGAAGCCCTACTTAAACAAATGGCTGAATTCGGTTCGGCCTTGAGGGAGGTGGCCTTCTGAAGGGCCAATCCAAGCCATGCCAACTCACCTTAGCTCGTATTGGCTAGAATGGAGGTGCTGTCCAAAAGACCCACTCTTAACAAGTTTATGTTAGAAATGGTATCCCACCTTCAACATAGAAGAAAGAGAAGCAGAGAGGGAGAGAGAGATCGATGGCTGCAGAAAAACCCCACACTCTTAGGGTCTGCTGTATTCTGTATTAGATATACACGCGTATATTTTATTAGGGTACAAAAACACCCTTTACACAAAGTATAGAATTTACAACATGCCATTAATGAGCGTGTTTAAATACAATTTAAAAACAGATTTGGTCTGGATCCTGAGATCCAGACCCAGTCGTGCTAATCTTTTCACCCTCCCTCAAGTTGGACATGGTTTTGAACCATGAACAACTTGCCTTTTAACATTCAAAATCTGTCTTTGATAAGTCCTTTTGTAAACAAGTCAGCAACTTGATCAGCAGTCCAAACGTATTCTGGTTCAATTTCCTTCTCTTCGACCTTCTGTCTTACAAAATGCTGATCAATTTCAATATGCTTGGCACGACTGTGATAGATGGGATTGAATGACATGTTGATAGCACTTTGATTGTCACACAAGAGAATGCTTTTAGAAATCGATTCTCCTACTTCTGTCAACATGTGTCTGATCCAAGTCACTTTGACTGTAGCAACTGCCATTGATCTGTATTCAGCTTCTGTACTTGACCTGGCAATGACCTTTTGTTTTCTACTGCTCCAAGAGACAAAATTTAGGCCAATGAAAACACAGTATCCTGAGACTGATCTACGCTCATCTGGATCTCCTGCCCAATCTGCATCTGTGTAAGTAAGAAGTTCATGCATGTGATGGTCATGCATACTCTTTCTGTATAGAAGACCATCGCCAATAGTTCCCTTCAAATATCGAAGAATGCGTTTAACAGCTTCCATATGTCCAATATGTGGTTCATGCATAAACTGGGATACCTGATTGACCGAATAGACAATGTCAGGTCGAGTGAAGGTAAGATACTGAAGCATTTCGACTACCCTGCGATATCCTGTAGGGTCCTCATACAAATCTCCATCTTGAGAACTGAGTTTCTGATGAAGTACACTGGGTGTGCTTAGGGGCTTGCAGTCAGTCATACCTGCCTTGCTAAGAACATCAACAATATACTTATGTTGAGTAAGTGTCATACCTTCAGGAGTCCTATCAACTTCTACTCCAAGAAAATATCGCAGTTTACCAAGATCTTTTATCTTAAATCTATGGTTCAAAAGTTCTTTGACCTGTTCAATATGTTCATTAGAGTTACCTGTAATGATAATGTCATCAACATATATCAATAACAGGGTAACTATATTTGCACATTTGAATATGAAAAGAGAATGGTCAAGAAGAGACCGACTAAAACCATATTTTTCTACTTCAAGAGAGAAACTATCAAACCAAGATCGAGATGCTTGTTTCAAACCATATATAGCTCTCTTTAATTTGCACACGTATTCTTTGGAGTTCCCTTCAGCATACCCAGTGGGTTGCTCCATATATACTTCCTCCTTCAGAGTTCCATGGACAAAGGCATTTTTTACATCCAGTTGACTAAGAGTCCATTGGTGCTCAATAGCCAATGACAATATAATGCGGATAGTACCCATTTTCACGACTGGACTGAAGGTCTCATCATAGTCTTCTCCTGGCTCCTGTGTGAAGCCTTTGGCAACCAGTCGAGCCTTGTATCGCTCGATAGTACCATCCGCCTTATACTTTATCTTATACACCCACTTTGAACAAACCACATTTCGATTGTGTGGTCTGGGAACTATATCCCAAGTGCCACACTCATGAAGAGCCTCCATTTCTTCGTTCATAGCTTCAATCCATCTTTTAGAATTTAGTGCTTGATAAAACGTGGTGGGTTGATCTTCTTTGCCCAAGGCGGTTAAGAAAAGTTGAAAATCCATTGTGAAATTCTCATAACTAACCCACCTATCAATAGGATGCAGAGTCCGGGTAGACCTTCTGTGTACAGGTGATTGAATGGAAGCAGAAGGAGAATTTAGCTCTTGATTAGGGTTGGGGAAGGTCTCCTTCTCATGTCGAGAGTAAACAATGCCTTTATACCTTTCGGGAGCCAATGATGATTCAGAGATCACACTTTCCTGAGTTCTTTACACAGCAGTAGACGCGTTTGCCTCATCTCTTCGATTACAGTCTGTAGAGCAAACACCATCAATACTAGAAAAGAGATCTGAGTTGAGCCAAGGGTGGTAAGTTTCAATTTCAGGAGTGACTACATTATGACCAAAATTGGATTCATCAAACACAACACTTCTGGATATCTTGATGCGTTTGCTCACGGGATCATAGCATCTATATCCTTTGTAATCATCAGCATATCCCACAAATCTGCACTGTAAGGCTTTATCCTGAAACTTGTGTCGCATTGAACTGTCAACATGAACATAACATACACACCCAAATACACGCAAATCGTGATAATTTGGATGCACACAATGCAAAGAAAAATAGGGTGATTTGTTTTCCAAGATATTCATGGGCAATCGATTTATGACATAGACTGCTGTATGAAAGGCCTCTGCCCACAAGGTAACTGGAAGATTACTATCATGCATCATGCTCATTGCACTTTCAACAATATGGCGATGCTTCCGTTCAGCAATCCCATTCTGTTGAGGTGTATGAGGGCAAGATACCTGCCTACTTATTCCATTTGTCTGGAGGAAATTAATAAAGTCATTTGAAGAGAACTCACCCCCTCCATCACATTGGAAACACGTAATATTCTCAGAGAATTTATTTTGAACAAAGGTATGAAAATTCTGAAACAATTTGAAGGTTTCAGATTTACTTTTCATGAAGAAAATCCATGTATATCGAGAATAGATATCAACAAAAATGAGATAATATCTAGTGCCAGACGTGGAAGGAACTGGAGCGGGACCCCAAATATCAGAACATATAATTTCAAATGGTCTTGAAGCTCTTTTATTAATGGAATGAAATAGAAGAACATGACTCTTACACTGAAGACAACTGAATCATTTTTTATTATCGACATTTAAATTCAAACTTGACTTGGGAATAAGACTGCTTGAAACAAGCTTATCAATAAAACGACTACTACAATGACCCAGACGACCATGCCAAAGATTCGGCTCAATACATTCAGAAAGATTAAAAACACTCTCAGGAGAAGCTGATGATGATGAAGTGAGCTTCAAGATGGAATCAACAGGTTGAACACGAGAGGAAGGATTCTCTTGGAACACGTACATATTCCCTTGCCGTTTTCCTTCAACGAACGTTTCCCTCGTGTGAAGGTCCTTAACATGAACAGAAAAAGGGGTAAACTCGACTGAAGCATTAATGTCATCAACAAGTTTAGAGACTGAAACAATATTTTTCTTGATATTAGGAGCATGAATGACATTTGAAAGAGCAAGAGAAGAGTTGGACATAGGAATTACATAATTTCCAATGTGCGAGATATGGTGATGAGACCCATCTCCAGTGACAATACTATTTCTACCTACATAAGGAGCAATATTTAGGAGCTTACCAGCATCACCAGTAACATGGGTGGCTGCACCAGAATCAACATACCAAGTACCGTGATCATTCTGTTTGATGTTCAATTAAGCCAAGGCAGATAATAACAGTTGCTTGACTTCCCCAGTATTCTTCAATGTATTTGTTCCTTTTCTTGTCTTCAATTGTTTCCCTCGATTTTGCGGGTTATACCAGCAATTTGCTTTGATGTGCCCCCTTTTGTTGCAGAGAAAGCAGGTAGGTATCGTCCTTTGCCTTTGCAGATTAGGAAACATACTGGGAGTAGGTAAAATTCCACGGGCTCCTTGTCCATTCTTCTCTTGACCTCCCCTTTCCTGAGATTCCCACCTGCCACATCCTCGACCATATGTAACACCTGTGGCAAGGACCTCATGTGCTCCAATGGGATTATGAATACCTTCAGAGAATCCCTTCAAGGTCATCTCATATTGTAAGAGCTTAGCACGTAGATCTTCAAAAGTAGGTAAGTCTGGCAAACACAGAAAGGAAGTAACCATCATGTGATAATCGGGTCCCAACCCGCTTAAGGTCTGTTGCACCATATCTTTGTCACTGACCGCGTAACCCACGATGGCCAACTGATCTGTGATAGTCTTCATTTTGTTTAAGTACTCCATGACCCTCATGGAGTCCTTCCTCAACATTTGAAACTCTTTCTTTAAAAATAGAATTCTGGCCTGAGAAACTTGAGAATATGTTTAAACAAGACGATGCCATAACTGCATAGCTGAGCAGTCATCTGGGATTGCCACAAGCACCTCCTGTGACAAAGTGGAAGTGATGTAGGTTTCTTCCAGGTTAAAAAGTTGGAATTGTTCAGTTTCTCAGACACAAGCTGACTGAGAAAGTTGGAAGATAGACCAGAGTGCGAAGAAGGGAATGAGTCCATAGTCAATGGGTGAAAAACAAGAAGGATTAAGAGACCGGAAAGGAAAATCACTTTTAGAGCAAACAAAGTAAACTCGAAACTCGGCTGCTGTTTTTTTTTTTGACCTGCAGACCCGAGACAGAAAACAGAATATGCAGTGAGAAAGAAAAGAAACTGCTCTAAAAGAAATATGGATCAATCAGCAAGAAGGCACGTTAATATGAAAATAACTTGTTTTATTTAATCGTATTTTCTTTCTAAAAGGGAAAATTCCAAAGTTGAGAGTTTGGCAGAATGATCTTAATCAATTAAGGAACTATAGCAAACTCACAGAAGAAGACAGATCAGATTCAGTTCTGACCTTAATTATGAGGAAAGATAAGGGACGGGTTTGACGTGATTTCAATCTTTGAAATCACGCAAACATGAATTCAGATTTGCGGGAAATAAAAAAATTTTATGGATCAGAAAAGAATATGTTGTATGAAGAGAGAAATAGAGAAAGAGGAAAGAAACATGATAAGAAGAAATCGTTGGATTCAGAAGAAGGGAAGAAGTGATGAAAATCAAGAGGAAGATACCTTAGAGAATAGCAAGTAGGCTGGACACGATCTTCAAGGGATCTGTTGCTCTGATACCATGTTAGAAATGGTATCCCACCTTCAGCATAGAAGAAAGAGAAGCATAGAGGGAGAGAGAGAGAGATGGCTGCAGAAAAACCCCACACTCTTAGGGTCTGCTGTATTCTGTATTAGATATACACACGTATATTTTATTAGGGTACAAAAACACCCTTTACACAAAGTATAGAATTTACAACATGCCATTAATGAGCATGCGTTTAAATGCAACTTAAAAACAAATTGGGTCTGGATCTCAGGATCCAGACCCAGTCGTGATAATCTTTTCAGTTTAGTGGTTCCTCATTGGCTACGTGGGAGGAGGAAAAGGACAAAATAGTAGGTGGCTGGTTCGCCAAGCCACTCCACCTCCTTGGAGGCCAATAGGAATCAAGGAGTATTAACTCACTCCTTTAAAAAGACCTCAAACAATGTTGAGGGGGTCTTTTTATAATCTTTAAAAAAAAATTGGAATGTGAAAAAATGGGAGAACCCTAAGATGGGGATGTCTTAACCTATGTGAGAATTGAGAATTCGTGGGTGAGGGAAAACCCAAGTTTGGGTTGAGTGAGAGGTTCCAAGTGAGAGGGTGTCCATCTTCGTCAACTTCATCTTCAACCTTGTTCGTGTTGGCGTCATTCCTTGGAGGAAACACCATTGTTGCTGCTGTTTGTGGACTGATCCTAGAATCTTTGGAGAGTCATTAAACTGTTGGTGAGAGCTAGGAGAAGCTCGAAGGAGGAACCTTGACCTTGTGGAGGTCGTTTGTGAGCGGTTTGAAAGAGAACAACACCTTTTCTTCATTTCTACCGATTCCCATTGTGGAATCTCATCTTATTGGACATTGGAAGCTGAGGCACGAACGTGGTGGATTGATCTGGACTACCTTGGAGTACAGCTGGTTGTTGGTTTGCCGAAAACCGCTTCTTTGAATACTTTGTTGTGTTGTCTTTGATTGGAAGTTTTGTATGTCTTTTTTTTTTAAGAATCTGAAATATTTTCTGTTGTATGTTGGTTGTGTTAGATAAATCGAGTTTGGATTGATATTAGTGGTTTTTCTAAGAGTGTAAATCAACACTTGAATGAACTGGTTGTCGTGGGTTTTAGGCTGGAACTTAAAAAAAAAAATGGTTTCTTGAGAAAAACATGGGATTTTGGTTCTAGAACAAATCGTGAATTTATTTGCTGATTTTTGCAACTCTACAATGGTGTGTTTTGAACCGAACCATATTGAATGTTAATTACCTCAAAGTAGAATTCAGAATAGAATCCTGTGTGTTTGTGTTTGTGTTTGTGTTTGCTATTTGATTTTTGGTATTTTGGTCTGTTTGACCCAGTCATAATATTTTGGGTATATCGTTCTCGTTTTGAGGCGGATTTGGGCATGCTTGGATTCGTTGAAAAGCTGACGAATTTCTCTACAATCTTCGTGTTCAGGCTGTTCGCAGATTTTGTCCATACAGTCTCTGAAAACGGGTGTGAACACTTAATACTGTCTGTCACAAGACTGTGTTCGTGTGTACCATTCTCTCCCGGTGTTTAGGTGATATCTCTGCATTCCGGTGTCAACTTTGTGTTCTTGGAGTTGTTGGAAAGGTATCGAAAATACCTCCAACTTTCGTATTCTGTCCATCGGCAGATTCTGTCAATATAGTCTATGAAAACGGACGTGAACAGAGTGTCTGTCCGGTGTGTGACTATGCTCCGAGTGTGTCAATCTGCCCTGTTCATCGAATCATATCTCCGCGCTCCGATATAAGAGAATTCTGATTTTTGGTGCGTTGAAAGGATAATTACATTGGCTACATTTTCTCAATTCATCATTTTTCCAATGTGTAACTGTGCTCCGTGTGTGTCAGTCTGCCCTGTTCATCGGATCATATCTCCGCGCCCCGATATAAGAAAATTCTGATTTTTGGTGCATTGAAAAGATAATTACATTGGTTACATTTTCTCAGTTTATCATTTTTCCAAATTCTGTGATCTACTGGAACGAATTCCAGTATTATCAGACACTGCCCTATTCCTGAATTTTCACTTAAGTGCTTCCGCAATAGAACCAGTAGGGTCGGTGTCTTGGCTGCGAACTTATTTGCTGTCAGTCTGCACCAACAAAGCTTAGCTTACCATTATAAATTTGTGACTTCATAACCATTCAGTATTCTCAAAAAAGGCTTGACATCAGTCCATACTATCTTCTATCTCTGGAAGTGTCTGCACACATGCATGTGTGTGCATGCCTGAACGGTGCTGGATGACACCATCCTTTCCTTCTTTTTGATATACGCCACGGAGAAATCACTCCAAAAAGTGGGATGGTTTCCTATGTTGAAATGCTAGCACTTTTAGGGTTTGGGTACTAGAAACTTCTCCATGATACAGGGGCTGTGGTCAGGAAGGGTGGTCTCTCTCTCTCTCTCTCTCTCTCTCTCTCTCTCTCTCTCTCTCTTGTTGATAAAGAACCCAAATAAAAAGGCTGGAGTTTGGTAATTTTTTTTTCATGATAACTAGAAAATTTCTTTTTTGAATAGAAGGAAAATAACTAGAAAAAAGTATATACTATAAGTGTTGTCACGACAGAAAAATGAGCAGCAAGAATTGGAACATTTTTTTAATTAGGAGACATATGCAAAAAATAAGGTGAAAATATCATGGTATTTGTGTGATATTTTATATAATTTAATTATGGCTGAAAATGGGATGGACTTGGAAAATTTTTCTAGGCAGGGCTTGGACTTGTATCCAGGTCCAGGTTAAAAGTATTCAGCGTGAATCACATGTTCAACTAGTAATTGTAACTATGGGATCTGACCTGATACCTTGTGCTTAATGCCACTGTCTGTTCCTCTTGAGATCCCACGCAGGTTGACAGTGAGATGCTTTACAACCCTAGCTCCCATACCATAGGGACTGAAGGTGCTGAATTTTCTGTTAGTGGTATTAGTTGGAACAAGAGCAAACAAGGCCTCTTCTTTGAATTAGGAAAAGAAAAAGAAAGTATAGTTTATAACTTTATACACTTGTTCATTAGAGCTTGGAAGAATACTAATTCTTTATCTCTCCAATATTTGTGGGCATTCTTTTTTCAGTCCCAAACAGGCAGCAGTACTGAAAAATGTACCCTCTGTCTCAGTCCTAGGCAGCACCCAACAGCTACTCCCTGTGGTCATGTGTTTTGCTGGTAATTTCTCCTTTCCTCGTGCATTTGTGTGAATCACTTTATTTAAGTTTATTGTGTTTCATTGGTGTGCTTTCTCCCCAGGAACTGTATTATGGAATGGTGTAATGAGAAACCTGAATGTCCTCTTTGTCGCACTCCAGTAAGTCATTCAGATCTAGTATGCCTTTATCATTCAGACTTCTGAACAATGTTTTGTATAGTTTTTGTCCATTGATAAACAAAATTGTAGCTAAAACTAATTGTCTTCTTCTTGAGCTTAAAGCACGTCAAAGAGTAGTATTTTGTAAATGATTTGTTTAGTTGGGCATAAATTATCATGCCTTGTAGAAACAGTGACTGGTCCAACTTGAATAAATGGTCAAATCTTTTTGAAAGGATTTATTTGTTTGTATTTTTCTGCTTGTGATTTCTTTTTCTAAGCATCTTGGCTTTAGTGTACTGATTGCTATCAATCACTGCCCCACACAGTTTGCTATTTACCTCATCGCCTGCATTTTACAACATTGCTGACAAGGTTGCAATATAAAATGTGGATTTTTGGTTAACTTTGGTTCAATGGTGCCACTGATTCATGAGAAGTGGCTGGTTCACTCAACAGCCATCCACAGCACCGACTTAGTTCATGTTTTGGGGTCTTGGTCTCTGTAAAGGTGGAGTTAGTTTTTAATGTTTGAGAAAAAGGGAAGAAAAAACAAACCAGGGTTCCATTTATGTATCAACAATTGATTCAGTCTCAGATATAAGGTCTGAGATAGCAGCAGGATTGATTCGTGTATAAATCAACCATTGGTCATTGTTTCATATTTAGGTCCATATTGCATATGCCAGGCAGAATTATGGCCAAAGGATTCTTCTGCATGACAAGTCGACCATCACTCTTCCACATATTGGTTCCTCCACTGAAATCCTTTTCAGAGATGGATTGTATTTCTGTGTTGGTCATCATCTATTATTTATCACATGATTGCTTGGTGGATCAACCACGACATCGTTGTGCTAGCTTATTCGTCTCTTGCGTGAAGTGGGGCAAGACTCCCAAATTTGGAACCTGATTATGAGCAGACTGCTTGAAAAGGAAACCAGAACAAGCAGGTAAGTCCTATTTTTACTTGCATCCCATCTTCTCAGATTCACTTGGCTAGTTCTGATCCATACCAAATTCGCAAGGTTCAAACCTAGAATCAATTCTTAGAGGGTTGACATAATTCACCTAGGTTCAACCTTGACTCGCTACAGCTTGGTCCGGTCTATACAGAAACATGTTCAGGTTCATGTGTACGGGCAGCCTTGACCAAACTCTGAGAATTTGGTTTCCAGTGGGTTTTTAACTAAATCTAGTGAAATTTTTACCTGATTTTGACTTGGTACACTAAAGCCAAACTGAACTCCACATGATTCAACTTGGATAACCAATATCTGTATATGTGTTGAGTATGTATTATCCTAATATCTTGGAGTTGGCATAATACAGTTGGGTGCAAAGCAAGTGCATTGAATTGTAGCACTGATCGTGGGTAGATCCTTTGCACACTTGCTCGAATCCACCTCTATACAAACCTATTTATTTATAAACAGCATCCAAGTACCTTTTCATATATAGGTCAAATGAAGCAACTTATAATTTTTAGTCTATGGATAAACGTTTCAATTATGTTTGTTACATGCGTAAACAATGTTTATAGCTATTGATAAAGGATTTATATATCCAAAAGAGTCATCAATGTCTCCAAGCGTTATCAACAAGCATTATGGGAAATATACTCATAATACATAATTAACAAATGGATCGGTGCTTCTCTGATGGTAAATGTTTCCGTTGGACATCAAAAGTAGTTAAGGTAGCTGTCCAAAAGAGAAGCACAAAGATTGAAAATCACCCTCTTCAGTTTAGATCTAACTATCCCACTGAACCTCTACATGATTTTTTCCCATCCTGCACGATGCATTCGGATCATATGCAGTGCTATGGTGAGGGTATCGAGAAGTTGTTCCCAGAGCAGCAAAAATCATACATAAAAGAGAGGCCATGTTTTGTGTTTCATAATGCTGCTTCCTTCATTCTGATGAAGGATGAAAAACACTCTTTTCCGGTCTAGAACCTTTTCATCTCCATTCACCACCTGCATGATACAGCACTTATCATTTGTTTGATGTATTTGGTGATGAGATATTGATAAAGTAGAGATGACTCATTTCCGTGTTCCAAACAAGCAGTCAAATTCAAGTATCAGCTTGCAGCAAGAGGTAGATCAATAGCTACTGTAACTCCAACAGTTCAACATTTGGGGAAAACATTGCTAATATGCCTTCAATTTTTAAAGGCTCTCAGGTTATGTTTGATTCACCGGACAAATGCGCTCCGGACACGTCATGCCTTTCTGCGGTTGTCCAGGACCCATGATCGCACCCGGTTGAAATCAAACGGGCAGGGACAGGTCACATGCGAGGCTGCTGTCCCTGTGCAGAACCTGTTCCGCGAGTCGAACACCACCTCAGAGCCTAGAATGATGAACATCATTGTGTCAAGGTTGCGACAAAGGGCTCCACGTCACAGGAACGGGTTAAAAAATATTCGGGCAATGATGTAGATGGCCCTCACTTTGATTGAAAATATTATTACAAATCTCAAGCTAGAAAATATAACAAACATGGCCAATTTACTGTTTATTTAAAACTTTGCTCTTTTGCTGCCTGAAAATTCAGTCACCTGATTTTTCAGGAGACAACTTACATGGTGCCTGATTTTTCCATGCGACAACTTAGACAAGTGGTTTGACCAAGGTGTCTAATTTGTTAGGCGCTAAAAGGGTAAAACCATCACTAAAAAAAAACAAGTGACCATGTTTGACATATTTTGAGCAGTGAATTGGCCATGTTTGACATATTTATCTAGTGTCGCCAAAACAAGGAATGGTACCAAAAGTGAGTACCATCTGTCATTGCCGGAAAATTTTTGGCCACCAAGTGATAGTGTGGCCACGTAACAATCCGATACCACACTTGATCCAAGATACAGTCCATTTTAATAAATGAAAAATATTATAAAAAACTTACTTGAATGCAAATAAAGCAATCTTAGTTTCTTAGGAAACAACATCCCGATGCCAATCAAATCAATTTTCTATCACCATCATCAAAGGAATGCATTAAACTCTCAAGTTACAGTTTTTGGTATCAATGGAAGTCCTATCTTACTTTTAGCTATGATTTGCATCAGAAGATTGTCCAGATAGTAGCAGTGAATCGGAAAAACAAGTTTGAGGTTACAATGGAAAGTAACCACTGACCTCAAAAACTAGTCCATCCTGTGGAATTGCATCAAGTGCCTCCACTCAAATGGCAGCAGCATCTTCTTTGCTCAGTGTTCCTTGTGCTGCACTCCCCTGAACAAGAGCAAGAAATGAATAGTGACAACTAGAGAAAATATCTAATGATCTAGAGCATTGGTTCCCTAGTCTAAAGTATGGGATGCATTCTTCCTGTGGCCATTGTCTCTTGGTGGAGCAGCCAATTAGCACTGTTAATTATATCTTTTTCCAGAAGCAACATTGTTTATGATAATATTATTTTTTTGCGATTGAGAAGAATGATGATTGTGAACAACCTCTTGGAAGCTGAAACCAAGTTCGCCAGTGGGAATATCCCATAATGCTCCAGCTCTAATGATGGTGTATGGAATTCCTGTTGCTTTCACCAGCTCTTCATCCTTCTCAGCCAACTTTTTGGCATTGCTATTTACACTACAAGAAATCTGTGGATTAGTGATGGTCGTAATCTATCGTTAATCCATCGCAAATCTATCACTGAAGAGTTTAGCGACGGATAACTTTCATCACAATTTCCTAGTCGCTAATTAGCGACGGAAAATATTTGTCGCTACTATCATCGCTAATTTGCGATGAATTAGCGAATGCCATGATTCATCGCAAGGCCATCGTTAATCCGTAGGGATTTGATTTTGCGACAGATACACATCCGTTGCTATATTAGCAACAAATTACAATCAATCGCAAAACATCAACCGATTCAATTTTTGACGAATAAATATATGTTCCTAATCCGTCATTAAATTGGAGGCAAATACTAATTAGCGACGGATAATATCTGTCGCTAATCCATCACAAAAAATTTAAAAATTAAAAAAAAAATTGTTTGAAATATAAATATCGAGATAAATTTTCTCGTTATACAATTTATATATCCTGTGTATAAAGAACAAAGTACGCATAAAAAATACATATACAAAGCAACTTAAACAAATTTAACACAAGATACAAGGTAAAAAAAATTATCGATCCACTATAATCCTCGCCAAGTTCTAATTATTTACAAATGAACATTTACAAAGAGTTTCTTTTGAAATAATAAGAAGGTACAACAAATTCAACACATGAATCTAATCATCGCCAAGATTTTGAGCATTATCTTCTTCATTGTCTCGATCTGCCCCTTCATCCATGCCTCCATCAGCTCCTCTACGCTGATTATCTTCAGCATCCTACAAGAGAAAAGAAATGTTAGTATTGATAAATAAAATATAATGAAATAAATTATATGTAATGCACCTAATGTAAGGCAATCAAAGTAACATGAATGAATTACACATAGACTAGCTAGCAATAAAGTGAAGGACATTAACATAATTCAGATATGTGTTCTAAGGCTGTCAGAAAATTTTTTATAGTGATTCAATCATGCATATATGTGTTCTAAGGTTGTCAAATAAATATCATAGTGATTCAAGCATGCATATATGTGTTATAAGGCTGTCAAATAAATATCGTTTGTATCATAATCATGCTTATATGTGTTCTAATATTGTCAAAAAACTTTCATAGTGATTCAATTATGCATATATATGTTCTAAGGTTGTCAAAAAACTTTAATAGTGATTCAAGCATGCATATATGTGTTCTAAGGCAGTCAAATAATTTCATAGTGATGAAATCATGCTTATACATGTGTTCTAAGGTTGCCAAAAAATGTTTATAGTGATTCAATCATGCATATATATGTGTTCTAAGGTTGTCAAAAAACTTTCATAGTGATTCAATCATGCATATATATGTTATAAGGCAGTAAAAAAACTTTCATAGTGATGGAATCATGCTTATATGTATTCTAATGTTGTAAAAAAACTTTCATAATGATTCAATAATGCATATATGTGTTATAAGGCAGTCAAAAACTTTCATAGTGATGAAATCATGCTTATATGTGTTCTAATATTGTCAAAAAACTCTCATAGTGCTCCAAGCATGCAAATTTGTGTTATAAGGTTGTCAAAAACTTTCATAGTGATGAAATCATGCTTATATGTGTTCTAATGTTGTAAAAAAACTCTCATAGTGATTCAATCATGTATATATGTGTTCAAAGGTTGTCAAAAAACTCTCATAGTGATTCACTCATGCATATATGTATTATAAGACAGTAAAAAAACTTTTATAGTAATGGAATCATGCTTATATGTGTTCTAATATTGTCAAAAAACTTTCATAGTGATTCAATCATGCATGTATGTGTTATAAGGCAATCAAAAACTTTATTAGTGATTCAATCATGCATGTATGTGTTATAAGGCAATCAAAAACTTTCATAGTGATGAAATCATGCTTATATGTGTTCTATTGTTGTCAAAAAACTCTCATAGTGCTTCAATCAAGCATATATGTGTTCTAATGTTGTCAAAAAATATTCATAGTGATTCAATCATACATATATGTGTTATAAGGCAGTTAAAAACTTTTATAATGATGAAATCATGCTTATATGTGTTCTATTATTGTCAAAAAACTCTCATAGGGCTTCAATCAAGCATATATGTGTTCTAAGGTTGTCAAAAAACTCTCATAGTGATTCAAGCATGCATATATGTGTTCTAAGGTTGTAAAAAACTTTCATAGTGATGAAATCATGCTTATATGTGCTCTAATGTTGTCAAAAAACTCTTATAGTGCTTCAATCAAGTATATATGTGTTCTAAGGTTGTCAAAAACTTTTGTAGTGATGAAATCATGCTTGTATGTATTCTAACGTTGTCAAAAAACTCTCATAGTGATTCAATCATGCATATATGTGTTCAAAGGTTGTCAAAAAACTTTCATAGTGATTCAATCATGCATATATGTGTTCTAAGATAATAAAAAAACTTTCATAGTGATGAAATCATGCTTATATGTGTTCTAATGTTGTCAAAAACCTTTCAAAGTGACTCAATAATTTATATGTGTTATAAGACAGTAAAAAACTTTTATAGTGATGAAATCATGCTCATATGTGATGAAATCATGTATATAATAGCTTAAAATCTAACGACATGAAACAAATAACATGAAACTTTCATACCTGACAGGCACCTGCAGACGAAGTTTTTCTGTTCTAAAAAAAAATGTATAACTCATTACGGACAACGTCGGAAATTGCTTCATGTAAATAGTCACGCATTGTGCCCTTAACAAGCTGGTGGACACCATCTCAAGAATTAGTCGGGTCAATCGGACGCTTTGAGTTGATGCTGGCAGGAGAACTCTGAGAGCTCTGGCTGGAGAAGACAACGATTGGTGTGGTGTTCATATTACTCCCAAACCCGAACACACAACCCTTTTTGGGTTCACCAGTTGCAGTCACCCATGCTGCATGATCAAAAGGCGGATGCCAAGTAGAGTCATTGTCATATCGCTCTACCATTTGTTGCTCGTATGACTCCTACAAAGTAATGATTACAGTATAGATTAATAATTAAGAATTACAATATTCATGATAACTTGTATATTACAATATTTATTAATACAATAAATACATATTGTTGTCGCTCTCACCTTCTCTGATACGAACTCTCCAGTGCTCTTACGTTTATGTGTTTCAACAAACACATCCTTGTAAGGCACAATGCCTCATTTTTCTGCTTCTTGTGAGGTTAAATGATAAAAAAAATCATTTAAAAAGTATGCAATAATACTTATAAATTTGACAATATATATATATATATATATATATATATATATATATATATATTGATGTGTTACCATTTTCTTCAGGTGACTCCCAAAAGTTCTTGATCCACCTGTGTGTAGATAGGCATCAGGCATTTTCGCTCAGTTTTGTGCAACCTTTGCTGAGCGGTTTTGAAATTCATACCCCACCCACTTGTCGCACATTGCATCCCAAAAATCTGACCTGATAGTAGGAGGGTCATGACCCTTCCACTGCAGTGGATCATCTATCTTATCAGATGTTTTTATTGATGCAGTCTTCATATTGTGCAACATGTCTGCAAATCGACTAGCAGCCACCTTCTGCCATATCTGCCTCGTGTCCTGCTCCTCTATCGCAGTCGTGAAGTGATTTGAAGCTTACAAATAATTTTAGAAAGTTAGTAGACATGACTATAACAAAACATTAAATATCAAACACATTAGCTATAATAAACGATTATATACCATGAATGAGGACCACAATCTGTCCAACACCTCCTTTGAGTACTCTTTCTATTGAGCGACCGGTCCTGAAAGATGTTGAACTAGTGACTGCCTAATTTCTTGTATTACTTCTTGTAGCTCGAACCTCGCGTTGCATATGAATTGGTACACATAACTTATCGATATACACTATTTATAAGATAAGTATTGGATAAGTGAAAATAAAATACTTACTGTCGATTATCGATATACACTATTTGAACGAGCCATCGTGTGTCAGACTGAGAAGACCCTATATCCGGCGTTGTCTCGTGACGTGTATGAATAGCTGGTGTAGGTGAGTCATGTGCAGGCAAAACATCATCTATAGAAAAATAAGTTAGAATTTCACACAATGCACATTTAAACTAATCAAGTATACAATTAGTTAAATGATATACCTATCAAAGCAGCCCGTGAAGATGAAGGTTGAGACTGACTACCACTGGGTGCTCGACCACTGTGACCTCCACGAACCATATTCTAACAAATAAAAATTTTATTTGGATCAGTTACACAACTCTATATCTTCATAGATACATAATCGAATCGAAAATAACTTCATGCAATACATTCAAATCATTGCAATATATTCAAATCATTCACATCAAATATTTCAATATATTCAAACATAAGATATGACATCACTTGCTAATCATGGATAACTTATCCTTAACTTGCAATACAATTGGATCAACCACTATTCATCGTTGACTTGTTTACACCATAGTCTTTTGTATGGAATCGACAACCATTTATGATGTACCTATTATAACATTGCATAACTTTGGTCAGACCATTTTATAAATCACATATTCCTTGATCATTAACATCACCATGGCAGACCTACAAGCATAAACAATGACTGTGATCACGACCAATGAAGTAACTTATTGTTGTCTATACGGAAAGAATGTATGTCATCGTCCTTACCAACTCTTTCAACCATGCCACAAACTTATTTTTACGTTATTTTTGTACTTTTGAATCAATGAGATGTGAAAGTTCTCTTTACAACTCTAGATCAAATCGTCTGCACTTAACAAATATTTATATTACCGAACCATGTACGCACGTATAGAACTTAGTGTTACATATTAAGTATACTTACTAGATGTAAGGGTCGATCATAGAGCAATTAAAAAGGATATAGATTTGTGTTGCATCTTGCTCTTAATCTTCCAAGAGTCTTGACCGGCAACTACCAAAGGCATGCCCAAGTGGTTGAAATATCGATAGTTTGTCAGCTACAGTAAATTGTTCTCCATCATCATTACGAGGAGGGCAAGTGTAACATGTTGAAATGTGATGTTCAAAGTACATAGATAAGAAATTTAAAATCTCTTCTAAAGTGTACGCCCGAGCAATGTTAGAGACATATCCATCTGAAAATCTCAATTGTCTCAACCATTGACATACATGTTTTACTTGATCTAGTCTAAGTACGTACCTTACCTTTGGTTTCAGTACTTTGCCATTGTACTCTTTGAGTTCTAATTTTGGTCTTTTACATATTACTTTTAAATCCATACGGGCCTTTAGATTATCCTTCATTTTTCCTTTGACATTCATTACTGTATTGAACACATTATCAAACACATTTTTCTCCACATGCATCTCATCCAAATTATGTCGTATTAATAAGGTCGGCTAATATGATAGTTCCCAAAATATAGATTTTTTTGTCCAATTGTGATACTTCCCAAATCCAAGGAAGGGCGTCAGACTACGAGCATCTGTCAGTCTATATAAAAAATATCGCAATCGTCTTAAAATCGCTATGCGAGACAACTGTGTAGGTGGATCTTTCATTTCAGTTGTGCCTGCTCGGAACACATTCTTTTGTCGTCAGAATGGATGGTCGCTAGGTAGAAATCGACAGTGACAATCAAACCAGCATAGCTTTCTTCTATGAGTCAATCTAAAAGATTTTGTATCCTCTATGCAGTACGAACATGTCAACCTCTCATGTGTGCTCCAACCAGATAACATACCATATACAGAGAAGTCATTGATTGTTCATAGAACAACAACCTTCATATTGAAGTTTTGTTTTTTGTGGGCATTGTACGTGAGAACACCGTCATCCCACAATATTTTAAGTTCATTAATCAATGACCTTAAATATACATCAAGATTTTGGTTCGGAGAGGTTGGACCAGGGATTAATAGAGACAAAAAAAGATTTTGATGCTTCATACACAAGCTTGGAGGAAGGTTATATAGAGTGACACATCTACTCCCAAATGGATTATATTCATTTGTAAATAAACCTAGCCTAATATTTCTCACTTTCATTGCGAAGGTCTATTGAGTACGATCAAAGTGCTTCCAAGTTTCTACGTCAACAGGATGCGTGATCTTGTCTTCATCATGTCGAACTTTATTTGCATGCCATCTCATGTGTTTAGCTGTTCTTGAAGACATATACAATTGTTGCAATCTAGGTATGAGAGGAAAGTAGCAGATCGACTTGTATGATACTTCTTTTGACATCGTGTTATCATTGTCTCTTGTCTTTGGCTTGAACCGATAATGCTCACATGATCTGCTATTTTCTTGATCTTTGAAATACATGTAGTGATTTGGACAAACATCTATCTTTTGATGCCCCATACCTAGAGCGTTGATTATAACCTTCACACAATAGAAATTTTATGGCAATTTCTCATCTTTGGGTAACATACTCTTCACAATAAAGCACAAACAGTCAAAACATGATTGACTCAAATTATACTCGGACTTCAAATTCATTAGTTGAAGAACTGCATACAAGATAGTATGACCCTCATAACCATTCTAAAGTGGCTCATCAACATCTCTAAGTTAATCATAAAATCTACTATCTGCATCGTTTGCTGCTTTTTCCTCTACCCCAGTTGGTTCATCACTAGGACCCATAGTAGAACCCAGTTCTGGTCCTGCAACATTAAATATCGAATCCATATATGGATTATCCTGCACCACATTCACCCGTGCATCAAAATTGTTCCAAAATTCTTCACCATGAAGCGTCCAATTTTGATAATCACTCACAAAACCCTTTCTGTATAGGTGATGTCTAACGCTATGAAGTTCTACAAATTGATTATTCTTATACATCGTGCAGGGGCACCTGATCCGACCTATGGGATCCACTGTACTGACACTTGCCATTATAAATTTAATAAAACTGTCAATACTATTCATATATTCAAGCGATACCTCATTGTCAACTATCCTACGATACATCCATTCACGGTTTGTAGCCATTTTTTCCTGTGATATTACGGATACTATCCTAACCAGTTAAAAGAGAATCATAAGAATGCTATAATAAAGAAAATATCTAATTTATCAGGCATTCATGGTGGATGTAATGATTTGATATATATATCACGCATGCGCACACACACACACACACACACACACATATATATATATATATATATATATATATATATATATATATATATATATATGTGTGTGATGTCATTCAATCACAAAAACTATGATGCATGCATTGATAACTTAATATTTTTATGTGCAAAACCATCACATCATATTTACATTCATCACAAGAATATTTAGAATGATGAAATCACATTCATCAACATGATACATTCATTTGGAATATGTTTTCATGATACAATTTCACATAAAAGTCATAATCAAATTGAAAATAACTTCATGCAAGCATGGATACAGTCACATCAAACATGGCAATACAATCACTCATTCATATCACAACAATGTCAAACATGTACCTGCAGCAAACACACTCCAATATTTCGCTAACTACTACCATGACTAACATGGAATCCGAACTCCAAAAATAAGAGCACTTCTATTTTCATACATTCAAATCATGCTCAGTATGATCTCTGAACTCTAGTAAAGTAATTCTAGATATCCACAACTAAGTGAGTGTGTGAACTGAAAAGTGTTGCATCCAAGAAAGTAAATAACTTGTGATGCGCCTGCATCACTTACCACGGGTATTTATCTGATTTGCATTTTGCTTGTTTCTTTTCGCATAACATTTTAAGCCGCATGCGATGCTTAGCATTAAGTATCGCGCATTTTACTCTGTTATATACCTGCAATGCACATTACTCTTGCTGGCCAAAGACAAAGACAAAGACACAGTGAGAAGCAGAAGAAAACAGGTTTTCGACCAAAGACAAAAACACAAGCAGGGCCCCCTGTCGACCGAGCAAACACAATGGCAGGAGGGCGGATCTCCTTGCCGTTGTTGCTTAAACAAGGGCAGGGGTGCAGACCCTCCCTACCGGCCGAGCACACACAACGGGGGGGAGGGGCGGGATCCCCTTGCCATTGTTACTTAAATAAGGGCAAGGGGGTTTCGCCTCCTGCTAGAAAATACCAACGGCAGGAGGGCTCTGCCCCTTGCCGGCTGAGCAAACACAACGGCAGGGGGGCAGATCCCTCTACTGTTGTTGCTTAAACACAACGGCAGGGGGGCGAACCCCTGTCTACCGAGGGAAAAAGAAGGGCAGGGGCAGAGCCCCTGCCGAAGTAACCCCTACGATGGCAGGGGCATCACCCCTGTCGATCGAAATGAAAGAGTGATATAGAGATGGGGGCAGAGGCATCACCCCTATCTGCAAATCCAAAGGCGGCAGGGGCCTTGCCCCTGCCCATCGGAAAAGACATAAAGGGCAGAGGCGCTGCCCTTGCCCTGTTGTCAGAAAAATGATGTTGAGAAACTATGTTTTGATGATACATGATAAATATGATATGCTTTCATGATGCATATATATAATACATGATAAATACATGATATGCTTTCATGAGATATGATAAATATGATATGCTTTCATATGTGAAACTGAATATGTTATATTATGACTGGATATGATGTGCTATGTATTTAACGAGTATTTGATGCAAGGTTATTTCACTTAAGAAGAGTGAAGACAACTTGATCAAGTGCAACTATTTGATGCAATCATACTACTTTGAAGAAAAAGCTTGATAGGTCATACATTCATAAAGATTATCCAAGAAGATCGGCTACCTCAAGATGAAGATTTTTTTCTTCTTTAGAGTCATATGTAACAGAACCTTCAGAAGCATGCATATTTCATATTAGACTATATGCTTTGAAATCATACAAGCCATTTATTTACAAAAAGTTAAGCTTTCATAAAAGGATACGTTATGTATATTGTAGCATTTCAAAAACACCTTTTTGAAACAAATCATTGTACTTCCTACAAGCATTTATGAAAAAGACATTTTGACAAGATATAATAGCTCATGATTTCAAAAGCATTAATTGTACTTTCTTACAAGCATTTATGAAAAAGTCATTTTGACAAGATATAATAGCTCATGATTTCAAAAGCATTAATTGTACTTTCTTACAAGCATTTATGAAAAAGACATTTTGACAAGATATAAAAGCTAATGATTTTAAATATGAAAGAAAAAGACAAAATGAATTAATTCATAATACACAAACATTTACGTAAGAAATTTTGGTTCATAATACATAAGCATTTATGTAAGAAAAGACAAATTATGAAAAGATGTATTGGTTCATAATACATAAGCATTTATGAAGAAAAGACAAAATGTGAAAAGATGTATTGGTTCATAATACATAAGCATTTATGTAAGAAAAGACAAAATGTGAAAAGATGTATTGATTCATAATACATAAGCATTTATGTAAGAAAAGACAAAATGCATTAGTTCATAATACACAAATTTTTACGTAAGAAATTTTGGTTCATAATATATAAACATTTATGTAAGAAAAGACAAATTATGAAAAGATAATACACAAGCATTTATTTGAGAAATGACTATTTGTAATATAAGTATTACTCAAGCATTTAGTGTACTTCACAACCATTCATTTTAGAATTGACGATTTGAGAAAATAAATATTATTTTATTAAAATAAGAAATGACCATTTTTTTCTGTAAGCATTAAATGCCACCTCAAAAAGCATTTGAGAAATGACTATCTATTTATAAATAAAACCCATACTCAAGAATGTCGACTTACTTAAAGTCATCATTCCTTCTGTAAACATTAAATGCTATTCAAAAAAGCTTTTAAAAAATGACCATTTATAAATAAAGTACTCAACAAACATTTATCACACTTACATACATTTATTATAAGTGACGACTTGTAAGAAAAATATTAATATACTAATATTCATTAAATTGAGTAAAGACAAAATTACATGATAGAATATATTTCAACGTTCAATGTACTACAAACCATTAAATTGAGTAAAGACAAAACTACATGATAAACTACACTTCAACGTTCAAAAATACTACAGAACATTTATTATGAGAAAAGACCTAATACAAAGAATAACTCATTTAAAATACACCAACGAATAGTCTACTCCAAAAATGCTTCGTATGGAAAGAAGACTTTTTGAAAAAGCAATATAGTACACTTATCTTTTTCACACTAAGTTATTTTTGAAATGACCTGACTTCTCATATCCCAAAAGGACAATCATTTCAAAAAGACAACGACTAGTTTTCTAAAGACTATATATATACAAACACAACAGTGTGAATAGACAAGCAAGCTTTCAACGAGAAAAATTCCTGCTCGACACTCTGAGAAAAGAGCTTAGAAAAAGAAAGAGAAAAAGTCAAGAAAAGCTCTCAGAAAAATACAAGAGTGTGTAAGAAAAGAAAAAGATCATTATGAGAATCTTCATACGTGCATTCATACTCTGCATATCATTCTGAAGGTTCTGTAGGAAAGTGTTGTAACTTTCTGATTTCTGATTGTATCCCTTCTCTGTTGAGAGAAGTAGACCTCTGTGAAAGAGGGTGTTTTCCTTCTCTGTTGAGAGAAGTAGACCTCTGAGGAAGAGAGTGTTTTTCTTCTCTGTTGAGAGAAGTAGACCTCTGAGGAAGAGGGTGTTGTACTATTTATCTGGTAACTCAGATGTTATAGTGGAAGGCTCAAGTGTTTTACTTGGGGACTGGATATAGGTCAGTAACTCGGCTGAACCAGTATAAATCCTGTGTTTATTGTGTTGTGCCTTATTGCCTTATTTTTTATTTTATCGATCTACATCGTATTTCACTATTCACCCCCCCTCTAGTGGAATTTCAAATGAGTGGCAAGGGCCGAAGCCTCTACGTGACTGAGTGGGGGTAGGAAGGGCCTTGCTCTGCCTGCCTATCATAGGGGGGAAAGGCAAGGGGCAAAAGCCCCTACCGACAAGGGACACATGGCAGGGGCATCGCCCCTACCAAAAAGTGACAGGCGTCAGGGGGAATCACCCTGGTTGACCTGCCGAAAAAGGAAGGAACAAAGAGGGAGAAGACAACTCGGGGTAGCGTTTACCTGTGAGAGAGGTAGGAGGGTCTCATCGCTGGAACTCACAGGAACGAGCGACAGAAAGGGTGTTCTTGTAGTCACCGACATCGGGTGCCAGAACACGAGCATAAGGGAGGGAGGAAAGCAGTGACAGTGTGGTTGCCAACGTTCGATTGGTTGAAAAAGGAAGCGGGAGAGATGCAGGGTGACCGACAGTCGGTGGTCGTTGGTGGCAGCAGGGAGGAAGGAGACGGTGGTGGTGTTCGGTGGCTTCGGTCATCGACGTCTGCTCGAAGGATGGCCGGTGGAGAGGAGGATCAAGTGACGGTGGAGAAAAGGCAGTAGATCGGCGGAAGAGGGGAGAGAGAGCAGAGAAACAATTTTGCGCCCTAGATAGACCGTTTTATATCGAAAAGTAGTGACGGCTTAGCGATGTAAAAATTCCACCGCTAATTCGTCGCTAAGTTGCGATGGAGTTTCAGACTGAATTTTTCCTTCGCTAATCCATCGTTAATTAGTGATGGATTAGCGGCAAAACTTTTCCTTCGCTAATTAGTGACTGATTTTGCGATGAGAATATTTCGTTGCTAATTTTTTATTTTAATGACGGATAGTTTTTTCTCGCTAATTCGTCGCCAATTTGAGACAGAAAAAATCTATTACAAATTTTCGTCGCTACTTAGCATTTTTCTTGTAGTGTCATTAGAGCTTGGATTCCACTGCTACCTTTATAAACAACCAACTACAATCCCCTTAAAAATTCCTAAACAATTGAAAAGTGAAAGTTTGTTATTAGGTCAAATAAGATCAGCATTTCTTTTAAAAGTAAATCAAGCAACGGGCCTAACCAAGGTTGTCAAACTAGGAAGAGGAAGTGGGAAACAATAGGCATTTTGAAATTTATAGGAATTTGAAAGTAAAATATAAATAAAAAATGAAGCAATATGGTAACTGAATAAGAATCCAACAAAAAACAAATAAAACCTAAAATAAAATTTGATTAATCTTATATTTCATGATTTTTCAGTAAAAGAGTTAAATTTTTGTTAAAATCTAACAATGATGGTTACCAATTTAAAGAAAGTACATGAAAAGTGAGTGAAAACGTGAGAGAAAATACATGAAAAACATAAAAAGTTACGTGAGAAAAGCATATAAAAAACATGTACCATGTGTGTGGAAAGCATAAAAGAAGCGTGGGGGAATCGAGATTCCTATGAAGTTTTGGAAGCGAGGAGTATCGCGATTCCGAAGAGAGTTTTTGAAAAGTGCGCTTTCCACCTACCTAAGAAGCTTCTACAATTGTTCTACTCATGTTCTCTAGTTTTTAACGGAAATGCATGTCTCTTAGAAGAACGGAAAACCTGAGATAGCAAGACTATATGTTGTACCCCCTTCATGCTGCCAATATCTGATAAGAAACCTTCCTGCCAAAAGCAGCAATCACCATAAAGAGGCAACCAAGAAAGGCTTGATGGAATGAACATCAATAGAACGTACATTTGAGGGACAAATGATGGCACGAACACCTCTCATGGCCTTCTTTACCCATGACCCATCTTTCTCATCCCCAGCTATTGGCTTATTTTATGGTGACATGTAAAACAGTGAAAGTGATGACACAGTAACAACCATGAGAAAGAACATCACCGAGATAATGTAAACTCATGAAGTTGTCACCTCAACATAAAAGCCAAAGGAATCAACAGCTGACTGTTTATCCTTCACTCTTGCTTTTATCTGTGCTCGTTTAAGGATCAGTGACAATATCACCATCTACTTGTTTACAAAAGAGTGACAAGATTAACATACAATGCTTAGCAGAGGAAAACTGCAAAAGGAGTCTCTTTGGAAAATAAGAAAGAAACAAATTCAATATAGGAGTTTCAGAGAAAATCTGCAAAAGCAGCTTCTGTTGAAGATAAGAAGGAAACAAATGCAATAAACAGGGGAGTTTCAGAAGAGAAGGTAATATGGAATTTGAGATGGATTTGGAAGCTTTTGGTTTATCGAATGACACATTACAAAGAGAAAATTACTACTGAACTGTGTACTTTTCAATCAATTTGCCAGAGAGCAAGAAATCATCTGAGACAATTGGTGCTCTGATCCCAAGCGGCTACATTTCTCAAGAAATCAATTCACTCCAAAAGATATGAGTTTCCAAATCACAAACCTGACCAATCTCACTGTCGCTATTTGTTACCAATATGGCATCATGAGCTTCATCTGCTTATGTCCATCAAGAAAGCACGTACCCCACATCAAAGTTTTTAAAAGAGAAGCAATTGTTTTCGATTTATAACCCGAAGAGAACTCACCGGTCACAAAGACCTGGTCGTGCTGGCTCAGCCTGCCATACCTACTGTCATCATGCCAGTGGCGTGAAACTCTGAAGCTATGGACTATGCTGGGCATCGGTTTGCGCCGGTGGGGTGATGTTCATGGGAATCGAACCTTGACTGTTACTCCCACCCCACTATGCCAACCCTCCTAGGAGCAAAAGAGAAACAATTATAATTAAACTTTTCACCATTCATAATACCTGCAGATTCATCGTCCTCAGTTAGATCACGGCCCTCTTTTGAGAGCGCATCTCCTGCCCGATACCATTTTCTCAACTTGGGTCCACCTACAATAAAAAATTAAGCACCGGACAAATTTAGAATGAAAAAAAAACTTTGACATCCACTCAAGAAAACAAACTTTGAAGAATAGCAGCTAGCATTTCATGTTTCATCTCTATAAGAATAAAAGGTATCCTAAAAATCGTTTTGCTCATGGTTTCTAAGCACAAGGAGATCATGGGAAAGGAGATGGCCAAAATTCATGGTTTGATGCAAAATTCATTTCTATTGATTGGATGGATAGGATTAAATGTATGATGAAATCCATTCTATTTCAAATGATGGGATCCGTGTTCAAGATCAGAGACCTAGTCACGCTGGCTGTGCCTATCGCCGTCTCTGATCCTAATTGCAGTTTGTTTATGTAACAAAAAATAAGTCTTTTGCATTATATGGTTGCTCAAGCTGCCAAATTCTCATGAGAAATTGAAAATTTTCATACTTCCTGTGTTTTTTTATCAGCAAAGCATCAATAAAATAAATGATCTAAAGATAAGGGGAAGTTTTTTTTTGTCATGTGCGGGTATGATGTATTATTGTTAGTTGATTCAATTTAACTGACGTTTAACCTAAGTTAACAAAAAATTGTAATGTCAGGTCTCTGTTTGGTAGTTTCCAAAAAACTGGATGCCAATATCAAGAAATTTGACAGTGTCATTTTTTGAAATTAGGGCAAAGGTAAATGAAATTTAGTCCCTGATCATTTGCTTACCCAATTTTTCTCCAGTCTCTATCTCTAATCTTTAATATCATAAAATCAAAAGCAAGGATAGTCAAAGCAAAAAATTTTGATTATTCATGACTTTCTTTTAATGACATTCACATCAAGTGATCTTTAACTGTCAATGCCAATTTTGTTTGGATAGTATAATTTTTTTCTCAAAAAATAGTGTTACTTATATGGCAATCTTGTAAATGTTATCAAAATAAAAAATAGTCACAATCAAAGGCCTCCCATCTCCACTATAAATATGGAATCTCATATTGATCTTAAATACTTACCATGTAATTAGCTCTCTCCTTATCCATAACTAAGCAAATCTTATGTTAACCTTAAATAATTAACATGTAATTAAATTGCCCTTTTTTATTCAGGACCTAAAAACTGATTGTCATTAAGTTTTTGTTGGCTGTTATCAAGAAAGCTTTTATTAAGGTCTTTACGTTTTGCAAAAGATATACAAAAGGTTTTTCTAAGATGTTTTAAATAAACAATGTATCATTTTTGTACATCTCAATTTTTTTTTTTTTTACCATTTTAGATATCTTGTGGGGCCCGGCCATATAAGGCGGACCACGATCTAGTGATAAAAACACGTGGATGACATAAATTTCTAAAACGACCTAACTTTTACCTGAAATTCCAGGTCAAGGACGCTGTCTTTTATAAAATTCTAGACTCACTCCTAGGTTTTCTTAACAATCGTCCAATGAAAGACATGTTGCAACTTACCATTACCCTTCACCGGGGTGGTTACCCACGTGGTCGGGGTCCTGTGTCAAGCTGAAAGCCCAGGATCAAATCACAATGGTGCATGGGGCTTGCCGGTGCTTTATCATGAGTGGGTCATGTAAGGTTGGGTGGTCCTATCCCCGACCCGAAGTGACAGCCCGTTCTTGATGAGGGTTTTCCTTGGTCATAAAAAAACTTACCTTACCCTTAGTTAGTTAACCTGTTTTGAATATTTTAAAATACCCCAAATACCCATCTAACCTTCTCTTTCAAAATCTCAATTTTCTTCCCACTTCCTTCCTTTGTCCATGGATGCATGCAACTCACACTCATCTTCATGTTCCCTCATATTCAATTTATCTTTATTAGATTAGTTGGATTTGATTTAGGGTCAGTTTGTTTTTTGTTTTTTTGGAAAGGCAAGCTGAGGTTAGACAGACCCCCACCAGTTATTATTCAAAGTACCACTGGGTTTTGAACCTGCAACCTCTCACAAGACCTGCACTGACAGCTCCTACCAACCATGCGACGCCCCCATTGGTTTAGGGCCAGTTTGTTTTGTTTCAATGAAAGTTTGTCTTTTCATGAGAAAGCACACGAGTTTTTAAAAAAAACTTGTCGGTGTTGCTTTCCAGTAAAAATTCATTGACATGGAGATGTGATTGGATTTTCACACAAGACAATAGAAAAACTGTATGTTTGTTTCATGCAACTTTTATAGGAAATTATTGAGGTGGCAGTCTTTTTTTTCTTATCTCACCATTAATAAAACAAATATCAAATCATCATAGTGAGAAAGTTCCATGCTAACACAAGTGAACTCCAGTTTTTCTCACCACCTAACACTTTTCATGTGAATCCTTCCCTACCTCTCGTTACAAAAACATTCTCATAGAAAGGTTGAGCTGGCAGGATTTTTAGAAATCGTTCCCCTTCTTATGAAAAGGCTGTTCCCTTCCACAAGAATAAACAGGCATGTAAATGGATTTACCATTTGTTTTGTTTTTTGTTTCACTTATAATGGAAATTGCCCCAACTTTCCTGTGGACTTTCTACATTAAAAAGGAGTGAAACAAACAGGCCTGCTGTTTGACTTGTATGTGATTTTCTAATTTTCTTGTAACTTGACTTAACTCACACATCATCTTCTTGTCACATTTAGCAACTTGAGATAGAGATATATTATTTATATTACACATTTAGCAACTTTTGTAGACTTGATTTTGAAATAAACACTACTATAATGCTCAACTCATTCTAAATTGGATATGAGAAAACTGGAGTCTTTGTTTTAGATCTGATCCAAACCTGAATATCTGCTATCCAATATCAAAAACATGGGTTTGAACCTATTTTTGAAGATTGTTTCTATTTTCACAACCAAATCCAACTTAGATTTCACAATAAAGTTTCAAATCCTGTTTGAAAATGAGACCTTGTGATACTGGATTCACTGAAGATTAACTAAACCTATTGCTTTTCAAGTAAAAAAATGGGTCAAATTAGACCTAATTCTGACCCTACTTCGAGTATAATGATTATCTAGTTCCAACTTAGATTCAAATAAACTTAAATGTATTTGTTATAGATCTATCCAAATTGGTACATATGTTATTCATTATCAAGGTTGCCAAGAAGGGAAACAAAAAAACTGAAATGAATTGAGAAACAGAAATGGGAAGCATGACCTTTTAGGTTCATGTGAAATGAGAATGAACAATTTTGATTTTTCAAAATGTTCATTTTTTTTTTCTAATTAGACCTTATGGATATGATCATGTTTAGTAGGAACTGACTTTTGCATCATCCAAATATGACATGTGAGTAGGTTTTATAAGGCTTCAAACATTAAAAATCACAACTGTAACGATGGGAGGAACCTCTCTCTCTCTTCTCCCCCCCCCCCACATATATATGGAAGCAGATCAGGTCATGCTGAACATGAGCGTTTTTGCTCATGCCGACATCGTGGCCGTCTGTTTGCATTTTGGATGAATGCCACATGGTTTTGTTGACTTTGAGCTTTTTAAAATGCAAATCGGATGGCCAGGATGTCGGCATGAGCAAAAACGCTCATGTTCAGCATGACCTGATCTGCTTATATATATGGTAAAAGTACAAATATTTGTAATATGCATGAAAAATATCATAAGTTTGTATAAACTTTACTTCTTTACTAGTTTTATGATAGTAAAAAAAATATTTAAATTTAATTCTTTCATAAAATATATGTTTGCATTGGCTGCAACAGTAAAATGATCACATATTGATTATTCTTTATATTAACAACTGCATAATTGGGTTACTTCTAATAAAATAATAAAAAATAAAAAAATTATATGCAACATATGGTTTTTATTATTTAGATAGAAATAGATTCAAGAAATTAGGTAAAAATAATTTTGTTACATTAAGTTTTGAGATTTCTCTATTTCATCAATACATTACATGTTTTTTAATATTACAAATGTGTAAAAAAATCAGTTTTTTCTAAAGAAATATTTAAATATTTTAAATAACATGTGTATCGCAACTTTTTATTGGAAAAGAATTTTCTTAATTATTTAAAAGAACCATATGGGAAATATGTTTACCAAACAAAGGAAATGAGTTCCCCATATAGATTAAGTAGTAGGTTTTCCATAGGATGTGAAAAGGGTTTCTCACTCAATTGGAAACGAGTTTCTCACAAGTTTAGGAAATGTCAGGTTTCCGGTTTCAAAAATGGTTTCCCAGGAAACTGGGTTTTCGCATTTAAGTAAAGTTCTTGGTAACTTTGTTTATTATCAAAATATGTTAGATACGATTTGATGCCAAGGAATCCTTACCCAGAACTAGACCGCTTAATGGGTCCATTCCCACTGCGAGGTAAACCCTGGGTGGGGTCACCGACACCCAAGCCCTTATTGAGCCAGCCAGTTAAACCTGGGATAAAGGGGTCAACACCTTCACCCCAAGCCTCCTGCCACTGGGGAGATCTAAATTTAATTTTTGAATAACGGTTTTGGTTTTAGTTTAGATCTAGATGTGACCAAAATATCACAATAAGGTTTTGGATCTTGTTAGCAAATGTGACCTTTATGATATTGGGTCCACTTGAAATGAGTTAAACCTACTGAATTTCAGGTAACAAAATGGGTGGCATTAGACCTAATTCTGACCCACATCTGACTTCAATGCTTATCCAGTTCCCACCTAGATCCAAATATACCCAAATATATTTGTTAACAATCTTACATAATTTTGTACATATGTTATATGCTACCAAATATGGGTTTGATTCAGTTCTGGATTTTATTTTGAAGACTGGTTCTAGTTTTAGACCTGAGTTTGACTCAGGTCTCATAACAAAGTTTCAAATCTTTTAGAAAATGAGACTGCGATATGGAATCCAAATCCACTAATAAAGAGTTGCGCCTATTGTTTTTCATGTGAAAAACAGGTCAAGTTAGCCTGATTTTGACCCAAACCAATTATAAAGCTTAGTTGGTTCCAACCTGAACCAAAATAAGCCTAAATATATCCATCATAGATTTGACCCAAATTTGAATAATTGTGATCCAAAACTAAACACATAGATAAGATCCAGTTTGACCAACGGGGGCTCCGAATGGTTGGTAGGAGCTGTCAGTGCATGTCTCCTTGTGGGGTGGGACGTTGCAGTTCAAAACGTTGAATAATAACTGGTGGGGTCTGCCTAACCCCAGCTTGCCATTCAGAAAAAAGATAAGATCCGGTTTGGAGTTTGAGTGGAAACTATAGCCCATTTCAGTCATTCGTATGTTTCTCACATCTAGGAGCAGGTGGATCCAGATTCATGAGAGGTGTAACCGGGTCAGGTCTTATCAAACTTGATTACGAATTGATTCTAAACTTAAGATCTAAACCCAACCCAATCTAATTTGGGGTCGGGTTTTATGGTTAGAAATTGTAGACCCACATGGGTTAACGGGTTTGGCTATGTATCAGGCTGAATCTTTAATAAACCCATTTTGATTCGGGTCTGAGTATGACTGAAAAAGGTAAACCCATATGGGCTAACGAGTTAGGGTATGATCAGCTGGGATCTTAACAAACTAGGTGTCTTGACATGATTGGTATTTTAAATCTAACTAGTGGCCAATAAAAAAACATATATAAATCAATGGAATCAACTATTCATTAAGAATATTATATGCTCATAAATAAACTATGACGTCAATGATATATTATATTCAAAACGTATCAAATTCAACGAATCCTTGAATACTATTATTTAGAATTGGGATTCAATTCAACTCAACAAATTCAATGACAAAAAAGGTAATAAGAACTATATGCAAAAACAAAAATTAAAGTTTCATTATTAAAAGATAATGCATATTAATTTCAAGTTTGTCAGTATCTTTAAATATTTAATTGATTATATAACATAATATTTACCAATTATTCTAGTTATTTCTTCTTACTTCTTTATTCTCTTTTTCCGCTTCTTCCATTAATCTAATAGTAGACCCAGTTTCAACAAAATATGTTCAGGTTAGTTCACATATAAAACGGGTTTGGGCACATAATAGGTTTGGGTTCGAGTCAGTTTAAGAATAAAACCTGTTTAGATACATAATCGGGTCTGGTTCGAGTCAATTGAGTTTTACAATATGGGGAACTGTTTAAGTTAGGTATAAAAGTAGTTCGAGTTTAAATGGGTTTGAGTCTTCGTTTGCAAAACCCATGACTTATTTTCATTACCACTCTATATTTTGAACTCAAACCAAACCCATGGGTCTAATAAAATCAAGGTCGGGTATAATCTGTTTGGGATGTCAGGTCGGGTTAGATATACCCGACCCAGTTACACCCCTATGATTCAAAGAAGGTATTTAGGTATTTTTATATGTTTTAAAAGAGAAATCATGTATTTCTGAGTAAAGCTAAAATAAGAAACACACCACTCGCCTGATGGTCCGAACTTAAGGTCAGTGTGGGGTTGTTTGATTGTGTGTCCGGTGCATCGCGCGGGATGCCATAGCCGATTGAATCACATTTTTTAACAAACGTGGGATGCAGCGGAACACCGTCCACATGTCCAGCTTTGTGGGTAAACAGTATTCCACCCCCTTATGAAATGAACAAGAATAGGAGGAACACAATTAAAAAAACAAGCATGCCTTGATGGGGGACACCTTTGCCTTCCATCTCTTTTCTCAAACAGTGCATCTTCGGGGGAGAACATATAACCTGCTTCGCTCTCTCTTTATATATATATATATATATATATATATATATATATATATATATATATATATATATATATATATATATATATATCTTGTTCTGCACTCTCTCATCCCCTCCGTCAGCTCATCAGCTAGAGCTACAGCGACCTCATCCACTTTGCCCACTCCATCTTCCTCACTAAGGCCTCATCTCAATCCATATCGTATTCGAGGGTGCATCAATCCGCGAGCAGATTTTAAATCCATTAATTGATCGGTTCAAATGATTTCTATTCTTTTGCATGCACATGCTTCATGTGAATCTGATCCCATTTGATCCCTGAGTTTCTCTTGATATTCTTGTGAAAATCCACTTGAACATGCATGTGGATAAACATATAGCACCTCTCTCTCTTGGAATGTTGTGATCATGAACCTCCATGTGCAAAAATGCTATAGATAAAATGATTGGTTTTCTTGCCTAACTTTCGTACCTGCACAGTTCAAATATTCATGCAATTGAAATTTTAAGTGTGTTTCTTGTTCCTCTCTACCACAAATGGATTGGATCGCGATCTTGGCTGTCTACATCGTCCTCATCCACAAATGATTACATCTTTGGTTCTCTTTGTTTAGGAAGCTGTCCATGAGCGAATAGGTATTTTCATGTTGTTATGTAAATTTGGCTCTTTAGATGCGTTGGCACGATGGATTTGATTAAAAATGACCCTTAGATCATGTTTTTTATTAAAAATTATTTTTTTTTAAATCATGAATATTTATGAAAATCTTAGATCTTTAATCTTTTATAAAAACCTATATGTACGTTGGAATCAGACAATCCAAGACTTTCTTATGCACGTAAAACACATCTATACAATCAGATTTAAGGACAACATAAAAACAATTCTGGTAGGTTGGCATTAGGTCAGAAAAGTGACAAGCAATTACCACCTATATATATATATATATATATTATATATATATATATAACTGAACATATTAGGCCCTATTTTTCATTGTCCCATAGTTTTTAAGTATTTTATGATAGATTTGAATCGTTAGATGTGTTTATCATGCTCAATTTAGTGGGAATCAACTTTTGGGTCATGTTTTTCGATGAAAAAACATATTTTTTTGAACAAAAAAAATGGGTACCTTTATAGCTATTGATTTTGGATAACTGAAAAAACCTATATATAGGTCAAATTTGGGTGATCCAAAAGCTGGTTTCCGCTATACAAAACCTATAGATCACATCTACGATGTGAGAAAAAATACTTAAAACTATGATTTTTGAAGGAGCCTAATGAGACCTAACTAAAAAAAGGAGCCTAAGGAACGCATTACTCTCTCTCTCACTATATATATATATATATATATATATATATATATATATATATATATATATATATATATATATATAATTACTAGAATAAGAGAACTGGAAATATGGCCATTTTCAACTACTTGGATGTGCTTGGCATGATGAATTTGCTAGGAATCAATCATTTTTTATGAAAAATATGATTTTTGAATGCTTGAATATTTATGAAGAATATGAGCCTTAAAAAAATCTCATTTATGCATCAAAATCGGATTATTCAAGGGCATGTTCTTATGAAACCAAGCATGGATCGGAGGAGAAAAAGGGAGCCCTCTGCTGTCGAAGGAAGGAAAGGAGGAGAAGGAAGAAGGGAGGAGGGAGGAGTTAACTGTCGGATGGACGGTAGACTGCCTCCCCTCCTGCTATGGCATGATTCAGTGGAATCTTTTCTCGAATTATGATTTTCTTATCTGTAAAGGAGTAACTGTGTGTGTGTTTTAGTTCGTTGAATTGAAAGCATGTCCTGTCTGATATCATGTTTTGTTTTGTGAATTTCATATAGTGTAAAATCGGCATTCTGGGAGAAAAAGAATAAGACTTATAATTGAAAAAAAAAAACTGACATTTTCTTCATATGCTTCATGGAATGTGCATGCTCTAGACTTCTTAAACTGAAAGTGATGAAATATCCAATGTGGCTGTGAAGTTTGTATTCTTTTTTATATTGACATCTTGATAGTTGATGGTGAGGTGAAATTTCTTATCTGGGTAGGTTTATTTATTGGTTTAGAAAATTGCACGTCGAATGATCTGACGACGTTTTACAAATTTAAGGCAGTTCAGACGGATTCTTGTGCAATCCATAATCCAGAGTCCTAGAAAGCTAGAAAGCGCTTTTCATCCCTCTCTCCTGTCCATATTGTCCGCGCCGAGCATAAAACAAACGTCAGACTTCGGAACATAGCATCCGGTCCAAACAAATGTTGAACTTGGTACAGTTATGAGTTATTTTAGTTTTGTTCTATAATTTCATGGACAAGTTATCAAACATGACCTTAGGTTCACTTTTATTTGACCATTGTGAGAAAATTTTAAGAACTAATCAGAGATTTCATAAAAGATTCCGCTAAAAGGTGGAATTTCATGTAAAATGTGGTTCGTAGAAGCAACTTACCTCATTCTCTAATACAGCCTTTTGTTCCTTCCCAGAATAGTAGAATGACATCTTCCACTTTGTCGATCGCCGCATTGGAGAGAGAGAGAGAGAGAGAGATGCAGGAAATTGGGGAGGGGTTTCCCCATCCCCATCCTCAGTGTTTCAGGTAAATTTCCTTTCCCCGCCCTGCCCTCTCCCTACTGGATGCTTCCTCTCCCCACACCAAATTTATAAATTTAGGTCTTTTGGATTCATGGCTCTAGGGTTCTTGGTTTCTTTGTGCCTTCTATGCTTCTTTTGATTATGTGATTTGATGTCTTTCTGATGGTTGATGTTGATTTCTTCATTCTCAGTTTCTTCAATTGATGATTTCTCTCTGTTATTTCGCTTCTGTTTATGAGATTTTTGGGGTAGTGCGTGTTTGGGTTTTGAGGGGGAGTGCTTAATTACGGAGGAAACTTCTTGAGTGTAAAATTGTAGTAATAATGGTAATTTTGTTTTTTCATTTTCTTCCATTTTGTTTTTCTTTGCAGTTAAGAATAGCAACAATTCTGTTGGTGGTGATTTGTGGTTCTTCTGAAACTGATTTGATCATTACTTTTTTCCCTATTATGTAGAGTCTTTCTTTTCTCCTTCCCGGCCGCGTCGGTTTTCTGCTATTTATCACCATCTCTGGAGTTTGATTGTTGATGTTTATTTGTGGGCAGGTGTTATCAAATGGGTGGGATCGAATGAGCACATGTATCCCTACCGTACTACACTTTTGGATTCTTAAAAACTTGATATTTTTTGCTACCAAAGTACCAAATCTTCGATTGATTGATCTGTTTCAGAGATCAGAAGGGTAGTGGTGCAGCTGTTGGAGTGGCGGTCGGATTAAATTGTGAAGTAATTGATATGGGACAATTTTTGAGCTTGGCTGGAAGCAAGAACTCTGCCATGGATTTCTGCATGATGCCTCAGGCAGAGCCGAACAAGAGGCGCAGGGTGTCTTCCGGCGAGATGGATGAGAACCCCAGGCTGATTCCTAGCCTGCCCGATGAGATATCGCTTCAGATTCTTGCGAGGTTGCCTCGTATGTGCTACTTGAGTATGAGATTGGTTTCTCAGAGTTGGAGCGCTGCCCTCACCGGCAATGAAATTTACAGTCTGAGGAAGGAGCTTGGCACCACCGAAGAGTGGTTGTATATACTGACCAAGGTTGATGAGGATAAGCTTTCATGGCATGCCTTGGACCCATTGTCTGGAAAATGGCAAAGGTTGCCTCCCATGCCGGAAGTGAATTATGAAGATGACTCTAAGAAGGTTTTCTCTGGTCTGCGAGCATGGAGCGTTGTGGGTTCTAGCCTGAGGATTGCAGATGTCATCAAAGGATGGCTTGGAAGGAAGGATTCTTTGGAGAAGATGCCCTTTTGCGGTTGTTCAATTGGGGCTGTTGATGGTTGCCTCTACGTGTTGGGTGGGTTCTCACGTGCATCGGCAATGCGATGCGTTTGGCGCTACGATCCATGTGTGAATGCATGGAGTGAAGTGAGTTCGATGATGGTTGGAAGGGCTTACTGTAAGACTGGTCTGTTAAACAACAAGCTTTATGTTGTGGGGGGAGTGAGCAGGGGCAGAGGGGGGCTGACTCCTCTTCAATCTGCTGAAGTTTTTGACCCGAAAACAGAAACTTGGACGCAAGTCCCAAGCATGCCATTTTCTAGAGCTCAGGTGTTGCCAACTGCATTTTTGGCGGACATGCTGAAGCCTATTGCGACTGGAATGACTTCTTATAGGGGAAGGTTATGTGTGCCCCAGAGTTTATACTCTTGGCCTTTCTTTGTGGATGTTGGCGGTGAGATTTTTGATCCAGAAACAAACTCATGGATCGAGATGCCAACTGGAATGGGAGAGGGATGGCCTGCTAGGCAGGCAGGGACTAAATTGAGTGTTGTAGTGGATGGAGAGCTGTATGCATTGGATCCTTCAAGTTCCTTGGACAGTGGCAGGATCAAAATATATGATCACCAAGAGGATGCTTGGAAGGTGGTCTTGGGGAGAGTTCCTGTCCTCGATTTCACTGATTCTGAATCTCCATATTTGCTTGCTGGCTTTCTTGGTAAGCTCCATGTTATCACAAAGGATGCCAACTATGATATTGCTATCCTGCAGGCTGATCTACAGAAGAAGCTCTGTAGTTCATGCTCGTCAACTTCTTCTTCACTATCCAATCCCTCTGATGCTCCAGAGTCATCGCTTGAACCAGGGGCAGAAGTATGGTTAACTGTTGCCAGTAAGAATTTTGGTTCTGCTGAGCTGGTTAGCTGTCAGGTGTTAGATATCTAAGCTATTTCTTTAGCAACATATAACATCTTCTTTTAAAAGAGGGTGTGCAATACCAGATATTTTGGCATTTATAGATTGCATCTCAATGATTAGGAGGTTTGTGTCAAGAACACATAAATGATAAATATGTATTGATAAATGGATAAACGAGTCTTGCGTGTAAGTCCTTTGTTGGGAATCATCATTGATAGGAGATTACCCAGCATTGCTGAAAAATATGTTGCCTTTTCAAAAAGTTTGTAGCTTTATCATCCTAGATGCTATGTATCTTTTTCTGTAAAAATGGCAATGCATATTTATAATCTATTATTTCTCAATTATGAAGATGGTTACCTTGTTTTTGTGCATATGTTTGTGGCTGTTGTTGCATAGGTGTGTGAGACGACTGCTTGTGGCTCGTCCCTTTGTTGTCTGTTCTCTAGAATATCATGGATTTTTCTTTACTTTCTGCTAATATGCAGATCACACATGATAACTATATAGCTTTTTATGACTGTTCAGATTTGCTTGATATCCATGATGTGGCATCTGCATCTGAGATGCGAGAATGTGTGGTTTTAGTAACTTAATGTATGTTCTGAAAGTGCATTTTTGTGAATTCATGCTCAAGTTATTGGACTTGAAAATGACCCTTCAAGTAAATCTCCTTTGAAGTTTTCTTTTTTTAAAGGCAAACTTGGGTTAGGCAGACCCCTACCAGTTATACAACTATACCATTGAACCTGCAATGTCCCAACACAAGGTGACGTGCACTAGCTGCTCCCACCAAACGCGCCCCCCCCCCCCCCCCTGTTGGTAAATTGCTTCACTAAATTTGGAACAAGAACATCTGTGCAATAATATCGTCTTTCTATTTCTTTAAGTAGGCTAAAATTCAATGATTATATTATGATCGAGAAAATCCGGATGGTGGTCCTATGCACCCTTTTCTAGGTGCATACTAAATTTTATCATCATTATGCTGCGAAGATTGTCTGTACTGTCTAGCATGGAAAGCTGGAGAGTGTGGGTTTAGCTATGGATTAACAGTATGTTGTCAATCTAAAATTCTCTGTTTTCAGGCACATGGAAGCAAGTTTTCCTGGTTTTCTGTGAACCATGAAATTCATATGTAAGGTGTGAAACCTACATCCACATATTCTCATTATATGATGAGAAGCCACCCTACTAGAAAAGCAGGTATGGAACCCAGCCATGATAATCTTGGGGCTTGCCTTGGTCGAGTGAGTTTGCGTAATTACGTGTGTTGAATGGTTCCCATAGTCCCTTAATTTGACCAACTCTCATGCTGAACTTTCTTGCAGCGCAGACACAAATATCGGTGGTAATTGGAATTGATTATGACAAATTCATAAAATGTAACATGGCAATAAAATCTTGACAAATTCAGTTTCTCACCCATTTTGAATACATCATGATTTTATTGCATTACGATGCTTATACTTCTAATAATTTTGTTTTTTCTTCTTTTCATATATTTATACTTTTGTTTATTGTTAAATTTATCGCTGTTTCTATTGTTTTTTGGATCAAACAATTTATTTTTTCTAATATATGATTTTTTTTGGTCGATAAAATCTTGGTAATAAGATATGTGAGTATGGTTGGTATTCATTTCTTTTCTGCATTAGGTAAAGCCTATAATCCAGATGAGTTTTACTACTAATGAAAATTGCGTGTCCAACTTGATGTCTATGGTGAGAGCTGATAGGTATGTTGTAATCTTTTTGTTAGTGCATTTCTATTTTTTTCTACAGAAGGATGGTTAGTTATGTCAGCGTCGTATGTAAAAGACAAAGGATATAGTAGATAGGAAGCTGAATTCTTAGTTGTAGAGATCAAGACGTATTACAATTTCTTTTTCTGATTTTTATTTTTCTGGAGAGAACAATTTCTTTTTCTGATTTACGATTTTTTTTTTTGCTGAGAAAATCTTAGTGATGAGATTTGTGATCATGGTTTGTTTTCGTTTTCTTTTCTAATTGATCCTTGCTTATTAATTGAATTATTATTTTCATCTCTCTCATCTTTGTGAAAAAAAAAATTAAAAGAATCTCTTACCTCTTCCAGTAGTAGCACCAAAAGTTTCAAATGGCAGAAAAAAAACATCTTCCAGTATTTCGTTAGAAATTGAATTTTTATTTCTTACGTTTCTTTTCCAAATATAAGCTGAAATGGATAGGCTAAAAACAACTAAAAAGTTTTATGTAAAAAGACTAAAATAGTAAAAAAATATAAATAGGACTGCTTTTGCTTGCATACAGCAAAAAAAGTGCAAGCATCATGATAAAATCATAATATTTTAAACATAAGAACGGTCATGATATTTTCAAAATATGGTGATATTTTGACCGTTTAAAACTGCAGAAAAAATATCATATGATATTTGGTGATATTTTTAGAAAATCTTGCATGTGTACATAAGAAGAAGCAGCAATATGAAGCCTACTACGACTCTTACCTCATCTGGTAGGGCCGACTTGTGAATGTCACTAAGTTGATGGGTGGTGCCCAAGCTGGGTGTACTCTGCAGGGAAGGCCTCAAGGATTTTGATTTTACGGACAAGGGGCCAGCCAATGTGTGGGTGGTGATGAGGAGGGTTTTCCCTTGGATTATCCACAAAAGAGCAGCAATATGAAAGCTGACATTGTGACATTGCGAGTAGGGGTGTCAACGGATTGGGTTTGGTTTGAACTCATGTGAAACCAGACCCATACCTGATTTGAGATGATGGTATCAAGTTAGAACTAGGGTCAAATCCGGCCCACCATAACCTTTCCCGAATCTATAAGGACCTGAACCATACTCGGTAAAATAATATTTTGTCTTTTTTACATTGAAAAATTGCAGATCTTAATATACTAATCTCTCACTCAGGTTCTAATAGGATGTTCTCATTTATCATCAAACCGTGACTCTATAAGGTTTGGTACGGGTCAAACCTGACCCATTGACACCCCTGGTTGGGAAAAAGATAAGCAAGCCCACCAGCTTGAGCAACGCCTCAGTCATGCATTTTTTTAAGCAAGTGCATGTGATTCTATTGAAGTCCTCTGCAACCAAATAGCCGTAACTCCGAAACAGATGCTCCTTGGAGATGACTGTCCAGCCAAGCCAGCAATCTTGGAGAAAAGAATGAAATCTCAATTTCAGCCCTGTATATAAACAGAGATAACCTTTTTGCCATACTTAGGGGACAGAGGACCTTGCAAGTTGCAATCTGCAATAAACAGTTAAGCCATATTTGAGGATAACAGGATCAAATATATCATCATTAGAACATGCAAACATGGTAATCATTGGGTTTAGTAAATCTCAACTGATAGAGGAAAAGGTGTTAAAAAAAAATTAAGTGTGCCACCAAGTACTTTGCTCATCTGGTGGGTGCCACTTGTGAATGTCATCAAGTTAATAAGACTTTAAGAGTTCAAAACCCATGGGGCCGTCCCTTGCTGCAAAGTTGAAGCGTGGCCCACTTACTGTTGGGCAGGAAGGACCTCTAGGGTTTTAGCAACCAGCCGCCTGCCAATGTGTAGTTAATGATGGAGAGTTTTCCCTTGGTCCCATACACAATAAATATATTGTGTATAATGAATTGGTATTGCTTTTCTTAGTGGTGTAACTTGGTCAGGTTGGGTTGAGCCCTATAAAACCCTATTCCGAACCAGGTCTAAAAGTTAGACCCAAACCCAACTCATTCATTTTTAGGTTTGAATTAGGTCATGAGTGGACCTAATTTTAATGGGCTTTAAGATTCCAAACTGAACCTGATTAATTTTGATCCAGGTCCAGGTTTGGGTTGGGGTATGATTGAAAAGTATAGATCCATATGGGTTAACGGGTTTGGTTATATCGGTTCAGGTCTTCAAGGGTTCTTGTCTGAGCTGAGTCTTGTATGATTGGTATTGTAGACCTAGTTGCACCACAGGAAGAATTAAAAATATGTAAATTGATAGCAAACAATAGATTAAGAAACCAAACAAAATGATCATAAAGTGGTACTTTGCTCCCAAGTTTAGCAACAGTTGCACTAGGGGTTGTAGATTCTGTAGAAACCCTCTTCACACACCAACAGTTTTTTTTTTTCGAGAGAGAGAACCACCAAAATTAGGTTAATTCATTCCTTAGCTACTTAAATTTTAAGGAAGTTACCATCAAAAGGAAACTTATAATGAAAATACGAAACCAATTGAAAATAAAATGAGACAAAAATGACATGTTTTCTATCTTACACTTTTTTAAAATCTGCCTGATGTTCGAAATCGCAAATATCCGATATTAAAAGGACCAATTTAACCTTTGCATGAGTGGATTTTATCTAGATATAAGAAATTTCTCTAAAATATGTGCCCAAGTATTGCATTTAAGATAAAAAACAAGAATCCTAAAGGGGTTTTCAGCTTTGACTCAAAACAGAAAAGTTATAGGCCTATGTCTTAGATTTTCAACAACTGTAAAAATGTAGGTTTTTGATGCTGGATCAGAGAGATATAGATATAAAAACAATGATTGTTTTATAGAAAATATGTGAATATGTGATTTTTCTCTTAAATACGTGAATTTCTTCCTAAACTTGTGAATTTCCTCACATATATGTGGTTTTCTTTTCAAATATAAAAATTTCCTCATAAATATGTGAATTTTCTCCTAAATATATAAATTTTCTTCTAAACATGTGATTTTTTTCTTATATATGTGAATTTTCCCCCAAATATGTAATTTTTTTCTAAATATGTGATTTTTCTCTGGAATATATGAATTTCCGCCTAAATGTGTGAGTTTTCTCTCAAATATGTGAATCTCCTCTCAAATATGTAATTTTTTTTCTAAATATTTGAATTTCCTCCTAAATATACGATTTTCCTCACAGATATGCAAATTTTCTCCTAAATATGTAATTTTTCTCTCAAATATGTGAATTTTCTCCTAAACATGTGATTTTTCTTCCAAATATTTAAGAAAAAATCGTATATTTAGGAGAAATTTATATATTTGGGAAAAAATATATATATTTAAAAGGAAATTCACATATTTGAGAGAAATTTTGCATAATTATGAGAAAATATACCTATTTGAAAGCAAAATCATATATTTAAGAGAAAATTTGCACATTTGAAAAAAAAATACTCTATATAGGAGGAAAGTCGTATGTTTAGAAGAAAATTTGCATATTTATAAGGAAATTCACATATTCACATGTGTTTTACAAAATAGTCATTGTTCTTAGATTTGTATATCTTTGATTTGATGTAAAAAATCCGCATTTTTACTGTTCTTGAAAAGCTAAGACAACTGTAACTTTTTTGTTTTGGATCCGAACTGAAAACCCCTCTAGGGGTTCTCATTTTTAAGTTTCAAAATTGTAACAAAAAGCATGTTATGCATACTGAAACAATCAAATAATCTACTTCTACATGACGTTTCTCACAAATTGCTCATCAGATCAAGGTGATATTAGTGGCGTTGGAAAGCTAACACCTTGATATGTCTCTATCCTTTTTGTTGCTTTTTTGGATTTTGGGTGCAAGTGGCTGAAAAATAACATAAAATAATCAGATAGGTACAAATGCACATGTTTATCTCATGTTTTATGAATGTTGTTGATATTGTATCTTAATGTTCATTCATTGTTTTTTAGCAAATCAGGTGTTGTTGAAAAGATATTTTGGTTTAATTTCTTTGTTCTTTTATGTGTTTTTCTTAAATCCTTTATTTTATAGGTTAAAAATTAGTGGCAAAGTCTGTCAGAGATCTTCGATGCAATACTTGGGCACATATTCAGGAGAAAATTCCTATATTTGGTAGAAAATTCACATGTTTGGGAGGAAAATCATATATTTAATTGAAATTTTGCATATTTTTTTGAAAAATCATATATTTAAGAGGAAATTCACATATTTAAGAGGAAAATCACATACTTAAGAGAAAACTTGCATATTTAGGAAAATTTTTACATATTCACATATTTTTTGTAGAACAGACTTTGTTATCAGATCTATATCTCTCAAATCTTATATAAAAATATATATGATTTTATAGTTGTTGGAAAACTGAAACATAAGCTTGTAACTTTTCTGTTTTGAGTCAGAACAGAAAACCCCTCAAGGGTTCCTATTTTTGAGTTCTAAAATCATAACTAAAACATGCTCTATATATTAGAATAACCAAATAATATATCTTTTAGAGGATGTTTCTCTCAAATCGCTCATTGTTAAGACAAAAAAGTTTTACACGATAATTCAAGTACAAGATTTTGATGATGAACAATTGAATTTCAGCTAAGGCAATGAAGAAAGATGAAAAAAATTGAAGAATTTGTTGAAGAATTTGTGAAGACAAGTGTGCAAATGTAAATCTCTTTAAAAGTCTTAAATTCTTGTAAGAGCCTTACATTGATTGCATATCTTACTTGCATTTCACCTAAAAATACTTTAAAAAAACTTTTCTAAAATAACCCTTGGCAAAAATCATTTTAGAAAGCTTTTTACCCACATTTTCAGGTTTATCAATTGACCAATAGACTCATCAGTCAACCGATTTTTTTTGCGCCAGTTTTTCAAAGCAAAATGTCAACTTTCTTATTAGTCAATTGATCGACTCTTAGTCGACTGACTCGAGAGTTTGATTTTTGGAAAGTTTAACAGCAGTTCGACTGAAAATTTTCTTAGTCGACCAGACATAATGTTCGATTTCTGAAAAATTTAGCAGGAGTCGACTGAAAGTTTTTTCAGTCTACTGATGATTTTCATCAATTGACTAACTTTTCTTTAGTCGACTAAGTTTCAAAAATCAGAATTTAAATTTGTTCGGCTAGACACAGTAGTTGACTGACTTTAACTGTCAGTCTGCTAATATTTGATTTCAGTAGACTAATAACTACTCCAATCGACTAATATAATTATTTTCTAAAACTTTTAAAATGTACATCTTTTCAGTTTTTTAAACGATTTGACTGTCCAAAACTGACTTTTTGACACCCTTTTGTACCTCTAATGTATGGAATTCCTCAGCTATATCTACACTCAAAACAATTGAATTGAATTGAATCGAATCGAATTACATTGATTTGAAAGATCAAATTCTTTGTTTTTCACTTCTACTCATTCAAGTATTCGTTTTCTCACTCACTGGGTATTCTCACTCTATTTTTTCACTCTAATTCTTTATGTGAGTTAGTAAAATCATGAGTTGAGTATTTCAGCAACCTTAAAAGCCTATTTCACTCTATTTGCATTCATAAAAAAGGCTCGTAGATTGATTGTAAGTTAGTTATTTCAATTTTTCTGTAAAATGACAAAGTCTCCTTGGTTTAAAAGAAAAGTTTGCTTTCAGCACGATTGTTGTTAAAAGTGGGACCAGTTTTGGTATGTTTGATCTTGTGGTGACACAAGTGTGATAATGGAAATCTCAAGCGGGTTTTACTTGGAGATTTGATGTAGTTTGAAAGACCAAACCAAGATGAAATTCTTAGTCTTCTCAACACAAAGAAGGATGTTCTTCAGTTCGTCTTCCTCTCTTTGACGGAATAAACTATAGCTATTGGAAAGTAAGAATGACAATATTCCTATAATCCATGGATCTTGAAATTTGGAGAGTCGTTTCAGAAAAGTATCAAGCACCATCAACTGATTTCAGCCTATGGATTGATGAAGCAAAGAAGACTGCTTCACTCAACGCCAAAGTTATGAATGCACTATATTGTGTCATTGACAAAGTAAAGTTCAATCGTATCTCTCAATGTTCTACTGTAAATAAAATTTGACATACTCTTCTCGTGACTCATGAATATACGTTAAAGGTAAAAGAATCTAAAATTGTCTCTTTAGTATATAAATTTGAGTTATTTAAAATGAAGCAAAATGAGTCAATTTCTGACATGATAACTAGAATGACTGATATTACTAATACTCTCAAATCCCTTGGAAAAAAATATTCGCAAGTGAATTTAGTTAGAAAAGTTATGAGGTGTTTAACTCCTGAATGGGAGAGAAAGACTACAGCAATAGAGGAAGCCAATGATTTAAACACCTTTTCTCTTGAACATTTAGTTGGTAATTTAATGACATATGAAGTTCAACTTCAAGATACTCAAGGAGAATAATAAAAAAAGAAATCTCTTGCATTCAAAGTCACTTCAGACTCTGAAGATTCATATGAAGATGAAGATATTGCCCTTATCACTATGCAATTCAAAAGATTCATCAAAAAGGAAAGATTTCAAAGAAAGGTGAAGAAAATTGAACCATTAAATCATGATGAAGTCAAGTGTTTCAACTGTAAAAAGGCTGGACATATCAAAAAAGATTATTCTCTTCTCAAAATCAAGCCTAAGGACCAATTCAAGAAGAAAAAGGCATTTCAAGCAAGTTAGGATGAAAGTGACTCTTCTTCCGATGAAGAATCAAATAAAGAAGTCGCCAACATATGCTTTGTAATACAACAAGACTCGGTAAGTCAATTTGATTATGATGACTTATTAGAAGCTTTTAATGATTTATATGCTAAATTTAAGAGTCTAAGTTCTAAAAATAAAGAGTTAAAAATAGAACATTTGACTCTTGACTCTAAGAACAATTTATTATTTCAAGAGATGGAAGATCTCAAGAACGAAAACTTTTCTCAAGCATCTAAGGTAAAAGAAATTGGCATTAGAATCAATGTCTTACAATAAGAGATATCTAGTTTGAAAGAAAAATCTAATGATCTTCTCTCTATAGTGACTAAGTTCACTAATGGTCAAAATAATTAGATAACAAAATAGATGCTCGGTTAACAAAATAGTGACTAAGAAAAACTTCTTGGTTCTCAAAGATGTTCGGTTAATAAAACTGAATTGGATATAGTTTCTTTGATACTCAAAATAGACCAAACTATGTGGTAAAGAATCAAAGTCAAAATTCTCAATCATTGGTTCAAAGAACTCAATTTTCTAGACATATATATTATGGTAGAAACATATCACATCATGGTACTTCTAATGCATATAAGACTAGACATGATTATTCATCTTATCATTCTAGAAATGTTAAATCATTTTATGATAGAAAAAGTAATTATTCTCAAAGAAAACCAAAATCCAAATGGATTTGGGTTCCTAAGACTAACTCTCATGGACCCGAATATAAAAAGGGGTTAAATGCTTTGTCTTTCAATTTTGTTGTAGGTACATAAAATAAGAAATAAGTGGATCTTGGACAGTTGTTGTTTCAAACATATGACTGGAAGGCCGAAGTTATTTTTCACCTTTCAAAGTAAGGATAAAGGAATCATCACCTTTGGTGATAATAGTAAGAGAAAAGTAATCGGTATTGGTAATTCAAAATTTCCTTTGATAGAAAATATTCTTTTAGTAGATGGATTAATGCATAATTTGTTATCTATTAGTCAATTATGTAACAAAGGTTTTCTCATTTTTTTTTAACTTGATTTATGCTTAATTTTTGATTCTTGTTCTAAAAAGATCATCTTTAAAGGAAAAAGAAAGAGCAATGTATATGAATTTTATCTTGATGAATTACTCACCTTCAATGAAAAATGTCTTTTTGCTTCAAATGAAATTCAATAATTATAATACAAGAGACTTGGGCATGTTAACTTCAAATTAATTTCTAAGTTATCCAAGAATGATCTTATTAGAGGCCTATCTAGAATATCATATAAAAAGATTCATTTATGTGATGTTTTCCAAATGGGTAAACAAATCAAGAGTTCTTTCAAAGCAAAAGATATAGTTTCAACAAATCATCCTCTCAAACTTTTACATTTAGATCTATTTGGACCATCTAGAATTCAAAGTTTAAATGATAGTAAATATGCTTTTGTTATAGTAGATGATTATTCTCGTTTTACTTGAGCGATTTTTCTGAAAAGCAAAAATGATGCTTTTTTTGAATTTTCTAAACTTCGTAGAAGAATTACAAATGAAAAAACTACTTCTATTATTACTATTTGTAGTGATCATGGAGGAGAATTTGAAAATGAATCTTTTCTAAAGTTCTATGATTTACATGGAATTTCTCACAACTTTTTTTTCCTAGAACAGCTCCCCAAAATGGAGTTGTTGAAAGAAAGAATAGAACATTGCAAGAACCATACTTCAAGATAAAAATTTACCAAAATAATTTTGGGCTGAAGCAGTAAATACAACATGTTATATTTTAAATTGTGTTCTTATTCGACCATTTTTACATAAAAGATGTTTTGAATTGTATTATGATCATAAACTAAAGATCTCATATTTCAAAAAAAATTGGTAGTAAATGCTTCTTGTTAAATATAAAAGATAATCTTGATAAGTTTGATTCAAAATCAGACGAAGCAATATTTCTTAGATATTCTTTTAGAAGCAAAACTTATCATGTTTTCAATAAAAGAACTTCTTGCATTGAAGTATCTTTACATATTGTATTTGATGAGAATTGTGAGCAGATTGTACCTCTAAGCGAAGGAGAAGAAGTCATACCTCAAGGAGAACCTTTGATAGAAAGTGTTTCACAAGAAAACATTCCTCAAAATCTTTCACTGGTTTGAAAAGAACTTCTTAATCATCCACATAAGCAAATTATTGGAGAAATAAAGAGTGGTGTCTAAAGTAGAAGGCAATTGAAAGAATATATTACAAATTTTGCTTTCATATCAAAAATAGAACCAAAGAATATCAATGTAGCTTGTGATGATAAATTTTGGCTTTTGACCATGTCTAAAGAACTTAACCAATTCACTCAGAATGATGTATGGGATCTAGTTGATAGACCAAAGGATCATCTAGTGATTGGAATGAGATGGTTCTTTCAGAACAAGCTGGACGAGAACGGTGAAGTCATTCCAAACAAAGCAAGGCTATTTGCACAAGGCTATAACCAAGAAGAAGGCATAGATTTTGATGAAACCTTTGCACCAGTGGCTTGATTGGAGTCAATTCGAATGATGTTTGTTTTTGCTAGCTACATAAATTTTAAGTTATACAAAATTTTTGTTAAGAGTGTATTTTTAAATGGATACATCTATGAAGAAGTTTATGTAGAACAACCCCCACACTTTGAAGATGAGAAATATCCAGAAAGAGTCTACAAATTAAAAAGAGCTTTGTACGGACTAAAACAAGCACCAAGTGCATGATATGAAAGACTACGAAGTTTTCTAGAAAAAATTGGTTTTTTCATGGGTCGGGTAGACTTTACACTATTTATTAAAAATATAAAATCAGATATTCTTATTGTGCAAATTTATGTTGATGATATAATATTTGGTTCTACTAATGATTCTCTTTGCAAAAATTTTGCTAAAGCTATGCAGGAAGAGTTTGAAATGAGCTTGATGGGCGAATTGAACTACTTTCTTGGACTTCAAAAAAAGCAAACTGAAGAAGGAATCTTCATCAGCCAAGCCAAGTATACAAAAGAACTTCTTAAAAGATTTGACATGGACTCTTCTAAATCAAGAAGAAATCCAATGAGCACAATTACCTCTCTTGACAAAGATGAAAACGGTAAAACTATAAATACTAAGCTCTGTAGAGGTATGATTGGATATCTATTATACTTAACTGCTAGTCAACCTGATATAATATTTAGTGTTTGTATGTGTGCTAGATTTTAAGCTAATTTAAAGGAATCTCACTTAATTGTTGTAAAACAAATTCTTCGATACTTGAAAGATACCTCAAACTTTGGTTTATTTTACCCAAAATCATTTTCCTTCGATTTAGTTTCATATAGTGATGCAAATTTTGTTGGAAGCAAATCGGATCGCAAGAGTACTAGTGAAACTTGACACTTCTTAGAACATTCCTTAGTCTCTTGGTTTAATAAAAAGAAGAATTCAGTATCACACTCAATTACTGAAGTGGAATATATAGTGGCTAGTTTAGTATGTTCACAAGTACTATGGATAAAGCAAACATTAAGAGATTTTGGTTTGAATTATTCCATAACAACAATTTATTGTGATAATACTAGTGCTATAAATCTTTCAAAAAATCATGTACAACACTCAAAAACTAAGCATATTGAAGTGAGACATCATTTTTTATGAGATCATGTTTTAAAAGGTAATATTTCTTTAAATTTTATACCCACAAATGCACAACATGCCAACATCTTTACTAAACCACTCAAAACGAAGATTTTATGAGAATTAAAAGAGAACTAGTCATTTGTTTATTATTAGACTTATAATTTGTTTTTGAAATCTTTGTTTTACTTAAAAAAATTCAAAACTGAACTTTTTAGTCGAGTGACATTTGATGATTAGTCGACTGGTAGTTGGTTATTTAAAAAAAAAAACAGAATCGATAACTTACTTGTTTTAAAAACAAAGGACAGTCGACCCTTTTTCTTTCAAAATCCTCCATCGTGTTTCTCTCTCTCTCTCTCTCTCTCTCTCTCTCTCTCTCTCTCTCTCTCTCTCTCTCTCTCTCCTCTACAGTAACCACCCTTTTCCCCTCTTTTTTAAAAACCCTCGATGAATCGGCATCCCTCTTCCACTCGTCGAATGACGACAACATCTGCAGCGTCGAACGTCGCCACTGCAATGTCGAATTTCTCACAGCATCCCGTCCTTCACTGCGACAACGCCATCTTTGACAGGTTCCAGTTTCTTTGTCCCTTTCTTGATGACGATGTCTCGTCAGAAAACCATCTCCGGACATGCTTCTCCTTCCTCATCCACACCCACAACCAAGGCTCAACATGGATTCTCTCTTAACCTTCTTCAAAATCCTCTTTTGTATGATAGGTTTGGATCTATATCTACCCTTTTGATTTTACTTGGTCGAAATGTTCTTTTTCATATCTATAAACAATATAATCTCAAGGCATTATTTACACGGATTTTACATCTTTTTTATGCTTCTTCCGATTGTGATTATTATCCTTCATTGATCCATTTATTTTACACAAATTTGCAAATAGATCACAATACCAGTTTTCTTTTCTCTCTCGTTAGAGATGTTGAAATCGAATTTGATTGCAAATTTCTTGAAATGATTCTTAATTCTTCTGACACTCATTTTAATTCAATTGAACTTGAGGATAAAAAGATTTTCGACCAAATACTACTTTTAGGTGCTCCTCATTGTCCTCCTTTTCAAAATACTAATCTTCAAAATCGCGCACGAATTGCACAAAGAATTCTTGCTCACAATGTTCTTCCAAAGACAGGATATTTTGATTATTTTTCTACTGCTCTATATGTCTTATTTGGAAATATATTTGGAAATATATTTGGAAATTGGGCACATGTCTTCTTTACTACTTTATGGAAGCAAAAACTTTTTCTTCCATATGGCTTAATCCTTACTCGAATCTTTAAATATTTCAAAGTACCTCTGGATACTGAAAAGTTTGTTACTCAAAAGGAAATCTTTGATGAAACTATTCTTAAACGCATAAAACTTTCCTATCTAGTACCTTCATCCTCTGGATCTCCTATATCTCTTGAACCATCACCATCTCATATATTGCCTCCATCTCAAGGCAAAAGGAAGAGATTCACTACTAAAAAAGATGGTGAAATTTTGAAACGCATTGAAGCCTTGGAACTTCAACAACATATATTTCGCGAAGATGTTACTCAACAACTTTCATCTATTCAGTCTCATGTAGCTGAAATCAAGGAGATGCTCAAGCAACACTTCTCTTGAACTCTGTTTATTGATATTGCTTTGATAACATTTTTGGGTTATAATATTTTGAACTTGTTTCTGTAATTTTTTTATATACTTTGACTTCATCTACTCTTTTTTATCATGACAAAGGGGGAGAAAAACACTGAACGTGTTTGATATTATGCTAACTTCTTATGTTTTGACAACATATTGATAAGGGGAGTAAGTTTAAGTTTTCTATATGTTTATCAATGCTCTATCTGTGACTAGTTTGTCATCATAAAAAGGGGAAAGATTGTTAAGACAAGGAAGTTGTACAATATAATTTAAGTATAATATTTTGATGATGAACAATTGGAACAACTAAATTTCAGCTAAGGCAATGAAGAAAGATGAAAAGAATTGAAGAATTAGTTGAAGAATCTGTAAAGATAAGTGTGCAAATGTAAATCTCTTTAAAAGTCTTAAATTCTTGTAAGAGCCTTACTTTGATTGCATATCTTACTTGCATTTCACCTAAAAATACTTAAGAAAAACTTTTCTAAAATAACCCTTGGCAAAAATCATTTTAGAAAGTTTTTTACCCACATTTTCAGGTTTATCAATTGACCAATAGACTCATCAGTCAACCGATTTTTTTGTGCCAATTTTTCAAAGCAAAATGTCAACTTTCTTATTAGCCAATTGATCGACTCTTAGTCGATTGACTCGAGAGTTTGATTTTTGGAAAGTTTAACAGCAGTTCGCCTGAAAATTTTCTTAGTCAACCAAACAGAATGTTCGATTTCTGAAAAATTTAGCAGGAGTCGACTGAAAGTTTTTTCAGTCTATTGATGATTTTCATCAATTGACTAACTTTTCTTTAGTCGACTAAGTTTCAAAAATCAGAATTTAAATTTGTTCGGCTAGACACAGTAGTTGACTGACTTTAACTGTCAGTCTGCTAATATTTTATTTCAGTCGACTAATAATTATTCCAGTCGACTAATATAGTCATTTTCTGAAACTTTTAAAAGGTGCATCTTTTCAATTTTTCAAACAATTTGATTATTCAAAATTGACTATTTTGACACCCTTTCGTACCTCTAATGTATAAAATTTCTCAGCTATAAATAAGAGTGTGATCTACACTTAAAACAATTGAATTGAATCGAATTACATTGATTTGAAAAATCAAATTCTTTGTTTTTCACTCCTACTCATTCAAGTATTTATTTTCTCACTCACTGGGTATTCTCACTCTATTTTTTTTACTCTAATTCTTTTTGTGAGTTAGTGAAATTGTAAGTTGAGTATTTCAGCAGCCTTAGAAGCTTATTCTACTCCATTTGCATTCATAAGAAAGGCTCGTAGGTTGATTATTTCAATTTTTCTGTAAAAAAATAGTCTCCTTAGTTTAAAAAAGAAATTTGCTTTCAGCAGAATTGTTGCTGAAAGTGGGACCAATTTTGGTATGTTTGATCTTGTAGTGATACAAGTATGATAGTGGAAATCTCAAGCGGGTTTTGCTTGGGGACTGGATGTAGGTCTGGAAGACCGAACCAGGATAAAATTCATGTGTTTTTTGTCTATGATTGCTTTGCAGTATTCAAATTCCTTCAAATTTTAAAGACGAAGATTAAAAACACTATTCACCCCCCCCCCCCCTCTAGTGCTCGTTGCATCGATCCTACAACACTTTCACTCATCAAAGTAAGGTGATCTTGGTGGCGTTGAAAAATAATGCCCTGATCTATCTTTGTCTATTTTATTATTTTTTTGATTTTTAACACAAGTGACTAAAAATAGCATAGAATAATCAGAATAGGTACAATCATACATTTTTTTTCTCCTATTTTACGAAAGTTGTTGGGGTTGTATCTCAGTGCATGTTCATCATTTTTTAGTGAATCAAGTGTCATTGAAAATATATTTATGTCTTGTTTCTTTGTTTTTTTTATGTTTTTATGGAATTCTTCATTTTCTAGCTCAAAAATTAGTAGTCATAGATTTTGAATGCAATACTTGGGCACATATTTGGGAGAAAAGTCACTTATGTGAAGGTTTAAATGGTCTTTTAATGTTAGCCACTTACAGTTTTAGACATGGAGCAGATTTTTGAAATTATAGGGTTTTTTGAAAATTATAGTACGATTATTTTCTGAAAATAAAAACTCATGCTGAGCAAAATAGTTTGAACCAGTTTTAGTGATGGGGTCTCGACATATTTGGGTTTGGGTTGGTTCAAGTAGGAAACAGGTTTGAGTGTATAATCAATTTGAGTTTGGATTGGTTCGAGTATGAAATGGGTTTGAATATACATCAGGTTTGAATTTAGGTCGGTTCTATTTTACATTATGTGGAACCATTTGCATCAAGTTAAAAAATGGGTTGGGTCTATATTCATTACACAAAAGATGCGACCTGTGTTTTTTTTAATGGGTCTAGATTTTAGACATGGCCTAAACCCATGAGTCTATTAAAAATGGGTTGAGTCAGGTCTAATCGGTTTGAGATGTTGGTTTAGATGAGGCATACTTGACCCAAGTACACCCCTAGCTTTTCTCTCTTATTGCCTAGAAACTATTGGCCCATTATTAACATAAATGATAATGGATCTCTTTGAAAGGCTCCAAATCTTTACAACAGTACAAGGTAGTTAATCTGGCTACGTTACCAAAAGGATTGCAGGAGGATAACAATGTTTCTACATTAGATTTTATTCAGCAATGAAACCTACACTACAAGCTACCATGTGAGAAAATGAGAATCAAATGAATCATGTAATATCTCAAAAAGATGAGATTGGGAGGTAAGTTACAAAAAGATAAAGTGGGACATGGGAATATGGTAAGCCAAAATTCTTCCCTGAGAATGAGGTGACATGCATTTATTCTTGTTCTCTCTTGGGTCCCTTGTCGGTTGCCTCGAGGTTGAAACTTGGTAGATTGTTGTTGTTTTTGCTTAAAATTAATAAGTTTTTTAACCAAACTCTTTGGCCAAATGATTCTCTCTTTTTCTAAGTTTTTAAAAAATGAGTTTTGGAGGGAAAGTTCACTTTATAAAATATGTTTAGTCTAACATTGAACTTTTTTAAGAAACACATTGGGTTTAAAATAAGTAGAGTTGTCGTAGAGGGCAAGGTTTGGTCTTGATTTGACTTTGATCAATCACTCATTTTGAACCTCATAAAACCTCTTTAAAAGAGATTTAATATCCCATTATAAGAGTTTTAACACCAAATAGGTTTGTGAGTTTAACTTGCCAGTCAAGTTCAGTTTATGAAATATGTTTAGTCCTACATTAAACCTTTTTGAGAAATATAGGTTTAAAATGTGTAGAATTGACTTAAAAGGGCAAGGTTCGGTCTAATCTTGATCTTGGTCTTAGCTTGACTTTGACCAATCTTTTTATCACTCATTTTTTGACATCATAAAAGCTCTTTAAAAGAGATTTAGTATCATCTTGAAGAAGTTTTAACACCAAATCGGTTTGTGAATTTGACCAGCTAGTCAAGGGTCATTTTGAACCAATATTGGGTGTGCCATGTAGCCTTAACGGCTAGCCCAACATTCTGCACGATAATAGGTGCATGTGGGGGTGGGCAACGGGCCGGACAGCCTGATGGGCCAATCCGATCTGGCCCATAATGGGTCAGGTTTGCGCAAAGGTTTTAGGCCTGGACCCATTGGGTACCGGGCCAAATGACCCGTTATATACGTGGGTCGGGCCGCGTGCTACCAGGTTGGCCCGATGGACTTGAGTTATTTATTAATTTTTTAATAATATAAAATTTTAACTATTACTATTTACCTAATTAGTTACATTAATTTTATGAAAACTAGGAAGATAATTAATTGGATTCATGGGAAGTTGGAAACTTGTTAATTATTACTATTTATAAAGGGATTTGGATGGGGAAGGGCTGGACTCGGCCCGCTTCACATTCGCCTGATGAGCCAATGGGCCAATGGGCCAGGCTATGGGTTGCACTTCAAACTCGAGCCTGTTAAGAACTGGGCCAAAACCTAATCCATTAGTAAACGGGTCAGACCATACTTAAAGCCCTTGGTTCGACCCGATGCCCACCCCCATGCATGGTTTTAAGAAGCATTGAGGCATGCTAAATGTTGTGGTTAATGGACCTCTAGGGACCCGTTGATCAGTCATCTAACCAAGGTCAATATATACCTTGTAAGGTCCATTAGTCTAATGTGACTTGGTGGCTTGTCTGGTATAGACTTAATTTTCTTTTAACTCTTGTATCAAAGTTGTTTTTTTCTTTGTGGTTGCTCAGGATAACCGTGTCATGGTAGTCAATTGCCTTAGTGTGAAAGGTGATCTAAAAAAGCATGAGAGGTATGGGCTTGGTTGTATCTCACAAGTGAAGTTGAAGTTCACCCTTCTGCACTCAATTTTTACTCAAAGGGACAACTGCCACTTTTAAGAGAGCACCATAGTATGCGCTTCCAATCCATTTTGGAGATCAAAAATAATTTAAGAGCTCTACTTTTAGTAAAAATATTATCAGAATTATTGATTGTAACATTCATAAGTACTTTTTGTGATGAGAGAGAGAGAGAGAGAGAGAGATTTGGGAGCCGCTAGGGCAAAATCGGAGGGAAGATTAGGGAACGAGAGGAGGGGTTTGGGATCTTGGGTTGGGCAGGCACTTCGGGCCTCGGGCACTGCCCTTGTGAAACGGGTCAGGGTGGGCACGTGCCCACCATCTCATAAACATGGCACCGTCCTTGGTATAGTCTTAGTAGTTTTGTGCAAATCTTTGTAGGTTGCACTCTTACCTTTTTTTCATGCAATTCCTTTATGTTTAAGCTAAGATTCCTTTGATTCAAAGTATAATCTAAGTTTTATTTTGTGTGTCCAATATTTTGGTGGTTTTTATTTTTCATTTCCGTTTCACCTGAACATTCACAGCAGTAAAAATTGCATTCTAAAAGGCATATTTTTGTAGGTTTTTTTCATATAAGTGCTTAAGTTTATATATACACATTCTTCATTTACAGTTTCTCTTAATGGTTGCAGTTAATGAAATTGATTTAGTGTCTCAATTTTACTGACTTTCTGTATACCTTAATGATAACTAGGTTGTCGACAAATTCATGATATATACACTATATATATAGCCCATATACGATATGATTAACAAACGATAAGTTGCCGATATATTAACTTGTGATCATGATATGAAGAGGGCTTGGCCTGTCTAGGCTGGCTAAGTGCTATTTGTAGAAAAGAGGGCCCCCAATTCCCCCAGCTCTGTTATGAAGAAACAAAAGTTAAAGAGCCATCTCCACCTTCAAAGGGCAGTTACTAAATGCACATAAAAATAACTATTTTGCCCTTATTAAAGGATTTTTTTTTTAGAAGATCAATAAGTTGCATTTATTTTAATACATGAATCAAACAATATTTTTATGTAGCTCTCCAACCATGTTTATTGTCTAACCATAGTTAATTTAACACCTTTTTGACGGAGGGACATCTTTGCACTAATGTCATATAAGGTAGGAACCTTTTAGCCCCAAGGGGGATTAGGGTAGTGGGGTGGGGCCTTGGCTGTTAGATGAGCAGTTAAGGTTCGATTCTCATGGGCCTTGCTCCTTTGGATTAGCCGACACCCAATATAGGCTCCAGGGACAAGGGTCTTAGCTTCGGTTTTAGGCCACCGGCATTATGACCATAGGTATGGCAGCTGAGCCAACACAAGCCTTTGTGTGTGGTATAGCTTCTTCGGGTTATAAATAGAAAAAAAAGGTAGCAATCTTTTTTTGGAAAGGGATAAGACAGGGGACCTCTTTGCAAAATGTTAATAAGACATAGATTATTTTGCAAAAAAACCCTATATTTTAATATATTTCAATTTAAAACTTACATCTAAAGCCTAGAGTAATTGACACAAAAAAATGTACAAAGGTCACCTCATTTTGTTTACCCATGCATACGGTGAGATAAAAAAAGGGGGAAATAGAAAATTAATTTAAGCATAGTAGTCATGGTTAAAAGGTAGAAATAAGTGAACATGCCTGTTGAGAGTTGATAAATTTTTTGGCAAGAAAGAGGGGCATGCTTGTGGTCGAGAAAGGAACTATTCTTTCATTTATTTCGTGAGAAAAAGAAAAAACTGAGGGTTAATTAAACATACTTACGATGGGTTAGAAGATTAAAAAAACATATTTGTGATAGTTAAAAGGTGAAGAAAAAGAAAGCTAATTATTCAAATTTTATCAAATATATAAAATATTAAGGGGTCTTTAATAGAGGCATGCACCTTTTACAAAGAAGCTAATTAATTTCACGATGGGGCTTCGCTCATACGGTAGGAATGACTAGTTGTGAAAATTACCAAATTTATGGGACGTCATGAGCTCGAAACTTGTGTGCATTTCTTGCTAGGAGGCTGAAGTTGGCGTGCTACTTGGTGTGGAAGAAGGAAAAATAAAGAAAAAAATTAATCAAACATTTATGATTAAAAAGGTAATAGTTGACAATTAAGGGAATGAAGAAGTCGCATGTGGTCTAAAAAAAAATCACTTTATTTTTATGCAAAAAATTACAAAACTGGTTGATAAGTAACATTAGTTTTTGAAATAAAAAATAAAAAAGATGCACAAAACATTCTTATTTCCTTGGCAAGAACACATGATAAAAATATCATCCACTACCCTTGCTTCTGATTTTATAAGATTTAGATTAGATAGACAGGTGGGTTGGGTAAAAGGGGTTTGGCTACGCGTTTACAAAGTCGCGACCGGGGAGACTTCACTTTGTTTAGATCTTTTGGCAATTTGGGGTTGGAAGGTTGTGCTTGTGGTGTGGCTTGTTACCTTCGTTCCCCCTCTGTGTTCTGCTTCTCAGAGACTGCCTCAAGATTCAAGATGGTCTCTCTCTCTCTCTCTCTCTCTCTCTCTCTCTCTCTCTCTCTCTCTCTCGCTTTTTCTCTCTCTCATGGTAACAAAGATGTCTTCTTACAGGTGTGCTTGGCATGTTTGCTGCCGCTTTTCCTGGTGCCCATCGTCAACATCTTACCCCTCCTCCTCCATTTCATACTGGTCAGCCTCTCTCTCTCTCTCTCTCTCTTCTGGTTGATACCTGCTCACACAAAAGAGGAATGCGTTTGGACAGGCGAGGGTGTACAGGCTATTCGGTTGGGAATATAGGAAGCCCGAGAGGGTACCACCCTCGTGTCCGTACAGGCCTTCTCAAGCCAAGGGGGTTGAGGACGCCCACCCGCCCCAGGTAAAGTGGCTTGCTTCAGAACCCTCATCTTCATGGTTTCGGAAAACATAAATTTCATATGTCCCCGTCTAATTTGACCAATTATTGTAGTATTTTTTTTTCATCTGCACCATTCTTGTAGTTTGACAATGCCATCACTGACTCGGGCTTCTTGATCGATTCGTTGTTTTATTGATCCGTCGACGATTAATTGCGATAGAGTTTTGTTGGTTGAATCTCGATTAACAGAAAGGTGGCGTTAGACTTTATATTTGGCGTTGTAGCGATGGAGATCAAGAGCAAGATATGACTCGGCTTCCTTGAATCCATTTAGATGTGTTTCTTCGTTAATTTTTTGTGGAGTTTGACTTAATTTGGATATTGAAACTTTGTTAGATCTACATTACAATTAGGGATTTTAGGGTTTCTCATCTAGAGAATTAGATATATAACTTTTGAAGAATGTTTTTGGATTGATCCTTGACTTTTTCTTTCCTCGATTGTTATTTCTTGCTTTCATAAAAGTATTAGATACGTTGATTTGGATTTCCAGTTATTTCCACTTGTTTCTATTGTTTAAGGTGTTTTGCTATTGATCTGCACGCCTTATGAACGGCATGTCATCCTTGTTGTTTGGGTGGTGTTTGGTTAGATGCTAGAGGTGCTTTTCGTGACTAAGACAGACCGCAGGAATCCATACCCTCGCGGAAAGCAGTGAGGTGAGGATAAATACAATGAGAAGGAAGGCGGAGATAACCTTGTGAAGGCACCCAAAGAAAGTCAAGCTTAGTTCGAATGAATAGAGAGGAAAGCGATCTAGTTCAATTGGTAAGCTCAGTCTCTGGAGTATATGTTGACAAGTAATTCATACCTATTGGCAGTGCTTCTCTTTTCCCTGAGGTTTGAGTTCCGTTCTTCTGCCTTCCATTTCCAGGCAATTCTCAGCCAAAAAATCCAGTTTGATTAGTTGATAGGTAAAAAGCGAGCAAATCTTTCAGGTAAGGGGCAGAGACATAAAGGGATGAAGCTTACTATCGCGACTACCAATCATACCTGTAATAGGAATAGCAAGAATAGGTATTAGAAGGCTGTCACTTTCTTCCCAGTGTAGGAAGGAGTAGTCGGGTGCTATTAATTTGTGAAAAGAACATGTTTATTGCGTATACCTTGCCCATTTTTGAGGTTAGCAACAATTTGCCCCAGGGGAGGGGAAGGAAAAAAAAGACAGTTGCAGAGCTTCAAAGTCTATCCTAAACAATTGAAGATCTGGCAGCAATCTATCTATCGATCATTCTAACTCGGTCCAAATGAAAATCCTTCTGGTTCATATGAATGCCTGTACATGAAAGGGTGTATTTTTACCATTGTTATATATCATTTTTCGTTCTTTGTTAAAAAGTAGGAATGATTCGTCGGATAGTGATGGAAACTGAATGGTTGACTCAGTATAGAATGGCATGTAGTTCCAAAGGTATCCAAGGTGACACCATTTCTGCATCGCGCACTAAAAGGATTGCACATAAAACATTTTCTTTCAGCAGTTTGTTTTAGGTAGTACAAACTATAGTTGCAAAAGAAAACTTCTGAGACTGCCCATAATCATTTTCTTTTCCTATCTCCTTGTTGGTGTTTCATGGCTTAGCCAATCCTTTTTCTGCTTCATTTCATTAATATTGTCTTTTGCAAACGGTTGTAACTATCAGTGTGTCTTGCACGGATTACATCTGTCTTCGACTTTCTGCTGGTAGTTAGTTATCCATAGGGAGTTTGAATTTTGTCTTGGGGTACAACCTTTTGCAGTTTTTTTGTTGGTGGTCTTCATAATATCTGATCTTCCATCAATATCAAAAGTGGCCTTTTTGCCTTTTGTGAGCTTTCTGTGACTCTAGATTTCTTTCTACTTCTTGGAAGTTTCACAAACTAGTTAGTTTTAACGTGAATATGGGATGGTTTAGATGTTACAATTGCTTCTTAGGTTGCATGTCTGTGTAATAGTTGTTCGAGGATCATTGATGGTAAACCTTCTTGTTGCGCATTTGCTTGTGCATACTCTCTTTAGTTAGCTTGACTGGAAGACCTAGCGGTCGAGTAGGGGCAAAAATTGGCCTTAGTGATCCGATAATGCCAAGTGGAAGGGCCTTCACTCATGGATAACAAAATTATTCTAAGATTGATCTTACGTAGAGCGATAATACATTCAATGGGGCAGGCTGTTGTCCTATTAAAGTGAAATGTGAGCTGGGTTTAGGCCATTGTGAAACAGTTTGGTCCAAAACTTGTGTTCCCATTGGAGCATCTAGAGGGCCCTTCCCTAGTACGAGAGGACAAGGAAGGACACCACAACTTTGTAGTACCAATCATCGTGACCACAATAAATGCTGAGTAGCCAACTGTGAAATGGATAACTGCTGAAAGCATCCAAGTAGCAAACACACCTGAAAGCCCTATATGATCCATGCCTGGAGGATTTGAGAATTCTGCCTGCTTATTCTAAAATTTTCCAGGGCTCACCTCATGGAATCCAAGTTGAGAGAGAGAGAAATTAAACAAGTATGGTCTTCTCCTATTGGGATGTATTAGTAAACCAAAATTGTGGTTATTCACAAAGAACTATGGGAGAGTGGTTTAGAGTCCCTGTGGTGGACTTGATTTTTCCAAGGATGATGAGAACGTGAACTGCCAACCATTTATGCATTGGGGAGACTGTTTCACATTTTGCTGCTGGAGCTATTTATGAAACGCATGCCAAAACAGATGAAATTAATGGTCATTATGTGAATGCTGTTGCAGGTACGTTCAAAGAATTTGAATTTCTGCCTATTTTATTTGTGTGCAATTGGAAATAGTATTATCTTGAGTTTTGCAATTTATCCAGTTCAGTGGTCCTTTTGTGTGTTTGTTAGATAGAAGGTTATCTTTTCTTTGCTAAAGGTGAATGAGAGTTTTCCATGCCAGAAGATGGCTTTCTGTTCTCTTTACTTTATCTTGTAGGAGACCTTTTTTGGAAAATATCAATTTTTGGTGAGTATAAGGGGGTTTAAGCATTTTTGCCATTTCAGATATCTGGGACTGTTTTGCCAGTTTTTTTTTAAATAAAGCTTTTTTCCATACCATCAAAGGGTAGTTGATGTTAAACTTTAAGAAATATGAAAATGATGGAGAGATAAAAATGGGATGCATTATTGGTCTCTAGTTTATAAATCCAATGAAGCTGTTGAGAATCTCTACGTATTAGTTCAACAAAAGCCTTGCTAGTAGTTGATGAAGTTTCATTTTTTTTACCTGAAGAGTTGCAATCATAGTCAGTGGAGTAATAAACTTTTGGAATTTTGTGGTTGGCCAGTAGTTGATGAAATGATTGAAAGGAGCGGAGTGCTTTGAACATTGAAGGTGGAAGGGGTTAAAAAAACAAAAGGACTCTTCTTCACTCTTGATAAACCTAAGTTGTGGGCTCAAGAAACAAACAAACATGTTCAGAGTGTTTGAGATGTCTGCAGTAGTGTTTTTAGAATTAAAGGAATGGCTTCATAGCTGTATGAAAGAATGTGTGATTTGGAAGCTTTCTTAGATGCTGGGAGTTTTAGTGTGAAAGGACACCACATAAGTGTGTTGAGTAGGGATGCACAATGAGCCGAGCTAGCTCCGACTTGGCTCGAGCTTGACTCGTTTAAGCTTGGCTCGAACTCGTTCGGGTCGATAAACAAGCCGAGCTTGAGCACAAGCTGAATCTCGGTATACATAAACGAGCCGAGCTTGATCAGGCAATCAAGCTCGATTGAGCTCGATTAGTCCAATTAAGTTTGTTTTGCGTAGTTATATAATGCACAAAGTATAGTATATGTACAATTTATGTTTGCAAATATAACACATCAAATGGCCTTGCTCAGATGGGTAAGGTGTTAGCCTTCTACGGAGGAGATGGGTAGTTCGAAACCGACTGTTTTCAGTGCAGTTCAATTTTTTTTAAAATAAAAAATTGACAGCTATTTCGAGTTTGGACAAAAGCTGTTCAAGCTCGGCTCAAAGCTTTAACAGCTATTTTGTTTATTCGAGCTGAGTCGAGACAGCTTAAGCTTGGCTCAAACTCGGCTGGTGTGCATCCCTGGTGTTGGGCTTATAAGTGACAAGAATGTAAAAATTAAGAGTACCTACAGGAATCTTTTGTCCACAATATGTGATTAAATTAAGTGCATGAGAGAGAACTTAACATCATGCACTAATTTGATGGATTGCATGCTCATTTAATGGTGTATATTGCTAGGTTGTAGCTTCTAAGGCTGACTGGTAATAAAATCTTATTCTCTTCATAGCTTCTAGAGCTGCAGATCATGACATAGTAAAAGCTTATTTTTCTCCTATTTCCTTTTACCAAGAGCCACTTCTTTTTATGTTTCCTTTTTTTTCGCTCGTGTAATTGATGGATCAGTCATCCCAGTTGTTGGGAAAAGGTATGGCATTCCATTTGACCTGTCCCTAGCTCATGTATCTATCTTTTACCAACTAGTACCTTAATCAAACTTCTCAACGGTATTGTGTTTCTTCCTGTAGTCTAGTTCAAGGCTCTGCCAGTTGGTGAAAAAGGTTGTATACCCTAAAAGATTGCCATGTAAATCTCAATGATAGCTCATCAGCATCTCCTAAGGTAGAACCTACATGTTAATGGCATCTTAGGTTAGCTCATATTTCTTTGTTTAAATTCCAGTTTCGTATGTATATGATATTTCAATGACCGCTAGACACTAGGCCAATGTTTGGACATGCCTTGTTTCTATTTTCCTAAATAAAAACTTGCATCCTACTAAGAACCTAATCATATCTGACCAATTTCTTGAGATTGATATTTTACAGACAAGATTGGACCCATTTCTAGATCTATCCTTTTTTATTGAGCCTGAATTTGACCATTTGACCAACAGACCAGTTCTTGATCAGGATCGACAGTGATACTCTCTAATTTGACCCATTTTGCCTTCAAACAACTGAACAAGGAATTTTGAGAGGATGAATTTACAAGAAAATTCAGGGTGCGCATGACAAGCAAATGTTTTAGAGTATCTATGAATTCAAAGATTTTATGAAGACTTAAATATTGGAATCCATACCCAAAATCCTGACTATAAGCAGGCCCTCTCTATTCTTGTATTTGAACTGCCATGTGACTATAAAGTGGTTTAAAATTATCCAGATCTAACGATTATACTCACTCCTCCCAAATCTAAACCTTCACTAGTTTTGAGCAATTCAAGACGTATGTGCTTGCCTTTGTATTTTGTTTAGTTATTGCACACATTAAATGCCCACGACAAATATTCTAGAAAGAAGGGACACCAAGAAAAGCAGACTGATTTATACTCTTCAATTTCAAAGTGTGGGAGTCCATCATCACAAACACGACAACAAACTTGAATCAGTGTAAAAAATGTTCTGTTTTTTTTTTTTTGCAAGAGGAAACCTCACAATTTTTTTTTGGAGGACCTTGCAAAATACTGGTACAATACATATTGCTTTGAAAAAATGTGAAAAAAGAAAATTAAATACAAAAAGTGAAAATATATGGAAAATCACAACTGTCTCATAATAAAATTGTAATTGTATCGTGATATACTGGAAATAGACAAAATATATCTCAAATTTTATCAGGATTTTTCACAGCCTGGGAATTTCTCGGTGATATTTGTTATGTGCAGTTGAATCTGTTGATTCACCAGTGAGGTTGAAAATACAAGACACATGAATCAGAGCTATACCAAACAAAAGCTTGAGTTGCTGCCAAACTTAATCTTTTTTTAGTTTAAATTTGTATCTCCACAGTATGTTTTCATGCTGCTATAGACTTCAATCTCACAATTGGAATACAAAGTTTTGTCTCTTCAAAGTCTCCAACTTTAATTACTTTTTACTTAATTATTCCAAGAAGAAAAAGGTACCTGAAATTATCTTAGTATGCTACACGAATCCAAAGACAATCATTACCAGGCCAAGTAGCAACAAAAAAAGTTCTGTGGGTTGTAAAAACAAAGTCTTGTATTATATTGGCACATCTACCCTCCTCAGTGATCGACAACTGAAGGTTTAAGGCAACACTAGCAGTAAGCTCCAACACAGTCTCTCCCATTATGCTTCTGTCCTTGTTTATGTAGTTGCGCTTTTGGGGAGAAAGGTCATGATTCAACTCTTTTTAGACATAATGCATCTTTTTAATGTATATTGCATGTTCGCATCACCACAATACATGGATGATAAATAAATCTAAGGACTAAAATAAAAAAGGGAAAAGGTTAAAGTAACGTTGTTTAGATTTCTAGGGTAATGTACTACAGTAAAGGAGTGAAAAGAAAGATCTAGTACATTTTTCACTTGGGGTTGTTAGATACCAAAGACATTGGTAAAACCTTTAAATGAAAAAATTCCATTTATTGGATTAAAACAATGAGTGGTTCAGCAATGCTTACATTAAACACTGGATATACTGTAGTTTTATCGACTAGACTTTCTGTAGAGCAAAGTCGTCTACTTTATTCAACTATTCAAGTCATTCATATCATCGACTTTGAGGATTTTAAAGTTTCTCTTTGGGATTGTGATGGAAAACTCAATTGCTGCAAGGGTTGTTAGATAGCAGTTGCTGTTATTTGTCCCAAGGACCTTCTCGTCTCCTCTGTGATTTTCTTTTTTTTCTGCATATCTATTTATTTTAATTTGATTTGCAACAGATAGGAACATCTGAAAAGCCAACGACTGTTTCTGATGCTGCAACAGTAAACAGTGACAAGTGTGACTGATGATGATTCCAAGTGGCTGGCTGGTTTGTATTTTGCAATGACCAAACTTCTTGGTAATATTGGATCGTTTTGCTGCTGGACTAAAATAAGAAAATACTAGTTGTTCCTAACGAATTGTAGTATCAGAAATACGAGTAAACAATGACATATTGATACAAATTTCTTCCGTCTTCTGTAGTATTGCATGCAATTGATGTATGTGTCCTTTTTTTCCGAAATATTGATGTATCCTGAAAGACAGTACCAACTCCGATTGGATCATGATGCTTTTAATGTTCGATGGTTTTAGGCATACCACGGATTAGTTTTAGAAAATACGAAGCCACGTTGTAATGATGCTGCCTCCATTATGTGCTGCCATTCATTTTCACAGATCACTTCAACCTTGTAATACTCCCAACTTGCGACCATGTCATGTCTCCTTATATACCAATTCTGAATGAAAAACTGCACAAAATGGTGCAACCATGTCTAGGGCTGGGAAACGAGACGAGCAGCTTTCCATTTGGCTAGACTCCGAAACTGGGCTCGTCTAGCCAAGCTACCAGTCGGCTCGTTTAGGCAAATGATCTGAGCACAAATATGGCAAGCTGGGCTCCGTTTTACATGTTATATATTTTATGCATATTATATATATTATTAAGCTTTATAGAAAGACTTTAAACAATTTTTTTTTAGAAAAGGAGCCAGCTCATGTTCAGCTCGTGGCAAGCTTGGGGTCGGCACCAACAGCCGAAGATTGGCCAGTTCGGCTCCTTTACCTGGCTACCCTTGTCATTTGAGCTTGGCCATGTGACAACCTTTCTGCCTTACCAGACTGTCCCTATCCTCACTTGCCCGGTAGTACCACAAAACCGTGAGTTTTTGCACTAGATCGTGCTTTGTAACTAAGAGTGGACAAAGGGTCTGGTACCCTATTGGTACGCTGCCCGGTTAGTATTGGGCCAAGCCTAACCTGATTAGTTTTTGAGTCGGACTTGATCCAAAGTACAAGGCCGGTCAGGCCCTCATACTGGCTATACTGACACCAAAAAAATAAAAAGAAAAATGATCGTATTGTACGATAAATTTGACGTGTTTTCTCAAATGTCTCACAAATTTTAAAATTTGCCCGATGACCAATTCGTAGGTTCTTGATTTTTTTAGGACCTTTAGTACGAGTAGATCTCTCGATTTTCATGCATTATGTTGCAACGCTCTTTCGATCTTGGTAAATCTCACTAAAAACAAAATGTGTACAATATTTTTGTTGAAATCGCGATTTTTGCACAAATAGTATGAATATCGTGACATCGCTTGTGAAAATCTCTTATTTGTGAATTTCGTCAAGAGTTTCACATTAGTGATTGCGAAAGCCTGCCTTTTTGCGGAATTTATAAAAAGTTTGCTTCACAGACTTTCGCATGTACTTATAGCGATTCAAAATTTCGTTTGTGTGTGAATTTATGTATATATAGGTGATTAGATTGTAAATTTCATTAAGAGTTTCACATTGGTAGATGTAAAAGTCTACTTTTGATGTGAAGTTTATGAAAAGTTTATAGAATTCATGGACTTGCGCATTTTGATGACTTTAAGTGATGAGAGATTCTATTTTAGTATGCAAATTTACTTGTATATATAGGCATTTTCTGTTTATTTTTTCCTTTTTTTATTTGTATGTAGAAAGAGCATTAACCCTTTTCTATGTACCTTTGCAGCGATTCCTGTTAAAGTTTTTTTACTTCATTCTGACGCTCATTGATTTCTCCGTTTAGTTATTTTGCTTCATTTCGGGGTTTACTGTTGTTTCTGAACTTTTTTCTTTTGTGTAGACATGAACAGTTAATAGCCTTGTAGTGTTTTCATTTGGTTGTTATTGTTGATGTACTATATATGTTTTTTTATTGTGGATGTTTTATTTATGTGTGTCAGTCTGGGGGTTGATCTTTCCAAATATTTGTTATCTCCCTTCCAGTAGATGTGGTTGGTGTTGATTGTGCACAAACATTAAATAGGTGTTACGAGGGTTATTGTGAGTTGTTGGTTTTTTGAGTGGTTGTTGTTAACTGAAAGATACGTTGTGTGATCGGTGTATACAGTTATAATGGATTCTAAAAGGGTAAGGGCATGTTACTGTAGCATTGATCAGTCTATTTGGAGATCTATATTGATCTCTAAAAATTGCAACTATAAGGAATCTGCACCATTAATGTCTTATAAAACTAGATATACGAAAGAGTCAATGATCTTCTAGTATAAGTATTTTTCAAGATTACATGACCAATCTATATGGATACATGTCTTGGACGATGATGATGATGTAGAATCAATGTTATATAGCGATGATGTTTATTTAGTTGCTAATAAAATTAATCGAGAAGTCATTGTTTGTGAAGTTAAATAAGAAGTTGTTAGTTGCAAAATTACATAAGTAGCAGTCAAAAGTGGTGTACAAAAAGCAATCAGAAGTGATGCACAAGAACTAGTTGATGAATTAAATGATGAAAATCTTGTGGATAATGTGCATCTATGTCAAGCATATTTATATATTGAGCTCAATCCCTTGGAGAACATCTCACTATCTTAAATAGTTAACGATGAGCGGATCATTGCAAAGGATGTGAAACCATGCCGACAAACCAGAGTTTGTGATCTTCATCATATTAAGTTGAATGACGCCCAACCTTTCAATGCAGATGATTAATCTAGGTAAATGTTGTTGGACTTTCTAATTTATACTTAACCTGGAGGTGTTATTTTTATTGTTAATCTTGAAAATTAGAAATGTAGGAATGTTGCATGTATAAAAGTAACGAGAGTGATATATATGACAAATTTTGATTTACTTTGTGCAGCCAATCAGTTTATTTTGGGTAGTAGCGATGATGGCCACAATGGAGAATTAGATGATAACGATAATGATGACTATAGCATGTTGGCTTAGCATTAATCAGATACGATAGAAGATGACCAAAACAATGATGATATGTGACAAATAATGGTGGATGAGAACGATGCACAAATGACATTTGAGAACTCAAACCCTTGTTTTCATTCAATAAGTTTTCATTCATTAAAGAACAATTGAAAATCATTGAATTGAGGGCATCTGAGTTGTATGACGAGTTGCACAACAACAAAAACTCAACGATTGCAAACAGTTTCGATGGCTAACAACAAACTCAAATTATGGAGAAATTGCTTGCAGTAAAAGGTTTAATGATCTTGAGCACTGACATGAGTTTTTTAAAAATCATGTGATCAGGAATAACAATAAAGCAAAATTCATGAAGAGCTGCAATAACAAAGTCATTGTCGTATGCACGAGAAAGACCCGCAAACTATGGTTGACTGCCCTTAGAAGATCCACTACACAAAGATGTGGGGAGCATCGTTCTTTCTAGTGAAGATGTATGGAAAAGAGCATACATGTGGTGGAGCAGTGAGCAACTTTGTAGTGAAAAAAGTGTCTTTCAAGTGGATTTCATGTGTCATTCATGGACGCTTGCGTGATAGCCCAAAGATGACTTTAAGAGAAATCATGAATGACATAAGTTGCGATGAAGGTGTTGAGTTTAGTTATAAACAAACATGGCATGGATGATAATTGACTAGGAAGAATATATGGTTTATTCGAAGAGTCCTTTAGGATGCTTCCCACCTATTGTGATAATTTGATTAAGGCTAATTGGGGATCACTATGTGTCATCAAGATCGATTAGAAAGATCAATTTCAATACATAGTTTTATCTTTCTGTCTATGCATCAATGTGTAATATCGCATATTTTCACACAGTTAAATTTGAGATTTTAAAAAATTTGGCTAAGTATAAAAGAAAAATTGGTAGATTCTTGATTTTAGGCCGATGCTTTGGAGTCTGGGCTTAACCCAAGTCTCATTGCCAAGGCCTAAACGAGCCACTTAAAACATGAAGAAGAGTTTTATTTTGGACCTTTAAATTTGAATAAAATTCAGATTATTTTTGGATGAATTTTAGAAGCAAATTTTGAGTTATATATCGTTGGATGCATCTCAAAATTCTGAGTGTAACGATATTTTATTTTTCTTGATTCAAGCTACGGTTGGCTCAAAAATCGCATTTTTCAAAAATTGAGCAATTTGTCGGTTCGGATCCAGACTTAGATCATACCGGATCAGATGGATTTGATCCAAATTAATATGAATTTGGACTCTATCCAAGACCCATATTAATCTGGATTTGATCCAGCTCAAGACCTATTTGGATTTTTTAGATGAATTTGGATCTTGGATCTGAATCCAGATCCAAATCCATGCCCAATGATTTTTTTAACTTTAAATTAATTAGAAACCTTTAAATTGAAGTTAATTAATATTAAGAAGCCTTCCAAGTTAATTTGGTAATTTTTGAAAGCTTTTGGAAATTTATTTATTATTTAATATTAATTAATTAATTACTTAATTAATATAATTCAAAAAATTTAATTTGACAATTGTTTAGGACTCTAAGTAGAGCCCTTAAACCCATATAAAATTACTTTAGAAGTGTTCTAGTTCAATAATATAATTTTTGAAAGCTTTTAGGTATTTATTTATTAATAAATAATAAATATTTAATTTTAATTAATTTCAAATTTTATTTTTAAAGAGTTTAGGACTCTTTATAGAGCCCTTGTTCATGCCTTAGAAGCTTTAAGAAGGATTTAAAAAAATACTTAAATTTGAAAAATCAACACTTAGAGAGTTTCAAAATATTCAAAACTCTAAGAGAGAAGAAAGTTTCAGTTGGGGCTGCACTCTCTTCAATAGTCCATCTAGAGCTCTATAAATATATCAAAAAAAAAAAATAAGAGAAAGAGAAGGAAAAAAAGAAAGCAAGAGAGAGAAAGAGGAAGAAGAATGAAGCTTCTTCTTCGATTATCCATCGTTTTCACCATCAAATCCATTATTTTTTATTTTCTTGCAATTTGCGGTTAATGTATGGGTCTTTATCTTGTTTTGAATGAGAAAAGGAGCATGGATTGGACTTCCATGTAAAATTTTAGTGGAAATTCATGGGGAAAGAGTAAATCTGGATATTTACTCTAGTATATTTAGATTGGGATTAATGTTTCTCTTTTTCGAGGTTGATTTGGGGGGGAAATATATATATAAATGCTTGTATTCGTGGATCCCTAAATCAGGACAGATTTTCCATGTTTGTAACATGCGCAAATCTGGCCCAGATTTAGTGCATGTAAAATCTTGAAAACGGGATATACAAATAAGCATATGCATGTATTCTTGTGAATAATTTTATTCGTACATGTATACCTAACTGAAAATCTGCATAAACATTGAGTATTGGTTCATGAATCTATGCAAACCTGAACATGCATATATTCTTGAATGTGGATATACGTATACATGCTTATTTGATTTTTGAATTTGCATACCTAAGTATCTCTTATCATAAATCTGACTGTGCATGCATAAATTTTTTTTTTATGCATATGCATGCATACCCGACCGAAACCCTATTATATAATTTGTTTTTTTTGGATTTTGAATGGCTCGACATGTGCAGACCTAGGCCCAACCAATCGGCTAGGCTGGTGCAGGCCTGGTAGTCCCTACCAGGCCAGCCACTGGGTTGGCATACTTTTAAATGAAAAAAAAACATTATATATATACACCTATATCTATATATATTGGTATATGTCAATAGTCCATATTTGCCCAGGTTAAATATTCAAATTGATACATGGCACCTAGGCTGATTTTTTATATACAAATATTCATACATCTTCTAGTTACTTGTTCAAATTTTTGACAGTTTGAAATACCCAGATTCGTGCATCTTAAGTGTTCAAATTGAGGCATGTGTTAAATTCAGATCTGTATTCCAGAATTACATATGATATATACTCATGTTTAAATGTTCAAATTGATTCATATATGTTGATTGTTTAGTTGCATACATGATCAACATTTATGTAACATGTCATGTCTGTTTACAATACGATCAAAATGCATATTTCATGTAAGTTGTTAGGCACACATCTAGGTAACAATGTGATAGAAAAGTTTACGAGTGCTGCCATGATTTAGCTAAACATGTATTCATTTTTTGTTGCCATCGTATAAGTTGTTTCCATGCTAATAAATATGTTTTGATTGTGACCATTTACGGGCTGTATTAGGTGTGCATTTTTGCATCTTTTGTGCAGCATTGGTTGTTGTCCAACACTCTTTGGTTGCATGTTTATACATAAGGAACATGCTGTCAATAATGTCTTAGGGTTGTCCCTTGTGCGAGCAGCATGGTTTGGACTCCATGGGTATGTATGTTGTACCCCGAGTTTGCCAAAATGGTGAAAGAATTTCGGCTATGCATGATTTTGATATAAAGTGTTGTTTACCTACCTATGCATGAAATGAGATTGTGGATCTTGAAACTTGGGTTTTTGTTGTTACACTTGCATAATCGCATGAATGTTCACATGTTCTAATTGAAATGATTCATGAATGAAAGTGTGTATGTGAAATGATTACATGAAAGCACATACACATGAATAGTGAACACTTGTACATGAATGATATAGTTCATGCACATTGTTAAATTGGCATGTATGAATGTGCATTGAAAAGCATGTGAAATGAATGCAGTGGCATAATATTTATGATTTTTGCATATGAATGAATAAATGATCAAAATGGATCATCATGGGTTGTGTGAGCCTTGAGCTTAAGTTGCTCTTTATTTTAGTTGTTCCATGCATTGCAAAAATCAAATATGATACAATTGTTCTTATTGTATTGTTCTATTATTGTCACAGGTTATGGTCCCATGAAGAGTTTCGCATGTGGATGCGTGAACTTGTGTTATTAATTATGCATGTTGAATTATAAATTAAAGAAGATAAATTAATAACAAGATAAAAAAATTTAAAGAGCAGTGTAATCTATGTTTTCTTGATGTTCCTTCTATAGTGTGAGAATCTTGGACATTACAGTTTTGGAGAAATCGTGAGGATAGTAAAACTCTGTGTGTGTTGTTGTTGCTCCTGAACTCGATATTGAGGTTTTTCTCCTAGCTACGGTTTTAGAGAGAATCTGCCACTTTGCCTCGGGGTGATGTGTAGACATAACTGTTGTTTTGGTATACCAAGAAAGTGATACTCATTGATTTGAATGTCCTTAGTGTCCCCGACATTAGATTTGGATGTCTAATGTTCTGAAGGCTGTTTTGGAAATGAGCAACAGTAATTAAAAAAAAAACTTAAATTGTGTGTATTTAATAAGGACATGCATATGAAAAGAAAACTCTGATAAAAGATAATAATTTATTCATGCATTGCACTGAAATCATGTATATTTCTGTTATGCATTAGATCATGCATATTTAATTACTTTCTTAATTTTAATATATTGGTGAATACATGATATTTATTACATAATGCATGTAAAATATCTTTAATGCTTAAATTGTGGTCTCTATTGGTAGTAATTGTTCTCTCTTGCTTTGCAATTATTCTCTATTGCATAAATTGTTAATTGAGTTATGAATTTGTTATAATTGCATCCCTCTAAAATATTGCATGAATCTTATTTATGTTCTTTTTACTTATTTGTTTTATTAGATAGATTCGTACACCGAATTTTTTGGATTCTAACACCCCTACTTTTATGTTTTTCGCAGTCTCAGATGCTCAGTGAGACGACTTGCTTTGAGAGCAACTGCATAAGGACTACACGACTGCTTGGCGGATACCTTGGGATAATGTGACTCTTCTTTTTGTTTTATTTATATTTTATTTGCTTATATCTCAGACTCTATGTATTTTAATTAAATAAAGTATAGTTTGGTTTGATTTGATTTAAAATATGAGTATAAGATCCCTTGTGGTGGTGATTGTGTTTAACTGTAAGGGCCTCGGGTTTTTGGAAATGTTTTCGCACTTGTTTAAAAAAAAATCTACTTTTTCATTGGTACGAGTTGGAGTCATTACACAATGGGTTTTTGAAATAATGTTTTTCAGTTCTTATGGTAGACGACACATTTCTAAAAAATAAATACATGAGTATATTATTGTCGGCCCATGGTATTAATCCTAGAGGTGAGATATTTCCTGTAGCATTTGTAGTTATAGATAAAGAGTCATGGGCGTGGTTTTTGATGCATTTTAAGATAAAATTTTCATGTTTCTACGATGACAAATACAAAGATAAAGTAGAGTTGATAGTTGTCTCATATAGACACTTAGGGCTTCAGTATGTTATCCCTATCATGTTGAATTTTGTATAAAGCACTTAACATGAAACCTTTTTAAGAAATTTAGTTCACCACTTAGTGCACTCTAATGGAGTGCATTCCAAGCAACCATGAGACAACAATGTAATTTTTTTATAGAAAAGATCTTGGAGCAACATGAAGCCACATACCTATATGTGACTGATGAAGTGGTTGAAAAACATTGGGTTAACAGTCACTTTTCAGCAAAAAGGTATGAGTGATTAACCTCTAATATAGTGGAGAGCTCCAATTCGTCGATTCTCCACATATGTGACAAGTCATTAGTGCCTCTTATTGAGATATTGCTTCTCATGTTGATGAAACTATGAGAAAAAAAAGATTAGCGGGCAGAGAATGACAAACATTGTTGTGTCTAAGGTAAAAGAGAAGCTAAATGAACTTAAGAGAAAAATACAGCTACTATATGTGCAAGTAGTGCATTGCCTTCAACGTCGGTACGAAGCCCTTAGTCGATTTCACAGTTATAGTGTTGATCTTGAGAAGCATACATGTTCTTATCAAGAGTATTAGGTTAGCGGAATTCCATGCTCACATGCGATCTCATGCATTTTATACAAGGACAAGTTACCATAGGATTACTTTGACAAGTTCTTCATAATTGAATCATATCAAGCTGCATATAGTACATATCCATTCTTTTTTATATCATATAATGTCTCACATGTCGCTCTTTTGACCCTTATTTTTGTGTATCCACTAAAAGTGGGACGTAAGTCAGGGCAACTTAAGATTAAGAGACGAAGAATAAAATACAACGATGTGGTGTCATACAAGTGCAGTGTATGTGGTGATGTTGGTTACAACAGGCGAAAACACTTATAAAAGTATGTATGAATATTCTGTGCTTTAAAAAAATATTTAACTAGCAGGTTTTAATGAAATTGCTTCTTTGTAATTTATATAATGTTTTTCAATGAACTACTCCAATGTCTTATCCTTGTTGTTTATATTTAGTTGATAACTAAAATCACTTGATCAAGTTTACTCCATGCAGAATAACTAGCTGCTGCCTAAGTTAAGGGTGTACGGGTTTGAATCACATCCGCAAAAAATCAAAAGTAAAGAAACAAAAAATGCACATGGAGGGTCATGTTTACTACTAAGTTATTGGAAAGAAAATACCCACTCCAGCAGCACTATTATGATATGAGTCAGATTTGGTTATGATTCAAAGATCAAGGGTTCCAACATAATCATATTGAGATCCAAAATCAGAAAACATATGGGCGGAGACACTTAATTACTAGATGATCCATCATATCCCTTTACATTTAGATATATTTTTGGATTCCAAAATGAAAACACCAAACCTGGCCTGATCGTTGAGCTACTCGAATCAGAAAGAAGCTTATGCACTCGACTTGATCCACCAACCTCCCTGAGTGTTATTCTCTTCCATGTTGCTAAAAAAAAATCAGGATGGTAGGATGTGGTTTACATAGTTGGTTATCATTTTTTTTTGAAAGGCAAGTTGGGGTTAGTCTGACCCTTACCAGTTACACTATACCATTGGGTTTTGAACCTGCAACGTCCCAACACAAGGTGACATGCACTAGCTGCTCCTACCAGACCAGCGGAGCCCCCGTTGGTGGTCGATTTATCGTTAACATGACTGTCAAGCTGCTTTTAATAAGGAATCATAATTCATACTAGATAAAGCTGGTAAAATGAACTAAACATGAGGTGTTTCTGGCTTGTTTATGTGACGAGTCGAGCCAAGCATGAGCTCATGATGAGCCCATTCTAAACCAGTTGAACTCGAGATGACTCGTTTACACACAAATACATTGTTTCGTATCTTAAAGGTAATAAGATTTGAACTCCAGATTTATTGAGCGGAGCTCAAGTTAGCATACTTATTGCCAGAAAGTTGGAAGTAACATATTTTAATCCTTTTTTTATACAGTCGCACTGCATAATTAGCATGCACCTCTAATGTTGCTAGCCAAGGGTGGAGCTAGAAATTTAAATTAGCGTGGACACAAATGCACAGTGACTCGGGAATCGGCTGATCCATTAGTAACTCGTGACTCTGGCAGGTTAACCCGGTGACTTGGCCATGTTTTGTTAACTTTTGATTTTGTATAAAAACAATGTATTAAAGTCAACTAAATAAAAAAAATAAAAAATCACATGATTTCTTCTAAATAAATCAAATATCGTCATGCTAAGTTACAACTAAACTACATCTAGTTATTTATTAACAAAAAATCAAAGTATCGAACTACTAAACTAGTATCTCCAACTATAGATTATATAACCAAAAAACAATCATATTGTATGGGTAATTTGATATGATTTCCTAAAAACCCTACAGTTTTTTATATTTTTTTGATGTCCAAAATCACAAATATTCTATATCATTAAGACACTTTTACCCTTTGCAACTGCCAATTTAGTCATTTTTGCGATAAAATTATACTGCATGTTGGCTATCCCCAACAACCACTTAAATTGAGAATCACAGTTTTTTTATGTGAATTTAAACCTTACGAACTCGCATAAATTTATTTGCAAAATCTTGGTGAAACTGAAACCACCAAAATCATAAATATCATACTCTTTCTCATAAATAAAAAAATTTCACATAAAAATATTTGTGAAATACCTCTCCTAAATAACATACTATTTCACATATATCCTAAAATTGTATAAATTTATGTGTGAAACTCCATTTAAAGGGAATAAAAAAAATCACAAATATGTTGCTTACATATTTGTGAAATTTTTATTATATGTGATTTTATCGAATCATATATATATACTCTTTTTTGTTCTAGGGTTTCTTTTTCTTGTTTGTATCTATAAAGAACTTTGTAAAACCCTTACAGTGATTTTTGCATTCCGATGAGGTCACAGTATCATCCTTGGGATTGACTTTTCCATCTACAGGTTCAAAAGGTGAGTTCCATACAATATACATCTGTGTATCTTCATGTGTATTTTTGAGGAGGTTGCAGTATTATTCTTGTGATCGACTTCCGTTTAGGGTTTACTATGTTTATGATTTTTTTATAAAAATATATATTATTGTAGATGATTTATGATTATTTGTTTGCCCTTTAGTTAATATTTGTTGTTCTTGTGTTGGTGTAATAGGGTTAGGGTTCACTATGCATAAGCATTAAAAGGGCTAAAGTATACTATCGTGGTTGTTGTACGCAATCACTGATGGTGTCTAAAAGGGTTAAAGTATACGACTATAGGTCTGATTACACTAATTGAAAATCTATAGTGGTCTCCAAAAATATTACCTTTAAGAAATTTGCGTCTTTGATGTATCGTAAAATCGGATATACTATTTTGAGTCTCTGGTATAGTTATTCTCCAAACAACCAAAAAATATGGATCGATGTTAAGGATTATGATGATATAGAATCAATGTTATTTGGTGGTGATGTTTACTTGAAAGTATGCAAAGTTAATGAATGAGCAATTAAGCAATGAGTAGACGTTGATTAATAGAATGATGTGAATCACGTGGATAATGTACATCTATCTCAAGCACCATCTACCGATTTGAGTCCTTTGTCAATTATCCAATTGTCCCAAACAGTGGGTGATATTGATGTTGTACATAATCAATAAATCACTACAAAGGATATGAAACCACGTGGGCAAAGAAGTATCAGTGATCTTATTGCAATAATTTGAATGACCTGCTGCCTTTCCGGGCATACGACAATGCTAGGTACAAGTTATAATTCCAATGTAATTTATAGTTGAGATGTACGTGTGCCGATAAATGTGATATTTTGATAGTTAAACTTGAATATTGAAAATGCATAAATGATGTATGCCTGAAAGCAAATAAAGTAATAGATACAATGAATTTTGATGTAGTTAGTGGAACTGAATTGTCAAATAGTAATAGTAATGATTATATTAACAACGCAAAATCAGATGATATCGATGATTATGAATATACTATGGCATTGGAGAGTGTGATCCCTTGGTTCTTGTTCAATGGGTTCTCATATAATGAAGAGCAATTGAAAATCATGATACATCTGATTTATATGAGCAGCTGCATAATGAAATGCTTAATGATTGTAAACAATTCCTATGACTATCAATACACTCAAACCATCGAGACCTTGCTTTGGGCAAAAGGATAATGATCTTCAGTACTGCCATAAGTTTTTGAAAGATCATTTCATCATGAATAACTATAAATAAAAAATCATAAAGAGTTGCAATAACAGAATCATTGTTGTATGCACGAGTAGGAACACTTATATGACGATTGATTGCCCCTAGAAGATTCATTGTACAAAGGTACACAGAGCAGGTTTCTTTTAAGTGAAGATGTATAATAGCAAGCATACATGTGGTGGATTGTTGGGCAACCTTATAGTAGAGAAAATGTCTTAGAAGTGGATTTCAAGTATTATTCACAAATGCATGCACGATAACCCGAAGAGAACTTAAAGAGAAATTATAAATGACATCAGTCGCGAGGAAGGTGTGGAGGTTACTTACAAACAAGCATGGCATGGAAGAGAACACACTAAGACTGCATTATATGGTTTATTCGAACAATCCTTCAATATGCCTCCAGCCTATTTGGATCATCCAATGAACGTTAATCAAGAATCACTAGGGTATATTAAGACCGATGAGAAAAATCAATTTAAATACATGTTCTTATCCTTTTGGCCATGCATCGATAGGTTTTTGAAAGGATGCCCTGTAGTTCTTACAGTAGATGACATATTCTTAAAAGAAATATATGCGAATATATTATTGTCGGATCATAATATTGATTCTTCTAGTGAGATGTTTGTTGTAGCATTTACAGTTGTTGATAAGGTATCCAAAGATTCATGGGCATGGTTTTTAGAGGTATTTAAGCACAAATTCATACACTTCGATGAGTGTAGAGAGAAAAGAGTATTGATAGTTATCTCATATGAGCATCTATATTTAAAGTATGTTGCCCTCACATACATGGCCTATATGTCATGTTAAATTTTGTATGAAGCATCTGATGAAGAATTTTTTAACAAAAAATTGGTTCACCACTAAATGCACTTTGGTGGAGTGTAGCTGGAGTAGCCACGAAACAATAATGCAATTAGTTTCTTGACAAAGTTAAAGAACAAAGCACAAACACATACAATTATATTGTCACTAATGTGGATCTAAAACATTGAACTAACTGTCACTTTCAAATAAAAAGATATGGTTGCTTAACATCTAATATAGTAAAGAGCTTCAATTCATAGATTCTTGTCATACATGAAAAGTCCATAATTTTACTTACTAAAAAGTTTTGTCTCATACAGATGAAACTTTTTGAGAAAAGAAAGATTGTAGGCCAACATATGACAGGCATTGTGGTGCTGAAGGTCAAAGAAAAGTTAGAGAAATTGAAGAAAAAAAATATAACAAATATGTGCGCAAATAGTGCATTGCCTCCGACAATGGTATAAAGCCCGCAACCGATCTCACGATTACAGTGTTGATCCTCAAAGGCGATTGTGCTCTTGTGAAGAGTGATAGGTTAGCAGGATTCCTTGCGAACATGCGATCACTTGCATTTTGTATGAGGGTAACCTACTAGAGGATTACTACGACAAGTGGTTCAAAGTTGAATCATATCATATTTCATATAACCAATATTCATTCTTTCCAACGAAGGATAATGTTCCACACATCGCTCCACATACTCTTATAGTTGTCTATTCACCAAAAGTGGTTCGCAAAACAATGTGATTTAAGGTTAATAGATGAAGAACAAAATATATGGATGTTGTGTCATACAAGTGCAGTGTATGTGATAAGGTTGGTCATAACAGGTGGCACCACGAATAACAGTATGTATATATATCCAATGTTGTTTAGTGAAATGCTTATTTATATGCATATCAAGTATTTTTTAATTAATTGCTTCTTTATGTGTATATTTAGGTAGTTTGAGATGTGTGACTGTACAAGTTCTTACAAAAAAAAGAGATTCAAAGAGCCCTGAGTTTTGAAGAGAAAGGAACAATCGATCATACATAAGGTATAAGTAATATCCCAAATCAAGTGTGTATATGTGATATTAATCATATATAATTTATTGTGTTGTAAAGAACATGTTAATGAGAAAGGGAAAGCGATAGCAGCGAACACCCCAGAGTTGAAAGAGTATGAGTTTGGCAAAAACACTCTTTGACAAGTGACTAAGTGTTAGTTTTGCAGGTTAATTTGTTTCTTTTTTTAAATTTACATTTACACATAATTTTGTTTGTTCTTTAGTTACTACAATGGATTTACTATGTCGCATCTAGACATTGTCATCTTCATGGGTGAGGAGTCTCCTTGCATAATCCCTGCTTCGACACCATCAACGTCGAACATCTAGAAAGATTCGTAGAAAGAATCCAAGTAGCTCACAACGAGGACAAAGAAAAAGACAATTTGTCGAAGACCCTTTAACTTACCCTATATTTTTTCATAAGTTATAAAAGTGATGTTTGAATTGTTTTACTACCGATTAATAAAAATTATCGGTTCACAACAAATGGTCACAACTTAAGGGCAGCGAGGTAGGGCAACTGATTGCTTAGAGATCAATGACTTGCCGTATCATTTTCTTGATGCTAATAATGTATGTTTTTATACAACTTTGCATACTTACAAATAAATTTTCACATAATTTAGATTTATGTTTTAACTTTTAATTTCTTTCAACTGGGGCAACGAGCACTTAGTTCTTTAAGAAATGGACATGAAAAACAACAACTTCAAGTTGTACAATTCCATGCCGAACACATATTTAGTAGATAAAAACCTCAAACAAATAGTATAATAACATAACTTACTAAATAATGTACTTTTTTGTGTATGTTTGTTATCTTCTTTTTTGTGCATATTTGTTATATTCTTTTCATGCATATATATTGCAGGTTCATTTTTTGGCGCAATTTGAGTTTGATTGTTATAAAGATTGGATGACACAGAGGAAGGAGGTATTCCAAAACAAGAGAATAAGTATTTACTTTGCATTTATTCGTTAACTCATTTTATGCATGTAAATGTTTTTCACTTAGTATTTCTTCATTTTACAAGTATGACGGTGATATATTTGTCACACAATATATGCAATACTTAGGCAAAAACTGAAGATTAAACTTCATGCAAGTATGTGTTTATAAGTCAGTTGTTCACTAGTTTGAGATGGAGATTTTCATCAAGATGTCACAAATATAAAGAATTGTATGATCAAGTTCCACAAGCACATGAAGAAAATGGCTTCCAAGAGTGTGAAAGATAATAAAAAGATAGAAATATCGATTAGAGAGGTGCCAAAAGAGTCTATCCACCTAGCTGGGCTGTGGATAATTATGCACCTTTATAATATATCAAATTAACCTATATTTAATTAGATAGATCAAGTTAAACTTTGTAATTAAATGGATCAAGTAAAACTTTGACTATAACTTTGTAATGAAGCCCATGAACTAAATGTAATTTTGTAATTGCTAATTTTCAAGTTATCTAATTTTGTGCAAATCAACTGTATTTAGTTTTATGTTAATCATATTGATTTGTCTATACAAGGAAAAATAATTTTGCAAAATTGTATGATTTTTGCAGATCATTTGAATTTCCATAAATATACTTCACGAGATTTTTGAACATATATGCAAACAAGTATGGTATACACAAATGAGTTAAAAATATTTGCGGGAATCATTAGCTAAATGGGATGTAAGTTGGGGATAGTTGATTGGGAAAAAAAGACAAAAAAAAGCCCTAGATTATGCAAAAAATAAGAGGTTTGCGACCACAATAGGTTTATATATGAATCAAGAAATTCACAAAAATAAGAAATATCATATATTTGTCATAGTTTCAAAAATATCTAAGTAAGATATTTGCAATATCTAAATATTCATAAATAGTTTCATACGAGATCGTGCAATATATGAAAAAATGTCAGCTATTTAAAAAATTAGTGGTAAGTATTTCACACATAAATTTATGCAATTTTAGGTATTTTGTGAAACAATATGTTATTTGCAAAAACCTTTCAAAAATAACTTTATTTGAGAGTTTTTTTAAAATTATTTTTATGCAAATTTTTTTATTATATGCGAAGGAGTATAATATTTGCGATTTTGGTGGTTCCAGTTTCATTGAGTTTTTGCAAATAAATTTATACAAGTTTGTGAGGTCAAAATTTCTCATAAAAAACCTATAATTCTGAATTTAAATGGGTATTGGAGATAACCGACGAGCAGTACAGTTTTATCACAAAAAGGTCTAAATTTGCAGTTGCAAAGGATAAAAGTGTCCTAATAATGTCGAATATTTACAATTTTGGATATCGGGAGAATATAAGAAATTATAAAGTTTTTAAGGAATCAAATCAAATTAGTCATACATTACGATCATTTTTTATTATATAACATAGTTCACGTAAGGAGTCTAACAACATCCAAAGAACTCACTTTAACTTGGAGTCTTGCTTTCACCATTCATAAATTAATTAAAACACATTTTAACCTGCTCATCAAACATTCAAACATGTAATTTCATAATGTACCCATTACTTTATTTAAAAATATAAATTTATTTTTTATCATAAACTCCTTCAAACATTCAAAGTTCAAACACAAATATATATCATTCAAATACAAACTTAAATTTCTTCTAACATTTAAACACAAACATAAATTCATTTAAATACATTCTAATATGCCCATCAAACATTAAAACATGTAACTTCATAACGTGCCCATCAATTTATTAAAAAATATAAATTTATTCTTTGCTCATAAATTCCTTCAAACATTCAAAGTTCAAACACAAATACATATCATTCAAACAAAAACTCATTCATTCAAAGAAAGTACCTTCGATGAATAATGCAATGTAACGAAACTCTAGCTTTGATTTTGAAATGATTGAGCAAGATGTGACAAAAAAATACAAACATTCTACAAATAAATAGTCAATTAATTAGTTATTTTTTCAAAACATCTAAAAAAGACCATTAACCAAGCAAAGTTTTTTAAATTTCTAAAAAAATTATATACTAATGATTATTAACAAGTAACAAGTATTTAATAAGTAAATAAGAACCGAATTAATTGAAACAAATACATACTAATTGAAACAAATACATGTTAACTGAAAAAAACCTAAAATTCTTATCTATGCTAATTAAAAAAAATAAAAAATTCTTATCTATGCTAATTAAAAAAAAACAAAAATTCTAAGTTCTAGCCAAAGTCCCATATTAAAAAAGAAAAATACATAACACTTTAAAAGCATAATCCAAAATTCATGTCATTTAAAGAAATACAAAATCAAAACCCTAATTATTCCATCATCAATTATGCATTTATGCAATTCAAGCATGTAGAATCATGTTTAATATTATTTAAAAATATACAAATACCTAAATTAAATATTTATCTTATTTAAAAATATACAAATACCTAAATTAAATATTTATCTTATTTAAAAATAAAAAAAAAATCTAAATGCCATTAAAAAAATATAAAAACTATAAAATCTAATTAAATATTCATGTTATTTAAAAAACTAAATGAAAATCTTAATCATAGCAAACATCATTTATAGTTTTCATACATAGACTAATTAAAAAAATAACAAAACTCCTAAATTTCTAACTAATATCAAGCATGTGGATCATGTATAATGTTGATTAAAAATATATAAAAATAACTAATTAATATCCATTTCATTAAAAGCCTAAATGTTAATTAGAAAAAAATACAAAAACCCTAAACCTAAATGCTAATCGAAATGCTAATCAATTGTGCATTTATGCCCTTAACACAAGAGAGAGAGAGTATATCTCATGTGCATTGCAACAACAACGTGCGGGGTGCACAAACAAATATGCCACTGCATGGTCGGGTCATCGGGAGAGCAGGGCACATAGAAAGTCAATAGGGGCCCTGTGATCATCGCAAATTTTTTCCTCTTGTAATATTCTCTCTCTTCCTTCTCTTTCCCTTTCCAACTTCTTATTTTCCTCATTTTTTGAAGGGAAAAAGATAAAAGACAGAAAGAAAAGAGAGAAGAGAAAAAGAAGAGAAAAGAAGGAGAGGAACTCTTTTGCGGGTCTCACTTGACCTTAATTTTGAAGAATTTTGAAATAACTCGCCTCCGTTTTTTAAATATTTGCGGGAAAACTGGGAGACGAGATCCGCTCATCGGTACGAGGTTCGACCGTTCCTAGCGCCTTTACCAGGGGTAATCGAACCAAGGGTCGAATTAATGCCTTTTGCTTTGTTAAGAAATTATCTAAGAATTTGTCCTAAGTCTAAATGCACAAAGAATCATGCTTGTGCAATGAAAAGATGTATGCTCTTTTTGAAAATGTTTTGAAGAATTCACAAGTGTTTCTGAGATGAATCTGATAAAGTGAAGAAATGTTTTCTAACTTAGAACTTAAGATTAAAGTTCTAAGTTTTTAGAATGATCAAGAGCTAGAGAAAATAAATCTGGATTTTGGAAAATGATTTTTGAAGTTGATATGAGGAAAAAGAGAAGAAATGAAGTTTCAAAGTCATAAATGGACTTTGAATTAGAAATTTGAACTTGGATGAATATTTGGAATGAAATTGAATTCCAATTTTGAAGTTTTGAATTTAGAAGGGAATGTGGGAAATCTAAAGGAATTGAGAAATGGGATTTGCAAAAGTTGAAATTTCAAGATGAAATTTGAATCCAAGTTCTGGATTCTGAATAGAGTTTTGAGTTGATTTTTGGATTTAGGATCCTAAATAGGAACTTGATTTGAATAAAATGGAATTGGCTTTGAGAATTGGAATTAAAGTGGAATTTTGGATTTGGAATTTTGAAGGGAATTGGATTCAAGACTTGGAATCCAAGATGGTATTTGGGTCTGAAATCTGAGATCCGAGAAAGGGTTGGACTCTGGATCCTAAATGGAATTGGATCTGAAGTCTGAGATCCAAAGTAGAATTGGATTCTGGATCCTAAAGAATGGATTTTGGATCTGAAGTCTGAAATCTAAAGTAGAGTTGGATTCTGGATCCTAAGGATTGAAATTTGGATCTGAATCTGAGATCCAAAGGTAGAATGAGGATCTGGATCCTAAGTGGAATTTGGATCTGTAATTGGAGATCCAAAGTGGAATAAGGATCTGGATCCTAAATAGAATTTGGATCTGTAATTGGAGATCCAATGTGGAATGAGGATCTGGATCTAAAATGGAATTTGGATCTATAATTTTGGAGATCCAAAGTGGAATAAGGATCTGGATCCTAAATGGAACTTGGATCTGTAATTGAAGATCCAAGGCGGAATGAAGTTTATACTTGGAAATCTGGATCCAAGTTGAGACTAGGATTTGACTTTGGATTTGAGTTTTGAAAGTCCAAATGGGACTTTTGAAAATGGATCTGGGTTTTGAAAATCGAGATGGAACTTTAGGAAGGTTTGGATTTTGAGATTCAGAATCAATCTCAACTTTGATTTAAAACTTGAAGAAAACTTGATTTTGAATCAGAAGATGGATCAGAAACTTCAAAGTTAAATTGAACTTTGAAATTGGATGTTGAATTGAGTTAGAATTTTGGAATTTCAAAATTGATTTGAGAATTTGAATTTATAAATGAACTTCAAAGTCAATTTGGACTTTGAATTTGGAGCTTGAATTTGGAATGAATCAAAAATATAAAGATGGAATTTTGAAATTTCAAAGTCAAATTGGACTTTGAACTTGGAATTTAAATCTTTGAAATAAGATAGAAGAATGAATTAAACTATAGACTTAAGAAAGATATTTGAGATCACTTGGATTTTGGAAAAGAATTTTGAAAAATATGATGTAATTCTATCCTATATGATGAATGAATTTGAATAAGTTTGAAATTGGATTTTGAAAATCATATCTCATTCTTCAAATGAATTTAAATAAGATTAATGATATAATACACTCCTGACTATGGTCATTGAATGTATTATATAATAGTCGTATCTAAATTAAAATGAAGGATGAAATATCTTTTTGGTGCTTTTACAGAATTTAAAATAAAATTAACCCTCAATATACCCTGACTATGGCCATTGGTATATATATTGAATTAATTTTAAGTTAAATTCTGATAAAAGAAGAAAATATTTAAGGAAAATATGATGAATCTTGGAAATGGATCCAGTGTTATTTTGTAAAAGGTAAAAAATGCTAAGTTTTGTTCACACCCTGACTATGGCCATTGATGTGAATCATCAACTTAGTATCAATTACTTCTTACGAAATGGTGCACGTGCCATCCGTGTTTCACCATGGTGAAAGTTTTGAGAAATAAAGGCAAAAATGCATGAGAATAAACAATTTTTGATATTTTATAATGCTCATTCATTCTACCTAAAGCAGGAAATGTAAATTCTCATTCAAATCTAGCTATTACAATATGTAAAATCACTTTTACAACTTCAAATGATAACTTTATCCACATGTTTCCTACAAAACAACCTGATTAGTAATGAAAAGAGAAGGAAAACCACATATATCACATGGATGTTAATGGAAAAAAATTTCATATATCAAGGTATACATGCTGAAAAAGATGAAGAATGACATGCATACTTACATACATATATATACATATGAGAGTTTATACATACTTACATACATATATATATGTATATATACATATATATGTACATATATATAACATGTACTTAGTATAGATGGAGAAGGGTGTGCTTGACAGATACGGTCAACTGAGTTTGCTGTGAATTTGGTTATGATTTACAACATTTGAATATGAGATTACAGCAACTTAGGGAGTTGCTGTAGATGCAGGAAAATCATCACAACGATGATTATCTTTGGCAGATGCAAGGGAGCTGCTGCAGTGCTTAGCTCAGCTGGGAACTGAAGGGATATGGTATTCGTGATGTAGGTGGTGAATTGCAATATGTTTACTGTGCATTATGACAGATGGCACAAATGATTGCTGAGTGGTAGGTGGAAGAGGTGCTGAGTTGATGTAACATCAACCTTTATGCTATGGCAAATACAGTGGTTTGTGAAGGATGGGTGCTGTGAGCTACAACCATCGTGAGCCATTACGAAGGGCTCATAGCAAGGTGAAGGTTGATATGTAAAAAAACAGCAAGGTGATGCTGTAATGAGAGGTTGGTAGTAGAAGTGGAACATGTAGCTGAGCAAGGGAAGGTGTGTATGTGGCAGGAAATGAATAGAACTGTTGTTGTAGTTACAACAGTAAAGAGGATATGTTGGATTTGTATAAATACATGATTTTTAACAATGTTGCTGAGGGAGGTGGAGTATGATAGGCTAGAGGGTAGTGCCATTTTCAGTGAGGAACATAAGTGTTGAAACAGAGCATACAGGGGCAGCAGAAAATAAACAAAGACAGGTAACGAGTATAATTTAGCTAATTCAGACTTATTACACAAAGACTAATTACAAGTGTAGCAAACAAGTTAAAATATGCCCAAAGCAAAGACCAAATGAATCATTTTTTTTAGTAGAATTATGAGCAGCATATACTAGATTTTTGTTTAGATTGAATTAGTATTCAAGTTTGAAAACAAAATTTATAAGAATACAGAAAGCTTTGAAGAACCTAACCTCACTGAATATCTTGACTGTAATCACATTATGTAAATTACTCAAATAAACATAGAAACATAAACTTTTGGTAACCCAGGTGCCAACAAAGGGTCAGCAGAGCTTACTCAGTCAATAAACTTGACGCCAAATGCACAGATTATTGAATGGATATTTCAACTCGATGCCTGTTCTTGTCCCAGCCCAGGCTTTATTATCTGATTGTTATGATACTTACCTTGCAACGCAGGTTTTGAAGAGTGAAGTGAACCAAAAATGAACCCAAAGTGCAACCTCTAATGTACTATAGGTCACTATTGTATGGGTAGGCAATGAAGACAGTAAATCAACTTGTGTTGATCATCAATATTTATAGGCTGAAAGATTCAGAACTGAACATCTTGATCAAAATTGCATCAAATGAAATGGATGAAGATATGAGGCGTAGATGCATGACTGTCGTAACAAAAGCCATGGAATTATAACATGAATTGGTTGAAAAAGAAAACTTGAATAGGCTAAAACTTACTGACCTTTTGGGTTGTATGAAAGAATTGCTTTCGTGGTGAGCTTGTAGCCTTCAGAGATAAGAGTAGGATCCGAAATTGCTCATAGATGCTGCATCCTGCACGTAGCTTTTATACTTATAACCGCAGCTTTAGGGTATTTGATCTCCTTTGCCTTGCAGGGATTCTAGACGCAAGGAGAGCTTGACTGTGGGAGATGAATCGCCGATCCTGGCAGCCAGAAGACTGATGAAGACTAAAATCCGCCCAAGTGTGAGAGGAAATGAGCTATTTTGAGTGGATCGTGAATGAGAAAAAGATGGGGAGGTAGAAGATGGGTCGTGCATGAAGAAGAGGCTGTGGAGGGGTGGAAACGGATCATCGAAGGAGAAGAAGATGGTAGGGTAGAAGACGGTGGCTGTAGGGTTTGCCTCTATCAATTCTTAAAGAAAAGGAAGAAGCCTCTCGAAGGGGGGTTTGTTAGAGATGAGAGGTGAATGGAGGATCCGGGCGATGGTTTCACGATGGAGGGTGCGCCATGGTGAAGAGAGAATGGAGAAGGGCGATGAAGAAGGGTGCGGCTGGGTTTTTTCCCTTTTCCCTTCTTACGAAAGATTTTACAAAAACCCTAAAAGAAAAAAAATTATCGAGGAGCCCCTTTGTTTTTCAAGATTTTATAAAGAGGGGGGGGGGGGGGGGGCTCCCGAGGTTTTTAGCAAAAATTGTTTTTCAAAAAGGCTCAAAATCATTTGTTTTTCTCATAAATTTTCCAATTTTTTGAATTTTATGTTATTTCTCAAATTTTTTTGTATTTTTAAGTAAAAAATCTTAAGATTTGTGAGAAAACAAAGATTAAAACCAATTTTTTTGTGTTTTTACAAAAAGGAATTTTTCTGAGAATTTAAAAGCTATTTTGAGAAAATTTCTTCAGAAATGGGTTTTGATCCGGATCTTGAGGAAATATGGATTTAAAGCGCTGGATTCGGATCCGGAGTTTGATTTTGAATATATCAATATGAATTTTAATTCAGAGAATCTGAAGAAATGACTTAATTTTCTCAAAAAACGGGGTTAGGGGCAAAAGAGTCATTTTTACAAAACTTTGAAAAATTTGAGGTGTTCACAGTCCCACAGGTGGGGTCACATGGAGGGTAGAGTCGCAGAGGTTGAGAGCAAATTGAGAAAGAAACAAAGAGAATGAGGCCTGATTGTGGGGTCACAGGCAGGGGCAGAGCCATTGAGAGGGGGGCACGGGTGGGGTCACTGGGAGGGTGGAGAGCTATAGAGGTAAAAACAAATTGAGAGAGAAATAGAGAGAATAGGGGTGGGGTCGCAGGCAGGGACGAAGCTGCAGAGAGGGGGTACGACCCACATGCTGTAGGGCCATAGGTGGAGTCGTATGGAGGGCAGAGCCGTAAGGGCATGTTTGATGGCTTGTCCAGGTTTGGACAAAATGAACAGAACTGAACAATGGTTCTGTTCATTCTATAATAACTGTTTCAAGTCCAACATTTGTTTGGATAGTACTCAAATGCTATGTTCTAAATGTCCGTTGTTTGATGACAATATGCGGACAACTTGGAGCCACGACTTTTAGGTTGCGGAGAGGGGTAGAGCCACGAAGAAAGAGCCGTAATGAGGTCGTAGAGAGAGAGAGAGAAGGCTAGGGGAACACATGAAATGAGGATCAATTTGGAAAAAAGGAGGGTCGGACTCATTGGCTCCCTTTTGGTGGGGCACCAGTTCCCACCCAGACCCGTTTAGGGTGGGCACCAGCCTTGTTCCTTGCAGTTCAGGGTGAGCCTATACCCCGTATGGGGTTTATGTGGGTCAGGGTGAGCATGTGCCCAACCTTCTCTTAACGTGTCTCCATCCCTGCTGCCAGCTATCTGTCTTGTCATTTCCTGATTCTTGGTATGAGTAGCCAATATTTCAAAAAAAAGTGTGGTCTTTATTTAAAATTTAGAAAAAAAATCACATTTTTGAAGATTATAGATGTTGACTTGATGTCCCCTATACTAGGGTTTTACGAAAAAGCATAGAAAGTAAAACCTATTTCTGAAATTAGGAATAAGTATATTTTTTTCTTATGAGATGAGATTAGGTGAGAGTGTGCTTTGATGGCATCTTCCAAATGCCGTTGATCTCGGATGGGCCTGACAATTTGTTTTCAATGTCGTTCCTGTTTCGGATGGACGTCATCAGAATGGTTTAAACGAACGGCTCACAATGAACTGTGTGTTCACTGTTTTGATGGGTGTCGCATCCAAGGTACCTTTCTCTCTTTTCTCATGTCAATTATATTTTTTTCAATTTAACAAGTCTATGCCAGCTGAGTTGACTCGAAACACTTGTTATTCATGTTTGTTTGTTTTTTAAAGGGAAGCAGGGGTTAGGCATACCCTACCGGTTATACAACTGTGCAACGGTTCATGCATGGCTTGCCAAGTCTATCTTATGAGTTTAATGAGCCCACCACTATTTTAAGTGCCAAGCAGGAGCGTAACCGCTAGCGGCTCATGTGGATACCAAATCTACGGTTAAGTGGACAGCCAACGTCCCATTACGTGTTCTCTCTGTACCAAAGCTGAACCTGTCCTTTTACCTTTGCTTAGGGGTGTTAGGGTCCCACATAAATTACCCAAACCTTACATCGTACATACCGTTAATTAGTAATAAATGAAAAAACAGCATGTAACTTGTCAATTATTTACATAAAGCTGCTCAACATTTTAGTTAATACGTTTAACCTACTTTTATGATTTTATCTTCCAAAGACCCTTTGGGCCTTGATCCCCAAATCATTCATTTTATCTTTTCTTTTAGTCAAACAGCATGAATTAAAGGTGCTTATTGTTTACTGGTCAAACGAAAGATCATAAGTTGATATGTATTGTTTATTGGTTTAGCTAAGGATCATAAGTTGACATGGGTGTGTTTTTTTAGGGGAAACATGGGGTGGGTCACTGTTGTTTAATACTTTCAGTATGTATTTAAAAGAACTGACACACGGCTGTATCCGTAGCTTTCAGATGTGGGCTACATAAGGTGGGGGTGGTTGTGGGGATCCACTTGGGGTTTTTCTTCGCTTCGGCGAAGGTTTCTTGTTATAAAAAAAAAAGAATTACGTTTAACGCGGCGTCTAGTTTCAAAATTGAGCCTCACTAACCTATACTTTTCTTCTGAACTGCCAAATAGAGCCTCAGGTTAATCTTCAACATCTTGAGAAGCCAGATTTCTTGGGAGTTTTTTATATTGCCCTTTATAATTGAAAAATAGTTATTTACCTTCAAAAAATAAGAAGAAGGTCTGTGGTTGGTAGTTTTTCGAAAAAACATAAACTCATATCAGGAAATCCAGAAAATATGAACCTTTTCTGAGATTAGAGGCAAAAGGTTGGACCCAAATAAAAGTTTTCTATTTTAAAATATATATCCACATAAAGCAAGCGGTTGAGCAGCTTTTAAGTAAAATAGTGGATAAGCGACCTGCCATATGTAAATCCATTAAAAAACACCAAAAAAAAGAAGACAATATCATCGTCATAAAGATACGATACTTAAAAAAAAGCAACATTATCCAAAACATCGCTTATCTGCTTTGAAAATGTCGCGATATATTGGATATTTGTCAAAATCGTGAGAGAAATTCGAGGAAGAAAAAAAGGTAAGCATCATCTAGGAGTCCATGAAGGGTATATTGGTAATTTAAGGAAAAGGCTTGACTGTTTTCAGTCCGCAGTTTTACTGTTTTACCAATAAGCAATGACAAAGACCTGTGGGACGGCGGTACGATAGTCTTCCACTGGTGGACTTATTGGCCAAGATTTAAATCGGGTTAATAGCGTGGGGTAGAATCCGCGGTAACTGCACCGTAATGATGCATGCTCCACTCCGCATGATCATAACTCGATCACTCTCGTGAATTCCTTTTCATCCAATTCCGTTCGTTTGGCTGTTTGAATTCCTCGAGAATTTCGAAATCCCACCTTCTCCCCCTCCCCCCATCTCCTTTATTGTTCCCATAAAAAAAAAGCGGAAGAAAAAAGAGGAATCGCTTTGACTCTTTCGGCGAAATTCCGGCGAAGAGTTTCTCTTCTTCCGATCATCGGAAAGAATGTGGTCTGCTTTTCCGGCGATGTGTTTTTAGCATCTCATGGTCACCGGTTGCCTTGATCCTATGGTGAGTCTCGGCGCTTGAACTGTTTTTTTTTTTTTTTGTATTTTTTGCGAAATTTTGCTCTAGGGTTTCTTATTTTGGAGAAATTTTGGCTGATTTGTTGGGTTGAGTTTCGTTTTCTTTTATTTTGGGAGAGATGCAGTTTTCCGTGGTTAGTAGTTGTCTGCTTTGGGATTCCCATGGAAGGGACAGTAGACGGAGAAGTCGGGAATGGCGGGAAGCATGTCGACGATGAGTTTGTAGGTGGGAGCGATACCCATCTGCCGGCGTCGAAGCCGGTTGCTGACCCGGTTGTCTATAAACTTGTTCGGGTAAGATCTTTTGATCCTTTTGCTGGTATGATTGCATTGTGCTTTTCTTCTTTTCTTGTAGCTATTATTAGTAATTCGATTTTGGGATTCTATTTATTTCATTTGTTGGTGTTTGTGAAGTTCATGATATGATTCTTGATAGTTTGACTGAAGTGTGCTTATGAAGAAGCGATTTTTAGGGCTCATGCTTCTATTTATGGCGTGAAGAGTTTCTAAATTTTACTGCTTTATGAAATGGACCAGGACGAACACGAGAAACTATTTGGTCGCCGGTGGGTACGCTATCATTTTTCTTCAATAGATAGATGTGTTTATGAGATGCATGAATCGATATGGTGGCTATTGTTCTATAATGAAGGTTTGATGATACCAAGCTGCCATGATCACCAAAAAAAATACACGGAAAAAAAGAGCTTGTTCATTTTCTCTAAAATTGATGGAAATGTAACTGTTAAATAATCATTGAGGAGAAAAGTTTCTTCCATTATCCACTCTCTGAGGTGTTCTTTCCCATCCATTATCATTTATTAGTGGAGTTTGATGGCAAGTTATGAATAGCTTACTAAAGATAAAGAGAAGGTTAAATATGCATCAAATCGAGGTTGTGTGGAAGGGCATCTCTTATTGTCGTTTCTTAAACAACACTTCGTTTCTCACCAAATCATCTCTTAATTATATGCCTGTTATACTGTTTACTAAGATGGACTAAGTTTAGGCTATTGTAGATTTTCTTTTTTCAAAATTTAAAACTGACAAATAACTGGAGAACATCAAGCAAATATAATTTTCCTTTTCAATCATTTAGGTTAAATTTCCCTAGATTGGAGACATTTTTTTAAATGAGTGTTAGCATGATGTGAAGGTTATTGGGAGAGTCTGCTGCATCTGTAAAGTTGAAGAATTTGGCTTGAGAATGCATGATTTTAGAGGTTCTCTTAACCAGGAAACGTTTAGACATTAGTGCCTTTCTTGCGTTACCCAGTAACTTGAGTTATGGGAGCCCAGTTGGATGGAACTCTGTCAGTTGTTACTTTGGTTGATGATCTCAATGACGTTCACATGGAATCTGTCCTATTTTTCGTCAACTTCATCTTTGCAACTTGATGATCCACAATCCTCATCACATTTTTTTACTTTCCATATTTGGATAAAAAGTTTGGGTGGGATTTCTTCTAAGGTAATGCAACTCCATCAGTCTGATTCATCTCAGCCATTTTCATCATCATCATCATATTGGTCTTCTATTACAAAATTATCATTATCAACATTACCATTGCCAATAAAATCATCGTCTCTTTATGCTCTTGTCATGATCATCATTGATCATTGTCATCATTTTGATATATTTCAACATTCACCTGTATTGTGTTCTTCTGTCATATTCATCATCATCGCCAGCTTCTTGTTCTTCATCACCACCATATAATGATTATAATCTTGTGAATTATCTCCTTTCATCATCTTCTTCTCCTCAAAATCATAACCATGACCATTATGATCACATCTCTCTCTCTCTCTCTCACACACACACACACACATCTTCGTCGCCATTATTATCATCGTCTTCTACTTCATTGTTGGTTTCATCCTCTTCATTGTCACTGTCATCATTGTTTTTTTCTTCATTACCATCAATCCCATCATGTTTTGTCTCCTTATTACTCATCTTCATTTCCATCAATATTATCATGTTTCTCTTCTTATTACCCATCCATATGATTATCATCATCACTGCCTTCATCTTCTCCTTCTCCTCTTCTTCCCCTTCCATTCACCCTGCATATAACCTTTTCCTCATATCCTCTGAACATACTCTGCTTAAATTTTTTTGCTTATTTAACCACATGTTGGGCGGTTACTAAGAAAGCATTGCTTAATAATGGAACATGAAATCTTGTGTTAAATAGTCAAAATGTCTTCCTCAGGGTTTATAGGAAGTCATGTTTTATCCATCATGACTTACTTGAAATGCATATGTTGCATTCGTGCCACTTAGGTGTTCTTTTGTTATTTTCATAATAAGATGTACAAGGGAAGCAAGTAATTTTTAATCGATTACTCAGAATCTAATAGTGACTTTTAACCCCACTAGTGGGCCCAAAATCATATTTTCACCAAGTTAGTCTACTTCTCAACCTTTATTTTTCTATAATCTATGGCTTGGGGGCATTATTCTTATTTGATTAAATTTTAATAGACAATTTTCATCTAACATGAGGTTTTTAATTGATTTTGTTGAATGATTAGATCTAGTGGGCATTGATTTCTGCAATTACAGTTCGAGTTTTCAACATATGATCCTCTTTATTTTTGAAAGTTGGAAGCCTTTTTTATATGCAATAATTTGGTAGTGATAGGCAGGTAGCATCCTTTCCTTAGGTGAAAAGTACATTTTAATGCTTGAGTTTCGGTTGTTCTCTTTTTGATCTTGGAGACGGCAGAATCAGCTCAACTTCTTGGATACTTGAATTCAAGAAATGGTGGTTGAGGGTTGATTAATTGCAAGGAGTGGATACTGGAATTAAAGCTTTTTGAGGTACATGCTTAAAATATTTTGGATCTAATTATACTTTACATGAGTTGACTTGGTTGAAAGGATTCTACATCAATGAGCATTGTCAAAACATCCAAATTTAGGATTTACAGCTAAGCCAGCTTCGAAAGAAAGAGATCAGGATTGCACAAGGACAAGATGGGGTCTTGTTGTCTTACCTGTAGATAGCTGAATGGAATGTGAGGAAGGACCAAATATAAAAAATACGCTAGGAATCTGTTGGTCTTGGGGCAAAGCAAGACTCTATTGCTCATATCATATGGTTCATGACAATTTGTTCTCTAAACAAGAGGAGACGTGGGATGCAACAACTATTGGCATATGACATAGACTACTTAATATGCTTCTTTATTTGATTTTTGAGGTGAATCATGACCCCATACATGATTTCGAGGTATCTACTTTAACTTCTTAACCAAGGGAGACAAATATTGTTCGGACTTGGAGAGGTATTGTAATGCCCCCAAATCCCCAACTTGTAAATTTTAGGAAAAAATTGAAATTTTAATAGTCAATCTTTTTCAGAGTTAAATTGAGAGTTAATCGGAAATAATAGTTTGAAAAGAACAAGTCGGTGAACCCTGAGCGGGTTACAAGTGAAATTTCCAACAAACGAATTGTGTCCCCAAATGTCTTGGATTTGGGCCAGCATTTATATACATCTATTAAAACTATGAAGATTCAAAACAAGGTTTTATATAAAAACAGTATATATAAAAGTTCTTATATAAAATGTCCAAAATGTGCTTAGGAGCGAACAACAAAGAGAATGGATTCTTGATATCATCGCGTCGTTGCGCCATCGCCTGCAACATCCGTATAATCATCACCTGTATCCCATAAAACGGGTAAGCCTCATGAAAGCATAGTAGGTGCAACAATATTAGACAAAAGAACATGACTAATATCTACATTATTATATTTCAAAACGTTGGATCATATATAAATGAATGAACCACAAATTGGTATAAGCGGTGTATCGTTTTTAGATTGAAGAAGCAAAGTGAACATCATAACTTTGTTTCGATGATTATCTACTTGTGGGTATTCACAAGATAAAATCATAGAAACAACTGAGACCTTTTGAGGGTTCATTATTTTATGTAAATTGATAACCCGAATGACTAGCTAAGTTTGCTCCAAAGGGGATGGTTCTAGAGACCGAAAGAGAATTTCTCAGAGGCAGGAATAAATGGGGGATGCATCCGAACTTCTGCAGAAGTTTATGGGATCTACCACCTAGGATAATATTTGGTAGCCCTGTCCCTTAACTCCGATGACTGGGGATGCCGAGCCATTGCCACTCGAGGAGCGTAGTTGTTAACTTATCCATTGGAGGTTGTACCTCCTATTATCTCTCTTGACAGAACTGAAGGATGAATGAGCGTGTCAGGTTTTCTTTTATCCTACAAGTTTACAACCTATTTACCATGTTCTGGTCTTTTAAACCAAATCGAGTATTTTGCCTATGAAGACGATTTGTGCGTTTGTACGAGATTATTCCATAATACTATGCACTAACATGCATCGAGGTTTGTCATAAACCTTCAATCATTCATCGACATACGAGTATGTCGTGCATGTCTGATAGTACCGTTGCGATGAAAAATAAACCGGTTTCTTAAAAAGAAGACTATCCGAACAATCTAGAAGTTCATGACTTCTCGAACCTCGGGTTTGGGGCATACTCCGGTTATCCCCAATTGTGACCAGAAGTACTTGACATAACTACAACCAAGTCTACGAAGTCAAAGTCTCGCATTTATCGGTCCACAGGGTAGATTCAGTTGCGAATGTCTGAATCGTGATAGTCTCACCCTTTTGAACTTTCAGTGTCTTAAAGGACACTTCAATCACTCGAAGGGTGTCCGATGCATGTGAAAACATTTGTTTTATTTTGCAAAACCTCGGGGCATGCAGACTTGGAGTCTCGCATGAGAGTGAATGAAAATCTCTTGTTTGATTTCCAAGAGTGTCAGGGGCATGCAGACTTAAAGTCTCGCATTTAAGCCTTTAGAAAATCGATATTAAAGTATGAGTATGCAAAATTGCGTACTCTAAATAAATGCTCGCGTAATGTAAATAGGGCAACAATACACAAAACTGCACACTCTATATAGATATATACACATATATGAAAGTATCGTCCCCCAAAAAGGCCATCGCAAATAAAGCAGAGGTACGCATAACCGTGTACCTTAAATAAATGCTTATATAATGTAAATAGAGAAAGAGTACGCAAAACTGCACTCTCTCTCTCTCTATATATATACATATATATTTATACGTATATGAAAGCATCGTCCACCAAAAGGCCATCGTGAATAAAGCAGAGGTACGCGAAATCACGTACCTTAAATAAATGCTCGCATAATGCAAATAGAGAAAGAGTATACCAAACTGTACACTTTATATATATATATATATATATATATATATATATATATATATATATATATATATATATATATATATATATATATATATATATATATATCGTCCGCTAAAAGGCCATCATAAATAAAGCAGAGATACACGAAATCACGTACCTTAAATAAATACTTATTTTATATATGTATATTTGACGTAAATATAAATACGTATATTAGAAATGCTAGTGTTGTCATCATATGCATTTTTCCTTACATCGGAGATGCTCTGAATCTTTGACTATTTCAAGCATAGCTTTTTAACTTGCTTATGCCTCGGTATGTGTGTAGGAGGTACGTAGTCTCGTCTGTTGCGTCGATATGGTGCACTCAAAAGGTTTTTATCGTACTGTGTAAAGAATGAGGTTAAATTCCCATTTTTGCAAAAGAGGCGACAATTGCGTCGCAGGGGTTGAACCCGAACTTAGTTTGAGCCGTTCAGACCGAGCTCGATTTGTCTTAAAGCAAGGACCCGAGCTTGGCTCGGTGATGACAGACTGAGTCAAGCTTGGAATGCACGGTGAAACCTTAAGATCGGGCCAGCTTGGTCTAACCGAGCCGGACCTGGAAAGAAAAGGGAAGGGGGCTCGACTTGGCTTGGACTTAGCCGAGCTCGGTAGATCTTGAGCCGAGCACATCCCAAAAGGGTGGGGGCTAGCCCCAAGAGGTCAAGCCGACTTTGTTAAAATAGAACAAGGGGGCCAGAGGTCCATGACCGAGCTGGGCTTGGTGTCCCATAAAGGGACTTAGCTGAACTCAACTTGGCTGAGCCAAGCAAGAGGTAACCCAAGGCTGCCCTTGACCGAGCTTGACTCGGTGTAATTGAGTTGGGCTCGGTAGATTCTAACTGAGCTATGGTTCGATTAGGGGAGTCTGACTGAGCCAACTCGGTTGCCCTACCAAGGGTTCAAGCTAGGTGGCCAAGCCGACTCAGTCTCCGAGAAGACAGGGTAGAACCCGAGACCGACCCAAGACCCTGAGTGTGCCCCGAGTTAGGGCACATTGGTCAGGTTGGTGGCCCAATCGGGTCGGCCCCACCTCAAAAGCTTCGCGACCTAGCTCAGTTGGGTCAGGCTTGACTGAGTCGAGCCCGACCAAACTCACCTGAGCTGGCGGCCCAAAATGGGCTGGTGGGTTGGTTGGATCCGATTGGATCCAACCCAAAACAAGGGCTTAGGTTGGGTTTTGGGGTTGGATCCGATTGGATCCAATCCCAAACCCAACATCCGAAGAAAGCGGAGTGTTGGTTTGGATTGTATTGGGTTGGGTCCATTTGGACCCAATTTAATATTTTATATATATATATATGTATAGGTTTTGTTTCGGATTGGGTTGAGTCCATTTGAATCCAACTCTATATTTTATTCTATCATATATATATATATATATATTAGTAAGAGCTATTTTGGATTTGGATCTTATAAAGGTCCAAATCCAAAAAACCCTTAAAACAAGAACTTAAGTAATGGATTGCAGTTGGATCAGATCTAGTTCGGATTCCCAACTCATGTATTAGTGCTCGTATTCTTAGTTGGTTTGTGTCCTAATGGACCCAAATCCCAATCATTTTATCTGAGACCCATATTTGTCTCATTTGGATCCGAACATAAACATTCATGTAGTTTGATATATATATATATATATAACTAAGTTTTGTATGTTTTGAGAATCGATCCATCTTTCTGAATCAAATTCTTGATTTGTTACCTTTATCGATATGGATCTCTGTTTGGATCCAAAATATTTTTGGGATTGGATCTTTTCTTTAACAGATCCAATGTCATGCCATTAAGGTTTTTGCGTGTTTCAGATCTCTTTAGAGATCCGGCTTTGAATTATTCTGAACCTAGACCGGATCCACCGAATGGATCCGAGTCCTTGTTATAAGGTTTCTTAGATTTCAGATCCTACATTGGATCCAAATTTGTCTAACTTAGAAAATACTCCTAGGATGCTTCATATTTCTAACGTATAGTTGGAACTGGGTTACACGGGATTTTTGATCCTGGTAGATCCCTTATCGAGATCCAGACCCATAATGCGTTTGAAGTTTGAACTGTTAAAAATATATATAAATGATATATATATATATATATATGCATATCTTTTTTTGTTTATTCCAAAATACCTGATAAGGGTATTTTGGTCTTTTCACATGTAATATAAGTTATTTATAAACAACTTTTTTAGGATTCTCTTTTTTATTTTTTTACTTTTATTTTTATTTTTATTTTTGGGACCCTTGGGGACCCTACAATTGTAGACGTTGGGGGTCCTCAACGGTCATAAATATGACCATTAGGGCTCCCCAACGTCTACTTCGTGGGAGCCCCAAGGTCTCCCTCTCTCCATTTTTTGTGTATATATAAGGGGTGTTTCCCCCCTTCATTTGAAACTTGTTCTCTCACTCTCTCTCAATGCTATTTCTTTTTTTTTTTTGCTTTTTGGCATTTCCCCTTTTGTGGGTTTATGTGTTTGCACTTAAAGTGCTTGTGTAATCTTCTTCGTTCTTGTCCATTGTTGGACCTACAAGTGTTTCTCACTTGTTATTTGTATTTTCGCTCATTTCATTACACGGTATCAGAGCCATTTGGGTTCTTTGATCTTGGAAGGTTTTCTCTTGTGCCACTTTGAAGATTGTGTTCAAAGTTCCTTCTCTCTGCCTTCTTCAAATATGGAGCACGATTCAACGGTGATGCTCTCCATCAAACTTAATGATTCAAATTACTTGATGTGGGCGTCGGCTATGGAGAATCACCTTCGTGGGAAGAAGCTTTGGGGCTTCGTGATGGGGAACTCTCTTGAACTAACGTTGAAGCTCACAAAAATCGAAGGAGGTGTTGAAAAATCTCTTGATGGGGAGATCGCCTTAAAGCTATACATGACCATCAAGTAAAGGTAGAAGATTGGGAAAGTAACCACGTCAAGATTTTGGCGTGGTTCATGAACAATGTTGATATTAAAATTTGTGCCAACATTGCTAAGTTTAGAAGGGCCAATGAAGCTTGGTTCTTCTTTAACGGTATGTATACCCAAAATGATCTTGCTAGACAATTTTTTTGTCAAGAAAAGATTAGATCCACTAAACAAGGGGACATGAGTATCCGTGATTATTTTAGTGCTTTGTCTCCCCTTTGGGACAAACTTGCTATCCTTGAACCTAAATGGGTGGTTCTGGAAGATATTTAAATGAGAAGAGAACAAATTGGAAAAGAACACTTTTTTCAATGTCTTTATGGTCTTAGACCGAAATTCGAACAAGAGCATCTCTTCTTCATAGGAGTAAGGCCTTGCGTATCGAATATGCCCTTACCGAAGTATGCCAAGAGGAAACTCGTCTTGGCATGACTCATAAGAATGATGATGTTTTGGCCGTTACTAGGCCAGAATCAAATGTAAAAACCTATAAACCCCCTCACCTTGCCAAAAATAATAACCATGAAAATGGATCCAATTATAATAGTGGATATAGGATGAAAATGGATCCAATTATAATAGTGGATATAGGAAGGGTGTTACTTATCACTATTGTAATGAACTGAGACATATTGGACCGGTTTGCCGTAAGCTTAAGGGTAAAGTGGCTTCCGTTGGTGAAGAAGTTCCAAAGAAAGAAGAAGTGAACAAAAATGTAGGAGATATTAAAGATACTCTTAATCAAATTTCAAAGGCACTCTAACATCTTCTCAAGACTTCCTCTACTTCTGGTGTCGCCATCGTATCATCATCATTTCCTCCAGGTATGTGGATTCTTGACTCCAGTGCTTCTTTCTTGTGACACCACATAAGAATATTCTTTCTAAAGTATATTCTAACCCCTCCTCATCTTATGTTTCAATGGCCGATGAGACTTCTTTAAAAGTCGAAAGCATTAAAACACTTATTCAAAACATTTCCAAAATTTTCTTGTTCAAAAAATAAGGGTGGTTCCAAAAATAAATTTGAATCTATTTTTTGTCTCTCAAATTTTCGTTCATGGTTGCAAAGTCTCTTTCTTATCTAAAGATTGCACCGTGCAGGATTTTCGGTCAGGGAAGTTGATTGGGTAAGGCCATAAGAGAGGCGATCTATATTTTATGGATTTTTTGACTCTTCCACCCAAGTCATTTTGTAATTTTGCAAATGTAAAAAGCATTGATATTTGGCATAAGAGACTTGGTCACCTTAGCTTTTCAAAAATGTCTCTTTTCTACTTTTTGGGAAATGCATGTAACGAGAAAGACATAGCTTATAAATATTGCATTTTTGAAAAAATTAAAGAAATTTCATTTCCTCAAAGAAACTTTGTGTCTACATGGCCATTTGAACTAGTTCATTTTGATGTATGGGGTCCCTTTCCTATCATATCCAAAGGTGGTTTCTCGTATTAAGCGATTTTTGTTGATGACTTCACTAGATACACATGGATTTATTTCCTAAATCGCAAATCGGATGTGTTCTCTTTAAAGAATTTCATGCAATGATTAAGAATCAATTCTTAAGTAATCTCTCTATTCTAAGATCAGATTCGGGAGGAGAATATATGTCAAATGATTTTCAAAATTATTTAAGACAAAATGAAATTTGTCAACAAAGGTCTTGCCCTAAAATTCCGCAACAACATGGCCTTGCGGAACAAAAACATAGACATATAATAGAAACTACTAGGACTCTTAATTTCCAAAAATATTCCAAAATCTTTCTGGGCCGAAGCCGTTCTAACCTCAACTTAATTAATAGAACTCCTTAAACGTCATTAAATAATGTTTCTCCATTTGAAAAGCTTTATAAAATGACCCTGGATTTTAAAAGATTAAGAATCTTTGGTTGTAAGTGTTATGTCCTTATCCATAAGAATGGTAAGCTTTCTTCAAAAGCTATTGAGTGTGTTTTCTTAGGATATGGAGAAAATAAAAAAAGGTTACCGATGTTTTGATTCCATAAATAACACACATTATATTTTAAAAGATACCTTTCTTGAAGATGAAGATGGTTTTGAAAGTAAAGAATCAAAAACAAATATTGATTACTCGTTTTTATTTGATTTATTACCCCAAAATGATGAATCTAATCCTATTGAGGTTCTTGAGACCCTTGATAATGGTGTTAATCATATTGAACAATCTCTTAATAATGAGGATAATGGTTATCATGAAGAATTAAATGAACATATATCAAGTAATACACAAGTTTATACTAGAAGGGAAGAAGGAACTCGTCCATGTACTCTTGACAAATACTCTCAAAAGTCATCTTTAGAAGAATCTTCACATAGAAGATCAAATCATATTTTTAAAACACCAAATAGATTTATATCTTATGACTCTTTCTCTCCAAATTTTAGAGCGTGCTTAATAGCCTTTTACTCTTTCTATGAACCATCTCATTATAATGACGCCAAATAATATCCCCATTGGAATGAAGCTATGAAATTTGAACTTAATGCATTTAAGAAAGCTCAAACATGGGAAATAGTCGATCTTCTTCATGGAAAGAAACCTATAGGATATAGATGGGTTTTTAAAGTAAAAACTAAAAGTGACAGGTCTTTAGAGAGATATAAGGCTAGATTAGTGGCTAAAGGATATGTTCAAGAGTATAGGGTAGATTATGATGAGACATTTGCCCCAGTTGCTCGAATGACAAGTGTTCGAGCTCTCATTGCTATTGCATCTATAAAAAAGTGGCCTATTTATCAATTAGACGTTAAAAATGCCTTTTTAAATGGAGATCTTGGTGAAGAGGTTTATATGGATTCTCCTCTTGGCATGAGTTTGAATGACAATAACAACAACAACAACAACAACTACGCCTTCATCCCAAAACAATTGGGGTCGACGATATGAACCAAAAAAGAAAATCATTCTGGGTCTTCCACATGAATCCTTCTCCTCCAATCATTTCTATCCAATGCCATGTCCTCGGTGAGGTTCAAAGCATTCATATCCTTTCCTATCATCTCCATTCATGTCTTCCTAGGCCTACCCCGACCTCTTTTAACTAATATATTTTCCCATTTCTCCATCCTTCTAACTGGAGCATCATTAGGCCTTCGTCGAATATGTCCAAACCACCGTAAACGATTCTCTCTCATCTTATTTTCAATGGGTGCAACGCCTACCTTCTTACGTATCTCCTCATTCCGAATCTTTTAAAATTTTAAAATTAAAAAAAGCCTTGTATGGTCTTAAACAAGCTCCTGAAGCTCGGTATGATAAATTCAGTAATGTTCTAGTTAATTTTGGTTTTGTTTCTTGCTATACTGACACTGCTATTTTTGTCAAGAAAATAGGTGACTCTATTATGATCCTTCTCTTATATGTTGATGATATAATCATGCACGAGAAATGCCAAAGAAAGAGTAAATGAAACTAAAACTATTTTAAAGAAAACTTTTGATATGTTTGACTTGGTTTTTTTGAGATATTTTTTAGGTATTGAAGTGACCTAATTCACATAAAGGATACATACTCTTTTAAATGAAATTAGTTGCTAATATTTGTTTTAAGTCGGGGATTTCATATAAAAAGAAGGTGGAGGCTACAGAAGTTATAAATGCAAAATTAAGACTAGAAGACAATGTTCTGTTTAATGATCCTACTCTCTATCGGCAATTAATGGATCTCTTACGTATCTCTCCATCACCCGACATGATATTGCTCATGTGGCAAGCCAGTTTCAGCATGCCCCTACGACGGTTCACATGGCAGCAATGATTGCGATATATCAAGAACACTATTTCAAAAGGGCTTTTCTTATCCTTTTCCTCTTTCTTTGATTTAACTGCTTATACTGATGCTGATTAGGGGAGTAATCTCAATGATCGAATCTCAACTACTGATTTTTGCATTTTTTTAGGAGATTCACTTATTTCATGGATGTACAAGAAACAAAAAAAGGTATCTCTATCGTCCACTGAAGCTGAATATCGTGACATGATATCTACGACCATGGAAATTGTGTGGCTTAGAAGTCTTCTTAGTGATATGGGGATCACCATCGCAACTCCCTCGAAGATGTACTGTGACAACAAAAGTTCGATCTACATAGCAAGCAACCATACATTTCATGAGCGCACCAAACATATTGAGATGGACTGACATTATCTTCGTGATGAATATTTAAGAGGAACTATCACTTTGCCCTATGTCACCTCGAAATATCAGTTGACAGGCTTTTTCACCAAAGCTCTTTCTGCTCCTCGTTTTCTATTTCTCCTTAACAAACTTTCCTTTTGCTCCCCGTAAAGTTTGAGGAGGCTATCTTTTTTTTGTTTATTCCAAAATACCCGATAGGGGTATTTTGGTCTTTTCACATGTAATATAAGTTGTTATTTATAAACAACATTTTTTTAGTATTCTCTTTTTTATTTTTTTTACTTTTATTTTCTTTATTTTTGAGACCCTTGGAGACCTCACAATTGTAGACGTTGGGGGTCCCTAAGGTCTTCCTCTCTCTCCATTTTTTGTGTATATATAAGGGGTGTTCACCCCCTTCATTTGTAACTTGTTCTCTCACTCTCTCTCAATAATATTTCTTTTTTTTTGTCTTTTGGCATTTCCCCTTTTGTGGGTTCATGTGTTTGCACTTAAAGTGCTCTTCGTTCTTGTCCATTGTTGGACCTACAAGTGTTTTTCTCTTGTTATTTGTATTTTCGCTCATTTCATTACATGAACATGCTATACCTTTTTAACATCAAAAAGTTCATCACGGTTGATGAATATATCAGAAATAATCCAATATCATTTCTGGAAAAAACCCAGAAAGTTTGCGGACTTTACAGGTATCTTAAGGATGTGGAAGTTAAGAAGGCTTTTATTTGGTTCTCATGAGTTGGCCTTCTCCTTTCCTATTAATGAAGAATCTGGTTGCTAATGACATGCTGAACAAATGTTTTTAGTAGGCCATCATTAATAACTCTTCCTAGGGATATGAACTGATCAATGTGGTTAGATTCATCACCGAGGATGAGGCTAACTTAAGTTTGCCTTCCAACTAATTAGTTTGTGGGAATCCTCTATAAGGTCTCTACTGGAAGACCTATTTCAAAGTTGATCAACCAGAGTTACCGGAAGCGCATAGGCAAAAGGGGAAGCGCGCTTCCCCGAAGCGCGAAACGTCGCGCTTCCGAAGCGTGAGGGGAAGCGTCCCCCTTTTTTGGGAAGCATGCTTCCCTTTTATGGGAAGCGCGTTTCCCTTTTATGGGAAACACGCTTCTCATTTATGGGAAACACGCTTCCCCCACGCTTCCCCATTTTTTTCATTTTTTTCGCTTCCCCCTCGCTTCCGGTTCGCTTCCTAGGCCGCTTCCGGTTCGCTTCCTAGGTCGCTTTCGAGACGGTTCAGAATTTTCTTCTAAGTGGTCCCACGCTTCCCCGCTTCCTAAATTTTTGAAAGTGCCTCGCTTCCCGCTTCCCATTCCCGCTTCCTCGACTAGTAACTCTGTGATCAACCCAATATTGATGATTATCTTCCTATTTATGCATATCTTTTAACGGTCCATTTTTTAGTTAATTGGTTTTTGGAAACCAATTTATCAACAATTTGTATCTTGAAATTAAATTTAGTGTGTACGCTAATCACATCATAGTCACAGATATTGGCAGCATTTTGAAAATATCAACTATTTAAATCTTTTTCTTTGGAAAAATGATTTAACAGGTAAAATATCACATATTTTTTAAAATGATAATTTATTGTGATATTATCGCAATATTATCATGGTCATATAGTGATATTTTCGGTCACTTTTATTTTTATATTTCTTTTCTACATTTCAAATAGGTTTTTTCTTCTTTCTTTTATATTTTTTTATTTCAAAATTTTTATAAGTGTTATTTACATTTTTACAAAAGTTTATTAACTGAACATATTCTTTACTTATTTCTGTCATTTTTATACTTCAAAAATTTTAAAGTGCTGAGATTTTCCTAAATTTTCCCAATATTTATCAAGCAAACTTATACTATCACAAGATTTGACTTGCTGATATATAGCTGAAACTGATATTTGTGTCTGTGAATCACATTACTTGAAATTGTGTTGGGGTGAAGTTTTTTGTTTCAGAACTTCCTTTTTGCACTTCTTTTGTCATACAAATTCTCCCTCACTAATTATCCTCACCATCATCACAATATTTACACATTATTTTCATTTTCTTCTCTTCCTTTTTGCAACATCACCACCACCATCACTTTCTTCATCTCCATCACTTGATTACTGACTCGTCATCATCTTGTTCTTCTTACTCATCGTAATGGTGATCATTATTCATCTACATAGACCATTGATTGTTAAAGCATGTTGTGTGTGTATATATAAGAGTGTCTTCTTTGTAATAGGTAATACCCTCTAGGGGTATTTTGGTAATTATGTACATGTAATAGGCTCTGCCCATTAAGGGCAAAATGGTAATTCTGTACATGTAATAGGCTCTGCCCATTAGGGGCAGAATTGACCTTTTTTGTCTTTTAGTCAATATAGCTGTCGGGAATCTCCAACAGACTGTTATATTCAGTTTTGTCTTTTAGCCAATATAGTTTTTGAGAATCTCCGGTAGCTGTATTCAGTTTTGTCTTTTAATCAGTATAACTGGTGGGAATCTTCAACAACTATATCTCTAGCTGTTGGGGCCTTTCCCAACAGCCATACGGGTCCTCTTGGCACTCTTGTTTGTATATAAATAGGGACCTCTGGTCCCATTAAATGTTTATGCATTTTCCTAATGCATATTTGATAAATAAAGATTATATTTTTAAGATCGTGCTCTTGTGTTAGCTTCGTGAGTGCCCGTTTATGGGTTATTCTTGCGGTCTTGCCCATAGTAGGCATTTTATATTTGAATCCTTGAGGATTCATTACATGGTATCAAAGCCATTGGCTCTTGGGACTTTGCTATTGGGTTCATGGTGCTCGTGTAATCATAGGTGCCACTCTTGCTTGTGTATCACTCTCTTTCAAGTGTTTGTGGTGCTCGTGATGAAGTATTCATGGTGCCACCATTGCTCGTGCATCTATCTTCTTTCTTCTCCCTCCTCTCCTTTCTTTTCTTCTAAGGCCGAAAAAGTGGTTGTTACCATCGTCCCCATCAAGTTCGATGGAAACAACTATAATAGGCCATGTCACAGGGATTTGGCAAACCGGGTGCCGCACACGTGTCGACGCGATGCGGGTGCACGTGTGGGTGCGGCACCCGGTGCAGTCAACTCGACCTTAGGTGCGGTCAGTGCACCCAGGGTCATTTCTGTCTAATTTTTAGACTTTATTTTTTTTATGCCCGATAAACTTTGCTTCTGAGGGAGGATTAAAATTTGCCCTAATCCTCCCTTCCTCTCTTCCTGAAGCCTCTGTCGCCGCCGCCGCTGACCGCTTCGCCTCTGCTCTCCTTCTCAGATACGCTCTCTCCTCTTCGACTCCCTTTGCTCTCCTCCTCTCCGACTGCCTCTGTTCTCCTCCTCTCCTCTTCGACCCCTTCCCTGCATAAAGAGGGCGCAGGGAGGGGGCTCGGCCCCTCCCTTGCACAAGGAGGGAGGACAGGGAGGGGGCTCGGCCCCTCCCCTGCACACAGAGAGCGCAGGGATGGGCTCGGCCCCTCCCTTGCCAACAGGGAGCGCAGGGAGGGGGCTCGACCCCTCCCCATGCACAAATTATATATATATATATATATATATATATATATATATATATATATATATATATATATATATATATATATATATATATATATATTGCCGCACCCCCACCCCCACACCCAAGTTTTTTGAAAGTGCCGCACCCGCACCCACACCCATGTGACATAGATAATAGGTGGGCCACAGTGATGAAGAGGTTCCTTGTTGAAAAGGAACTATGGGAGCCTGTCGATGGTTCAACCATGGGGCCCCAACTTGTACCTACTAAAATTGTAAATGGAGTGGAGGAATTATTAAAAGATAGTGAAAGAGAAAAAACCATGTCCGATTATTGTAAAGCCTTGAGAGATTGGGAAGTCGGCCATGCTAAAGTCCTTTCATGGTTCATGAACATGAACCAAGATCTATGTGACAACATCTTGAACTACGAAAGGGTTGATGAGGCATGGACATTTCTAAAAGAAATGTATACTCAAAAGGATGCAGCCTACTTGTAGGAACTTAGGGATAAAATCCATTCGTGCAAGCATGGTGACCAATCTGTGAGAGAATATTATGACAAGTTGAAAAGTCTATGGGATGAGATTGCTAGGTATGATCTCATATGGGATACACCCAATGATGCCAAACAATGAAAGAAACATGTTCAAGAAGAACAATTCTTCCAATTCGTGAAAGTGTTGAGACTTGAATATGAACACGCTCATATTGCTATCATACATAGAAGAAAGACTCCCTCTATACATGAAATATTGGCAAAAGCTTGTATGAAATAAACTAGGCTCAAATCTTTTATAGAGTCTAAAGAATCCAAAGAAACAGTGTTGGCCGTGTCTAGGCCCGATGTGAATGTGAGAACCTACATACCTCCTCACTTCAACAAATTCCAACAAGATGGTGAAGAAAAAAAGAAAATCATTTCACTAATATAAAGATTTGGGGAATATCAAACCTTATTACCCTAAATTGAATAAGGTGGCTTCGGTTCCTTCCCAAGAAGGACAATCAAGAGTGTTCGATGATGGGTCCAAAACCATTGGCTCTTTTTTGTTGTCTTAATTGATGGAGGCCCTACAACCGCTACTCAAAGCTCCTTCCACCACCACCATCGATGTCACAGTCTCCACCTCTTCCTCTCCCTGTATGAATTCTTAGCTTTTAGATTTGAGAGCATTGTTTCATATGACCCTAAATCTTAACATTTCTTCTCGATTGTTGCACCAATTCAAATGACTCTTTTGTCTCTATGGTCGATGTGACTTCTTTACACATAAAAGGCATATGAATATTGACAAAACTCTTGAAAACTCATTTTTTTTGGGTTTCAAATGTTAGGCATGTTCCAAAATTAAGTTTGAATCTTCTTTTTGTTTCTCAATTTTTCAATAATGGATGTGATGTTTCTTTCTCATCAAATGATTGTTGGGTGCAAAATCATCGATCAGGAATGCTGCTTGGTTAAGGCCATAGAGAAGGAAGCCTCTACTTCGTGGACTTCATTGAATTATCCATTTTTTTTTGTAATATTGCCAAAAAATAGTGACTATGAACTTTGGCACAAACTTTTTAGACATCCTTATGTATCTAAAATTCCATATTTTTCATGTTTGAAAAAAAAATTATATTGAGGAAAATTCTAATTGTATTGATTGCATACTTGAAAAAATGAAATCTCTTCCCTTTGCCAAACATAATTTTGTTTCTTCCTGATCATTTGAATTGGTGCACTCTGACGATTGGGGTCTAACCCCCGTTGCCTCTAAAGATGGTTTATCTTCTTATATTGTGTTTGTTGATAATTTCTCTAGATATACTTGGATTTATTTTCTTAGGCATAAGTAAAAAACTTTCTATTATTTTAAAATCTTTCATGCTATGGTTAAGAATTAAAAACCAATTTAATTCTAACTTATCCATTCTTTAAACTTATTCAGGGGGAGAGTATATTTCAAATGATTTAAAAAATTATCTTGATTTAAATGACATTCATCATCAAGGTCTTGTCCTCGTACTCTTCAACAAAATGGTTTAGCGGGAAAAAAATATAGACACATTATAGAAACTACAAAAACTCTTGATTTCAAACAATGTTCCAAAATATTTATGGGCTGAGGCTGCTCTCACTGCCGTTTATCTGATAAATCACATGCCATCATCTTCTTTAAAAAATATTACTCGTGTTGAAAACTTTTTGATGTCCAACCAGATTATAATAGGTTGAGAGTTTTTGGTTGTGAATGCTTTGTTTTGGATGAAAAATGTGACAAACTCTCCTCAAAAGCCATTTGTTGTGTTTTTATTGGCTATGCTGAAAAAAAAACGGGTTTAGATGTTATGATGTTAAAAACAACAAACTGTATGTGTCAAGAAATGTCGACTTCGTTGAAAAGGAAAGCTACTTTGACTGTAGTATGCCTAAGAATGATGATGAATACCCATTTTTATTGGATTTATTGCTTAAAATAAAGGTTGATCATGATGTTGATATACTTGACCAAGAAGTGAATGCTGCTAATGTAGAACCTCAAGTAGATGATAACCTAAATGAGAATGTCACTTCTAAAGTTGAGCCAGCTCTCCTTACTCTAGAAGAACTGTAGAGAACCAACCTAGTGCTTTAGAAAGGTACACCCAAATAGAACAAGATGAATCCTCAAACCTTAGGAGATCTATAGTTTCAAAACCTCCATATCGGTTTGTATCCTATGAGTCCTCACCTCAACATAGAACTTGTCTAGATTGGATCTACTCATACTTTGAACCCAATATGACTGGGTTTGTGAACTGTTTGTCATTGTCACCTATTGGTTTGGGCCTTTGTCTTGAAAAGGTTATTGACAGGAATTTGGAAAAAAATCACTAGCTTCTTTTAAGTTTTGCTGCTTTTTTGCCTTCTTGATGTTTAAAACTTTGGCGCAGCTATTTGTTTTTATGTTTTGTGTAGAGGATAGAAGCCTGGTATCTTCAATGTCCTTTTGATTGTATGTTTTAGCTTTGATCATGCTAACTAGTAAATTGGGTGGGCCAATTCTGTCCTATGAATATTTACACTTCTAGGTTTTGCAATATTGTTCCTTGTTTGTTGAAGGTTGAAGGTGATGGAACTTTAATACCAGCTACAGATGATGAGGTTATAGAGGTTGAGGATTTGCTGGAAGGAAACAAGGTTGAGCAGCCATTAATTGAAGAATCTGGGCATATTGAAAGATGCATTTCCAGTGATGATCTCTCTTACAAGGGTGTTGATAATGAGGATTCTGAAGGTTATTTTTTTTTTCTCATTCTGCATCTGCTTCTTTTCTATGCTTCAATCTTTTACAAAGGAGGCGTCTTCCACTTTTTACTTATTTTAATGTGCATCATAAGTAATGTAACAATGCTGTTTTAATTATTGATATCTTATCCTGTAATAGTGCAATTTCTTTTCCACTTCATGTTAAATATTTGTGTACTCAATGCTGAGTGATTATTTTTTCTATTATAAGCTTCTAACTTTATATCAAGTCTATTAACATCTAAGGTTACTTAGTTCTTTGATTATCACAAAGAAGTAAAAGTCATAGCTCTCATACATTAAAAGTCACCTGTGGTGCTTGTAGCTTTATATAGTTCCTAGCTACTAGTGTACTAAGGGAGACAAGTGTTTAGTACTGTTAAGCAAACCAGGCTGCTTTCAAGCAGCTTAGGCTTTGCATTTTAAAGCTTGCTTGAACTTCAAAAGGATCAAAATAAGAGCTTTACTGGTTTTTAAGCCTGTCTGGGTGATGAGCACAGTGTTTGGGTTGCTTTTGACATGGGGACCATCTAGTTTTTTTTTTAAATCTTTTGAAAAATAGGGTAGAGAGGAGCTTGGGTTTTCACCAGTATTGGCTTGATTAGTTTTTGGTGATGGTTTGCCTTCAGAGATTTTAAAAGAATTTTGAGAACTTTAAAAAGTGAAAAATTACCAAAAGTGAAAAGTATGAAAACTAGGAGTTGAAAAATAAATGACTAATACAAGTGATACGTGACAACTAAAAATCAGGTTACCACGTGCTTAGAAAAACAATGTATCATTAAAAAAAACAACGAACACAAAGTTATACTATATCGTCATGAAATTTTCAACATTCCAATTTATAGAATAAAGCAAAATTAAACCAAACATCAACTGCATCTCCTCCATGTCCTCTGGGTCATCCATAATCTTTTTCTTCACTTTCCTTAAGGGTCCTTCTAGATATGGGCATAAAAGTATCAACTATAAATTAGGAACAAGCCATTGCTTTTTGCTTCTTGCTGCCCCATGAAACTAGATTTTTGCCAATAAAAACACATTACCAGAGATTGATCTTTTTTCATCTGGGTCCCTTGCCCAGTCTACATCTGAAAAGGCCATCACCTGTTATCACGTTCTCACCACTATTCTTCTTTTGATAACAAAGTCAGTTTTCAAACTTACCCTTCAAATATCCAAGTATCCTCTTAACTGCTTCAACATGACTGGTTAGTGGACAATGCATGAATTGTGAAACTTGATTCACTTCATATACAACGTCTGGATGGGTAAATGTGAGATATTGAGCGTACCCACAATGCTTTTATACCTTGTGGGATGATCATAAATCTCCCTTTCATCACGTCCAAGTTTATGCTGCAATACACTTGGTGTTAACAATGACTTACAATCCTTCATTCCAGCCTTGTTGAGTAAATCAACGGTGTACCCAGGAAGTATTTGAGATTTCTCAGGTCCTTCATTTTAATTCTTCGACTCAACACCGCTCTGGTCTCGTTAATATGCTCTTCAGAGTCCCCTGCAACTATAATATCAACATAAATTAAGAACACAGTTATCTATCCCTGACCTTATACATAAAAAAAGAGTGAGATCCGTTGAAGCCATGTTTCTGAATTTCAAGTGAAAAGCTTTCAAACCAAGATGTGGATGCTTGTTTGAGACCATATGTAACGACCCCAACTGATATCTGTTGAAAAATGGATTTTTTTTAAAACAATTGTGGAAACAATCTCAGAGACCCGGGGTCTTACAATCTAAACCACATCCACAACTACAAAGGATCTTACATTATCATCAACGAAACCAAATCAACTTCATTAATTAAAATTAGAGTTTGAGAATAATATGTAAATGAATGTAAATAAACAAAAAAGTGGAGCCACTCTGTCCCTTAGTAAAACTGTGAAGCAGTCATGTAGCCCTCGTAGCTCTTCGTAGTAGCAGGTCCCCTCACTGGGTCTTAAAGGCTGTGAAAAACATAAAATTAAGGGTGTCAGAATCATACATCCTGCGTACGAATCCCTCTAATAAATCAAATAAGCAAAAAAAACATAAATAAAATTCAAACAACATTTTAGAGGGATGCAATTACAACAAACTCATTATTCAAATAATCAATCATGCAATGTGAAACAATCATTATGCAATAGGAAACAATTATTATGCAATCACAAGTAAGAAAACAAATAAATATGCATGATCTAGTGCATAATAGGAATATGCATGATATCAATGCATATGCATAAGTAAATTATTATCTTTTATTAGAATTTTCTTTTATATAATGTTTTTATTAAATGCACACAATTTTAGTTTATTTTTTTTATTAAAACTCGCAAATACTAAAAAACGAGCACAATAATTTCCAAGGTCAAGTTAGGTTCGCAGTTGTAGCTTAACAAGAAAATTTGTATTTTATTAATAGTTCTCACACTTAGCCCTCGATCGATATCAGGAATTAATACCATCCATCGGAACATTCAAAATTAACATCTAATGTCAGGACATTAGGGAAATCAATATCCACTAATGTCACTTTCTTGGTATACCAATAACAACAACTGTGTCTACACACCACCCCTATGCAAAGTGACAAAATCTCCCTAAAACCGTGGCCGAGAGGTGAACCACCTAGTTGGGTTAATGGCACAAACACACACGGAGTTTAGTATCTTCACGGTTTTCCAAAACTGCAGTTCACAAAAATTTAAACATACAATTATGCATATTTCACATGTTTCAACCTACCCTTTTATCATGTATAAAATTAGTACCATTAAAACATGTAATTATGGCAACGAATATGACCACTCTAATTATGTAAAGCTGAACATATCTATGAGCACTAAACATATTAAATTCTGAACCTAATCATGAGCATTTACAATGATACACATGCACATGAACATTTGATTTCACAAGTATTCTTGAATATGCATATAAATATGAACATTCATAAATATGCAAAGTCTGGATATACATGATCACACAAAAAAAAGCAGTCATATATCAGTTTTGTGATCTTGCCTCGGCTGGGCCTGTCAAAACAACAAAATAAAATATTGATAACATTTCAAATTTTTTGTTCTTTTTTTTTTATAAGACATGGACTCAGTCCCAGCTGAACTAGTCAGCTGGGACTGGACATCAAACTGTCCTGTCCTAGCCGACTGCGTCAGCTGGGACTAGACAGCAAGTCTGTCCTGTCCCCAAAAAAAACATCGAGCCATTATGAAACACACACACACACACATATATATATATATTTCTCATCAAATCTGTTCGATTTCGTGTATCAAGTTTCTCTTGGGGGCAGATCTGTTTAGATCGGACGGCACACAAAACGGTCAGATCTGCCCATCGTTGCGATGATCGGATCCGTTTAGATTTGTCTGTTTGTCAAATGGGACAGGTTTGTCCCGATCTGTCTAATATATATATATATATATATATATATATATATATATATATATAGAGAGAGAGAGAGAGAGAGAGAGAGAGAGAGAGAGAGAGAGAGAGAGAGAGAGAGTAAGAATAAAAAATACGTGTTCTATGCATGCATATATCGATTTTCATAGATCGAAGCATGTGAATCTGAAATAAAATCTATGGTTTCCTTCAAAATATTGCCTAAAGCTTATTTAGGCTCTTTTTCTCATCCGAATCAAAAGAGAACACTCGTACCTTATTCGAAGCTTGAAAAAAAACTCGGAAGAATAAACGGATGCCCGGAGAAGGTGGAGCCTCCTCCTTCTCCCTCTTCTCTTTTCTTCTTCTTCCTTTCTTTTTCTCTCTCTCCCTCTTTCTTTCCCTTTCTTTCTCCTTTTTTTTGGGTTTAAATCTAGATCCAAGATCCAAATCCATATTCAAAATCCATTTGGATCCTAACTTGGATCAATTCCTAATTAATATGGATCTTGTACTGAGTCAAGATCCATATTAATTTGGATCATATGCATTGGATCTAGTCCGATCCAAATCCGGACACGACCCGTCGAAGCGTTTTTTTTTTTGAAAAAAGCGATTTTCGGGCTAATTGTAGCCCAAATTTGAAAAAGTAAAATATCGCTGGACTCAGAATTTCGAGGCGCATCCAATGATATATACTTCGAATTTCGCTTGAATTTAACCTGAATTTTACTCAAATTTTGCCTGAATTTAAAGGTCAAAAATAAATTTTTTATTATCTTTTTGTTGGCTCATTTAGACCTTGTCGATGAGACCTGAGACAAGCCTAAACTCAAATAACGTATTCTTAATCTCGAAGTTTTTTCGATTTTTCTTTCATACTTATACACGACATTACATCCCTACCCCAACAACAACAACAACAACAACTACGCCTTCATCCCAAAACAATTGGGGTCAGCGATATGAACCAAAAAAGAAATTCATTACATCCCTACCCCCTTAAGAGAATTTTGTTCACGAAATTAGAACGTACCGAATAAGTGTGGGTAGTGCTGACGCATATCCGCCTCAGGCTCCTAGATGCACCCGTTCAGTTCATGATGCTGCTAGCGCACCTTCACGAATGGGATCGTCCTACTACGTAGTATCCTCTCTTGACGATCCAAAATCTCCACCGGCCTCTCCTCTATTGTCAAGTTAGGCTTTACCTTGATCGCCTCATAGAAGAGCACATGTGAGGGGTCAGGTACATACTTCCTCAATATCAAGACATGAAAGACATCGTGGATCTGTAAAAATTGAGGAAGTGCCACCCGATATGCGGTCTCCCAAACTCGCTCAAGGATCTCAAAGGGTCCCACATACTGAGGACTCAACTTTTCATTCTTCTCGAACCAGAAGACATTCTGCATAGACGAGATCCGTACGAACATGTGATCGTCCACATCAAAGCTGAGCTCCCTACGATGTTGATCGGCATAGCTCTTCTGCCTGCTCTGCGCTGCGACCAATTTTTGTCAGATCAACCACACCTGGTTTAAGTGGTGCTGGATCAACCGCACCTAGTCCGACCAAGCGGGTGCAACACTTGGACACGGCTTCCTTTGTGTCAGGTGAAGTCAACCACACTGAGGTTCATTTCTGTCCAAAATTAGATTCAGATAACCCTAACAAAGTCCAATTTTATCTATATTATATATATAAATACACACACATACGTGTTGTGTTAACTTAAAATTATTAATATATATATATATATATCGAGAGGCGCCTAGTCGATAGACCCCTAAAAAGAATAGGCGAGGACTAGGCGGGACTAGTCGGTACCTTAATTAAATATAAAAAAAGTACATAAAATATACATAAAAATATGTTTAATTCTTTTACTACAACAACAACAATAACTACGCCTTCATCCCAAAATGATTGAGGTCGGCGATATGAACCAAAAAAGAAAATCATTCTGGGTCTTCCATATGAATCCTTCTCCTCCAATCATTTCTATCCAATGCCATGTCCTCGGTGAGGTTCAAAGCATTCATATCCTTTCCTATCAGCTCCATCCAAGTCTTCTTAGGCCTACCCCGACCTCTTTTAACTAATATATTTTCCCATTTCTCCATCATTCTAACTGGAGCATCATTAGGCCTTCGCCGAATATGTCCAAACCATCGTAAACGATTCTCTCTCATGTTATTTTCAGTGGATGCAATGCCTACCTTCTTACGTATCTCCTCGTTTCGAATCTTATCTTTTATTGTATTTTCACACATCCAAGCATACACGTCTCAGCTACACACATTTTTTGAATATGATGTCTCTTGGCAGCCCAACATTCCGTACCGTATAGTAAAACGAGCCTAATTGTCGTCCTATAAAACTTTCCCTTCAACCGCAATGACATTCTACGATCGCACAACACTCCAGTTACACTTTTCCATTTCATCCACCCAACCTTTATCCTATGATTTACATCTCCATCAATTTCTCATACTTTTGAATGATAGATCCCAAATATTTGAAACAGTCATCCACCGGTAAGCTTCTCTACACTCCCATCACTACTTCGTTGCTTACTAAACCAACATTCCATATATTCTGTCTTACTCTTACTCATCAATTAAAACAATATCATCAGCAAACAACATACACCACGACACATTTTCTTGAATTGATCTCGTAAGCTCATCCATTACTATAGCAAATAGGAAAGGGCTTAATGTAGATCCTTGATGTAACCCAACCGTTATAGGAAAATTGGTTGTCACCCCTCTACAAGTGCAGACATTGGTTACTATTCCTTCGTACGTATCTTTAATTATACTAATGTACTTGAGAGAAACACCTTTATTCATCATTGTCCACCAGAGAACATCCCTAGGTACTCTATTGTATGCCTTCTCCAAATCAATAAAAACCATATGCAAATCTTTGTTCCTCTCTCTATATCTCTCAATAAGTTGTCTAAGAAGATGTATAGCTTCCATAGTTGATCTTCCAAGCATAAAACCAAATTGATTCTCCGATATCATGACAACCTTCCTCAACCTATACTCATTTACCCTCTCCCAAAGTTTCATAGTATGATTCATGAGTTTTATACCACGATAGTTTGTGCAATCTTGTATATCACCCTTATTCTTATATAGAGGCACCAAAGTACTCTTCCTCCACTCATTAGACATCTTATTTGTCCGCCAAATCTTGTTAAAAAGATTTGTCAACCATTATAAACCTTTCTCACCCAAGCATTTCTAAGCCTCAATAGGTATACCATCTAGGCCAACTGCCCTTCTTGATTTCATTTTTTAATGTTGTCAAAGTTTAACATGTTGACGATCATGGGGTCAGACCTGTCCCATACAGTGCAGTGCCTTACACAGAAAGACAAGTCTTCAGTGCTATCGGTAATGCAACTGAATAAGGGTGTCAAGTATGGGGAGCAGACATTCTTAGTTGCAGTGCGCGCAAAAGAAGGGAAGGTAGAAGCTGCAGTGCCGCCAACCCTAGCCTCACTATTGGAGGAGTTTCGGGGGGTGATGCCTCCAGAATTGCCGAAGCGTCTTCCGTCAAGAAGTGAGGTCGAGCACAAGATTGAGTTGGCCCCGAGAGTGAAGCCTCCCGCAATGGTTCCATACCGTATGGGGCTAGCTAAGTGAAGGAGCTACGCAAGCAGTTAGACGAGATGTTGGACGCAAACATTGTTCATCCATCAAAAGCCCTATTTGGTGCCCCAGTCTTTTTTCAGATGAAACATGATGGCTCCAAACGGTTATGCGTGGATTACCGTGGTTTCAATAAGGTCACGGTAAAGAAAAAATACCTATTGCCCTTAATAACAAACTTGTTTAATTCTTTTACTAATAAGATGATTTCATTACACAAGTACAAAATTACACATCCTTTCACAAAATATATTAATATACATAACCAGAATATACATACATACATATATATATATATATATTCAATATAATCAACAAAATATGCTTTCAATCTTTCAAAGAAGCACAATAACACATACATCTATAAATAACACATTACATAATGCATAATGCTAAACATGCTTTCTGACTTTCATAGAGAAATTCATCAGAAACAAAGTAACACACACATATATAAAAAAATAATCAATTAAAATTAATTGTGCATGCTTTCAATGTTTCACAGAAAAACCCCAAAAGCAAAGTAACACACATGTATGAATATAGTAACTAAGCATGTTTTCATGATTTCACGGAATCACACAAACACACACATACATATAATTATATATATAAAAAAACATATATATGAATAATAAATAACTAAACTGCCCTCGTGCCCAGACGGAGGCCACTTAGTTGCCAACTAAGTTCCTTAGTCGGCAAAATTGGTACCTTTTAAGGTACCTACCTAGAAATTGTAAAGCCTAGGCATTTTACTTAGCCTAGACCGACTAAGCAGATTAGTCGGTGCCTAGTCGGGGCTTTTGACTATATATATATAGTAGAGCATAGGCGCTTGCGATACATGCTTGATGGGTTTTCCTGCTCTTCCAGTATTCTTTTCGCAGTTCCGACCCCATAAATGTGTTGGACATGGTCGATTTATGAGGAATCCAGACCTGAATCATGTGTTTTGATGAAAAAATGATATTCGGAGCCTCAAAAATCTATAAGGATTTTGGACCGTTGATTTTTTGAACCTTATAAAAACCCACCCATGTGTTGGAATCGAACACTTCAAGAGCTGATCCCTATAAAATCAAGTACATAGATCCCATATGTACGGTCAGAATTTAAAAATAAAACAAAAAAAACCTGAAAAACCCATCAAGCACGTAGCGCAATCACCTATTTTTTTTGGTCACAAGTTTGAAAGGGAAATCAGGTTCATGAGTTTGAAAAGGGAGAAGATCTGAAAATAATGGGAAAGAAACTTTGTTTAGGGTTAACACAAGAAAGAAACACCCAAACCAGTATTGGGTCGTGGAATAGGAACATGAAATCGGATTGATGACTTTTAAAAGAGAGCAGATCTGAATCTTGGTTCAGATTCAGATCTGAAAACAATGACAAAGAAATTTTCAGACAAAAGAAACTTTGTTTTTTAGACAAGGAAAAAAACAAACAAACCCAAAATCGTGGACTAAGGTTTTCCAGACAAGGGAGTTTAATAAACAGGAAAGAAAATAAAGAGAAAGATAAATAAAGGGATGACCGGATGAGCCAAGACCCTTCCGAACTTACCACGATGTGGAGATCAAAACTCGATTGCGCTCTGATACCATATAAATCAGGGACGCATCACCAGAGGTTGAGAGAAGGAATAAGAGAGATAGGAGAAAAAGAGGGCTGCAAGCCTGCAACAATACTCCACGCACACCCCTTGTGGGTCGTGGGTTCCTTTTAATATGATGTTACATGTACAATAATGCCCCTAAGACTAATGTATAAAGCCTCTTGCATAAGAGGGGCAAAGCAGGAATGAAAATACATGAAGAGGCATTACCATTAGGGGCACTACATTAGGCACGTCAGTCTATATCCTGATCTGGATCTGGATCTGGATCCAGACCCAAAATGTCATGTCTCAATACCAACCCAAATATTATTTGGAATGACTTGAGTTACATAATGTTTGGGTTGAGTTTGACACATGCTTTTTGTCAGATATTTGGCCTACCCTGAGCATTTAGCTTTTCTAAATATACAGCTAATGTTTGGGCTCCCATGTCCTCGATCTGACATCCCAAACCTAACCCTGATTGCATGTTATCTGGTTAATTTTGGGTGCACCCTAATAGTCAACCCATTGATAGCCCTACTATCATTCCCCTTTACATTTGATTGATTCTTTTCATCAATTTCATGATGTACATGCATCTATTTGTGTGGCATGAATTCATGATTGATATGATGTTCTTTGTTTACTTTGAAATTGTTTTGATTGAATTGGAGGTTATAAATATGAGTGACAAATGTCATCATTCTTAGTACAATTTAGTAATTTGTTATTTTTTGGTAGTCTTGTAATATGTTATTTTCATGCACAGTCTAGGCTTTTCATTGTTCCTTAAATGTTTATTTGTCTCATGATGCCTCTCATATTTGACTATTCCCATCTGATGTTGACCTTGTGACTTCACTTCTATTATCACCTTCAATATCTTAATATCTTCCTTATCCTTGCATCATTTCGTGTGATATAGATCCTAGGAACATCCAAAGTCAAAGAAGGCTTTCAGATTATACTGCTTGTACATCCAATGAATTGTCTGAACTTACTTTTAAACTTCTTTTTCCTTGTCTAAAGAATATTTATACTGGATGAAACATGCTCAAGTGCAAGTTGACTTACCATGTCAAGGAACTTTGACATGGAAATTTTGTTCTTGATTGGAAGGAAAAAAGAAATGTGGGAAGTGAACTTGCCAGATATTTTATACATTCTCATCTGTTATATTCACATTGTTTTAGCAGTTCAACTGTGATACTATTCTGTTTTATTTGTTTTAATTTGATGGCCATAAGTGGTCTATTTTTAATTCATGACAGGTCTTGCTCAGTCAGAAAGTTTGGATTCTGGCTTTAAGAAACGGAATGCTAGACTTGAGGTGCGCATTAGAGTTCACAACATTGCATTGCATGCCGCCATATTGGAACCTCATTGCATTATGTATGCATTTATGTTGAACCTTGTAATCATGTAGTCTGTTGCTTGGTTCTGTGATATTTCTGATGGAGAAGGCTTAGCCATTTGTTTGCATTTGTGATTTGCTTCATGTGTATAGTGGCAATTGTGAAAGTCATTTCACTGCTTGCCAATGACCAGCTCCCTATAATTGTTTCACATGTTCATATTCATTTTTTTTATTTTTTCCGTTGCTCAGGGTAGTAAAATGTGATACTTTGTATAAATGATAATTCATATTATTCCCTCTTGTTTGTTTATTGAAGAAATATTAGATAGGAAAACTGCAAAATATTTGTTTGAATCTCTTTGAACGTATGTACTTTCAGCATCTTTAGACAATGACTGGTTGTTTGTTTGAAGAGCCATTAGCTTCAGGCTTGCTTAACTATGGGAATTTTAAGGCATACACTGCCACATGAGGAGCTGGTGTATGTCGTTGGTTATTATTGATTTCCCCCTTCTCTTCATAAAGACAAAAACAGTTTCTTCTGTCCAGTGTCATATGTGGTGATCTGATTTTTTTTATTGTGAAATCCAGTTTCCAGGTTTCCATCCTATGCTTTCTTAACTTTGATCACCTTTAAGGCTTTAACATTTTTTTAGTATATTGAGGACATGTTGCAAAAGGTCAAAGAAGAAGAGCGGCTCCGGTTGTTGCATGGAATCTCTGATCATCCTTCAACATATGCAAATTCGGTTCCTCAATTCTCTGATCAGCGTGAGCAGTTACCCGTCTGTGATGCAAACTTCACATCTGGGTCTGGTGTGATGGGAACCCTTCCTTCATTGCCAGTGGGTTCAATTGAAGACCTAAATAACCACCTTGAGAAATCTGAAGTGTGCATTAATCCCACTGCAGAAACAGTTCTGAATGGAAATTTCATTTCTAATGCATCCAATGGAACATTGGAAGTTTCAACTGGAAAAGGTAATATTTGCTTGGATAATCTGTCTATAAGAGAACTTCAACAAACTTTTCGGGCAACTTTTGGACGAGATACCTCTGTTAAGGACAAAATGTGGCTGAAGCGACGAATTGTAATGGGTTTGACTAACTCATGTATTGTCTCGTCAACTGGATTTATTAGAAAAGACAAGTTGTTACTGCTTGGTGAAGGGTCTAACGGGACTGTGAATGATCATGATATAGAAGGTGCTCTGCTAAGGGATAAACTTATTATTAATGGCAGCAACAGCAGCAGTAAAGTACCAGTAACAAGCAACAGCGAAAGTGAAGGTGGGTTAGCTGGATCAAGCAGGAAATCAAGGACAAAAAATATTGATAATGATGTAAGTGAAGGCCCAGAAGTGGAGCAAAGAGGAGCCAAAAGGGTTCGGAAACCTACAAGACGTTATATTGAAGAGCTGTCGGAAGTTGATACCAGGGAAAGTAGTGGGAAATCAGGTTCTGCAATAAAAAGATCTGCACGTGGGCACCCTTTACAAAAATCTCGATCAAGGCCTGTTTATTGTACTGGATCAGCAGAAGCCACAACTATCGTAACCAGACAAGATTCCTTTGGAGGTTCTGGGGTTCAAGTTCCATTTGTCTCACGAGTAAGAAGAGGTCGTCCAAGAAAAAATTTTATTGGTTTTCTGGTATGTTCTCTGATCTCCTCATTTGTAGTACTTATTTATTGTTTGTTTAGTGTCAATTGCTCTGGAAGAAGTTTGAATCAGGGATGCTGCTTGGGCATGATGTATCCTATGCGTAGCTATTTATTCCCCTTGAACTCACTGCTGCTCTAGATTCTTCTTGTTTTATTGGATGGTATGTGATCCTCATCTCTTTGGCACAAATAGTAGACCGGGACTGAGTTATGTTGTGTGGATCAGGGCTGAGTTTTGTTGTGCGGCTTTTTGCGTAATTTGGTTTAATTATCCCTTCTATCTACAAGGATTTAGTAGTCCTTCCACATTGATTTGTATGATGTGCATGGTATAATCAATCACTACTCATGTATGAGGAGAATTATGTGATTTTTTATTATCACTTTCATGATGAAAGATCTTAACTGTTAAAGCTCCTACAACTTTCTTTTCTTTATTTATTTATTTATTTTTGATGTTTTTCATTTGTGAAGAGAACAACATAATCAGCCAGATGTTCTTGATCATGCTTCCACATGGTCCCATGCGGGGATGGTCTATGTAAATCCTCAAATTAATTGAAGGGATAGGAGGCTGAGCAAGAAATAGAAATGATGTTATCACTTCTATATACATGGATCTATCAGGTTGTATCACATTAAATTGCATGTTGAGTGATATCTGCACGTCATTCCACATTTCCATTCTTATGATGAAGGAGCGTCATTGTTAAAATTTCTGGATTTTTTCCAGTTTTTTTTGGTTAATGAACTGAATTATAAAAAAAGTAAAGGAACCTCCTGAGGTTTAGATTGCAAGACAGTCCTCATTATGCATGATATTGTCATCTCTCTTATTGTCTACTTTGTTATAAGTGAAGGGAGACTGAAAGGAAATATGACAGGATTTTGCTGTCACAAATTGTGCTTTAGTTTCCATGACATACTTAATAATGAAGGTGAATGTCGAGTACATCCTGCAGGAGTTTCAATGCTTACTACTTAACAGTGTTGGAAGAAACATAGACATTTTTGCCAAGGAAAATGAAAAAACATTATGAAAATCAACACGAGTTGTATCTGTATAGTGGTGTGGGACCATGTGAGACTTTAGGTGTGGATGCTTGTATAACCTCCTATCTTCTGCCTCAGTGCTCAACCATGCGACAATCTGCTGATTCTTAGTACTTTGAGAAACCATATGAAAACCTAAGTAGGCACAATTCCCTGAGTTAGATCTTTGTGTGGTTGGATTCCCAGCCCAATCAGCATCTAAGTAAGCCACCTCCTTAATCGGTCTTATAGGCAACCAGCTGCTGATTCTTCATGTGCTAAGTCTCATAGTTTGGATTTTTCTTGGAGGTTGTACTTATAGTCTCTTTTTCCTTCTCACTTTCTTAAGATGTAACCAATTTTCAAAGCATTGTATCAGCTTTATTAAGATGTCCTATCAGATTATGCTCCTATATTGAATGGTACTATTTGTTTTCTCCAAACCAGAAAGTTTAAAGAATCTACCTTCTTAAGGATGAGTTGACATATGAAAGAGTTATAAGAGGAAGAATCCACTACGAAATATGCAGATAAACTTAGCCAGATCCCAGATCCGAATAGACCCAGTGTAGTTCAAAGTTAATCTAGATCAGGTAAGGACCTTTTAGTGTTGTATCCATAATTCAAATTGGACTAAGTAATCCAAATGAATATGCTTTGGAAAAGGACCTTTTAGTGCTATATTTGAGTTTCAAGGTGCTAAATAAACAAATTGTCGATTCTGGAAGAAGACCTTTTGGTGCTACATCTGACATCCAAGGTGGATGAAATGAATCAAATGAGTTGCATCTGAATAAGAACATTTTGGTTTTATATCCGAATCCAAAGTGGACCAAATAATTCAAATGGATTGGATAGAGTAGATCTTTAGGTGTTATATCTGAAATTTAAGGTGGATCAAATGAATCAAATGGTTCAGATTTCAATAAGGTCCTTTTGGTGCTATATCCAAGATCCAAAGTGGACCAAGTGAATCAAATGGATCAGATTCAGAAAAGGATGGTTTTGTTGCTATATCTGAAATCAAAAGTTATCAAATGATCCAAATGAATCAAATTGGGATAAAAACCTTTCAATGCCATATCCATGTCCCAAATAATCTCGATAGTCCAAATGAACCAGGATCCAAAGCAATCCAAATGCGCCAAATGTTTCATGAAGGAAGTTTGTTATGGTATGGTAACTGATATGGTCTGCCAAAAGAGGACTAGTGATGCCAACAAGGATGCCTGATTGTGTTGCAGGGAAGATCTGAAAATGGGATGAAAGAAAAGAAAAAGAAGAAAGAGAAAAGCAAAAAGAGAAATGAGAAGGGAAGAATAGGATGATGCCTGCAAGGAGGGGCGTTTCAGATCTAAGGGCTTTATATCTGATTATACTTTCAGAACAGATCTGAGATTTAGCACTAACGGAAACAAAAGGAAGAAGAAGAAAGAAGAAATAAGAAAACAAGGGAAGAAAGGAGGAAATGGAGGAAGATAGAATGAAAATGGGTCTGACATAGTGTTAGATCAGATCTGAAACAAGTGGGCCAGACCTGGAGACAGAGAGAAATGGAAGAGAGAGGAGGAGAAGACTAGAAGAGTTATGTGTATCCAAAAATCATGATTTTCTCCTATGTTCTGAAGTTATCAAATAGTCTCATATATTGTAAAAAAAAAGTGTTAGTCATACATGATTTTCAAACATTGTGAGGTAAGTTATTAGCAACTCTGCCATTCTTCACCTATTAAAAGGTCTTGAAAGCATAGCCACAACTGCTAGAATTTATTAAATTGAACTTTTATTTTCTAACTGTTTAATCTCTTTTCATTTTTATCATATCCTTTTCCTTTTGAATATTTAGCAGCTAGTTTGCTATTACTAATGAATGGAAAACATGTCTTTTACTCTTATTCCATTCTTTTGCATGAAACTATGCAAAAAATGAACACAGGCTTTTCGGTGAAGTATGGATTGACTCTCCTGCTTGATATGCATTACCTCTTGCTGTTTTATTGTTGAAGGTGATCTGGTCAACCTAGTTTACATGTTTATATGATTCTTTATCGCTATCTAAAATATGCAGAAACATCCAAATGGCATGGCTGCCACATTTATGAAGAAAGCCCTTGGAGTGCGAGCTGGTCGACAAGACAATGAATTTAGCAGTAGATCATGGAAATCGAGGGCTCTTTCTGCTCCTGCACAACAGAAAGTATTTACATTAACTGCTTCACTTATAGGACATTAAGATTTCGTTTCATCCTTTGGAATGCTTCATTTGATGCTGCGTGTGTACTTCCACTGTGTCATAAGTTTTACTTGCTGTAATCAACTGTTGATTGGAATGTTCTAAGTTTCTAACATTGCACTCAAATAAACATGCATCAATGTACTATAAAATCATTAAAACTTGTGGCAGTTTTATATCCAAGTTTCACATCATCTTGGATCATCAGCATGCACATACACTTCATTGTTTATATCTTTGGATATGACTGATCCCTTCGGGCTATATCTGCCACAGGGTCCATTTCTTTTGATTGTACTGTTATTTTTAATAATTTTTTTCCCCTTCATATAATCTTTTTCCCCCTTTTTTGGATTGCAATTGTTTTGTGCCTTCAAGCTCATACATGCATCTGAACCATTTGGGCTTCTGCAGTTTTCTTTTTCACTACCACTTGGTCACTTATTTTTTCTATATATTTTTCTATTTGAAATTGCCTTCATGCTACGCCACATGGATATGGCTGTATATATGAGGATATGGCTATTTATATCAAATTTCCAGTATGACTAACATATAAGGTGATACTCCACAGGAGTAGAAATGTAGTATCCATTGGACATAGCCTTCATGTATGCCTTCCCAGTGGGGCTGGAGATGCGCTGGTGCATCTCCTGCCCATACCCATACTAGTACTATTACTGCACTGCTACTTCTACCATTGCTGCTACTAATGTAATTGCTATCACTAGTATTAGCACTTTTTCTGCTGCTGCTACTGTTTCTAGTTTGGTGGTGGTTGTTGGTAGTGACGGTGTGTGGGTGTTTGAAATAGCTGCCTTCGATACCATGAAAACAAGTTGATATCCAGGTCATCCACTTGTTATAGATTTTTCTGTGTGCATAGGCCCATATGTGCTTAGTTGATATTTATTATGTGCAATACTCTATCTAAAAACTTTATCACACTAAACCCCCTGCTCAGGGTCTTAGTAGTTAAAAGTGAAAACTAGAAGCATGTCCAGCAATGTAGAGTATGATCCAATAAATCATAGTAACACAGGTCCATGCAATAAGATGCACCTTCTTGTATCAGAAAAATGGATGTATCATACGATATCATACCATGACATGCTGTATCATATCGTACTCTTTGTATTTTGTTCAAAATTTTCAGATATTTTTAGATTCTTTTCCCCTTGAGACCTTTTTCCCGAATAAATATAACTATTAAGGAGCCAAGGAAAGAAAACCTTTTCTCTTAGCTTGTTATCAAGAATATGTAGGACCACATACAAAATAGAAAGTTGGGAAGGAAATGATTATATGGAAAAGACAAATTTTTTAATTTACACACATATTGCAAGTGGTAATGTAATTACTAGGATAAATTGAGAAACTTTTTTTATTTTATTGTGGTGCATTTGTTAGATGTTTATTATGCTCTTGAAATAATATTTGATGGTTGATGCTTTATTGTATTGGCAATGTTATATGACATGGCTTATTTACTTTATTTATACTTTTCAATTTGTTAAATGTTCTAAGCTTAGACTATTCTCATACATGTTACAGTGACATTGCAGTTTTTTTTTAATTAGTATTTTTTGCTGATTATCTCATATTCACTAATACTCTGCTTTAGCATAATTCAGCTTAGTTCGTATTGTAGTTTATTTCTTAGTTATGTTTTCCCCCTATTAAAAGGTTTACATATTTTTATTTTAGTTTCTTAAATATTCTAATCAGTGTTGTGAAAAGCGTAGAGGCGTAGCAAGGCGCTCCACCAAAATCTGAGGCAAGGCGTAAGCCTCAAAGTTTTTTTTCAAACTTAAAAAAACTATAAAAAAATATCTAAAATTATAAATAAATAAAAAATTCTTTATTGATGAAGCAACAACCAACAAAAAAAAATCTCAAATAAATACTGAAAAATATGAGATTAACATGTAAAAATAACATTAATGCAACAACTTGATCTATGTAAGTATCTAAGAAACAAAACATGAGCATTCATTAAATAAAAAATTAACATTAACAATGAAATGCATATTAGTATTAACAATATCATGTCATAATTAGAAAATGCATTTTAGCATTAACAACCAAATGTTAATATATATATATATATATATATATATATATATATATATATATATATATATATATATATATATATATAGGGTTGCGACTGCATGTAATTGCATGACTTGATTTTGCCACTAAAAGGGTTTAATGTCACATTCTAGAAAAGATTATTGCTCCTACGAAATTGAATACATTGAACAAGTTGACATGATATTAATTTTTTGTGAAACGAAGCAACTATTTTCAATGACTTCATTAACGTGGTTGCTTTTGAGTGTCTATTAGACTGCAAATTGGTGAACCTGCTACTAAGGGTGTCAATGGATTGGGTATGATCCGATCCTGACACATATTGGATCTTATAGGGCCAGGGTTTGGTTGCAAAGAAGGCATTCTGATTAATTATTCAGGTTGGACTCATGAGGTCCGATTATTATATGGGTTGGGTATGGTTTATAAAATTTTATACCAAACCAGGTTTGACCGGAGTTTCGGTTAAGATTCTCAAATTTTCAGTGTAAAATAATTAAAAATATTATTTTGCCAGGTATGGACTGGGTCTAGTTTATGTAATTTTTATCGGATCTGGGTATAGTTTTTCTTATAAAAATCCAGTTAAACCCGAATCTTGATATGATACCTACATTACTTAGTCAGATTCAGGTTTGGACCCACAAATTTTAACATAGGTCCAACTGATGAGTTGTGGAGCCTAATTCAGAGTTTTTGCCCTTGCAGTAAGAGGGGTCCGGGGGCTCCCCCCGGCGCGGGTCCCGGTGTCTTATGGATCAGACTTGATTTGTTTAGATTTAGGGTTGTCGCCCTTGCCAATATAAATTCTTTCTTTTCTTTTTCTCTTGTATCTGCTCTTGCCTTGTAGTAAATGCCCTTTTTACTAGCAGCTTAGTTAAAACTGCTTAAAAAACCCTAAATTTTGGTCAAATGAGGGCTTTGACCCTCATTTGACTAAAAATCCAAGGCGTGTACGCCTCGGCTTGAGGCACGCCTCGCCTCGAGGCATGCACTTCAAGGTGTATGCGGCACACGCCTCGGGACTGTTGCGTTTTGTACATGCGCCTCAAGGCATAAAGCCCCTCGTCTGGAGGCGAGGCACGCTTTTTGCGCCTTGAGGTGCGTTTTTAATAACACTGATTCTAATTGTTAAGATTTTATTGGTGTAAATTATGATACAATTCAATAATCCTGTATCTTCGACCCTTCTAATGCACCTTATGATATGGATTATAGCACATGAATGCCTAGTCCTAGGCATCGACCTTGTGCATAGGTGAATGATGTGCAGGCACTGGCCACTAGGTGAACATCTAGGAGCTATGTCACAGGGATACACCCTTTTAGCCCCTGTACCAGTGCTGAATGGATATGGTTCAGATACTGGTAGGATATGGGTAGGATACTGTCAAAAGGTATCCAGCACAATTTGACCATATCCAACCCATTTGTCTATTATTTGGATAAAACTCACAAATCCTAGGCTTTTTCGCCCTATTTGACTCATTTAACCATCATTTTTAGGCCAAACACTTGGTAAAAAACCTTAGAAGTCAAACTAAAAAAATTGACTCCAATGTGCATAAAGTTTTCACCTCTGACCAGACCACTTAGATCCAGTCTGCCAGTATCATCAACACCACATCATAAACATCATTACCACATAAGTGTCTCTCTCTCTCTCTCTGCTGAGAGAGAGAGAGAGAGAGAGAGAGAGAGAGAGAGAGAGAGGTATCATCGAACACTTATAGATGCGTGCGGGCGATCAATGACACATGAAAAATTACAGTTTTCGGCCTTTAGCAGCAGTCACACGCTCCACTAAAGGTGCCCAAGGCATTAGCGGCACTCAGTGACTGCCGTTAATGCCCCTTTTCGTGCAAAATTGGATGCGCATTTCGTGTCTGACACTCGTTCAAGGGTAATATCGGTTTGGCGTTACCCTATTTCATATATATATATATATATACACACAGAGAGAGAGAGAGAGAGAGAGAGAGAGAGAGAGAGAGAGAGAGAGAGAGAGAGAGAGAGCATCCAACCAAGGGAAGGTACAAACCGTCCAAACCACTTTGGAAAATCGATTTTAAAAGTGTTTTTTTGGCAAATATGACAGTATGGATGTGGTCTCCATCTTAGTTGTCAAAAGCGGCACCTAGGCGGGCTAGGCATAGGGCCACCACCTAAGCTTATGAGTCTAGGGGGTAGGGCCCTATTTTCCTGCCTAGGCATCCCCACACAGGCTTTAGGGACATGGTTATTATTTTTTTGCCTCTTTTTTTTCCTTCTTCCTCTCGCTCCAAATGCTTTTTTTTTCTTATCTCCTTTTCTTCTTCTTTTCCTTTTCTTTTTCACCTTCTTATTTTCTTCTTCCTCCTCCTTTCACCCCTCTACGTTTTCTTCTTTATCTTCCTTTCTCTTTTCCTTTTTCTTTTTTTTCCTTCCTTCTCTCGTCCCTCCACTCTCTGTTTTTTCTTCCTCTTTCTTCTTCTTTCTTTTTTCTTTTTTTTTTCTTATTTTTCAATTTTGTTCTTTACATGTATGCTTGTATTTTTCAATATATATATATATATATATATATATATATATATAGGTTAATGTTTGCTACCCTCGTGTGTAAGGAACCCTCTAGTAAAAAATCTAATATTTTATTTTCCTCTGTTTTTTTTGCACATCTGACCCTTCAGTTGTGATCTATATATTTAGTATAAACTGACCTTTGGATCATGTTTTTCTCATCCATATGTCATATTTTACGAGGGTTGAAAGATCAACGGCCAATGATGCACAAACAAGGGTCAATTTCTGCTATTTTGACCATGCTGAACACATCGATGCGGTCAGATTTGGTCAAAACAACTTCCCCCAATGAGTGGTAACTAAGGGGTTCCTTACAGACGAGGGTAGCCAATGCTGTCCCTCTATATATATAATATTTTATGTTCAATGTTATGTAATTTATGAATTTTGCAATATATTACAGTAAATTAACACTTTATTCATAGTTACAATCATATGTTTGTTACTAAATTTAACTATTTATTGAATTATTTCTGTTTTTCTTAATGTTTTACTTTTTTGGTCTTGCCTAGACCAACTAGTCCTGCGTAGGCCCCCGTCTAGTCCTTTTAGGGGTCTTCTGCCTAGGCTCCGACTAGCGCTTTTGACAACTAAGTTCTCCATGTTTAAAAGCCAAACGGGCTCTTGTAACAATTTTTTTTTATGTGTACATAGGATTTTATAGTGTGCTAAAAAGCATCAGTTTAAAATTTTTGAAGTTTTCTAGATCATAAAAAGCCAATCCATGCATAAAAAAAATTTGCAATAAGAGTCATCTCATATTTATAAGTAGTTTTTAGCAAATCCGACCACATGAGTGTGATCTTCATGATAAAAAACCTGTCTCGTCGTGACCTTATATTGGATTCTCAATACTTCTGTTGCTCCATCCCCGTAGGGACAAAGAACCTGTTGCTGTCTCAACTGTGCTACTAGAGGCTATGGGGAAGTAAAAATAGGTGAGCACTCATCTTGGGGTGGCTTACTACGTAGATCCTTTCAGCAGTTATCCGCTCTGCACTTGGCTACCCACCGTTTACTGTGGGCATGATAACTGGTACACCCCAGAGGTGATCATTTTTAGGCCTAACACTTGGTCACACACCATAAAAGCCAAAACTAAAAAAATTGACTCCAATGATCAAGTTTTCACCTCTGACCAAACCACTTAGATCCAGTCTACCACTATCATCAAGACCAAACCATAAACATCATTACCCAATATATATATATATATATATATATATATATATATATATATATATATATATATCAGTGTCACTGATATCAGCGATATTTTGAAAATAATGCTCTAATGTCGGCTATTTGAAAGTGGCTGATACTAAAGGTAGTATCTCATTATATTTTCAAAATATTGCGATAATATCATGCCATTTTTGAAAAAAATATTTAATATTTTAAGTTTGCATTTCCTATTTTTTGCTTCTTTTATATATTTAAAACCTTTTAAAACTTGTTTCTTTATATTTTTGGCAGAAAACTATTGCAAAACTTATTATTTTCTTATTTTTTGGTTATTATTTATATTTTTTCAATTGTTTAAACTCTCAAGATTTTTCAACTTTTGAAAATCTGTCTGAGAAATACCCTCGCCAAGATAATTCCGTGAACAATATAGCTGACTATATATATATATATATATGTATATATAGTACCGGGACATGCCCCGTGTCGATATTTGCTGGTACTGGACATGCCATTTTGTGTGTGCTATCCATTTTCAGTATATAATATATATTTTAGATTTAGCATATATATTTAGATTATATTCAGTTTATTTTGAAATTATTTAGTATTTATGTAATATTATCTATATATATATATAATATCACATAAATACTAAATAAATGCAAAGTAAACTATATATATATATATATATATATATATATATATATATATATATATATATATATATATATATATATATATATATATATATATATATATATATATATATATATATAGCCGTGTCCTCCTAGCCACATTTTTTTGGAATTGCTGAGTCGTACCCTTCGTACCTGCACCTGTACATATGGTGGTTTTGTACCATGATACCATGTGGTGGTACACACTCATGTTTGTATAGATGTAACTATCAAATGGTAGATCTAACCATACAATTGTTTTTAGCATAGTTTATTTACTATATTAAAAGGTTTTATTATGTCTAATACATCATAAGATTTCATTTTGGAGACAATAAAAATCAATGGCTTACAATTCATGAAAATAATGATGCTTTAGAAATGGTATAAAACATCATATTTCAGTCAACTTTAACACATGAAAATAGTAAATAGGACATGCTAAACTTGATCCAAAGGTTAGATTTTGTTTTTTGAGCCTTAAGTTATTGTGGTGTAGTACCACCATAGAAGCACACACACACACATATTGCATCCATGAACCCTGTTTTTGGAAATTGCTGTTCGTACGACCCATACCTGTGTCGTATCCCCTTTCCGTATGTGCATCCATGTGACATTAGCCTTGTAACGTCCCAAAATTTAACTTGTGATTTCGAAAACATTATCGAAAAACCTTTCAAAGATTTAAAGTTTTCACTTTTAAAAGCGACAACGGAAGACATTTAGAAATGAGCACAAGTCAACCATCCTGGGTACGTTAGCTGAAAAAAAACCCATCATTCACATGAACAACAACTTAAAGGAATTGAAGAAATAAAACAATAGATTAAAAATCTGCAGTTTATTACAAAATGGGCATTTTCCCAAAGTTCAATAATTTAAAGAAAAATTCAAAAACTCAGAGCCCAGCCGCCAACAGAAAGAAGAGAAATCTTGAGCCATGTTGCACCACGCCATCGGCCGCTTGTGAAGTCCTACTCATCACCTGCCATGAAATGTGTCAGTTTCACAACAAACCAGTAGGTGCACGAATAGATAAATAGAATAAAATAAAGCAGGACATTCATGAGATAAGCAAATTATTATATTAAAACAACAAATACAATTGTAATCTATTCTAACAAGTGTAACATATGCAAAGAGCTATTGTTTGAAGCATTTCAAGGAGTGTAACTCTCAATCATCTACAACTATTTAGAATGATATTCTTTAAGTTCTGATATTAACTGACCTGTGGGTACACACAGACGCGAAACATAGAAACAACCGAGACTGATCCGGGGGTTTATTATGTCAGGTGTTTTCATTAACCCGAATGACTGACTGAGTCCGCTCCTAAAGGGACGGTCAATGACCAAGAGAGTAAATCCTCAAAGGCATTCGTGGCCCATTGATGCATCCAATTTCTGTAGAAGTACCTGGGAGTTACCACCTAGGATAATTTATGGTAATCCCAATTCTCCTAACTCTGATGACTGGGGAAGCCGAGTCTTTTGCCCGTGGGGTGGTTGTTAACAACTTGTCCATCAGAGTTTTTGTACCATCCATCCTCTCCCTTGATGAACCGTGAAGGTCGAATGGGTACGATGGGGTTTCTTAACCGCCGTCCCATTCTACATGCTCTGGTCTGTTAGACTCACTCGAGCATCTTGCCTGTGAGGGCGAGTTGTCACCATTTATGTGATCTCAGCATTGTGGTAAATGCACGCTTCAAATTTACTACAACTTCATCATCCAAACATCGTAACACACATGGGACGTACTAGTCCAAAAGTATGGTCGTACCTTCCTAGAGGTACGACTACGATGAGAGGGCAATAATTAATGTCTTATGATTCTTTTAGTTCATACATGACATGTATTGCTCTTTGAGCAATTGGCCTGTGGAGGCCGACATAATCTCATTGATATCTATAAGGGGTTGATTGCCCACTTCAGGGTACTTCATTACCTCTCTTAAAAACTTATACCGTACCTGTCTTAATGTCCGGTTACAGTGACAATTATCGTGGGTTTCTTTCTAGAAATGAGTCTACTTATAGAGTTTTACATTAAGCATGCAATTTCAAAAGAATAAGGGTGACGAAACACAAAATCGACACTCACAAGTTAAGTAATCCTACAGGTAAGCATGTATGCCAAAAAAACTATTCTATCACAGAATCCTTATATTTTATTTCATTCATACAAACCCTTCGTGCGACTTTCCCCTACCTCGGGATGTCGTGCAACTGCGTGCGTCTACGGGTGTAGATGATACGAGGATCGGGCCGTGGAGCGCGAATTAGACCCATTGCGTAAATCTGCAAGAGTGAATTATTCAAGTATGCTAATATAATTTAATGGTGCGATGGGGGCATGGGTAGGATTAGGCGACAGAGAGTGAGCCCCTGACTGCCGACGACAGTGGATAAGCCCTTGTCGAAAACAACGAGGCGGCAGGGGGCCAGCCCCCAGCGAAGCGGCAGGGGTCGAGCCCCTGCCGACAGCCACGAGACGGCAGGGGGACAACCCCTGCCGACAGCCACGAGGCGGCAGGGGGACAACCCCTGCCGACAGCATCGAAGCAGCAGGGGCTGAGCCTCTGCCGACATCCACAAGACGGCAGGGGGCCAGCCCCTCTGCCGACAGCAACAAGGTGGCAGGGGCCAGCCCCTGCCGAGAGAGAGAGAGAGAGAGAGAGAGAGAGAGAGAGAGAGAGAGAGAGAGAGAGAGAGAGATGACAGGGGGCAACCGACCTCCCGTCGGTCGCACAATCACCCACAGGGGAGAGAGGGTGTCGCTGGGGCCATTGGTCCTCTGCCGGCACTTCGGCGAACCCCCAGAGGGAAAAGAGGACGACAGGGCCCCCGTGTGCCGCCTGTCGGCCTCCCGACGAGGTGACAGAGAAGGAGGAGAAGAGGGAGGAGAAGAGGGCGTACCTGGGAGGAGATCGACGGCGGTGGCCGGCGTCGTCGATCGGTGTGGGTCGCAGCGACGGCGGCGAACGACGCTGGTTGCATGCGCAGGGAAGGAGGAGGTCGGCGCGATCGTATGTGGCTTGGTTTCAAATGCCATCTTGGGTTTGGGAGACTTATGAAGTATGTGGCTTTTATTTGGTATCCTCCATCTATTTTACCTCATTAATTTTTTCTACCTTATAATACATTGATCTCTTGATCGTCATCATTCCCTTGCCTACAAAAAATTTGTTGACCCTATGGAAAAGTGAAATTGAACTTTGAAATAGAAGAGAGAAAAGTGATCAATAAATTTTTTAGCAGGCATATTTGAGATTTTGCTACGTGTTTAATGTAAAATCCGTTAATGGGTTCTTTTGATTAATTATAACAAGGATTGGTGCAATTTTTAAAATGTTCAAATTGGATTATTTTGATACACATTTCAAAATTGAATTATGCTGAAAACTTAGTTGTCAATTTGAAATTAGCCTTTTGATTACCTTAAAGGAAAATGGGCCCCTCTTTTTTTTTCATGACGAGGAACCTGCCTAGGAATGTGGGTTGCTTAATGGCCCCCCCACCAGATAGTAAACCCTGGGTGAGTTCCATAGCCCACAAAGGACACCCACCGGTATGATCCCAATGGGGAATCAATCTTGCGCAAGATGGGGTTCCATCTTTCCAAGAGCGCCCTAACCACTTGGGCAACCTGTGGCGAAAAAAAAGGCCCCTCTATTCTCAATTTTTCTTAAGAACTATGTCACATAGGTGCAGGTGTGGATGCAGGTACGGGTGCGGATGCGGCACTTTAAAAAATTTTTGGAGCGTGGGTGCAGGGAGGATATATGTATATATATATATCATTTTTAACAGTTTTAAGTTAACACTACGTGTATTTGTGTGCATTTATGTATTTATATATATAATATAAATAAAAATGAACTTGATTAGGGTTAACTGAATCTACTTTTGGATAGAAATGAATCTGTGTGTTTGACTTCACCTAACACAAAGGAAGCTGTATCCAAGTGTTGCACCCACCTGGACGCGGGTGCGGTGCCCTGTTAGAAGAGTCCGTGTGACATAGCTTAAGAATCCTCTCTCCCCTTCTCTCTCTCGTTCAACAAAAAATTATAATGCAATGGTGGGTTGCAAACTTGCAATGAATAAATGGATGACTAATGACATATGAGATCGATTGGTGGCAATGGAACAGGCTATTGGAACCCTTTTCTAACAGTGGATTATTTGTGAACATATGTTTTTTCTTGCCTTTTTTTGGGTACATTATTAGATATTTGGCGATATACACATGCACACATTCTTGTATTTGTATTACCATGTCAGCTTGTGATCTTATTTAGTAAATGCACGTCTTTTATTGGTTATTATGTATCTATGTCTGGTTTAAAATATTATTTTAAATGTTATAACAGCCTTGAATTTCATGTGATATTATTATTACTTTTTATATGTAATGTCAAAACCATAATTTAGTGAAATTTTAACACTTATAGGAACTTTAGATCTTTTAAAAAGTTATTTAAAAAATTATTTTTTCTATTTTTGATTTTGGTTGATCCCTAAGCTTAGTGCTTTTGACTGCATAGCTTAGGAAACATGCATGGAGTATCCATGTGGATTGCTTGTTGACCTGCGGGGTGGCTTTTCTATGGATACTAGTACCAAATTCTTTAGATTCTAGAGTTCGAGACAAACAAATGAGGTAGTTGTCTGGTGATCCAGTGTCCTGAGATGTTTACTTAATGTGGACACTGAACAAAACTTTGTGATTACTTTTATAGTTGCTGGATACAAGACTTGGCTTTTTAAGCAAAAATACTTTTGTTTCAATTGAAACTTTGATCCCTTGCTGCTTTCAGACTGGTGTTGAGGCTTCAAGCAACGAAAATGCCCTAGTGCCATATTTAGGACGCAGACACCAACCATTAGAGGTTACAAAACTAGGTCCATCAGAGGAGTTGGATGAATATTCTCTGACAGTCCCAACAGAAAAAGGTGGGACTAGGAGGAAACATCACCGTGCTTGGACTCTGTCTGAAGTAACGAGGCTTATTGAAGGTGTGTCTCGATGTGGAGCCGGAAGGTGGTCCGAGATCAAAAGGCTTGCTTTTGCATCATGTGCATATCGAACATCTGTTGATCTAAAGGTTTGTCTATTGGTTGCATCTTGGATTTCTTTAACTTGAAAAGGTCTCTCAGTGGGAACTCGCATAACCATTGCTACTGCCAATCAAGTAAACCCATGGTAAATGTCCAGAGTTAGAGGAACCAGTGATGAGGTTTACTTTTTTTTTTTTCGAAATGGTTCTTATTATAACTGCATGTTTTTGTTGAATGTAGGATAAGTGGCGGAACCTACTGAGAGCTAGTGCTGAAGCACTGACAGACAGAGCGGTGAGTCCCTCTCTCAGTTCCAAGGACCTCTTTTCCATGAGAAGAATATTTTGCTGTCCCTTATTTCATATGTTATAATTTCCTCATATACCCGAGGTTTCTACTATATCTATGTTTGCCACAAATTTCTTTGGGCACTTCTAATTGAAATTTGTGTTTTAATCTGTAGCTCAAAAGTTCCCGAAAGCATTCATCAATTCCAATCCCAACACAAATCCTTGTACGTGTGAGAGATCTGGCGGCCACACACCCACCATTGACATCCAAGCAGTCTGTCAAGTTGGCAAGCAAGAATGGAAAAAATGTAAATAAGAAACCAGGACTGAACACTGGACACGTATAGCTATGTACATGATAGAACTTTATATATTTACAATAATTAAAACCTGCCCAAGAAGCTAGCTAGCATCCTTGTGATGTAAACTGGGCTTTGCTGATGGTACAGTGAGGTGACCATTTGAGGCCACCCATGAGCTCGACCCCTTGTGGTGAGAATGTTGCTCCATTGTATATGGATTTTCAGAAAGTTTTGGGTTGCTCTGAGTTTGTAAAATAAAGGTTTTGTCCCTTCTCTTTTTCGGTTATTCGTAGATTGCGATAAAATGTATCAATCTGGCAGAGTATGATCTTTGATGTCACTTTTGAAGTATTTTGTTGAGCATCTTTCCTGCCTTGATGCTCTAAAACATGCCACTATGGATTATTTGGAGACCCAAGTTGCATTTTTGGGTGTTTTTGTTAAATCTTTTTAAGGTCTTGGTTTTCCTTCAGCTTAGTGAGGCCTAGAAATGAATCATGGGCCCCAGTTTAGAGTCCCAAGGGTTGTGCCCTTATTTTTGGTAATTTAATTTACAGTTATCCAAAAAATTGACTATTCTTTTTCTGTTCTCTAGATCCGATCTTAAAGTTTTCAGATGCAGGACAGATCACATTGTTGTTCTCCCTGGTCAGATTGACATGCTATAGAAAAGAAGTCTGAATAAAAAACACTGGACAGGCGAGACGTTTTAACTACTTGGTGGTTGGGCCATAGGCGAGGGCGTTATTCTCTTTTAAGCCCTACCGCCTGAACTGGGGTTCTCTTTGTTAAGTATTAAAAGAATATTACAAAGTGATTCTATCCTGTTGTCATCAAAGAGCAGAACGCAACACAAAGCTCTAGCTAGCATTTGTAAGAGCCCACCGATGACAGGTGTGCTCTGGACCTAGTTCACTTTGGGTGTTTCTATCATATCAATCTACCCTTTGCGATTTCTCTTGAAGCATATTCTCAATGGTGGGAGTGGGGTGGATAATTTGAAAATGGGATTTTTCATTCATCAGGTAAAAGATCACTTAGATTTTGTGAGCTTATTCCAACTAGGTGTAAAATGGTTTTGGAGTTCCGACCCAGGTTTGAATGTGATCTGGCTAGATTGTTGGATTCATAGTATATTTTGATATGGATTGGATCTAGAATATGTTCAGGTCTATCTGAATCCAGGTACAGCAGATGCATGCACACTCGCATATTCGCAGATGTGTGTGTATGAGATGTTGGCTCACGTATGGATAATGTGAGTAGTGACCAAGAGGCCTCATGAAAGTGTCTCTTACATTCCATACATTGCATGAATCTTATCGTTTTCTTTTTAATTTGACGTTTTTGGAAATCACCATTGCATTTGGTAACTCATACATTAAGAACTGAGAAAGTGGCCATGAAGGGGGGAGTATTCCTTTCTGCAGGGATGGTTTATAAATTGTGGGGTTGTGAAGAAATGCAAAATTGTACCAACGGGGGTGGGGGGGCTCCGCTTGTCTGGTAGGAGCAGCTAGTGCACGTCCCCTTGTATTAGGAGGTTGCAAGTTCTAATCCCAATGGCAGGTTCTGCGTAAACTCAGCTTGCCTATATAAAAAAAAAGAAATGCAAAATTGTAAACCATTTAAAAAAGAAAATTTTTCAAAAAGGCACCTAAAGTTTAGGTATTAATAAAGAGGGACCTAACTTTTGGAAAAATTTAAAAAATGTACCTAAAAAAATATCGTGGTTAATTAAAAATGCCAAGGAGTTTACTGCAGTCAAGTTTGCTGTTAAATGTGATGTGGAGTTACCAATTTACTCTCGACATCATATCTTTAAAAATGCACCTAAAAAAGAGGAAAGGAGTGTTTGAAAGGTTAACTTGTAAATTAAATCTCTTAACTCATCTTGGGTTAGTGATAGCCTAGGTTAAATGGATGATTTTTTTTATTAACGTGCAAGAATTTAGGTGCCTTTTTAAAATTTTTAAAGATTTAAATGCGTTATTCTCTGGCTAACATCTCTCTCAAAAGAAAAAAAAAATTCTCTGGCCAACAACCCTCTCAATTCAAGCATCCAAATCCATCAAGAGAGTAATGCAGTCCCCGATGGCGCTTTCATTCAGCCTTCCTTTCACGAGGGGATGTTACAAAACGCCAACACAAAATGTGACGCTTCTTCTGTTTGGTGTCCAAAGCAGGATGTGGGTGAGAAGAAGAATAAGACATAGTGTTGAAACAATTCTCGTTTCCCTCTTTTCCTATCCAATCGAAGAGGTACGAGCACATTTATATTTCTGTATTAAGGTGACAAGTTTACAGAATCATGAACGATTGATACAGATAATTAAGGTAACAGTTGAAGACTATAGTTGGCATACTTTATCTGTTAAGAGACTAATGTTGGATGACGAGTTTGATGGCCCACACATAGAGCAAATCTCTCCTTTAATATTGGAAACAGTTAGAACTGTTTCCTGCAAACGCTTATCCTTATCATGTCCCCTCAAGCTCAGCGGGGGTTCACACACGTTGAGCTTGACTCGGAGAGCAACAAAGCTGTTGGTAGGCAAGGGCTTGGTCAGACCATCAGCGAGCTGATCGCTGGAGCTGAGAAACTGCAACTGAAGATGACCTTTTTGAACATGATCATGAACAAAATGGAAATCAACCTCAACATGCTTTGTGCGAGCATCAAAAACAAGATTAATAGCCAGATAAAGTGCACCAAGGTTATCACACCATAGACGAGGTGGAGCGGACACAGGAAAGCCGAGATCCTCAAGTAATGACTTGAGCCAAAGTAGCTCTGCGGCAGCAGCGGCGGCAAGGGCTTTGTATTCTGCCTCGGTACTGGACCGAGCCACTGTTTTATGTTTACAAGATATCCAAGAGACGACATTTGAACCAAGCATGGTGACAAAGGCACCAGTGGACTTTCGATCATCCGGGCAGCCTGCCCAATCGGCATCACTGAAGGCATGAAGATCAAGAGTGGAGGAGGGACAAAATCGAAGACTAAAATGAATGCTACATTTTACATAACGAAGGATTCGTTTAACCGCTTCCCAATGTGAAAGAGAAGGTTGATGCATATATTGGCATGCTTTACTGACAGCAAAAGCAAGATCAGGCCGAGTGAAGACAAGATACTGTAGGGCACCAACGGTGTTGCGGTATAAGGTCACATCCGAGAACATGGAGCTACTATCCTTAGATAATTTTGTAGAAGAACTCATGGGAGTAGCTGCCGGTTTGGCGTCGACCATTCGAGTGCGCTTGAGAAGGGATAAGGCATAGTTGCACTGACTTAGAATGAGCCCAGTAGAATCAGGGAGAACCTCAATGCCAAGAAAATAAGACAAACGCCCAAGATCTTTAACAGAAAGGTGCAACCAAGATCTTTAATAATGTGATTGATATGATGTATAGAAGAGACAATGATGATAATGTCATCAACATAAACAAGGATATATACGCGCACAACAAATGATTTAAATATAAATAGAGATGCATCCGATTGAGACACAAGAAATCCCTTGTTTATCAAAAAACTGCTAAGGCGATGATACCAGGCCCAGGGAGCCTGTTTCAGACCATAAATAGCCTGATTGAACTTGCACACATGCTACATGCTGAGGAAATAAAGGATTTTCATATCCTTGAGGTTGAGTCATGTAGACAGATTCTGATAGAAATCCATTAAGAAAAGCATTATTGAAGTCAAGCTGCCGTAGAACCCATTTGTATTGGACTGCCAAAGTAATAAGAATATGAATGGTAGTCAGCTTGATGACCGGGCTGAGGGTCTCATGATAATCCAAACCCGCTTCTTCATGATATCCTTTGGCTACCAGCCTGGTCTTGTAGCGGGCAATGGTGCCATCTGCATTGTGTTTTGTGCGATATACCCATTTAGACCCGACAATATTCTAGTTTGGATTGTTGGGAACAAGGGTCCAAGTATGATTGTGAACAAGAGCTTGGTATTCCAAGTCCATGGCTGCACACCAATGAGGAGAACTCACTGCCTATTTATAAGTTGTAGGTTTATGTTCAAGCAAGGCTGAACTAAAACACATTAAGTTCAAAGGATGTTTGGTACAATGAAACACCTTGGGTTTAAGGGATCCGGTCATAAAATGAGTGATCATAGGATGCACATGAGTAGGGTCTGGATTGGGTATAGGTGTAGGAGTAGAGATGGTTGCAGATGCTCTGTCTGGTTGAGGAGATACAGGTGGTTTAGGCTGGGTTGAAACAAGATTGGGTGATTCGATTTGAGTAAAAGAAAGATCTAGGGTTATTGGGTAATGACAACATAGGTGAGACTGAACTATCAACAGGAGGTTCATCGGGTAAGCTTGGTGACTCAGGTTGAGAGGAAGGCAATAAGAATGTTGTACTTTGCACATGACTGTTCAAGTCTTGGTCTAGTGGGACTACGGGTAACACAAGTCCCCACTGACTAAGTTCAGGTTCTGGCATGCGTGGAGAGGAGAGTTGTGAGGCAGCACATTCATCAAAAAATACATGGCGGGAGATGTAGATCCCGCCAGTGGTTTGATCATAGCATACATACTCCTTATGCCGAGTTCCATAACCCAAAAGGGTACATTGTTTGGTTTTTGGTTGAAACTTTGTAGAAGTGTAAGGGGTTAACAACGGATAGCAAGTGGTTCCAACAACACGCAAATGAGAGTAATCTGGAACGGAATTGAAGAGCTTTTCATATGAAGATTTTTGACCAAGCACTTGAGTAGGCAAACAATTTATCACATAAATAGCTGCGTGAAAAGTGTCAACCCAAAAGCGATACGATAGTTTTGCATCATGAAGCAAGCTGAGCCCGGTCTCTACTACATGATGATGCTTTCGCTCCATAAGACCGTTCTGTTCAGGTGTATGAGGGCAAGAAAATTGATGAAGTATTCCATTACTTTGTAGAAAATTTTCAAAAGAATGCCCAGTAAACTCTCCTCCATTATCAGACTGAAATATTTTGATATCAACACCCAATTGTTTTTCAATAATAAATTTAAACTTCACAAAGCACTCATGCACATCTGATTTATTCTTTAGAGGAAATAGCCAAGAAAACCGAGAAAATTCATCGACTAATAACAAATAGAACTTAAAACCTTCTCAAAATATAATGGGTGCTGGACCCCATACATCAACATAAATGATCTCGAGAGGTCGACTTGTATAAGTTATTGAAGGCTGAAATGGCAACTTGTGTGCTTTTCCCACCATGCAATGTTCACACAATCTATTGTGAGTTCTAATGTTTTTGACTGCAATAAGCTTATTTGAATTAAGAAAAGAAATAATTTTCTTGTTTGCATGACATAGCCGCCTGTGCCAATCTTCATAAGACGTATGACGCTGAGAGAGATCGACCATCCAACGCGGCACCGAGATTTTGAACTTTAATTGGGTAGAGACCCATGCTGGTTTTCTGTCCCCGAAGCCGAACTTGCCCTGTCCGCCGATCCTTAACACAGAATCCAGATGGAGAGAATTCAAATACGCAGTCATTTTCGGAGGTAAACTTTCCCACAAAAATATGATTCTTGGCAATGGAGGAAACATGCAAAACATTGTTAAGGCAAAACATAGAAGTTTTTGTAACTAGAGACAGATCGCCTGTATTTGAAACAGGTAGAAAGGAACCATTTCCTATCATAATACCTTCACCACCTTGATAAGAGGTTTTATTTGTCATTGGCTAGTCGTCCATTGGGATGTGATTCGTTGCACCGGTGTCTGGGTACCAGTAATCGTCACTTGTTTGCTGCAGGGACATTGCTGAGAAGGCTTTGGGAATGTCATAGCAAAATTTAGCTGTATGGCCCTTTCTACCACAATATTGACAGACCAGTGGAGGTTTAGAAGAGTTAGATGCAATATTATTTGAACTAATCATACTGTTGTGACCGGATCCTGCATTACTTCTAGTTGAAGGATTTTGATTATACTGCTGATTGTTCCAGCCTTGTCCTCTTCTGCGACCTCGGTAAGAGCTTCTGCCTCGGCCTCTTCCACGAAAGGCATTGAAAGCTACTTGAGTAGACTCAGTAATTTCAGGTTGCTTGGGATGCAACAGTAGCACTCATTTTTCCTGATTAATCAAGTGATCATATATATCAGGAAATGTAAGATCTGCAAAAATTAAACCTGTAGTAATCATGGTGATGAAGCTTTCGTATTCAGATGGTAACCCATTGAGAGTTATTTGAATCAGATCTTCATCACTCACAGTATGACCTGCAATGGCAAGAGTGTCAGCTAAAAATTTAATTTTCTCTAGGTAGGCCACCATCTCCATGCTTTCCTTTTTTATGAAGTTTAAGTCTCTCTTTAGCATCATGATTTTCAGGAGACTGAGAACCATATGCTTTCCAGGCTTCTTTGGCTGTTCTTGCCCTCAATATTTGTCCAAGGATGGATTCTGAAACAGTAGCTTCAATCCAGGACAACGCTAACTGATCTGCTCTACGCCATGATAGGAACTCTGGATTGGCATCCTGTTTTCCTTCAATTCCAACAATAAACTGCGATGGAGTCAGGCTTGAGCCATCAACATGCTTAAGCAAGTCTTGGTTCAGCATGACAGATTCAATTTGACTTCTCCATGGTAAGTAATTGTCTCTATTCGGTTTCACAGAGACCAAGCTAGCGATCGCATCCCACTGGGTTGATGATGCCATAGAAACACTATCACAGAAATCACAATGGCTTTGATACCATGAGAAGAAGACACAGTGTTGAAACAATTCTCGTTTCCCTCTTTTCCTATCCAATCAAAGAGGGACAAGCACATTTATATACATTTATATTTCTGTATTAAGGTGACAAGTTTACAGAATAATAGATAACGATTGATACAGATAATTAAGGTAACAGTTGAAGACTATCGTTGGCATACTTTATCTGTTAAGAGACTAATGTTGGATGACGAGTTTGATGGCCCACACAGAGAGCAAATCTCTCCTTTAATATTGGAAACAGTTAGAACTTTTTCCTGCAAACGCTTATCCTTATCAATGGGTCCAGCTACACAGAGCTGGTGTCATTGCTATGTGGCTGTACCATCACTAAAAACGCTTTACCTTGTCTGAGAGAGAGAGAGAGAGAGAGAGAGAGAGAGAGAGAGAGAGAGAGAGAGCTCTGCAAGGACAAACGGGCAACATATTCATTATCCCTTACTAGACACGGTATTTAGCAGGGAACATACTCATTATCCTTTATTCCTTTATTAGATACAGTATGGCTTACAAATGCTTCTGTCCTCCGGTCGTTACTGAAAAGAGAGAGAGAGAGAGAGAGAGAGAGAGAGAGAGAGAGAGAGAGAGAGAGAGAGAGAGAGAGCATATTTATTATCCTTTAATACAGTATGGCTTACAAATGCTTCTGTCCTCCGGTCGTTACTGAAAAGAGAGAGAGGTAGAGAGAGGTTTGGCACCAAACCATCTCAAAATGCATCCTTTTACACAGTTGAAAACGTGACGGCCCTCATGTCTCGCTTCTAAAGCTCCCACTAAATAGCCAAATGAATTAAATGATAATACTGCACGGCAAGATCCTTGCCAATTTGGAAGCATGGAAATTAATGCTATCAGGCTCTTTAAATCTCTCCATACAAACACCAAGTTAACTTTGCGTGCAATAAAATCATAGAGAATAATGTAAGATACAATAAATACACACAAAGAGACAACAAAAGCAAAGAAAGGCAGCCACTAGGCGATACACTAAATCATTCTGCTATTAGAAAAATATTAAACAAACACTAAAAGAAAGGATTAGAAGAAAAATGGAATGAAGTTATCCTTTTGAATTCCCCATTATTCCTTCAGTATTTTTTATGTCAGTTTGCATCAGTTGGATGATAATGATGAATCAATATTACTTTTGGAAGTGAGAATAGATCTCCAAAAAGGGAGGCTTATGATGAGAACGACACCTGGGAACCATATATGACATAGGGGGTTCCATCCCCAGTTAAAAAAGGTTCTTCAGGATTCGATGGGATCCTCTTTTAGAGTAAATGCAGACCCAATTGGATAGCCACCTCTCATTTGCTTGTCCTTTGATGTCTTGGAAAGGATACCACCATCCACTGAGGTCTTGGAGGCCACCTATTAGAGCCAACCATGGTTTGGAAATTCCAAAAGCCGACGGACCCAGAGAACACTAGACCTAGGTGGTGGGTCAAGCTGACGTTTTAATAGATTTGTACTGCTTATCCAATTCTTTAGATTTGTACTGCATTATCCAATTCTTTAAGAGGATAGGTTAAGCAAAAGGTTAAATTTAATGCCATACATAATAGAAGACATGCTTGAAATATGTGGCCCGGCCCCCACCCACCAATCAGCTGATCATGCCAATGGTACGGTCTACAATAACTGATGTGACCAACATGGTTAAGTTGGAAATACCAGTGTTGTCAGTATCGTTGTTAATCGGCCGATTTGCATTATATCGGCTAAAAATCAACACGAAACGAGCTGTATTGGCTCATTTTTTAAACTATTTTAAAAAAGGTTTAAAATATTTGCCATATTTTAATTATTATTTTATATATTTTTTCTGACGTGTGCCATCTACTGGTTAAAGATTAGCCGATTCAGCAAGATTTAGTTAAGAATGGGAACCGGCCAATTTCCTAAATTGTTTTGCAATTTGATTTAGGGTTTGATACGATTTTGACTACATTGAGAAATATTATTGTGATGTCCCGTCAACTTGGTGGCATTCACAAGTTACCCATACCAGATGAGTGGAGCCCTTATGGGCTAATTTATAATGCATTTGAGTTGTTTCTGACTGAGCCTTCAGAATGGGGTATCTGTATTGCAGAGCTCTATTGAGTGTAAAATGTATCGAGTGGAAGAACATGCTATATGTGTTCGCTTGATCGGTGATGCACAGTGGTATCATGGCATGCAATAGGCAACAATATCAGTGTTGTGAGAGGCGTACGCCTCAGTACCTGAAGCGTACGCCTCAGAGGCGAGGCGCACGCTCAAGGTACTGAGGCATGCTGTGATGCGCAAATTGCCCCTCATCAACCTCCAGAATCCCCTCCTTCATCACCAAGTCTTCCTCCTCCGCCCGATTCGCCGGCTGTGCTAACCCCAAGTGCCGGTGGATCCACCGCCATGCGCCGACCAACTGCTCCTCCACCGCTCCCTGCCTCCCCTCCCACCGCTTCACTTCCATACTAGTTGTAAGAGGCATACGCCTCAGTACCTGAGGCGTACGCCTCAGTACTTGAGGCGTACGCCTCAGAGGCGAAGCGCAGGCTCAACGCCTCGCTTCGCCTCATCACATTTAACAACCTTGAACAATATTGTTGTTGGTGTGACGATGTGTGGTGACACAGACATGGAGTGTTATTTTGTTAAGCAGTACCAGAGGATCAGAAGATGTTGTCTTTGAAAATTTGATTAAGGACCTCTCGACTTGGATGAGTTTCCTATGCGTAACGTTTAGACGCAATGAGGTACATGTGGGTTAGGGCTAATTTCTCTAGATATCACCTTAAGTGGTTTCAACCGAGTATGGTGACTCGTGGCTAGGCGAGTGAATGCCTAGGCATGGGTGAACAATCTAGGTAGCATTGCTTACTATGACGTAACAACTATCAATTGACCAAAAGGCTAGGCAGTCTTGGGATTAATCTTCCCATGTTTGTTATAGACTCGCATGATCTTCTCGAGTAACACTATCAAGAGGTTGCGCTGTAGCCTTAGAGGTACGACATTTTTGTTTGGTTTGGTTGGTTGTTTGGTTGGGTGTGAGTGTCACCCCTTCCTTGAAACTTGGATGATGACCCCTTTGGTTATTCATCGAGCATGATGGTGATGCACTAAGGAATTATACACATAGCCAGTGGCATGGACCAGGTAGAATACACATGATATGCGCTTGATCAGCTTCTGCTTAGGTAGCTGTGCACCGGGTGGTGCACAGGGCCAACAAAATGATTCAACACACAAAAAAGTGTTAGTACATGGCCTTTAGCTGTTAGGCTGGTCAAACTGGTTAGTTTGGTGTGTCACGGGTTTGCAAAAAATTCTATGCCTACGATAAATTAACATTAAAGTAGAAAGATTTATGGAGACCTTGTTATTTGGTGAGTGCGACACTGAAGAGGGCAAGGATCATATGTTCAAGTTGAAAACCAACAAGAGATGATTTATTCTATTTAGGTGAATTTATGCAGTTGAAGTGTGATTGATCGAGCGCAAAAACAAGTTGTTGGTAGGGTAGTATGAGTGATCTTATCAATGGTAAGCAGAAATGTATGATTTTTTGTTTAGTTAGCTAAGAGAATATGGATAATTCAAAGATTCCTACGAGTTATGTGTCAAGCTCGTAGGTGGAGCGTGATGTTTGTTTTATGCATGTAGAGAATGCATGTTGGATTCAGTTGGATGAATTTGCACTTTTGAGTATAGGAGACTCAATGTACTTCTATGTTCTCTTTCGAGATTATGGGTTAGCAAAGTGCCCATCTTGAGTAGAATGCTTGTTATTTTTGTCCATTGAATTTGACAGTTTTTTTGTGGATTATGTGTGCAGAAAGAGTCATTGTTCATGGCTCATCAGTTTGGTTTCTGCGAGAATATGTTTGTTGGCTCTGAATGAGAGTTACAATGTGCTAGCTTTAGATGTGAGTTGCAATGTTGGACCGTGAATTGCTCCTTGTGTAGACGAGTGACCAGGAAGATGCTTTGAATGATCATTTTTGGGTGATATGCAAATAAGTGCTTTCTACTTGAGGATTAATTTGGATCATTGAAAAACTATAAGTTGATGCTTTAAAGAAGTTGATATCCCTATGACACACATTGGTAGTCGCTCTTCTTTGTGAGAGCCATGAAGGGCTTCGAATTTCCTTTGTTGGGGTCGGAAGGCACCCCAACCATGAGCGTGAATATGACAAGTTTGTCATGCAGGCAAGGATGACCCGCTTGTATATGAGACTACACTAGGGTCCCATGAGCAAAGATTTCTTAATGTTGATGGAGTGCACTATCATTGTTTAAGTGTTTTGAGGTGCGTTAAAGAATGTGACTTAGCTTGTTAAAGGTTGCGATAATGGCAGATGAAAACCAAAACAAATTGAGTAGGGTGAAGAAAAGAAGATCAAAGATAAGTGCAAAGGAAAACTGACATATTAGTAAATGTTGTGTTCTTACCTGCACCAATATTGCAAGGATGACAATTGCTTGGGTGGGGGAGAATGTCTGAGATCGAGTCTTTAGAATATGGCATGTGTAGTGCGGAGCACTACTGAGTTTAAAAATGCATCGAGTATAGGAACATGCGGTATGTATTGGCTTGATCGGTGACATAAGATAGTAGCATGACATGCGATAGACAACAATATCATCGTTGGTGCAACGATACGTGATGGCATATACATGGAGTGTTGTTTGGTTAAGCAGTGCCATCGGATCAGAGGATGTTGCATTTGGGGATTTAGTTAAGAAACTTTTGACTTGGATGGGTTTTTCATGCATAGTGTTTGGACGCACGGGATTACATGTGAGTTAGGGCTAATTCTTTCAGGAATCATCTTAGGTGGTTCCAACCGAATATGGTGACTCGGGGCTAGGCGAGTGAATACCTAGGCGTCGGTGAGTAATCTGAGTAGTGTTGCTTGCTATGATGTAACAACTATCAACAACTGACCGACAGACTGGGCGATCTTAGGATTAATCTTTCCTTGTCTGTTATAGACCCACAAGGCCTTCTCGAGTAACACTATCAAGAGGTCACCCTGCAGCCTTAGAGGTGCGGCATTACCATTTGTATTGGTTGGTTCTTTGATTGGGTGTGAGTGTCACCCCTTCCTTCTAACTTGGACGATGACCCCTTTGGTTATTCATCGAGCACGATGATGATGCACAAAGCCAGTGGCATAGATCAAGTAGAATATGCATGAAGCGATGCGCTTGATCAGCTTTCGCTTAAACAGCTGTGCACAGGGGTGTTGAGCAGGGCTAATGAAATGGTTCAGTGTTGGTGCACGGCCTTTGGCCGTTAGGCTGGCCAGACTGAGCAGTCTGGCGCATCGCAGGTTTGTGAAAAATCCTATGCCCATGACATGAGTAATTCATGTAGTGAAAGTTGGTGTGCTAGGATAGAGACAAGTGTTGGGGGGAAGTCAGGGTGGACACTGGGCCAGGCCCAGGACCCGTTAGGGCCTGGCAGACCCAGAAATGAGCTGCGCTGGTCTCCATTGAGATGACATTTTACCCCTACCCGGGCTTGGCCCATTTATTAATTAATCAAGCTGTGCCGGGCCCGACACTTGGGCTGCACAAGGCAGTCCATTCCCAGCCTGATCCAGGTTGGGTACCTGACTACCCATAGCATACCTGACCAGATGTCCACCCTCAATGAGAAGCAGGATACAATCAAAGCTATTGGTCTTTATACGATTGGATTTTGTTCCACATGCTTTCTAAGTTTGGTTCACGTCACATCGTTAAAGCTTATATTGCTTTCATAATAAAACAACAAATAAACATAAAAAAAAGAAGGGAATTGAAGGTAAGTTGGCAAGATCATAGTCAAGAAAAAGGGGTGTGTGCATGACATGAATGCATTGGTGCTACACAGTTTTCTAGTAATTCAACCATACATATGTGTTCGGCATGTTCCACTTGCTTGGAATCGGCCTTGGTTAATGTTTTTTATGAAAAAAATATGATTTTATAATTTTCCAAATTCAAAAAATTATGGGGGGTTGATTTTTCAACTCTTAAAAAGATCCGCTTACATGTTGGAATTGGGTGATTCAAAGGCCAATTCCTATTAATTCAACCATGTAGAACACATCTTTATGGTCAGAATAAAAAAAATACAAAAGTTGGCAAAAAATTGAGCGCACTCCATGTTCATGAATAAATCCGTGCACACTACTCCTTACTCTCATAGTCAGTTCACCGTGACACTCACCGATCAGTTAGTTTCTAAACATTCAGGTCTATGAAGATTTATTAATTTTACCTTAGGTTTCTTTTATATAAGATTGTTTAGTTTCCACTGAAGGTTTCAGTGGAACTCATTTCTTTCAAATGTCCTTTTTTTGTTAGTGCCACCTTTTGGATTTATATCTATGACCCTTGAACTCTTTGACCTGCAGTTATGGAATCCAATTTGCATGCAGATCGTCCCTTTTTCTACATCACGGTCCTTTACTCATTCATATAATTCAAGTGAGTGTGGAGATTATGCCTTGTCTACATCACAACTCACAATCCTTTATCCCTTCACAAAATTCAAGCGACTTTGAGTAGAGAGCTGCCCATAGTGAGTGGAGATCACATCGTAGCATGTGGACACTACACCAATTTTGATATTTAGCGATGGTCAGAACTGTTACTAAAACCCACAACAGCCGTTGCTATAGCTCTAACAACCATCGCTATAGATGTCACTAAAACATCTAATGACAGTAACTATCTGTCATTATTGTATATCTTTAGTGATGGAAATTTCTGTTTCTATTAGCTGCCACCTTTAGTGACAGCCTTAACCGTTACAAGATCTCTTTATTCAATATTGACGGCTTACACCAACACTAAAGGTGTTTCACTAAGAAAAAGAAAAAAGATCATTAGTGACAACTTAAGCCATCACTAATAGACATATGCTAATAAATATATAAAATACTAGCTTATATATATATATAATATGAGAGAGAAGCGTTTCTCATCATGTTGCTTCCTTAAGAAAAATGGTACACATAATCAGTACAAGCATGCCTCCCGTTGGCAATTCCGCTTTGAGCAGCTCTGCATCCTTGAATGGATAAAGCTTTGCAATGTAATCAAGCTCATCATCTGAGAAGGGAAATTGATGCTGGAGGCCCGTCAGCCATTCAAAGTATGGATCCTCCAAGTCTTCAGAGTAACATCCCATGGTCAATTTTGATCAGTTCTACCTGTCCAAACCTTCCAACCCTATCAAGCTTCCTAATCAGTAGTAGATTGCCTGTATTTAAAATTTGAATATCCAGTATTCCAATCCTATGCACAGCAGAAACTGGGAAACTGGGTGTCCCATGGTCACCTGCATCAAAACTATGGGGCATAAACTGCTGCAAAGAAGCAATCTTGCTAACTTGATTCCTGTTTCGGGTTCTGGTACTGTTAACACATTCATTGATGCAAAAAACTGAATGAGTGATTCACAAGAACAATAGGTGGTACATTTGCAAAGTTATCATAATCAACAAGATATGCTGCAACTTCTATGATCCCAGCCTCACCCACTCACACAAACCTCTTCAAACCTGGCCGACCAAGAGCTTTACCCACAATACATCAGATGGAGTGGCTGTAAAGCATGTAAGATGGTTTTGTGCACGTTAGAAAACTAAGAAAGATGGAAACAAAATACAAAAGAACCAATTCTTCTGAACTGTTATAATTAGGGAACTTAAATAACCATAAATGATGAACCAAAATAATAACCAAATAAATCTGCAATTATTGATTACTGAATAAAGCAAATACATGAACTCAAGAAGGAAAAGAGAAAGGGTCTTTCCCAGTGATCAAAATTTGATTACGCTACTAAAGTTACAAACCTGATCAAATGTGTTCGATTCAAAATTAACTTTGATTGAGAAGTTAATTTAAGAAATTTCTTACACATGATTTAACCACTAGTGTTCTTCCATATATTTTGGCAACCAAATCAACAAGGGAATTTAATAAATCCACAAATAACAAATGTTTGAAAACTAGAAATAATAGCAAAGGACAAACTAAATTTTTTTAATAGCCTACATTTAGAAGAAAAAAGAAAAATAGAAAAGAAAGGACAGGAAAAAGTTAGTAATATCAATCGATGGAGAAAAATTGCAAAACTAAGGAACCAGAAAACACCAAAAAGCCTGTAGGATACCTTTATGCATTTGATAGGCCAAATGATATGGAATATGAATCAGAACCTGCCACAACTGTAGGTTGAAATGACCTCAAGCAGGGCCCTTCACAGCTGTAACAGAACAAGGAATATCTCACATGAGGTTTCAATAATAAATGATGCTCCTATAGAGTTTTATTTCATGCCAAGAATAGAAGTATTAGCCATATACCAATATTTCATGCAATATTGCAGCACGACAATTTATTTTCCTTTCTTTAAGTAAACAGAGGAGTTGTCGCCAGGTTTGTCCAGGGCAGTGGAAAGCCAACGGTTCCCCACCTTCTCATGTTGTCCATAAGAAAGAGCCTTCTTTACCATATTTCTCAAATATAAATGAGACAACCATTCTCCAGAGAGAGAGAGAGAGAGAGTTGCAGTGGTGCTACTGTTAAGATTGAGGAGTTGTTTGTTTACCAGTGGCTTTTTAGCTGGAGTGAGAGGTCTGGATGATGGAAGAAAGAAGGGAAGAATCCTAAAAGGCTTGGGAAAGGTAATTCTCTCCTATATTTGGTTCTTTAGACTTTCCACGTCCCCTACTAGAACCCTTCATAGGACCTTCGCTTCTTGCAACATATATGTATACAAGTGTAAATGGTGCTGAACGATTTGCAAAAGCCAGATCGACCACTTGGCTCACTCGGGCAGGTTTACATGGTACACACTTTTGATAGATACAGGATTAATTGAGGTATTAATCCTTTACGGGTATACACTAGAAAAAAAAAGTTTTCTGAGCATGATACGTGTAGGTTTGATACTGTATACAAGTTTGATAAATGCCCAAAAAATTTCAGTACTTTCATGTGTTTCCTACCATTTCTGAATGAATATTAAAAACACATTTTCTTCTACTTTCTATTTCAAAAAGAAGAGCTTCAAATAAAGGAACCAAATCCAAAATAGTTATAAAAAAATCACTCATACATTCACAACTACCTCAATCATCACATAAAAACTGCATACAACAAGAACTACTTGATTCGATTAAAAAAATCCTAGTTGTCCAAGAGAACAGTTCATGTCATCTTTGACCAAATCACATAAAACTAGCAGTGATAATCTAAAATTAACTACCTTGCCAAGAAAAACTTAATAAGAAAAACTACAAGATTAATTAAACATGATTTAAAAATGAATCATTTTGAATAAACAACAAAACTATGCAATCAAACACAATAATTAACTAAGAAACAAATTCTAAGATCTTTGCAATTCATTTCGGAACTAGAACAATCACTACAAGAAAAATGCGTATTGGCGACGGATTCTATCCGTCGCTAGTCTGTCGCTAATTCGTCGTTGTACATGTTTACGACGGATTTTACGATAGATAGCATCCGTCGCATAACCCTAGTCGCTAAATTGCGACAGAATTTAGCTGCCGCCAATCCATCGCTATGTTGCGACAGCTTAGCGACGAATTATGTACGTCGTGAATTCATCGTTAAACAGAGATCGATTTGGTTAAGCGACAAAATTTAATCTATCACTATTTCTGTTGCTACCATTTATCGACAGATGAGTATCCGTCGTAAACCGACGACTCTTCAAATTGGCGACGGATAATATCTGTCGCTAATTGGGAATAAAAAATTTAATTTTTTTTTTGAAATATTTTGAAAATCGATAAAAAAATCTCGTACAATTCATATATCCTGCTTATAAAAAAATAGTAAAAATAAAAAATGCATACAAATTAAACAGAAATGCTAAGTTAAGCAAACTTTAACTACCAAGTACAGTCCTTGCGAAGTTATAATTAGTTACAAGTTTGTCAAATAAATTAAACAAAAAAAATCTAATCCTCGCCAAGATTTTGGACATCATTCTCTTCATTTTCTCGATCTGCCCCTTCCTCCATGCCTCCATCAACTCCTCTACGTTGATCATCTCCAGCATCCTACAAAAGAGAACTAAAATGTTAGTATTTATAAACAAAACATAATGAAATAAATTATATGCAATCCATCTAATCTAATGCAATAAAGTAAATGGTTGAATGACACATAGACTAGTAATAAACTGAAGGACATTAACAAAATTATAAGGAAAAATTTATAGCAATTCAATCATGCATACCTGACAAGCACCTGAGCTCATGTTGAATGAAGATGAAGTTCTCCTATCCTGAAAAAAGTTGCATAACTCATTACGGACAAGGTTGAGAATGACTTCACTTAAAAAGTATTGCATTTTGTCCTCAAGACGCTGACAAACACCTTCCCAAGACATAGCAGGGTCAATAGGACATTGGGAGTTGATGCTGCCGGGAGAACTCTGTGAGCTCGGGCTGCAGGAGGCAACGACTGGTGTGATATTCATGTTACTCCCAAACCTGAACACACGACTCTTTTTGGGTTCACCTGTAGCAGTCACCCATGCTGTAGGATCAAAAGACAGATGCTGAGTAGAGTCATCGCCATATCGTTGTATCATTTGTTGCTTGTATGACTCCTACAAAGTAATAATTAGAATATGAATTAATAATTAAAAATTACAATGTTTATGATAACATATTTGAAAGTAACTTGTATATTACAATGTTTATTAATACAATAAATACATATCATTGTTGCTCTCGCCTTCTCTGATACAAAATCTCCCGTGCTCTTACGTTTATGTGTTTCAACAAACACATCCTTATAAGGCACAATGCTTCTTTTTTCTGCTTTCTGCAATGTGACATGATATAAAAAATTGATTAATAAGTATGCAGAAATACTTATAAATTTGATAATATATATATATATATATATATATATTGATGTGTATTTTGTAAGTGCTTATTTTAAAACATTATTTTATCATTGAAAATGTTTTGGAAAATCACCCATCAAGTAATAATACACTGACTTTCCACGAATGTGGCGAGTACGGGCCGAATCCACAAGGAACGAGATACATTCACCTTAAAATCTAAAACTTCAATTTATTAATATCACAACTGTTTACAACTATGTTAATATTACAATTCTAATTAAATGACAATTTAAAAATGAAAATGAACTTAAACAGCTTGCTAAGTCTTCTCAAGATCACCAGGGGTAATTTTGTCTTTTCACCACACGTGCACCTGCACTTCGCATTGTAAATACTCCTGTAGATCTGTTCCTAACTTAACAACCTACAACAACGAAAATAACAATCAGTACATCGTCACTAATTAAATCTAAGTCACACTCTAACTATTTCTGAACTAATTACTAAATTAAACTACGATTAAAAACAAGGAAAACTAAAACTATAATTTCTAACTAAACTAACTAAGTAATTCAACCCTAACTAGTCTAACTATTGTTAATTCCCTAACTATCTGCTAGAAAACACAAAAAACTACTGAAAATCAACTAAGTAAACAAATGACTGTTTTGTCCCTGAACAGTGCAAAATCGGATTCAAATAGGTTTTCACAAACAAGAAGTATGTAGCAACAAATTACGTCTGATTCTAAGTATTTCTCTTTTGTTCTCTTTCTGACAAACTTAAGAGTCTGTCGGATTTTACGAAATTGAAAAACTCATTCGGGAACCCCGGATATAAGCGTTTCAAGTTTGATATAAATTCTAGAACCATTTGGCCCGAAATCTAAAATCGTGAAAAACCTAATGTTGCAGAACGCTTAAAAGACAAACCAAATCAACTCGAAACGAGTTGATTTTTGGTTTGCACACAGTTAATACACTAATGAATAGCTTAGAACAGTAATTTCGAGAAAACTCAGGATATTGGACGTAAGGTAATGAGCGAAAATCAATGTAAAAATCAACTTTCTACTTCAGTACACTATTCACTTATACTAATCCCAAGAAAGCACTGTTGCTCAAAACATACACCATCACAATCATGCACAGCCTACTACTAGCTAACTAGCAGAAAATACAACTAATTATACTTAAGAAAATAAATTCTAAATTAACTACATACATTACCTATAAGAAACATATAGTGATACTAGAGTAAAATGCTATGTTAGGCTAAGTTAAACTAACCTACGAATATGAATTAAACTAACTAAAACACAGTCATTAACTAACCTAATAGACTTACTTAATGCAAACTACTAATTAACCTTACAAGGGAAAGATCAAATGCAAAACTAACTATCAATTCCAGTAAAGGCTAATCCTAACTACTGCTAATGCCACATCTAAACTAATTTATACAACTCATTGATCAAATCACCTAAGTTAATACTGAATCCAAGCACTACTGAACAACTAAACCTACTGAACTTTACTGCTAAAAAGGCAAATATACAGCAATTAACAACCTGTGTCAGCATTTGCAAAATGCCCAAATCGGCTAACCTGGCAATGAGCCTAATTACTTCTAATACATCACTAAACTAATTATAGAAGTACAATTCAACAAAACAATAATATTATCATTTAAATTACTCTACTAACAGTAAGTAACCTAATACTATAAAACAAAAATCATCAACCTAACCTAGAACACATCCTAGAATCCATATAGCATGCAAATACATCTAAGAATTAATATAAAAGCTACTTAATGCATGTAAACAATTCATAAAGCTAACCTATCATTGGAGTACCTCACGAATTAGCCAGTTAACCACTGAATCCAACACTAAAAATCAACACACACTTAATTAAAGCCTCTATAAGCCCAAACACAAAGATCGGGTAGAATGCTTCTACCCGATTTTAGATATTCTAATATACCTAATGCAAAATGCACTTCAAGCAACAATCAATTCATCTACAACATTAGAGGTTGCTTAAACACGTACAGACACCTAATTAATTTAAGCAATCTACTGAATTAAGATCCTAAAACAAAACGACCTCAACTGGCCAACATTGACCTAGTCGATATGAGCACAGTTAGGGAAAACGATTCTAATAAACTGAAAAATGCAAGCAGCACAGAATTATCAACAGAATTAAATTCCTAGACTCGATCTAGGTGTTGTTCTAAGCACAAACAAATTATTCTATGGCTGGAACAACAGTCACACAAAAATTAATGAAAATAAACAAACAAACCACACACGGTTTGGGGTTTTAACTAGAAGAGGGGGATGAGAAGCTTACCGGTGGCCTATTCCGGCAATCCGAGGAGTGGGATGGTAGAGAAGAGGTGAAATTTCGCCCAGATTGTGCGCCAACACCCTCAATGATGATGTCCCCTTTGCTGTTGATGCAATCTGATGGAAACCGCGGTTGGTGGCGTTCCGATGATGGCGTGAAGCTCCGATTGCATGGATGGGGTAGAAAGCCAGATGGTGGTAGAGTCGGCTGGCTGTGAAGGGGTAGACAACACCCCTTGCAGAGCTGGACCACCACCATTACTGCTGCAACCTACAAAATACAGCAAGGAAGGTGAGTTTCAGCAAGGAGGAGAAGAGAAGGAACATATGGAAACAAAAAAGAATGAAGGAGGAAGAAGATGGCATCCATGGGTGCTTGGCAAAGCTTGGCAACCCAAAGTAAAGAATGTGTGGCATCTTGGGGCTGAAGAAGACGGCTGGAGGAAGGAGAATCGGGCATAGAGGTGCAGCTTTCAAGGCAAAAGACGTTTAGGGCTTTTTTAAAATGAGTTTTTATAGGCAAAACTCCATTTTTTGCCTTTTCCCAAAAGAGAGATTAAAATAAAAAATATTGTTGGGTGCCCTTTGTGAGAGGTTTCTTAGCAATTCTTTTAAAATTCGTAAATGGGGTTGGAATATGGGTCAGATTAAGGTGTTTTGGCCTAGATCCAAGACCCGATTGGGCCAATTGGATCCGTAATGACCCGGTTTGCCCCGAGGTTCAACCCGTTTCACTAAAAATGCAATATCTCTCGTTTTAAGTCTGATTCGAACGAAATTCGAACTGTAGCTCAATGACATAAATATGCATCTAAGTGTGGGTTCTAAACCTATAAATGATGTATTATTTAATAAAAATATATTATATTTATGCATATTTAATGCATCATATATATATATATATATATTGATGACTTACCATTTTCTTTTGGTGGCTTTCAAAAGTCCTAGATTCACCTGTGTGTAGATGTGCATCAGGCATCGCTGTTCAGTTTTGTGCAGCTTTTGTTGAGAAAATCATTGCTCGCCCACTTGTCACATATGCCCTCCCAATAATCTTTCCTGACAGTAGCCGACCCATGGCCCTTCCACTGCAGTGGATCATCTATCCCACCAGTTGTTTTTTTTGTTGCAGTCTTTATATTGTGCAGCATGTTGGCAAATCGATTGACAGTCACCTTCTGCCACACTACCCTCGCGTCCTTCTCCTTGTTTGCACTCGCGAAGCGATGGGAGGCCTACAAATACTTTCAGAACGTTAGCACACATAAATATAAAATACTGCTTGTTATGATAAATGATTGCATACCATGAATGAGGAAATTAAGTTGTCCAACACTTCTCTCGGGTACTCTTTTCATTGTGCTACCAGTCCTGGAAGATGATGCAGAAATGACTTCGTAATTCTTCATATTACTTCTTGCTGCTCAAACCTCGCACTGCACATCAAAAGATACACATTAACAATCGACTGTCAATATACATTTTTTATAAGTTAAATATTGAACAAGTGACAATGAAATACTTACGATCGACCATCGATATACACTATTTGAATTACTTGTCATGGGTCACACTGAGAAGACCCTGCATTCGGCGTAGGTGGGTCATGTGTAGGTGAAACAACATCTACAGAACAATGAGTTAGAAATTCATATAATGTAAATTTCAACTAATCAAATATATAATTATTTAAATGATATACCTATTGAATGAGCCCATGAAGATGATGGCTCGCTCAGACTGGCTACCACTGGGTGCTCGACGACTTTGTCCTCCACAAACCATATTCTAACAAATAAAAATATACTCACAATATATTCAAACATTGCAATACATTTCAATATATTCAAATCAATATAATACATTTCAATACATTCTAATCATTCAGATCAAATTGAAAAAATTTTATGCAGGACATTCAAATATTGCAATACATTTCAATATATTCAAATCAATACAATACATTTCAATACATTCAAATCATTCAGATCAAATTGAAAAAACCTTTATGCAAGACATTCAAACATTGCAACACATTTCAATATATTCAAATCAATACAATACAATACATTTCAATACATTCAAATCATTCAGATCATTCAGATCATTCAGATCAAATTAAAAGAAACTTCATGCAAAACATTCAAATATTGCAATACATTTCAATATATTCAAATCAATACAATACATTTCAATACATTTAAATCATTCAGATCAAATTGAAAAAAACTTCATGCAAGACATTTAAACATTGCAACACATTTCAGTATATTCAAATCAATACAATACATTTCAATACATTCAAATCATTCTAATTATTCAGATCAAATTAAAAAAAACTTCATGCAAGACATTCAAACATTGCAATACATTTTAATATATTCAAATCAATACAATACATTTCAATACATTCAAATCATTCTAATCATTCAGATCAAATTGAAAAAAACTTCATGCACGACATTCAAACATTGCAATATATTTCAATATATTCAAATCAATACAATACATTTTAATACATTCAAATCATTCTAATCATTTAGATCAGATTGAAAAAACCTTCATGCAAGACATTCAAACATTGCAACACATTTCAATATATTCAAATCAATATAATACATTTCAATACATTCAAATCATTCAGATCATTCAGATCAAATTGAAAAAAACTTCATGCAAGACATTCAAACATTGCAATACATTTCAATATATTCAAATCAATAAAATACATTTCAATACATTCAAATTATTCTAATCATTCAGATCAAATTGTATTACAAGTTATATTTCACTAGCTCGTGAATGACTCATCATCACTTGTCTGACTTTCATAGTCTATTTCTTCTTCCTCCTCCTCCTCCTCCTCCTCCTCCTCTTTGTCATCATCTTCTTCTTCTTCATTTAACGCCCATCCACTTCGTATATCATTTGGATCACATTCTTCCATGCATGTGCCATCAACCAATGGAGATATGACATGCATACCATGTGCGACATCGTGACCATAAGAGAAGTCATATATATCATCTGATTGATAGTATTCACCCTCTTTAACAATATTGTCTTCCTGTAACTGATCATACTCGGGTTATATTTTAGACTTCACCTTACAAACTGCCCATCATTCATTTCTATCTGACTTCCTTGTACTCGGACATGAAGTATAGTACACTTGTTGAGCTTGTGAGGCTAATATGAATGGTTTATATGTTCCAAACCTTGACTTACCATTCACCTCCACAATGCCTAAGACTTTGTCGACTCTAGTTGATGTGGGATCAAACCATTGACACTTGAATAAAGTTAAGCTATTATTTGTGCCTAAGTAAGTCAACTTCATTATTTCTTCTATAACACCGTAGTAGTCATGTTCATTTTCACCATAGCTACTACCCTTGACGCACACACCACTATTCATCATTGACTTGTTGACACCATAGTCTTTTGTATGAAAACGATAACCATTTATGATGTACTTGTTGTAACACTGCACAACTTTAGACGAACCATTTTATAAATCACATATTTCTTGATCTTTAACATCACCATGGCGGACCTACAAGCACAAACAAGGACTATGATCATGACAAATTAAGTATCTTATTGTTGTATAAAGAGAAAGAATGTATATAATCGTTCTTATCAACTCTTTCAACCATGCTACAAATTTATTTTCACGTTCTTTCTGTACTTCTGCATCAGTGAGTTGTGGAAGTTTTCTTCGCAACTTCAAATCAAATCGTCTACACTTAACATAAACTTATTTTACTGAACCATGTACACACGTATAGAACTTAATGTTATGTATTAACTATACTTACTCAATGTATGGGTCGATTGCTGAGCATTTGAAAAGGATATATATTTGTGTTGTGTCTTGCTCTCGATCTTCCAAGTGTCTTGACCGACAATTGCCAAATGCATGTCCAAGTGGTTGAAATATAGACAATTTGTCAGTTACAGTTAATTATTCTCCATCATCATTACGAGGTGGGTATGTGTAACATGTTCGAAGACATATAAAGTCGTTGTAATCTAGGGGTGAGAGGGAAGTAACAGAGTGACTTATACGACACTTCTTTTGACCTTGTGATACCATTTTTCTTTGTCTTTGGCTTGAACCGAGGATGTCCACATGATGAACATGATCTGCTTTTTTTCTTGATCTTTAAAATACAACATACAGTGATTGAGACAAGCATCTATCTTTTGATACCCCATACCTAGAGCATTGACCATAACCTTCGCACGATAGAGATTTTGTGGTAATTTCTTATCTTTGGGAAACATACTCTTCACAATATAGCACAGACGGTCAAAACATGATTGACTCAAATTAAACTCGTATTTCAAATTCAGTAGTTGAAGAACTGCAGACAAGATAGTGTGACTCTCGCAACCATTTCACAGTGGTTCATCAACATCTCTAAGTAAGTCATAGAATGTACTAGATGCATCGTTTGTTGCTTCTTCCTCTGCCCCAGTTGGTACATCACTATATCCCATAGCAGAACCCATTTTCGGTTCTGCGACATCAAATATCAGGTCCACATATGGATTATCGTGCACCATATCCACCCTTGTGTCATAATTATTCCAAAATTCTTCACCATGAAGCATCCAATTTTGATAACCACTAAACAAACCCTTCTTGTATAGGTGATGTCTAACGCTATGAGGTTCTACAAATCAATTATTCTTACACATCATGCAGAGGAATCTGATCCGACCAGTGGGATCCACTGTACTGACACTTGCCATTGTGAATTCAACAAAACTGTCAACACCATCCATATATTCATGTGACACCTCATTATCAGTTATCCTACGATACATCCATTCACTGTTTGTAGCCATTTTGTCCTATAATATTACAGATATTTTCATCACCAGTTAAAAGAAAATCTTATTAATGCTATGATGAAACAAATATCTAATTTATATATTAATTCTTATTTAGTAATTATTTGTGAGCAATTTTTTGTTTAAACTTTCATGTGCAATACACCATCACATCATATTTATACACATCACGAGGATATTTACAAATTTGAAATCAAATTACATAGAACGATATATTCATTTGAACGAAAAATTTATGATACAATTTCACATGGAAGGCATAATCAAATGAAAAATAACTTCATGCAAGCATGAATACAGACACATCAAACATTGCAATACATTCAAATAATTCATATCAAAACAATATCAAACATGTACCTGCAACAAACACACTTCAATATCCCGCTAACTACTATCATGCCTAGCATGAAATTCATACTCAAAAAATAAGAACACTTTTATTCTCATACATTAAAATCATGCTCAGCATGATCTCCAAACTCCATCAAAGCAGTTCTAGATATCAACAATTAAGTGAGTGTGTGAACAGTAAAGTGTTGCATCTAATAAATTAAATAACATGTGATGTGCTTGCATCACTTACGCACCATAGGTATTTACCAGATTTGCATTGTTTTTTTCACTTACTTACCATGGGTGGTGGGGCACAAGCGAGATCCGTTGAGAAATCTACAAGAGACATTGTGTTAAAATGAAGTCACCCTCTGCCGAAAAGAAAAAAAATCAGTCAACAAGGCACCCGCTACCCCATGTGGGAAAACACAAGGCAGGGGGGTCACCATCTGCTAGAAAACAAGCTTGGCAGGGGGTGCCCACCCCTGCAGGAGAAATCAAGCAAGGCAGGGGGTCACCCCCCTGTCGGAGAAACAGTAAGGCAAGGGGGCACCCACTGCAAAAAAAAATCAGTCAACAAGGCAAGGGAGACTACCCTTGTCGAAAAACACAAGGTAGGGGGGGCACCCCCTGCTAGAAATCAAGCGAGGCAGAGGGGCGACTCCCTGCCAAAGAAGAAACAAGGCAGGGAGTGCCACCCCCTGCCGGAGAAATCAAGCAATGCAGGGGGGGCACCCCCTGCCGGAGAAACAGTAAGGCAGGGGGGCACCCCCTGCCTGAAAACAAAACGAGGCACGGGGGGTGACCCCCTGCCAAAGAAAAAGCAAGGCAGCGGTGCCACTCCCTGTCGGAAAACAAGTAAGGCAGGGGGTGCCCCCTACCAAAAAACAAGCCAGACAGGGGGGTGTCACCCCCTACCGTAGAAATCAAGCAAAGCAGGGGTGGCACCCCCTGCCAAAGAAAAAGCAAGGCAGAGGGTGCCACCCCCTGCCGAAAAATAAGCCAGGCAGGGGGGTGCCACCCCTACTGGAGAAATCAAGCAAAGCAGAGAGGGCACCCCCTGTCGGAGAAACAGTAAGGCAAGGGGGACACTCCGTGCAGAAAAAAAAAGAGGCAGAGGGGGAGACCCCATGCCAAAGACGAAGCAAGGCTGGCGGCCCACCCCCTCCCGAAAAACAATTAAGACAGGGGGGCACCCCCTACCAGAAAACAAGTGAGGCAGGGGGTGCCACCCCTTGCCGGAGAAATCAAACAACGCAGGGGGCCACCCCCCAGCCGGAAAAAAAGTAAGGCAGGGGGCACCCCTGCCAAAGAAGAAGTAAGGCAGGGCGGGCCACCCCCTGTCAAAAAACAAGGCAGAGGGGCCCACCCCATGTCGAAAAACAAGTGAGGCAGGGGGTGCCACCCCCTGCCGAAGAAATCAAATGGAGGGGGACACCCCAGCTGGCAATCCCGAAAGAAAGGGGAAAAGGCGATAGGGGGTCACAGGGTTTACCTGGGAGACGCCGAAAAAGACAGCAGCGATAGGGATGGCACGGGGGACCGTGACCGAGATGTCGTCGGTGTGTCGACGACAGTGGGGTTGCCCTGCTCGTAGGATTCTGCCGGTGGTGCCTGCTGATAAGGGCGACAGAGGTCGACGAAGGGGGAGTGTCGGGCGATGACCGTGGGTCGGCAGTCGAGAGGGCGACGGGCGGTGGATCGGGGGGTGACGGGTGGCAGGCCGGAGAGCACCGGGCGACGGAAAAGAATTGCGTCGGGCGGGAGGGACGAAACAGGTAAGAGAAAGAAAGGGTTCTGATTAGGAATTTACTAGAAAATTAGCGACGGTCAAATGTCGTCGCTAGGTCGTAGCTTATTTGGCGATGACCTAGCGACGGAAAGGTTCTGTCGTTGATCCGTCACTAAGTTGTGATGAATATTGCGATGAAAAGCATTTCATCAATTATCCGTCGCTAATGAGTGACGCATTAGCGACAAATTGATTTTTGTTGTTAATTTCATAAAGGTTAGCGACAAATATCTTTTTCTCTCTAATCTGTCGTTAATTTGTGATGAATTATTTCTATCGCAAATTATCATCGCTAATTAGCATTTTTCTTGTAGTGAATTTTGATATAACAAGAAAAAGATGCCCTTAGAACAAAAGGAATATGAACTAAAAACAAAAATAAGACATTCCTCCACAAAAATTCAATTCGAAATAAAAATATCTAATATAAACAAAAATGCTAAAATTAAAAGATTTCAACTAAATAATTTACAAATTAATTAATCAAATTCTCCAACTAACTATTGAGAGAAAAATATGTTGTGTGATTGGTTTGTCCTAATCAATTTGGGTATGGGCAATTTTAAAGTCATAGCAGCACAAGTTTTTTGCTTAGTCAAATTCATTAGATGTGTTGGTTATTGCGTAGTCATTAGAAACTATGTTTTTGATTAATATATTTCAATAAAAAAACTCGATTTATTATTGCAAAGATTTAGTGAAATATTAGCCATCGATTTTATGATTCTTTTGAAAACCTATCTAACCATAAGAAATCTCTATTGTAATAGTTGTTTTCTGCTAAATAAACTATAGAGATAATAGAACTTCAGGATGCGCAAACACTGATTTGGCGCATCATGTGAATGCTTATTTGACATTCGTTGCTGCTTTGTGACCCCATGGAACAGTGTCAGACAGACAGTCACAAACACAAAAATATATTTTTTAATGATGCTTGGACGGGGCAGGACAACACATCTTGGAATGTCCGCCGCGAACGCGACCAAACAGGATGTTGTGTTTCATTTTCCGCTGTCTACGATTCAAGCACTCCATAAAGTTTGATCTACAAAACATGATGAAACTAACATGATCCATACACATACAAAAAAAATTACTTACCAGGCTCTATAAATGTGAACTCTATAGCTTATTTCATCGAAGGCATGCATTAGATTATATAAACATCAACCAAACAATGTAACTTACTTGATTTCATTCAGTATATTGATCTAAAATCTCTTAAAAAAAGAAACAAATAAATCAACTAACAGTCAGAATTTAGTCACTTTGATCAGAAAATCTGTTTCGAAGGAACATGATTGAGTTAGCACTTTAAAATAGTCTAAAATATCTTTGGAAGAAGAAATCAACCAACTCATGATCATAATTCATGCATCGTAGACACCCAAATTTTTCAAAAATGGCCAAAATCCTAGGTTTTGTTCAGGGATGACACACTATGTGTTCACGCCATTGTCCTGTTACCTTTTGGTCACGTCCTGTCATCCTGAATCTGTCTCAGACAGCAACACATCTACCACTGATCTGAGTTTGTCCTGGACAGTTCAACCTTCTCTCTCTGCAGACCATGCCCGGACGACACCTTCCCTTTGCAGTCGGATCTAAACAGTGGGGTCTCCTGCCATCCATCCTTGTTTTGGGTCCTGAACCCTGTTCGGGGGTCCTAGATGGCCCGCTGTCCCCCTATCTTAGATGGCGGGTCAACCCGCCGTCCCCCCACCCCCCTATTTGGGGGTCCTGGACGACGGGATGACCCACCATCCCTGCCTTGTTCGGGGATCCTGGATGGCAGGTCAACCTGCCATCCCCTGTCTCTTTAGTATTGGGGGCTCTCGGACGATGGGTACTTGCCCTCTCCCTCTCCTCATTTTGACCCGAACAATGAATGTCTCGCCATCTGACTTCCCCTCCTTGTGGTCATGCCTAGGGACAATGGCATCTGACATCGTCCTGCTTTGGGACAGGGGTTGGTCTGGCCGTCCCACCTATGGGATGACTGTTTGTTTCATTGTCCCTACTTGGGACAGCCAAACAGCTTCGCCGTTTACTGCGTCGGTTGGAGGATAAGCCATTTGGCTTAACCAATTCCAACCTCTTCTCCTTCTTGCATAATTTTCAAGAGGGATGACTTTTCTTGAATAAAACCTTTAAGAAGGAGGACTCTTATGGGTGAGCCCTATCCTCATTAAGAATAGACTCTGATCCGTTTGAACTGGATCTATATTCGAAAAACTCAGTGATTCGTATCTCACTTAGAAAACTATAAATAAAGCCTCACCCCTATAGTCTGATCATCTGAAAATCTCATCTGATTGCTAGCCCTAGAGAGAACAAGCTCTAGCCCTATCATACCCTTCTCTCTAGCTGTTGAAAAACACACGTACCTGCATGGAGGTACTGTCGAAAAAAAGAGCCTAAAAGGTTGACGGACCCTCAAGTCGAAAAAAGGAAATTTTCTAGGTCATTCCTTTGAATTCATTCTTTTTATTTTAATTTTTATTATTTTAACAATGGATATTAATACACTTTGATCTTATTTTCATACTTGAATCTATAATGGTGCGCTTCAAGTTACAAAGATCGAGAAACTACTCTATGTTTTACATTCCCGAACGACAATTCTGTATAAGACTATACGTCCCCATAAACTTTTAAAAGCATTTCATCAAATCCGGGTAAGTCCCATCTTTTCCTTTTAAAACTTTTTTCTGTTAACACGCATAGAAGAAGAGTTGAACATAATGAAGAGTCTAAAACAAAAGCATACACTTCAAATCACGATGATCCCTCGTATGGAGGAAAAACTACGAATGCAATCCAAAATCAAACTAAAATTCAGGATATATATATATATATATATATATATATATAGAGAGAGAGAGAGAGAGAGAGAGAGAGAGAAGCATCAACTTGCTGGGTTGATGAGTTGTTGAGGTAGGTGTGCAGTTCAGTTAGGGACCGCACATGCAAGCCACAACTCCTTAGCAGCATGGCCTTGTCACCAGTGGCAGTGGAGGAAGGGGGAAAAGAAGTTGAGGGAGGATCAGTCGAGGGGGAAGAGGTTGTTGGTTCCTTGTGCTACAGGAGGAGGGTTGTGAGGGCCTGCTTGTGGATGAGGGTCTCCTCGAGCTTGTCCCTTTACCTGGACTAGTCACCCCTCTTCTACCTCAAGCTTGACCTGGGCAAGCCCCTCACCTCCACCAGCTATGAGAGATGCCTCTACTCCTTTCCTCTCCTCACCCTCTCATCTTCCTTCTCCTTCATTTGAATAGGATCAAAACCCTAGCATTAAAACCAAAAACAACACCTAAAATCCAAAATTAAACAACAAAAATGAATAAAGAAAAGATTGAAACAAGAAAAAATCTCTCGAAGAAGCATCCATGGTGCTAGTGCAAGCAACAAAGATGATTGCCACACACCACAATGAGAAACCAAGAAACCACACCCGAATTCATCAACGAAGCACGAAAGCACTGACTGTAGAACTAATTAATGATCAAACACACGCAGAAGAAATAACGAACAAAGGAGAGATCTCTGATGATGAACAAGTTAGGGCTTCAAAGAAATGAGCATTTCATTCGATGATAGAACTCAGAGAAAGCAGTCCTAAATTGTAGCAGGGCATCAAAACCCCTAACTTACACAAAGATGATGATGATGATGGGAAGGTGAAGTGACAAATTACCTATGCGAAAGGCTGAGAGAGAGAGGATAAGTGTTAGGGTTTCGTTTAAGTCGCTAAAATAGGGAGAATTTTTGGAAGGGGGGGGGGGGTGCAGAGAAAGAGAAACGAATAACCCCAACCGTGGTGGACTTTAAAGGTTTGTTTGATGCCACATCTCGCGGGATGAAAAAGGCTATTTTTCATGCCTTTTTTAACAAACGTGGGACATGGCGGACTCGCGAAACACTGTTCCCTGCATCCAGAATACCTTGTTTTGTTCCACTCCCTGCTACGAAAAGAATAGGACGTGAGAAACCCCGTCGATGCAACTCTCTCTCTCTCTCTCTCTCTCTCTCTCTCTTGTGCAGTGGCAGCCGACGGCGGGGGAAGGCGAGGCCGGCAGCCAGTAGAGGGGGGGGGCAAGGTTGTTTCTGCCATTGTCGTCTTCTTACTTCGCTACCATCATCTTCCTCCTCCTCTCGAGAATCCTTCATCGTTTATGCCTTCACTTCAAGCCCTGTGCCCGCCTAGAAGGGGTCAGAGCAGAGGTTTTTCCAGATATTTTAGAAACAACTCGATTGTAATTTGAGATTTCTTTCTTGAAAGAGGAATTGACATGGGTGCTAATTCATCTTGGGATTTTGCAGACTGGGCATCAGCTCTTCGGTTTTGGAGCATGGTGAATCTCTTAAGACTAGCTAGACTTGACCCTCCTCAAGAATGCATGGAAGGTTTTTGATGAATTGGGTGTTGTAGATGTTCTAAGAAGCCAGTTCTCAATGATACAAGGATCTCTCCTTGTTCAAAATTTTTGCCAGTGTTTCTTTTATTTCTTTTTTGTTGACACTTTTTTGGTTCTTCAGATTTTTGGGTTTCCTCAGTAGATGGTATCTCAGATTGTAGTGCTAGAATGATGTAGCTGCAGGATGTATTGTTGGCGCTTATAGATTGCTTTCATTTCATTTTATTTCATTTTGGCATATGCACGTCGCTATCATCCCTGTGTCTGTCCTAATTATTCACACATTATTATCAAACAATGGACATTTGAAACACATGGTCCAAACAAACGTTGGACTTGGACGAACAAAATCTATGTTCTATTCCGTCTTTTTTATTAATTTCGTCCAATCCTAGACAAACAATCAAACATACCTTAAGGGACTTTGTGTGTTTTTTTTTTATTGGATGGGCTATGTAGCGACGATCTTGATTGTAGCTGATTTGCAGCTGCCCATAGCGACTACTTCCATGTTTTCTTGCAGTGGGATTTATGAATCCATATATTTTAATTGGAACTTAAAGTCCAATATAGTAGGTCTAATCTTGGTTTTAGATTTTCTGAGCGCGTGTCTAGTCCAAGAATCTTTTCTCTTTCAAGATTTTCTATCTTCCCCGATCCATCCTTCTCCAACTCCTATTCTACCAACTAACGATCTTAATAACTTGCAAATCCGGATGCGCTAATTGTTCTATGATGGCGGTAGCTCCAGTAGATGCAAATGCAAATGTAAACAGCATTATACTTTTGGTACTACTTTCTTTTGTGGGTTTGACCCATTTACTTGAGTCATTCAGTCCCATATCTCTTTTCAAATCATGTGGTTTAACAAAAATTTTAAAAAAATCATTTGGTTCCTTATGCTTGACTCGATCCTTATTTGGTTCAAGTAGCTTTATAAAGATACTTAACCCATAAAAGCTACCTCTCTCTCTCTATCTCTCTATCTCAGAGCTTCATAATGGAAGTCTCCAATTTATCACTATGTAGTGCCAGCATCATCAATCTGGTAGGGATGAAGACTTGATGAGCTTTGCCCTGAACCTAATAAATGAGAGGTGGCCATCTTAATGAATTTTCTAATGCAGGTGCAGTGGGTCCCTTGGCCCACTGGTGTGAAGAAAAGGCAACATTAGTGCGCCTGGAGAACCAATCTCTCCTCGTGTGCACTCAGTGGGCGACCTTTTCTTGGAATGAAGATAGGGATCATATCATATGCATCATCTCTCTAGATGGGCATATTCCCACATTCTTGTGCCCAAATGTGTTGACAGTAATTAAAAATCTCAAGGGAATGCCCCAAGGGTTTTGGCACAGTGGAGGGGGCTTTAGGCACTAGACGAGTGACCAGGGTTTCATTCTCATGAGTGTCAAACCTCTTGCGTTAATGAGGGCAAAGAGTAAACCCTTAGCTGAAGCCAGGCGACTCATTGGGGGTTGACACTGTTGGAAAGGCGACAGTAAGCACAACAGGCTGAGCCAGCGCAACTAGGTTTCTGATCTCGAGGGTGGTTTCCCAGTCTTACATGAAAAAAAAATTCCAAAGAAAAGATTGAACAACAAACTCACTCTTTGTCCATTTTTATATTCAGTGCCTTTTGATATGCATATGTTTAACTTGGTGCTCTTCATAAGCGACCTGAGAGTGTGCATTATGTAAAAGGGGTGAAATATTGTAAATGTTCCAATAGGATGAGAACAGAAAGCTTTGCGTTCATGGGAAGTATTCTGTGTAGATGATGACTTATGCACCATGTTACATGGATGCAGCTGAAGAGACGGGGATACAATTATTTTTATGAAGTTTCTAACTTGCATATAAAGGGATGCAGAACTGCAGTTAAAATGTTGTACCCGTGAGACATAGTTTATGCAAAGGGTCAGCCTGAAGAAAACTGACACTACAAGAAAACCAGCTTTTGCTGGTGCACCCAGTGGTAGCTCCAGCGTAAAGTTGGTTTTGCTGGCGCAGAAATAAAGCAGGTTATATGTTTCCCCTCGGAACACGCAGGTGTGTGTTCTCAGGTCTGAATGAGAGCCACGTATGTAAGCACATGAGGCTCATTTCCCCGTGTGTCTCAGCATCACTTAGCATCGGAGTCTGGTGCATTTGCAAAGACTTAAGTACCATTTCTCGCCATTAGGGCCATAAAATGACATTTCGAGTAAAGGACAAAAATGTTCTCCCACCAGAAAGGGTTAAAATCATCATCGTTTTCGCCCTAATGAGTAAATTCCTCTACTTTAACAAGAGCTCCTCGCAATATGTCACCCTAAACGTTCTTGATCACCCTTTGGCGATGCACCACCTGCTGTAACAAGAGCTTCGATTGATGACACACCCTTTGTCGTCGTTTGCTACCGTCGGAGCACCCTTTGTTGTTGTCTGTTGTCGTCGAAGCACCCTTTGTCGTTGTCTGCTATCGTCAGAGCACATTTTGTCATCATCGTCGTCTATTATCATCGGAATACCCTTTATCGTCGTCTGTTCGTGAGAAATAGTTGAACTACCAAAAAAATTAGCTTTCTGTCTATTATTCATCATGATACGAGGGTGCAAATGCCGAACTGAGTAGACAGAGAATAGCGATTTACAATAAAGATAATGATGGCAATGTCAAACTGAGTAGAGTAGCGATTTACAATAGAAATCAGATAAGAGAGTAGCAATTTACAATAGAAATCAGATAAGAGAGTAGTGATTTACAATAGAAATCAAATCACAAAGTAGCGATTTACAGTAGAAATCAGATAAGAGAGTAGCGATTTACAGTAGAAATCAAATCAAAGAGTAGCAATTTACAATAAAAATCAAATAAAAGAGTAGCAATTTACAGTAGAAATCAGATAAGAGAGTAGCGATTTATAGTATAAATCAAATCAGAGAGTTGCGATTTATAGTAAAAATCAGATCAAAGAGTAGCGATTTACAGTAGAAATCAAATCAAGGAGTAACGATTTACAATAAAAACCAGATCAGAAAGTATCAATTTACAGTAGAAATCAGATCATAGAGTAGCGATTTACAGTAGAAATCAAATAAGAGAGTAGCGATTTACAGTAAAAATCAGATTAGAGAGTAGCGATTTACAGTAGAAATCAAATCAGAGAGTAGCAATTTACAGTAGAAATTAGATAAGAGAGTAGTGATTTACAGTAAAAAACCAATAAGAGAGTAGTGATTTATAGTAAAAATCAAATAAAAGAGTAGCGATTTATAGTAGAAATCAAATTAGAGAGTAGCGATTTACAGTAAAAATCAGATCAAAGAGTAGCAATTTACAGTAAAAATCAGATTAGAGAGTAGCGATTTACAATAGAAATCAAATCAGAGAGTAGTGATTTACAGTAGAAATTAAATCAGAGAGTAGCGATTTACATTAGAAATCAAATCAGAGAGTAACGATTTACAGTATAAATCAGATCAGAGAGTAGCGATTTACAGTAGAAATCAAATCAGAGAATAGCGATTTACAATACAAATCAGATTTCTATTGTAAATCGTCACTCTCTAATCTGATTTTTACTGTAAATCGCTACTCTCTAATCTGATTTCTGTTATAAATCACTACTTTCTGATCTGATTTCTATTATAAATCGCTACTCTTTGATCTGATTTCTACTATAAATCGCTATGCTCTGATTTGATTTCTACTGTAAATCGCAACTCTCTTATCTGATTTTTACTGTAAATCGCAACTCTCTTATATGATTTTTACTGTAAATCGCTACTCTCTGATTTGATTTCTATTGTAAGTTGCTACTTCTTATTTGATTTCTACTATAAATCGCGCTTTTCAATAGAGAGAATAAAAAAAACCATGACCGCTTGGAGAGAAATCTTATTGCTCTTTTCAACAGTTACAAGAGAGAAAGAAAAGAAAGAATTTATATAAGGCAAGGGCGACAACCCTAAACCTAAACAAGTTGAGTCTAATCCATAAGAAACCGAGTCTCAAACATAAGAAATAAGTTGGGACCCGCGCCGGAGGAAGCCCCGAACCCCCTTTTCTGTAAGAAAAAAAATTATGAATCAGGCTTCACAACTCATCAGGCAGGAACGAGAAGGCGGCCATGTGTTGCAACACAAGCTAAAAACAAAGGCGAAACATGCAAATCTATTTACGGGGAGCGGGAGAACATTTTCATCTAACACATATCTGTCTTACAAAAAGACATTTATGTCAAAAGCATATCTACCTTTTTTATATATTATTTTATTATAAAGTCATCGTGGGCAACATTGGCATATGAATTATCACGGGTCCCAAGATATTCCTTCGTACACACAGGAACACACAATTTGTGTTTCGGGGAGGACACACACCACCCTCTCGTGCATAAATAGACCGAGCCAACAAAAAGGTTTTGGTTGGTGCAGTTCATACAGAGCAAGTGAAGACACAAGACACTTTTTGCTGGCCCAAAATAGCACTGCGCCAATAAAAAATGGTTAACTCATGCCTTAAGTTTTAGCACTAGTTAAAATCTTTTTCAATAACTTTTTGTTTTCAAGAGATTGACAACAATAAATTTAATTACTAGGAAAGAAATTATGAAATGCACAGCTCTCAATATGGATGGCAGTGGACAAGGGAAAAATAGGCCCCCTTCTTGCCTCCTTTGAACCGGGGATGGACGACATGAAACAGGAATGAAAGGGGGGATGAAGGTTAAAATCAAAACATATGCGGGATAGACTTACGCTTTTCCTGCCCCGTCCCAAATCTCTGTTAGTAAAATAACTAAAATACTTTTAGGGATGGCAGTAGACCGAAGAGAAACGGCGCTCCGCCCCACCTCACCCAATTTGAACCGGGAATATGGAGGACATGAAACCGGCACAACCCCACCACCCAAACCTAAAAAAAATAGGAGGTGTGCTTTGATGTGTAAGATTCAGTTAAAGGCTTCAAAACTAAATGACGTATAGGATGCATACCTGTGGACTTCGAACTCATGATGTTCCGTCAACTAGGTGATGTTCACAAGTTGCTCCTATTAAATATAATATAATTGAAAAGTAAAAAGAAAAAGTAACTTACATCTTTGAATGACCGATAGATTTAGACATTTCCTTAGGAATGAAAAGGGATGGATACGTTTAACTTACACGTAGATGTTTAGGCCTCAAAATACTGTTTACAGAAGAGCAAATGAATATTGATGAAATGAGGTTTATTTAGGAATATAAGGTGCATTATTCTTTGGTAATTTAAGTTAGGTTTTTATTTCAAATTCTGATGCTATGATGTAATTTAGAGTTTTTGGCAATTAATGGAAGAATATGTTGTCGATCTCCAATACATTGCACAAACAACATACCATTCACCATTCAGGCCAAGGGCAGGCTTTCGCCTTGATATGATTTGCTCTTGAGCTATATTGAATTGATATGAATTTAAATAATAATTAATTTTCAATCTATGGTGATTAGAGTTAGAATTTAAATGTTTAAAGCATGGTTAGGGCGAGTCTGAATAGGGTACAATCACATGGCACAAAATTTGTGTATTAAGCACCTGATTGCCCTCCATCATACCTTGGACCCCACAACTGACAGGCATGTCCCGAAGATGGAGGGTGATCAGGTGCTTAATGCACAAATATTTGTGCAATCATATTGCACCAGATCTTTTCACGGTTAGGACAGCCAACGGTTCGGGTATCAGACCCACTTGGGTTAGCTGAATCCAATCATATAAATCACATCAATTTCGGATTTGGTTCGGGTCATATATGAAAGAGTTCATATCCAGCCATATTTATATTTGAAATTCCAATGCCCAATATTAATTCTACAATTTCACCCCTTAAATATGAAACACATACGTATGTATCTAAAGTGAATATCCGGACCCTAAACTGATTAGGTTTAGTTAAATTGTCTCAGACCTGGTCTCTCTTTTAATCTAGGTCTTCATTTTTTTCACCCTGAACCTGAAATTACATATTCGGGTCAGGTACCCGACTACAAATCCAAACTGTTGGCAGCCCAAACGCATAAGGATGATAGTGGAACGGGGAGGAGGCAGGGGACAAGGTCTTCATCCCCACCCCGTCTCAAAATCTTGACCTCCATCTCCGCATGGGTTTGAATTTTAACCTTCATCCCCGTCTTCATCCCCTTTTACATCCATCTCCGGTCTAAACGGGGCGAGGTAGGGCGGGGCCCCGTTTTCCATCAGTCCATTGCCCTCCCTAAAGAAGGATTGGGGATGGGGCCGAGTGGGGCAAGACAGACATAGGGATAGGGGCGAGGCGGGGCGGGTGAAAGCATAAGTTCATCCCTGCCTTCATCCCTGCACGGATTTTGATTTTAACTTTTATCTCCGCCTCCATCCTCGTTTCATGTCCTCCATCCCCGGTCCAAATGGGGCGAGGCGGGACAGGGCCCCATTTTCCTCTGGTCCACTGCCATCCCTACAAACTCATGGGGGGAATTAAAAGAGAGACCATTGTAAAAAAGAAATTGTCACACCTTTACTCTTCATAGAAGTCACAAGGTCATATTCCCCAAGCACAACAAAGCCTTTATGCAACTATTTTCTTTTGGGTAATTTACATATGGGCGCCTAACTTATAGGAACTTTATGTTGAATTGCCACAATTTGTAAATATTTAAGATAGGCGCCAAACCTTTCAAGAAATTGCTCATATGATCACTTGAATTTCTTTTTCTCTCTTAAATTACTTACCTTTAAGTAATGCTACAAAAGTAGAGGATTACATAAGTGGCATTCAGTGATTTAAAGAAAAAAAGGTAAAAAATGCTAGTTTTCAAAAGTTAACTAGAGTTAGGTGAACAAAAAGAAAAAGAGAGTCCATGACGGTTCCATTCATCCAGTAGGCGCGACTTATAAATATTACCAAGTTGAAGGGATGCCACCAGTTTGAAATTCAAGGGGGGATCCCTTACCACAAAATTGAAGCTGGGTGTTCTCCTTGGTAGGCAGGGGATACCTCAAGGATTTTAAGAACCAGATCATTGGGAACCATGAGAGCGGCTAAGTGCCATGACTATTTGACACAAGCAATCACATGATAGCATTTCATGTGGAACCTGCACTATGTAGGTTGGGTGTGGGGGTGCGCCTTTCCACTTTGGTTAACAAAAAGAAAGCAGCTCACGGGAACATTTGAGCAACTTTTCAAAATTTTAGGTGTTTATCTTAAATATTTGAAACCTAAGGTGGGTAAATGTAAATTTTCTATATGTTACGCACCAAGATGAAAATTACCCTTTTGCAATTATATAAGTTGCTTCATAAGGATTCATTCAACTTTTTTCGTATCAAAAGGCTTTTTTGTCCACTTTTTTTTATAGCCCAAGTGATAATAGTTGAAACAACCAACCTTTTTTAAATTTATATAATATGTATGACCAATTTCTAGTTATTGTGATTGAAGTTCAACGCTATGCATGGAATAAATTGATGTTGGTTTATAATTTGAACTTTAAAATTTAAATATATATCATAAAATCACAAATTATTAAAGAGAAGATTTATGATCTGGCCACATTGGTTTGTGATTATCTTCGGGATTGGCTTCACCAATTTGCTCATATTTAAATGTCATATTGAGTAGTATGTCTCCAACATATAAAGAGCCTTGATATAACGTAGTATGTGTGCCCCTTTAAATTTCATCGCATCAATTTGAGGTCCAAATGCATTTTCAAATGGTTACTTATAGGTATCTTAAATCAGTCCTTAGGCACACTTTCGACTCTTTATTCTTATTTGTACATGTTATATATGCTGAAGCATCTATAAGGCTTCCTCCATAAATATTTATGGGTAAAAACAAGTAATGCATAGCTTTTAAGTAAAGTTAAGATAAACTCAAACTTGATCCACATAAAAGAGAGGTCCTTGTAGATAAAGTAGGTGTCAACTTGAAGTTTGCATTCTTCTTTCCATCGGCAAATTCATACTATAATATTCATATTTTGCATTTTTTCTGTCCAATGATTCATTGATGCATTATCATAATTTGAAACATTGATGTGTTCAATCATTTTCATCAATTTTGACATATATTTTTATATTTTCAAGTTGGGAGTTTCTTCGTTCACCCTCCAACTTGAGGAGATGTGTTGGAATGTATAACAATATGGAAGAATATTTTCAATCATAGATGACAGTTTTCAAGATTATCGTTTATTTCAAAGATCAATTATAGTCCTCAAAATTATTACCTATCAGTCACTCATCTTTATCCTAACTTGATTATTTTTTATATTAATTATAGATAAAGATTATTTATTTGGATCATGTACCTGTAAAAATATGTAACTTGAGGGACTGAATAAATGAGAAAGAAGAAGGTTTTTTCTTGTGGATGTAGGTCTTTTGTCAAACCACATATATTTGATGTATTTATCTCCTTTTCCTTCCTATATTATGATTTTATTTTAGTTCAATCCCTATTTTATTTTTCAACATATCTTGCAAATAAGCTTATTCAACAAGGATTCTTATCTTGATCTATTTTTTAATCTATACTTGGTTCTTGATTATCAATCGATCAGGTGTTGAGTTTCTTTAGTTTATTTGTAGTTACTTGTTCCATGTGGATCAACGAAGTCATATAGATTGAAAAGCATGTTTTCAAAAAACTGTATATTCTTCTTCTTCTTACGCCTCCTACTTATTCTTCCTTATAAGTTCAATGTCTAAGAACAAATCAAAAAGGTACTCCAAATGATGAAATTAACTTTCTTAACTACTTCTAAGGGATTATGTGGGGGAGGCTTAACACTTTTTTTATGGCATAGAAGTGTAATTATCATCCACAAGCTGATGGATATATCAAGGTTGTAAATGGAATATTTGATAATATAACTTGGATATCTTTTTAGATATGATGTCAACTTGGCCAATAATAACCCAATGAATAGATATATAGAGAGGTCTCCCTTCCTTCATGAGTTGTTTCCTATGTATACTTATGATCACATGAAGTTACTAAAACTTCCTAGAATAAGCACATCAAGAGATTACATGGCTAACAGAATTCAAGCAGTGCATGCAGATGTTAAGAAATGATTGAGGAATCAAATGGAAAGTATAAGAAAAATACAAATAAGTATAGTGAAAGTATCTGATGAGGGTGACATGGTTATTGTTGATCTTATGAAAAAGTTACTTTATTCTACTGGTAGCTATTATTAGATGAATAAAAGAAGCATTGGTTGTATTCAATTACCAAGAATATCAATAACAAAGCATACTTCTTGAAAACATAAAGCACATCCAATACATTCAATGTAGCCAACTTTTTTGTCATTCATTTAGACTTTTTTTTTGTTTTTGAAAGAAAGCGTATTGATAGATCCATGAATTCAATTTGTCATTCATTTAGTATATTTGAGGCATGCTTACCACAAGCAGAGAGGAGTGATGAAGAATGTACTACCTCAACTTTTAATTTGGTCAACAACTTAGAGAACCTTCTATTTAGGATAAGAGTGCAAAAAAATGAGAGTTGGTAGAACCAAGGGTTTTAGTAAATAAAGTAGGAAAAGGGATGTATTGACTAGAGTTTTCCATCAATCAGTTAAGTTGGAATTTAATTTCTTTTGAATTTCTTTTGAGTTCCTCAATTCTTTGCATAGAAGGGACTATGTATATATCTCAAAAGGGTCTGTAGAAAATGCTGGGATAATGACAACTATTGTTGATTTATTTATAAAAAAAATTGAGTCCAATATATATAATGGAAACTATATGAACACCCATAAGTAATACATGCACGCAAAAGATTGAGTCATGGAGCTCACTTGTTTAACCATTAATGTGACCTTTTTCTATAAAAATAACCGTACTATCCTTGATAATAATGGTATCTCACAGTCTATTCACAAAATATTGCAATATTCTTCATGTTCACCCACTTGTTTTTTGATAAATTTGTGGCAATTTTTATGACTTTACCGTTCTGTGAAAACATACAAGTGACTTTCACTGTCATTGATCTAGTAGATCTCAGTTGCGATAGAATAGCAAAACTTAGTTGCTATAAAATAGCGAAATTCAGTTGTGAAATCTAGTTTTCACAATACTAACGAATTCGAATATCAGTTGTGATAGAATAATAAAACTCAATTGTAAAACCAAGTTGTCAAAGGAGTAGTGAAACCTAGTGGTGGTGGTAATGGTGAAGATGATAATGATAATGGTAATAGTGGTGACAGTAATGGTGATGAATGGTGGCGGTGGTGATGATAATGGTTAAGATGGTGATGGATGGTAGTGATGGTATTGGTGATGGTGGTGGTGAAAATGGTAGAGAAATCGTGGTAGTAATGATGATGATAGTGATGCTGGAAAAGTGGTAGTGGTGATAGGGATGGCGAGGGTGGAGTTGAAGAAAATAAGTAGTTGTAAAAAAAGAGAAAGTAAGCCTTGCAACTCAGATTTGTTAGTTTGGTATTGCAATTGAGTTTCACTGGATCAGTCATAGCGAAAGTCGCTTGTATGTCTTAGCGAAAGGATAAAATCATTAGAATTGCCACCAATTCAATAGAAAACAAGTGAGAGGATATGCGGATAATATTGTGGTATTTTTTGGACATGTGAAATATCATTGTTCTCACAGGTAGTAGGGTTATTTTTTGCTTTTTATTCATACTAAAGGTGTGTTTTGGTGTTGCAAGCTAGTGAGTTTTTGTAGAAATGCATAATAATTCATGTTGTTTTTGGTGACTTACAACAATGCAAATGCAAAGGCTCTTTTCGCTCCTAAAATCAATGGAAGAATGCTCTAGGGGCTGTTATGCGGAGAATCTTTTTCTGTGATACACAAACACATCGTAGGGCATTGGAATGGTGTAACACAATCATTTATCAGGGCGACTGCATCCTGTCTTGAATGGGCCCCATAGTAGTTAGTACTGTAAACAGATTGGATATGGTAGGATATCCAATTTGAGTCCAACAAGTTATTTTGGGATTTGGATCCTTCAATAAATTTCTGAATTATGTGCATTAAGATCGGGTTCAGATCTATTCAATCGGATTGTTTTCGGCTTCAAGTCAGATTTGAATTAGTAATTTAAGTTGAATCAAGAATTGGTCTGAATCACTCTGTCAAAAAAAAGAAATGGTCAAAATCAAAATTCAAGCGTTGCATTTTTTTTCGACAGAGAAAGTTGGGGTTAGGCAAACCCCTACTAGTTAAGTATACAAACATACCATTTGGGATTCTAACTTGCAATGTCTCAACTAGGGGCGGAACCAGGAATTTAAACTAGGGTGGGCACAAATACGCTAAAAAATAGATACAAATTTATATGACAATAAACTATATTAACAAGTGCAAAAAAATTGAAGAATTACAGGTGTGATATTCATAATTAGGAACTTTAGTTAAAATTAAACATATTTTCAGTAATAAAGAAAATTATTAAAGAACTGCATAGTACCATAATAGCATGTCTATATACTAAAAAAATTAGCTTTGTTTGATATAAAGACCAAAAGTAGCTTTCATGGATAATGCACTGTGACTAAGCTCAAGTTTTTATCTTGAAATGCATTGAGCAAGATGTGAGAAAGGAACACAAACATCTTGAAAATAAACAACCAATTAATTAATTAATTAATCTTTCAAAAAATCTACAAAGGACATCATACATATTTTATAAATAGTTACAAAAAGATCAACCCACTCAAAATGAAGAACATCATAAAGTCAATAAATTAAAGCCCTAATCCAATGAACAATAGTTAAAAAAACTAATAGAAAACTAAAACATATTAGCATGTTTAAAGAAAATGAAATAGTTACTCTAACACATACTAGAAATCAAAGATGAAATCATGATTATTGCTATTTAATTAATAAATGCATACCAATTAAAATAAAAAAATTAAAATTCTTATTTATGCTAATCAAAACAAAAAAAAAACCTAAAATTTTAAGTTCTAACAAAATTCAAGTATTTATTCTTCATGTTTAATGTTAATTAAAAAAAAAATACGCACCCTAAAAGCCTAATTTAAAATTCATGCTATTTAAATTAATACAAAATCAAAACCCTAATTCATTCATCATCAATTATGCATTTATGCTAATCATGTAGAATTAGGTTTAATGTTAATTAAAAAATGTAAAACTACATAAATTAAATATTTATTTTATTTAAAAATAAAATAAAAATATAAATGCTATTTAAAAAATATAATAAACTATAAAACCGAATTAAATATTTATGCTATGTAGCAGAAAGACTAAATAAAAATCTCAATCCTAAAAAATATCATTCATAGTTTTCATATATAAGCTAATTGAAACAAAAAAATAACAAAACCCTTAAATTTATAACTAAAATCAAGTATGTGAATCATGTCTAATGTCTAATGTTGATTGAAACAAATACAAAATTAACTAATTAATATTCATCTAGTTAAAAACCTAAATGCTAATTGAAAAAAACAAGTATAAAAAGCCTTAACCCCTAGTTGTTGAAATGCAACTATTTAAGAAAAAATAAATCAAAAACCTAAATCCTAATCCTAACAAACAACATTCATAATTTCATATGCTAATTGAAAAATCACAATAAAAAACCTAATTTAATAATAATAATAATAAATTCTAAAAAACCTAATGTCCTGTGCATGCGTCGATGCGCTGAAAGACGGTGATGGGCTGATGGAATGGCCAGCTGGAGGATGTGATTTGTTATGTTGGCTATAGGGGCATGATAGGGGTTCATGATTGAGACTCGAGAGTCACAGAGAGTGGGCCAGTGGGGTTGGGACTTGGGAATCAAAGGGGCTACACAGGCCACAACAACATTAAGAGAGAGAAGTGGGGTTAAGGGTGGTGTCGTGTTGCCATAGTGGGGTCGAGCCCTCGAGGGTCAGCCCGTTAGTGACAATCTAACAGAGTGGGGACAATCAGATAGGGGAGGTGTAGGGGCAGAGGTGGGCTTGGGCAGAAAGATTGAGAACTTAGATCGTGGGTGTGGGGTCATGTTGTCATGGTGGAGTTGGCCGGTTTGGTATAGTGGGGATAACTAGACAGGGAGTTGTGCCTGGGTGGAAGGATTGCGATTTGAGAATTTGAGCCTTGAGGGTAGAGATGATGACCTTGTCGCCATGGTGGGGTCGAGTCGACTGGGGAGGCGCATGGGTAGAGTTGCGCCTGCATGCATAGAAAAGGAGAGAGAGAGAGAGAGAGAGAGAGAGAGAGAGAGAGAGAGAGAGAGAGAGAGAGAGAGAGAGAGGCTCATGAGTCAAACACAAGATTACAAATTGGGAGAGGGAGTCATCGGACACCAGTGCCCACCTTGACTTGGGGCACTGTCGAGTCAGAGTGGGCGCTACCCACATAATTGTTGGGTCAGGGTGGGCAACCCATTACCTCCTTGGGGTTTTTTTCTTGGGTTAGGGTGTGCATGTGCCCACCCAACCCTTAAAGTGGCTCCGCTCTTGGTCCCAACATAAGATGACAAGCTCTAATTGCTCTTGCCACCCATTGGTAATCATTGCATTTTTTTGTGTAAATATCTTGTTTTTGTTCTATTTTTTATGGATTCAATATTATCATATTATTCCATATTCGAATTCAACCTTACCTCGGATCTTATTCAGATCCGGATCTACCACTTGCAAGGTTTAAGGCCTCTTTCTATAGAAGTTTTTGTCCATACTTCCACAAACCTTTAAGAGAGCAAGGTCTATGTAAGTCACCAGTATGCATATGAGAGTTATGTCATTAATGTATTTTTCTATGGACTAAACCTTTTTTGTTGTTGATTGCTTTAAGAAAACCAAGTAACTCAATGCATAATAGACTTGTCCAAATTTATAAAAAGACAAACAACAAGAATCAATAAATCATTAAAGAAAATGTAGGAACAATAAATATGGACTAACCTTTTATGAATTGGCAAGCATGGTTAGGCTCTACCGAAACAAATTGTAATTTATGGACTTAAAACACGCATTTGATAGATTTGTTTTTCAAAAAATGACCTACTATCCTTGTAAAATGGCATGATTTCAAAAATGCCTCACAATTTGCTGAAATTCTCCCCATGTTCAAAATTTTGATTCTCGATTTTTTTAAGACTTTTACGCTTTGCACAAATAAACTTGCTGATGTACAACGTTCGAAGGTCACATCTCAATAAAAAAAGAGATTCATATGAACATTTCACGGATATGATGAAATTCACATAAAGTATTTATAAACATGACTAACTTGAATCCCAACAGAGGAAATTCACATGGTATTGACGTGAATGTCGCAACGTCCGCAAATATGTGATGCAAACTTATCTAGCTCAAATCAGAAAACATGCGAAGATAAGGACATTCACAACAGACATTTGTGAAGGTCAGACATACATTTGCAGATGTACATCCTAATTAAGTGAGTTTTTAGTTAAGTAAGGTTTGCATGATATTTGCCTCAATGTGATCAGGACTGCCACAAATGTATGGAGTGAACTTGTAAAGCTCAAACATTTAAATTTCAGAAGGTTCACATCGAGCTTGCGAATCTCAGAAGATCTGTGCATTTCTGATGAGGATCTCTTGTGTTGGGATTCAAGTTAGCCATGTTCGCAAACACTTTATGCAAATTTCGTTAGGCCCATGAAATATTCATGTGAATCTCCCTTTTAAGCAATCATACGTATCTATGACGCAAACATCAACATATTCGCTTGTGCAAAGAGTAAAAATGACTTTAAAAGGTCGAGAATAAAAATTTTGGACATAAGAAAGATTTCGGCAAATTGTGAGACATTTTTGAAATCATTTCATTTTACAAGGACATTACATTCATTTTTCATTTATCTTTTAAAATATGACAAACACTTAATCTGCTTATATTCTAGATAAATTGCTCATCTCCTTAGGATTTGTCAATAGGTCTAGAGGAGTGCTGAAATATCTTCCTCTAATCCCAATTAAATTTTCTAATAGCAAAAAAATAACGAGTGAATCATAAGAATATTGGAAAAAAAATTAAGAGTCATGCTTTAGACCTCACTTTGCTCTAATTAGTTAAACTCTAAATTTGTCAAATTTGTTTTCTATGATATGACTCGTGTTTACACTAGTGAGTAATTCTTTTCCTAATTCAGATAGGTTTTCTTTTCCTTAATTAAGGTAGGATTCAACCAACACCAATTACAAAAGTTTTGTTACAAATTGATTAAGTTCATATTTAGATAAATCTTATCAAATTCATCAACGTTTTTTTTTTATGAACCTCAAATGCTACTTGAGTAAATAATATATGACAACCAAAATGTACTACTGGAGGCCAACCGATATGTAGTTGGTACTTTGGCAACTACATATAAATCATTAAATATTGATATTGAGACTAGGGGTTAGCTGCCTACTTCGATCCGTGCCTACTCCCAGCTATCGGGCTTTTGAAGGGCTTTTTTTCATATTTTTCTCATATCTGACTATACAGATGCATTCTATATGCTTGGTTTTATAAGAATGGACTCTCTGATTAGCTTTTATAAGGTTTGAAAATTGATGGTCTAAAATTTTCATAAATATTCAACTTGAAAATTTTACTTTTTTCATCAAAAAAACATGATCCAAGTATTGTTTTTTAGCAAATTGACCATTCCGCATGCATATGCAATGTTTGATTTGTGAAAAACAGCATATGTCTGATTTGTGAAAAAACAATCCAAAAACTCCTCACTCATGGTAGGCTTCCTAACTTCGGTAGGCACCTGCTCCTCACTCCTGATATTGATAGTGAAAGTTATGTGTTGAAATTTGTCAATTTGTTCCTCAAATGCAACTGAAAATAGGAATGGACTCTCTGATTAGTTTTTATAAGGTTTGAAAATTGATGGTCTAAAATTTTCATAAATATTCAACTCAAAAAATTCACTTTTTTCATCGAAAAAACATGATCCAAGTATTGTTTTTTAGCAAATTGACCATGCCGCATGCATATGCAATGTCTGACTTGTGAAAAACAGCCCAAAAACTGCTGTTCACTCATGGTAGGCTTCCTAACTTAGGTAGGCACCTGCTATGTGTTGAAATTTGTCAATTTGTTCTCCAAATGCAACTGAATATTGACGCAAAATTTCCAAGTTTGTTATCAATCGACTTGAATCATCAATTTACACAGGAAACTCAAATTCATTTTTAAAAGTTAACTTTCATGGACTTTGATCATCTTACTTTCCTTTTTTTTTTTTCTTAATTAGGTCCTCAAGCAGAAACCAGATGGAGCACCTGAAGTGTTTAGCATTACTCTTGTGCAACATAACGAGCCTGGATTTCTTGTCCTGCCATTTCATATTTATGTGCAATTTTAGTTCAAGAAAGAGATCTTGTGGCATGCATCTTTTATTATAGGACACCTAGCAACCAAAATGAACCGTTCATCTTTAGGGTGGGACATGATCTTCATGGACATAGGCCTCCATCTAAGCCACAACTATACTTGTCAGAACTGTAATTATCATCAACAGTAAAGACAGATTTGGTGTGGCATGTAGCCCATGGGACGATTATGCTACCATCATTCTTGATATATTGCACATATGTGTGCCCTAGAAGGATTTAAGCCACTCAAAATGAAATTTGTCTATGCTTGTTTGTATTATTTCCATAATTAATCTAAGTAAGCATCATGGCCCCATAATTTTTTCTCCTAATTAAAGAAAGTGGTTGGAAGGTGTTGATGTCCATTCATCATGTTCGTAAAGATTTTCAGAAGTGATTGATTTTTAAATAACTTCAACAGCTAGAAAATGAGATTTTAGTGGCATATTACTAAAACGATGAGAAGAAACTGACAATTTGGGGTATGACTGTTATCTCAAAAGGGATTCAGCAAATGATGTCCACACCTTCACTACAGCGCAGCATATGCACATCACATCAACACATGCGGGACCGTTTGATTCACTGGACGGACGTTGCCCAGACGGGACAGTCAGTGTTTGTCCAGAATGCTAGATTCGCCAACGTGTTCCGAGGGACTTGTTTTGTCATTAAATCTTAAACGCAGGACAAGTCCGCACCGGGACAGCTGTGTCCCTGCATGGGATTTGTCCCACGTATCAAACATAACCGCAAGGATCATCAAAGAAAACAATATATAAGTTTCGATGTAGAAGCACATCTTTCATTCTACCTCATCAACTCGGGCACCAAACAACTAGGGCTGCAGCTGGATGGGTTTTTTGGATATCCTATCCAAGTCCAATGTTATTTCTAGATTTGGATAGTAAAATCTGAATGTGCATTCAAGTCGGATTCAGATCTGTTCAATTGGATTACTTTCAGATTCAGGTTGGATTCAAATATGGAATTGTTCCGAATCAAAATCCATTCCGCTTGCATTTTTTACATGTAAACAGCTTGTTTTTCTTCTATTTTTTCTGGATCCAGTTTCATCACTTGTTTCTCTGATTCAGATTCAACCTCACCTCACCTCATCAAATCTAATTTGGAATCCAATCTACTGTTTGTATTTTGGATTTAGCAGGATCCAGCTCGAATCCGACCTGTTTGCACCCCTACAAGCAACCCTCAAACAACTCGGCCAATGTTCTCAAACGATCACCTCCCTCATCCCATGAGTTCGACTCTTGTGGGACTTTATAGAGTAAAAAAATAGACCAGTATATGTTTTCCACTGCAAGTACTGTATTGAAATCTTTAGGTGTCATTTTGAATGTTGGGATGCCATACTTCAGGACAACCAACTCCTCATGGGACAAGTTGTCTTGGACAAATTGTCAGACTCTTTGAAATACTTTTGTCATGAAAATGGGATGCAAGGCGGCCTTTTTGGTGGTTTGCTTGCATCCCCCGTTTGCTTCCACCGTGGGTAGGGGTGCAAACTGATCGGATTCAGGGCGGATCTGAATCTGAATCCCAAATGCAAACAATAGATCTGAACCTATCTGATCAGGTAAGGTTGAATCCGAATCCAAAATACGTATAATAGTATTGAATCCAAAACAAAACAAGATATTTATATGTAAAAAATGCAACAGGATTGAATTTTGATTCAGACCAATTCTAGATTTGACTTAAATTACTGATTCAAATCCGACCCAAAACAAAAAATGATCAGATTGAATAGATCTGTATCCGATCTGAAGGCACATTCAGAATTTACTTAAAGGATTCAAATCCCAAAATAACATGTTGGACTCAAATTGGATATCCGACCATATCTGATCTGCTTGCAAGACTAACCTTGGGGCCCATGCAAGACAGGATGCAATCATCCTGACAGTTGTGTCACACCACTCCAATGCCTATCACAGACAAATTTTGAGCAGAACAGCCCCTAGAGTCTTCTTCTATTTTTTTTTTTTTGAAAGGCAAGCTGGGTTTAGGCAGACCCCACCAGTTATTATTCAGCATACCACTGGGATTTGAACCTGCAATGTCCCACCACAAGGAGACGTGCACTAACAGCTCCTACCAACCACGTGGAGCCCCCCATTGGTACCTAGAGTTTATTCCATGTAAACCAAATTGAGCCCCAAAAGTTGCTGAAAAAAAAGAAGGGGGCACTATATTTATTTTAAGAGTGTTTTGAAAAGAGGCCTTTGCATTTGCTTCGCTGTGAGCCCCCCCACCACACACACACACACACCAAAAAAAAAATGAATTATTGTACATTTCTATGGAAACTCCTTAGTTTGCAACACAAAAACACACCTCAATTAAAAAAATGAACATACTGCCCCTGAGAATAATGATATTTCACAGTGTGTCCATAAAATGGCACAATGTTTCTCACATACTCACCCATTTATTTTAAACTGAATTTGTGGCATTTCTAATGATTTTACTCTTTCGCCAAACTGAGGTTAGGCAGTCCCCTACCATATAATACAATAATACCATTAGGATTCAAACTTGCAACGTCCCAACACAAGGTGACATGTACTAGATGCTCCTACCAAACAAGCTGCACCCCTTTGGTAACATACAAGTAACTTTTTCTATCACTGATCTATCAAAACTCAGTTGCAAAATTTAATTGCCACAGAACTAGGGAATTTTAGTTGTGAGACCAGCAATTTTTTTAACTACTTTTCTTCCACTCCACCCCAATCACCATCACCACCGTTGTAGTCACCATTCGTATTATTACTATTGCCACCACCATCCATCACTATTGCCATCACCACCCATCACTATTGCCATCACCACCATTACCGCCACCACTATCATTGCAATTACCATAATCACCATTACCACTGCCACCACCACACCATTGATAACAGCACCACCATGATTACCATTGCCAACACCTACATCCATCATCACGACTACCACCACCACTACCATAATCATCAATGCCACCAGATTCATTACTATTGTAGCAAATAGGTTTCACAATTGAGTTTAACTATTTTATCGCAACTGATTTGCTATTCCATTGCGACCGAGTTTTGTTATTTTATCATAATTGAATTCCACTAAATCGGTGACAATGAAAGTCACTATGTTTTAGCAAAAGGGTAAAATCATCACAAACGCCACAAATTCAATAAAAATGAGTGGTGGGTATCCAAGAAATATTGTGAAATACCATTCTCAGGGGTAGTATGGTTATTTTTCAATTGAAAAAAGTCACAATAATGGCTAAACAAGTGAACTCTAATACTAAATCTTTTGCCTGTATGTATTATTTATGGGTGTTAATATAGTTGCCAACACACACACACACACACACACACATATATATATATATATATATATATATATATATATATATATATATATATATATATATATATATATATATATATATATATATATATATATTGTTAATCTAACATAAACTAGTTGTGTTTAACATTAGGTGGATTCAATCTTATTAAAATAACTAAAATACTTCTAAAAAAATTATATTTGTTAAAGAACTTTGTAGCCCCTCCTCTCTCGACCCCCGTCTTTTTTTCCTTCTCTCTTGATTGTCTCTTGGCCTTCATCCTACCTGCAACCACCTGTGGGAATGATCTCTATGCGTCTTTGTCCTTGCTCGAGACCCCATAATATACATCTGCAAGTTGGGCCATATATCGCCACAATAGCTACAACAACGCACACAAGACAAGGTCTACTCTCTCTTTTTCTGCTTGTATTTAGGGAATAAATGCATAATTGATGATATAAGAATTAAGGTTTTGATTAGCATATTGGTTTAAGGCCTTTTGTATTTTTTTTTCAATTAGCATTTACGTTTTTAATGAGATGAATATTAGTTAGTTATTTATGCATTTTTTAAATCAATATTATACATGATTCATATACTTTATTTTAGTTAAAATTTTGGATCTTTTTATTTTTGTTTCAATTAGTTTATGTATAAAAACTATGAATGATGTTTGCTTAGATTGAGGTTTTTATTTAGTTTTTTTAAAATAACATAAATATTTAATTAGGTTTTAGAGTTTTTTATTTTGTTTTTAAATAAGATTAATATTTAATTTTGATATTTTTGTATTTTTAATTGACATTAAACATGATCCTACATGATTTAATAGCATAGATTCATAATGTATGATGTAACAATTAGGGTTTTGATTAACATTTAGGTTTAGGTTTTTTCGTATTTTTTTTAATTAGCATTTACATTTTTAATGAGATGGATATTAATCAATTATTTTTGTATTTTTGCTTTATTTTAGTTAGAATTTTGGGGGTTTTGTTATTTTTTGTTTCAATTGCTTTATTTTGTTATGATTGAGGTTTTTATTTAGTTTTTTAAATAACATGAATATTAATTAGGTTTTAGAATTTTTTGAATAGCATTTAGATTTTATTTTGTTTATAAATAAGATCAATGTCTAATTTAGGTATTTTTGTATTTTTTAATCAACACTAAACACAATTCTACATGCTTGAATAACATAAATGCATAATTGATGATGTAAGAATTTGGGTTTTGATTAACATTTAGGTTTAAGGCTTTTTGTGTTTTTTCCTCTAATTAGCATTTAGGTTTTTAATGAGGTGAATATTAATTAGTTATTTATATATTTGTTATTCAGCATTATACATAATCCACATGCCTCTTTTGTTTCAATTAGTGTATGCATGAAAACTATGAATGATGTTTGATAGGATTAATGTTTTTATTTAGTTTTTTTAAATAACATGAATATTTAATTAGGCTTTAGAGTTTTTTGTATTTTTAATAAAAATTGATTTTTATTTTAATTTTAAATAATATGAATATTAATTAAAGTATTTTTATGTTTTTAAATTAACATTAAACATGATTTTAGATGCTTGAATAACATAAATTCGCAATTGATAATGTAAAAATTGGGGTTTTGATTATCATTTAAGTTTAAGGCTTTGCAATTTTTTCCCAAATTAGCATTTAGATTATACTTTTAGGATGTTATGTATTTTTTCTTTTTAGTACTTGCCTTTGATTAGAACTTAGAATTGTAGGTTCTTTTTGTTCCAATTAGCATATATGAGAATTTTAGTTTTTTTTTTCAATTAGTGTGTATTTATCTTTTTTGTTTCAATTAGCATGTATTTTAGGTTATTAAATATTGTTGATGATCCTTTTCATTTTGAGTGGCTTATATTTTTCTAATTATTTATAAAACATTTATGATGTCCTTTTAGATTTTTGAAAGATTGACTAATTTATTGGGTATTTATCTGTAAGGTATTTATATTTCCTTCGCTACGTCTTATTAAATGCATTTCCAGATTGAAACTTAAGCTTACTCACACTACATTATCTATGAAAGGTACTTTATTTGGTCTTTATATTAAACAAAGCTAAATTTTGAAGTATATATGTATGTTATTATAATACTTTATAGCTTTTAAATTATTTTTTTATTACTTAAAACATGTTTAGTTTTAAGCAAGGTTCCTAATTATGAATATGACACTTTATAGTTTCTTAATTTTTTTTGCACTTGATAGTTTAGTTTATTTTCATATAAATTATTTTTCTATATCGAGAAAGACATATTTGACACTGTTAGTAATGAATCAATTATAAATGATTTTCAAAATATGAGAAATTGATTAGGCTAATTGTAAAAGGTATTCATTAGAGTAACTATTTGATCTTTTTTTTTAAAATGTTAGTATATTTTAGTTTTAAATTAGTTTTATTATCTCTTGTTCATTGGGTTAGTTATTTCATTTATTGACCTTATCATAAAGATAAAATAGTAAAAGACATAAAATTTTTAAATATATGTTATATTTTTCTTTTTTGAGTGGCTTGTACTTTTTTTAATTATTTATAAAACATTTATGATGACCTTTATAGATTTTTTGAAAGATTAACTAATTAAATTATTATTTATTTGCAAGATGTTTGTGTTTCTTTGCCATGTCTTGTTTAATCATTTTAAGATCGAAGCTTGAGCTTAGTCACACTGCATTATTCATAAAAGATTTTTTAAATGAATGGGTTTGTGTTTGAACTTTGAATGTTTGAATAAATTTATAAGGACTAAATTTATATTTTAGAATGAATTGATGGGGCACGTTATTAAGTTACATGTTTGATACAAAAAATAAAATGTGTTTGAATGAATTTACATTTGCATTTAAATACTATAAGAAATTTATGTTTGTGTTTGAATTATATGTGTTTGTGTTTGAACTTTGAATGTTTGAAAGGATTTATAAGCAGAGAATAAATTTATATTTTTGAATGAATTGTTGTGCAAGTTATCAAGTTACATGTTTGAATGTTTGATGGACATATTAGAATGTGTTAGAGTGAATTTAAGTTTATGTTTCTATGTTAGTAGAAGGAATTTATCTTTGTATTTGAATTATATAAGTTTGTGTTTGAACTTTGAATGCTTAAAGGAATTTATGAGAACAAAATAAATTTTATAATTTTGAATGAATTGATGATCATACTATGAAGTTACATGTTTGAATGTTTGATGGACATGTTAAAATGTGTTTGAATAAATTTATGAATGTTGAAAGCAAGATTGAAGTTAAAATGAGTTTTGTGGATGTTGTTAGACTGTATAGTTGAAGAGATTAGTTTAACTATTTGATACTTCATATTTTTGTTAATAAATGACTATATGCAATTAGCGGAGTCACTAAGTTGACTCTACTGATTCATGAGTCACTAGTGGGCGAGGAGAATCTCAGGTCACTATGCATTTATGCCCACCTTAGCTTAAATTATTGGCTCCGCCCTTCTTTCATGGTGTGTCATGAATCAAAATTTTGAAGCAGATCTTTGATTAATTTTCAGATGAGTGGTAGCCAATTTAGTCAAGCAGTGGTTGGCAGGGGAAATTGCATTCATATTGGACATGAGTAGTTTTCAAGAAAGGTAAATTGGTCTTGACTCTTAAAGAATTTAATAATGGATTCAAAATGACAAAAAAAACAACCTAAAAATTACAAGAAAAACACTATCAAAATCATAATGTGTCATAATATCTTTTGTGCATGATGTTACAATGCACAAATGGTTGTGGTTAGTAACTTTTCCATATATATATATATATATATATATATATATATATATATACCGATTCTTCTGACTCATTTTGAAAAAACGGTTTGCTTCAAAAATCAATTCTGGCAATACTAGTGTGATTTATAGCAAACAAATCATGTTGAACATAACTATGTTTTAGTGAGAACTAGTCAAAAGGGGATTTTCATCAGTGCCACTCTCACCCTCTTTCTCTCCCAAACTTTATTGTAGGTACCACCGACTGTAAGGGCCTGTTTGCAATCTTGGAACTGAGATAGGAGTTAATGAATTGTGCAATCAAACCACCACCTGGTGGCTGTTTGGAAACTAGTAGCTGGGATGGGAGTTAATGCATTTGGGATGAGAAGAAAAGTGTATTTACACTGAATCATGGAATTGACAGCTGTAGCTGTCAAATCCAAGATTTGGCAGCTGTCACTTCCTGAAATGCCACTTACTAGTTTCCAAACAGGGTGACTTTCATTAGTTTGGACATAAATGTGCAACAATTGTTTGCAGTTGGGATCTCACTGTCATTAATTAGGATATATTTTGCGACAGTTGTTAGTAGTTGTGATCTCACTATGCAAGTCAATTTGACTCAACATAATCTCACAGACATGTTTAGCATAGTTGGTTTGCTAAGGATCGACTCTTGGATCATGTTTTTTCAATAAAAAAAAAAATATGTTAAGTTGCCAGGACAGTGATTGTAAGCCGAGCCATGGCTAGGTCTCTCATCTTGGGGGCTGAGAAAAAGTCAAATTTAGGTAACGTGACCTGGACATGGTATGCTAAGTTGCTAGCATGACTCCAATACGTCGAGACATTATTTTAATATCTTTAATAGTTTTTTAATAAATTTAAATAAAGTGGTAAGGTGGGGCAATGCAAATCCTTTCTCCTCCTGTTCGAATCCATGTGTGGCCTCCTGATCAATTTTTAATAAAAAATACACTTTATGGTTTATGCATTTCAATAATTTATTTTCTATTGATTAAAAAAATACTGTAGCATGTTCTTATTTTTCAAAATGACTTTTAGACTTGCGTGTTGTACTCGTGCTGCGTGTCGGGTCGTACACCGTACTTTTGTGACGTAATAGTATGCGTTGTCTACAGCTTTTATAAAAGCCGCCGTATGCAGCAACCCTAAATGCAGCATACTTATCATTTATAACATCAATAGTAGAGCCAGATTCTGCTGCATGCTCTTTTTTCGTAAAATACTATTCGCCCCCCTTTAGTTGCGAGGTAATTGGTTGGCTATTACATTCAAATAACTGGATGTTGGCTAAACGGATTTGGATTTGGATTTGAATAATGTCAAGGATGAGGGCATTGCTCCGTTTATCTCACCATACATGCACGGTTAAACTTCTTAGGTGTGACCAGTAGAGAAAGAAAAAAATGATATTGAGATTAGAGAATTCTAATAAAAATAAAAGGAGAGAGATGATGACCTCTACTTATAGATGTTGTCAGCTATGATTTTGGCTTATCAAATGTAACTCAATGGAATCTAAATTATCGTCATATATTATATTAAGAGTAATGTTACCGTGAGCACTTACTCCCACCTTCTAGAAATTATAGTTTTGGGTTAGGAATCATGTTTTGGATCATCAAAATAGGGTTTTTTAAGTTATGAACAGTTGATATTTGAAGATCTTAAAAACCCTACATGTATATTATAGTCACATGAAATCAAATTCATTGACATCCTTACAAATCAAATCAATCCGAAAAAAGAAGAAAATTTCACCAAAAAGAAACTCTAGATTCAACTCTCAAAACTGAGAAAACAGCTACGGAAAATACAAAGTACACCAGAGGTTCTAAGGTCGCAGCATGTCATCATCAACCAAGACCAACGGGCACGCACCTTTTCCCACGCCCGCCGTGAAAATCGCGAGGGAATTCGTTTTCCAAAAAACTCCCCCACCCCTTCTTTCCTTTTCACTTTATTATCGAGTGACAAGCCTTGGGAAAAAACACTGGGGAAATCAACACCCGCCCCGTCAAACGTAGAAAGCACAGCGTTGGGACGGGGAAAGACACCCCTTCTTCGTCCACTGACCGAATATTTTTCGTAGGACCAAAGAACAGTGGGAACAATTTCGTCATTTCATGGAGGCCTTGTGTAAAATTTAAGAAAAGAAAGGAACAAAAAACGTTTATATATGCTAAAAAGGAAAAGGAAGAACGCGATCACACTCGATCTTAAAAAAGGACGAAGGCGTGAGCCTCTGCTTTTATTATTACGACGCCTCTCTCCCCCTCTCTCTGTCTCGCGGCATACTCTGTCTGGTGAGGCTCATCGATTGCGCTCTGTATCTCGATGGCGTAACCTTCTCTCTCTCTCTCTCTCTCTCTCTCTGACCACAGTGCAAGGAAATATAGACGCAAGGATGTCTCACTCATCCTCTCTCCAATTCCCACCGCGGAACAACTCTCTGCAGCTTTTGATTCTCTCTTAGCAGACAGCATATCTCTCTCTCTCTCTGGATATATATATTTTTAAGGCAAGAGGATGGAGAGATGGAGGTCGGAAATGAAAGAGGAAAGGTACCCGAGAAACCCATCCTTTTCTTCTGCTCTGCTTGACGCCATCTACAGGTCCACCGACGACGTCGACGGGGAACTCTACCTTTACCGCAACACCACCACCGGCATGCGAGACAAGCAAGCCCCACAAGTCGACAAATGGGCGACGACCCACGAGAAGAAAGCAACCGAGAAGCTCGACCTCCGCCGGAAGGCCTCCGAGCTCGGCGTCTTCGACGCTGGTGGGTACAGATTTAACTCCAAACCAGCCACCTTCACCACTTACTCACGCTCCGCCCGCCCCAACTCCACCACCACTACCTCGTCGTCTTCCGAGTCGAGCAGTCTCTCCTCTTCCGAGACTGAGTCGGTCTACCTCTCCAAACCATCGGGAAAGAAGCACCACCACCAATCTCAAGGCCACCACCCTCCTCCGCTGGTCATCCCTCCAAAGAAGCACCCGTCTGCCACCGATTTCTTCCCGAGTCGGAAGCCCGAGGAACTCGGGAAGAGCCGAGGAATTCGCGCGTCGAAGCTCTACAACGAGCTGAAGAAGGCGAAGCAGCCCATCTCCCCCGGCAGCCGAATCGCCAGCTTCCTCAACTCTCTGTTCGCCACCGCCAAGAAGGCCAAGCTCTCCTCCACCACCACCACCAACAACAACAACAACAACCCGTCTCCCTTCATCACAGACACGTTCGACCGCGGGACGTACGCGTCATCCACGACCTCCACCACCACGACGCCGTCGTCGAGGTCGTGTCTGAGTAAGACGCCTTCGACGAGGGGGCAAGGAGGAGTTAGGAGGTCGGTCCGGTTCTACCCGATGAGCGTCATCGTGGGGGAGGACTCACGTCCGTGCGGCCACAAATGCCTTTACGCCGCCGGAGAAAAGCCGGAGAAGGCGCCGCCGACGGTGATCATGAGCGAGAGGGCGAGGGCGAGGGACCTCATCGCCGAGTACCAGCGGAAATCGGCCGCCCTGCTCGTCGACCTCTCGCCCATTACCAAATTGGACGATGACGATGATGAGAGCGACGACGACGACGCGGCGAGCTATTCGAGCTCCGATCTGTTCGAGCTCGAGAATCTGACGGCTGTGGGCTTCAAGGACCTTCCCGTCTACGAGACCACCAGCCTCAAGACGAACCACGCCATCGCCAAGGGGTTGCTTCTGTAATTACGGGTAGGATAGGGGTTGGTTATTTTCTCCTTTATTTATTTTTCTTTTTCCCTCTAATTGGTGATCTTTTTCTCTTCTTTTATGGGCTTGGTCTTGGGGATAAACATTGTGGTTAGGGTTTAATAATATTTGAGTACTTATTGAGGGGGGTTTTTGAATGAGGTTTTTAGAGTTTTATCTTATATTTTGTAGTTAAGAAAACTATGGTAAATACATCTCTCTCTCTTGGTGAAGGGCATTTTGGTCATCATCACAACTGGTGGTTGATTGGCAAAAGGGGTGTCAGGTTGGTAGATGTTTGCTTTAAAATCTGAATAATTGAGGGAATATTGATTGCATGACAGATCTTAAAGTAAAAATGTGAAAAAATAAGAGAATTTGTAAGGTTCCAGATGGTGTTCAGACATAGTCTGACCGTTTAATAGGACAGGGAGACTGAGTGAATATCACGTCAGAGCCCCCCGATTGAAATCGACTCGCTTCTCGTCTTTTGACAAATGTTGTCAGTATCGGAATCGGACCTGTATCGTTTGGCCAACGATACAGGTGAATCGGATCGGCCATGCCGATTCTCAAGTGAATCGTTCCGGCCAAAAAAATACTTAAAGAATATTATGTGTCAATCAGAATGTAATTAACACGTGTTAAATCCAATAAAATAATATTAAAAAATTAATTTTAAGTATTTTTTATGTTATTAAAAAATAGCTAATTCAAATCAGTATTGTATAGATTTTCTGGAGATACGATACTTATCGGCCGATTCATGACAACACAGCTTTTGACGTTTTGAGATCAAGGGAATTGTGATGTTTGGGCATTAAGCAGTGTTAAAAGAGTTGATCTGCCCAAGCTCGTGATTAGGGATGAAAATGGTTCGGATCCGAGATGGTGGTTTTAAGATATTTGGCTGTTCCGGATCTGACCTGATCCACTCTCTCTCATGTATTTGGCTGGTCTGGATCTGACCCGTTTGCATAATGACTTTGGCCATGTTTCTTTTTTGTAAATGTGTCTTCAAGTGTCCACTAAGGCACTATTCATCGGGCTAGGGGAAGGTCCCGAGGTTTTAAGTTGAAAGGATGTTGTGAGTTCGATGCCCGATGTGTGCAGAGCATAGTGACAAATATCACGAGATCTATGAAAATCTTGCGATAATATCACAAGAAATTGCTTGAAAGTTTAAAACAGCAATTTCTCGTGAGATTTTCAAAGTATTATGAGATTTATGAAAAAACATAAAATACTGCTATTTAAATGTGAGGTTTACATTTTAAACGGTTATTTATCTTTAAAAAACCGTGTATTTTTATTTTAAAATAATTTTTATTAATATTTTCTTATAATTTTTTTTTATATTTTTTAATTTATTTTTTTATTGCCAAGATTTTGCCAAAAAAATTGTTTGTCACCATGGGTGCAGAGAACTTGAATGGGTGTTTGATTCGCAGACCTGCCTCGACAAGATAGTGCATCCTGTCATGTACCATCCGCGAACAGGATAGGAGCATTGTTCTTCTCTGTCTAACACTTAAAAAAAAGAATTTTTCTCATGCACTGTCCAGCCTGTCCAGCTCCGTACCTCCTTGTTCCGTTCCGTTTGAGGGGGATGGGGTGGGGATGGAACAGCAGCAGATGCCTGCATCCCGCAGACAGCGATGCAAACTAGGGCCCAACCCATACCAAAACTTATAGGGTCCGGGTATGGTGATAAATAAGAAGACCCAATTAAGACCCGGGTACATGGATCCGGGTATAGTTTGTAAAATTTTATACCAGACCCGAGCCCGACCCAAGTTCCCATTAACACCCTTAATTTTTCAATGTAAAAATGATAAAAAAAAAAATAGTCCTTTACCAGGTATGGTTTGGGACTGGTTCATATAGTTCTTATCATGTATGGGTATGGGTTGTCTTATGGTAAGTTCGATTAAACCCTAATCCAGACCCTATACCATACCTGAAAATGGATGACAGGTCTGGTTCCTCCAGGCTCTGACCCAAACCCGACCCGTTGATACCCCTAATGCCCCCTGTGGCGAATAGAGCAAAAAAAGATTGCATTTTTGCAAGTGAAGGATAAGCGATTCTGAACGTAAGCATTATTACCCACGCAGTCGTATGGGTAAATAAGTCAGTAAATTAAGAAGGGAAAGAGAGGCTTGGTAGATGAATCACACAGTGTTAGTATTAAGTAATACGCTTCCGAACGTGCGCAAATTCTTTTCTTAACTAGTCAAAAAGAGTTTCTTTCTTTTTCTTTTTTCTCGATTTCTTTTTCTTCTGTTCTTCAAGTCCCTCATTAATAATCATTCCATCCCCAAATTTGCCAAAAGAAGAAGAAGAATGAGATGATAAGAATGTGCACAGCAGCACAGTGATGGTCAGAATACAAATGAAATCAAGCCATTTTCTTATTAAAAACGAAGCTGCTGCCATTGCTAGCTATTAGGGATGCACACAAGTCGAGCCTGGGCTGTTCGAAGTAGGTTCGGTTCAAAATCACTTTGTCCAAGCTCAGAGCCGAGCTTGTAAGGTGTCCGAACTCGGCTCGGTTCCGAGTTTGAGCTGAGCCGAGCTTAAATAAGATTTTATTAAAATATTTTTTTGCAAGAAAAGATTTGATCCCTTGACCTCCTTATTGAGGACCAAAGGACCTACCGTTAAGCCAAAACATATCTTTTAATTATTATTATTGAAAAATTTGTATACAAATAAAATTCAAACCCAGCATGTTTTTAATAAAGACTAACACCCCACTCATTACAGTAATAATAGAGTTCTAATTTTTTTTCAAAAATATTATATATATGGGGTTTGCAATGAACCGAGCCTTATGGACCATGTCTCAGTCTAATAAAGCTCAACAGATCGTTCAAGCTCGGCTCGATAGCTCGTCCGAGCTTCATACCCCTGGTTGAAGCTTGGCTCATTTACTAAATAGACCAGCCCAAACCAAGCTTTAACCGAGCCGAGCCCGAGCCAGCACCGTTAGGTGTACATCTCCCTACTAGCTATACTATTCTTATCGCTTGTTATTTTTATTGTTATATTCTTGCCATTATTAATATCATAGAATGGTCTAAATAGAAATTGCCCTACGGTTGGTTAGGGGAAGAAGGATGGGCCTAATGATGGAGGGCTACGACCCTAGGTCAGAGACCACCCTACCCTACACCACATTGGCGTTGACCTAGACCCACTTGTGAGGGCCGTAACTAATTATTCCCCTAATTATTAAGACCGTGCGATGCTTTGGCATAATTAAATTGGGAGAACAGGCTAGCCCTTAAACATTAAGATAAAGTCAAGGGCAGGCGAGTGCGGTGGCAGTTTATCATGGTTGGCTTTTTCGTTTGGTGAAAATGGTTTCATATTCCCCCTTCTCAAGAATGCTTGGAGTCTCAGATGACTTCGGCAAAAAGTTCAACTACCTCCTCATCTCCTCAGTGAACTGCAACAAAGACGACCTCGGCCTACTCATCTGCAAGGTCTTCAGTTCTGGGAAGCCCAATCACCTCCTCCATCAGCTTTGCCCGCTCCAAGAAGGGCTTCGAGAATTGCGAGAGCCGAGAGGAGAGGGACCGAAATCGCTCGAAATAGGGCTTCTTATCGGCTTAGGGTTTCCGTTTTAAAAATTAAAACAAGAAAGAACACTCAAAAGTCTATATTTTTTAGCTTGAATCGGACAAGTTTTGGTTTACAGTGAGTGAGTCATACATGGTTTTTGGCTCGGATATGTGCCGATCGATCCGAGTTGTCTTGGTCGAGTCCTGAGTCAACTCGATAAGAAATCCAACCATGGTTGCGATTGGTTCCTGGTTGCTCTCTCTTTCTCTCTTGAGGATGTAAATGGATCAGACTCAGGTCGGGTCTAAATATTACCAAGCCCAACTTAATCGGATCTAGCATAAACCAGTTCAGTTTTAGATTCAGAGTAAAATTGGAGATTAGCCAAAACCAAATCCAGATCCAGTTTGCTTAAAATCTGACATTTACATGTATTCAGATGCAAAACTCAAAATTGAATCTGGATTTGAGAATTAAACGGATCCCTTTTTGGATATCAAATCCGACTAAATGGATTCAAGACTCAAGTTGGGTATCTGGTTTGAATCCTAATATTTTACATCCCTTCTCTCTCCTTTTTTTCATTATGTTCACCATTTTTCCATTCATAGTTACAGTACAACTGGCTTCTTAAAAATCTTGAAATCTCGCTTCTAAGGAAGCTCACTCGGAAATTGTGAAACTATAAGCTTTTAAGTGCGCGTTTAGGCCCCCCCTTCCCCCACTCTAGCTGGGTCAAATATACACATAGTTTTCAAGGTTTTAGGGATCCACCAATATGGGATCTCCAATTTGCTTGAACATGAGACCCATTCCAAATTGCTGGTTTTGCAAGCCGATAGACGGCGGTTTGGATTTTGGATCACAAAATACATTGGGGAGTTGGACCAATTTGGATTTTAGAACCACCAAAATTTGCAAAAGCCCCATCCTGAATCCAACCTGTTCCGTTGGCAACCCTACAAGCAGAGGACACAGATTCGGATTTTGGATCACAAAATACATTGGGGGGTTGGACCAAATTGGATTTTAGAACAACCAAAATTTGGACCTCATATCTTTGGGTTTCAAATCATTAGATTTGAGTTCCTCCAAAGTTCCCAACTCCCTAAACACTTCCATCTTTGATCCGATTTTTGAGGTATCAAATCAATGTAATGCTAATAATAATACAAGGAGGTGAGATCTCCTGGAATAGCATTGTCATGTGCTTACCACTTTGATCTTAGTTTAATACAAATTATTTTTTAGTCCAAAAAAGGGTGCTGGACCCGAAACCCCATCACATGCACAGCTATTCACTGTACTTGTGTTCCCAGGACACACGTGCGGCCAGCCCACTTTTGTAACTTGCAGCAGACTGGTCTGTGCACGTGTGGAAGTAGTTAGTGAGCAGAGCTTAGCGTGTTCATGAGGTCGTTTCCTCTTACCGTGCTTCCAAAAAGAGCACATGCAACACCCTCCTTAGAGAGTGTACTGCCATCCCCTCCTTTTGAGGTTTCACATTCGCCCAATGTGAAACCAAAGAATTGAATTTTTTTTTTTTATGTAGGCCCCGGGGCAGGGTCCTAGCTTCGGAGTTTTGCGCCCGCCGGCACGACCGCTGTAGGTCTGAGTCAGGGCGACTAGGTCTTCATGCCGGGTGCGGTTTCTTGGGGTTATAAATCCGAAAAAATAAAGGTTCCCCCTTCTTTTGCATGATAATATGTATGTACTAGTTCAAACTTGCCTTCAATGGGATGCTCAATATGGTAAATAAAAGCATATGAATTTCATCCGGATGCACAACACATTAACAAAAGCATGGATGGTATCAACTGGTTTATTTATTTAGAAGTCCATTAAACAGGTACAGATAAAGCTTGTAAACAGTGAAGATGGATTGTTCACCAAGGAGCCGGTACACTGATCGACTAGAGTGGTGTGTGTGTGTGTGTGTGTGTCAATGTTGCCAGAATCGGTATCAAACCCGAATCGATTTTCAAAATGATCCAGAGAATCAGCTGATTCAAGCTCTAATTGGTGGATTTATTTATTTTTTTTAATTCAAAAAATGAAAAAGGAAGATTCAACTCTGGATCAGTTTTAATCTGGCCAATGCTGCCAAGTGCCAAATCGGGGTAGAATCGGATGATTTTTTTCAGTATGGCCCGATTTGATCTTGAAGTGAATCTATTTGGGGCTGACTTGATTCGAATCTGACTGATTCAGCCTGATTGGATTCAATTCTGACAACGTTCATATGCCTATGACAGGCAACATACTGGAGCACCATATCACATGCAGCAAAAAAAGAAACGGAGCATCCAAGTTTTTATATCAAAAAGTACGTACATGTATGTAAGATCTGTGTTTGTTTCTTGGAACCATAGGGAAAAGGAAACTTGTGCATACTTCTAGATTATTTTTTTCCTTTTTTCTTATTTAAAAATAAAAAATTGATGTGGAGAACAGCTCAACTGAATGACAACGGAAAAGAAGAAGATACCACCTTGAGAGAAAAAGAGAATGAAAAACAGAGGAAGAAATGAAAGGTAAAAAGGACGAGAATTCTCAGAATGGAAGAAGGAGCTTGTAAGTTCTAAATTCAAATAACAACAGCAGGAGAGAATGGCAGCTTTAGTTGCAGGTAAAGGAGATAAAGGAAGAAAAATAAAATTAGATTCTCTCCCTCGATATATTCCTTGATGACTGGTGCACTTACGTAGAGAGAGATGGGTTTCCTTTTTCCTTTTATTTTTTTTCTTTTTTCTTCTTATCTTTTTGAAGATCCCGAGAGAAGGAGGGAGATGTGGGAGTGTTGGGGTTGCTGGTGTCTCTCTTTCATTTTTTGGGATCCTGTGCCGGACAAGGACAGGTTGTGATCATGCCTGTTGGGGTCCCTCACCTGCCTCGTATGCCACTGCACTCATTAATTGTGGGGAGGGGGGGGAGTGATTGTGACTCAACCTGCCCTTCAATCAATTGGACCCTCCCCAGCCTTTTGTCTTGAGATGGGATCTGGTGAAGAATGGGATGCCCATCGCTTGGATGGGCTCTAATCTTTTTTTTATCGATGTCGGATGAACGGCATCGGAATGGCTTAAAATGAACGGCTCACGATGAGCTTGTTCATTGTTTTTATGGGTGCCGTTCATTTTTTAGATGAACGACATGCAAGGGGCCTCTGACGTGATTCTCTCTCCTTTGTCTTGAGGGAGTCTTTACTCTTTAGTCACTCTCTTTGAGGGCATTCCCTTAGCTTTCTTCTTCTTTCTTTGGATGCTTTTAAGGATCGTAGCTCATCATCCGGACAGACCAGTGGTTGTCCTCAGGGCTCTGACTGTGGGGAGGGTGGTGGGGGCCTACTGCCCTTGTTTTATGTGTTCATTTATTACGGGGCGTATAAAGGATTCACTACAAGAAAATTGTTAATTAGCGACGGAAATTAGCGACGGAAAACATCCATCGCTAATTAGCGACAGATTAGCTAGAGATAGAATCTGTCGCTAATTCGCGACGGATTAGCGAAGAAACAAATTTTATCGCTAATCTGTCGCTACTTAGCGACGGATTAGCGACTAAATTTTTTGTCGCTACTTTTTATTACAAGAACACCATTTTAGCGATGGATTTAGAGAGGGAACTCTGTCGTCGCTAATTCGTCGCTAATTAGCGACGGAGTAGCGACAGTATATATTCCGTCGCGGTTTTTGTATTTTGATTTAGCGACGGCTTAGCGACGGAATGTTTCCGTCGCTAAGCCGTCGCTAAATATCGCGTAAATCCCTAATCTCATCCCTCTTTCTCTTTTTCCTGTTTCGCTGTATTGCTCCCGCCCGCCGCCCTCTCCCTCCCGTCGCCCGTCGGCTCTCGCCACCGTCCGGCCGCCGCCGCCGCCTCGCCGACGATCCTCGCTGCCGACCTCCCTGCTTGGCTAGCGGCTGCGCCAGGGACCCCGAGCACCGGCGACCCGCCGCCGACCTCTTCCTCCTCCCTGCTGTTCCTCTGTGGCTGCTGCCGGGAGGTGTTGTCTCCCCTTCGCCGGCGACTCGCAACCGGCGTCCTCAGCCGCCGACGACCGACGATCCTCCCTGCAGCCACCTCTTCGCCTCCGCTCTGAGTTCCGGCGACCCAGTGGCCCCCGAGCTTCGCTCCAGGTCTCCCCCTCTCTGCTGTCGACTGCGCCGGCCACCGGCGACCTCGCCAGCCGCCGCTCCCCGTGCTTTCCGGCAGGGGGGTCGACCCCCTGCGTTTCCGGCAGGGGTGGTCGACCCCCTGCCGGAAAGGCATGGGGGGTCGACCCCCTGCCGAAAACGCAGGGGGTCGACCCCCCCTGCCGTAAAGGCACGGCAGGGGGTCAACCCCCCATGCCGGAACTGCCTTTCCGGCAGGGGGTTTAACCACCTTCCCTGCCGGAAAGGCAGGTGGTTTAACTGGCTAGGTTGAGATTTAAAATTCAAAAAAAAATTTAATTATAAAAAAAAAATTCAAATCGAAATCAACTGGCTAGGTTGAGATTTAATCAACTGTGGTTAGTTAGAGTATTTCATAAATTTTTATCAATTTGTTAGTTTGTTCTAGTTAGAGTAGTTCATAAATTTTTATCAATTTGTTAGTTTGTTAATGTCTACTGGTAGTTAGTTTTACTTCAATTTGTTTTCTTGAAATCTGGTTAGTTAGAGTATTTCAATCTATTAGTCTTTTATAATTATATTTTTCTTAGATAGATTGGTATTTAATGTTCTAACAATCAGTTAGTTAGATTAGGGCTATTTGAATTCTTTATGATAGTGGTGGTTAAACGGAGTTCACATCTTTTCTAGTAAACTAATTGATTGATTTACTATTCCTTTGCTAAGTAGTTCAGATTAGAAATTGTCTATGACTTTATGTTAGTCGACTGGTTCAACATGTTATAGCTGGTTTGTTAAATTAGCATCTTCTAGTTAGATTTGGCTTAACATATATACTATTTTTCTTTTCTCTTCTTTCAATTAGTTAGAGTTGTTTTAATTTGTTTTAATTTTTTTAGTTAGTGTTTCATCTTGTTTCATGATTAGTTAGTTTGTTACTTAATTTGTTTTGTTTTTGTGCAGATTTTTCAACGGAACCAACTCGTGCTCGGCCACCTGTGGTAAGTAAATGACAAAAACAATGCAAATCGGGTAAATACCCGTGGTGAGTAAGTGATGCAAACGTATCACATGTTATTTAATTTATTGAATGCAACACTTTATTGTTCACACACTCACTTAGTTGTTGATATCTAGGACTGCTTTGTTGGAGTTCGGAGATCATGCTGAGCATGATTTTAATGTAGAAATATGGAAGTGTTCTTATTTTTGGAGTACGGAGTCCATGCTAAGCATGGTAGTAGTTAGTGAGATATTGAAGTGTGTTTGCTGCAGGTACATGTTTGCCATTTATTTGATATGAATGATTATGATGTATTGCAATGTTTGATGTAATTGTATCCATGCTTGCATGTAGTTACTTTCAATTTGATTTTGACTTCCATGTGAAATTTTATAATAAAAGCATGCTTCAAATGATTGTATCATGTCATTAATAGTTTGCACATGAAAATATTAAGTTATCAATGCATGCATCAAAATTCTTGTTATTGTTTGACATAGTATATTGCATGATAAATTTGTTATTTTCTTCATCGTAGCATTCTGATTGTTTTTTTCTTAATTCGTTAGGATACTATTCGTAACATCATACGACAGAATGACTGCAAACCGTGAATGGATGTACCGTAGGATAGTGGACAATGAGTTATCGCATGAATATATGGATGGTGTCGATAGTTTTATTGAATTTGCAACGGCGAGTGTCAGTACGGTAGATCCCACAGGTCGGATTAGGTGTCCCTGCAAGATTTGTAAGAATAATCGATTTGTAGAACCTCATGGCGTTAGACATCACCTATACAGGAAGGGTTTTGTGAGTGATTATCAGAACTGGGCGTTTCATGGAGAAGAATTTAGAAACGATTTTGATGCACAGGTGAATGTGGTGCACGATAATCCATATACGAATTTGATATTTGATGCTGCAGGAACAGAACTGGGTTCTGCTATGAGTTCTAGTGATGTAAGAACTGTCGTAGATGAAGAATCACCAAACAATGCAGCTAGTAGATTTTATGATTTACTTAAAGATGCTGATGAGTCACTTTGGAACGGTTGTGAGAGTCACACTATCTTGTCTGCAGTTCTTCAACTAATGAATTTGAAGTCCGAGTATAATTTGAGTCAATCATGTTTTGACCGTTTGTGCATGATTGTGAAGAGTATGTTGCCTAAAGATGAGAAATTGCCACAAAATTTCTATCGTGCGAAAGTTATGGTCAACGCTCTAGGTATGGGTTACAAAAAGATTGATGCTTTTCCAAATCACTGCATGTTGTATTTCAAGGAGCAGGAAAACGACATATCATGCCCGTCATGTGGGCATCCTCGGTTCAAGCCAAAGACAAGAGGCAATGGTAGCACGAGATCAAAGGAAGTTTCATACAAGTCACTCTGCTACTTTCCTATCACTCCTAGATTGCAGCGATTGTATATGTCTTCAAAGACAGCTAAACACATGAGATGGCATGCAAATAAAGTTCGACACGATGAAAACAAGATCACGCATCCTGTTGACGCTGAAGCTTGGAAGCACTTTGATCGTACTCATCAGAACTTCGCAATGGAAGTGCGAAATGTTAGACTCGGTCTATGTACAGATGGATTTAATCCATTTGGGGGTAGATCAACTCCATACTCATGCTGGCCAGTATTTGTAACTCCATACAACCTTCCACCAAGCTTGTGTATGAAACGTCCAAATCTTTTCTTGTCTCTGTTGATCCCTGGTCCGACCTCACCTGGCCAAAATCTTGATGTATATCTAAGGCCATTGATTGATGAATTAAAAGTACTGTGGGATGACGGTGTTACCACGTATGATGCCCACAAAAAACAAAATTTCAACATGAAGGCCGCTGTTCTATGGACAATCAGTGACTTCCCTGCATATGGTATGTTATCTGGTTGGAGCACACATGGGAGGTTGGCTTATCCGTACTGCATGGAGGATTCCAAAGCTTTTAGATTGAGGCATGTAAGGAAGCCTTGCTGGTTTGATTGCCATCGTCGATTTCTACCCAGCGATCATCCGTTCCGACGTCAAAAGAATGCATTTACAGCAGGCACAACTGAAATGGAAGGTCCATCCTCAAGATTGTCTGGCATAGAGATTTTAAGAAGATTGCGATACTTTCCAGATGTATTAACAGATGCTCGCAGTCCTACACCCTTCCGTGGATTTGGGAAGGAACACAATTGGACGAAAAAATCTATTTTTTGGGAACTACCGTATTGGCCGACCCTATTGATACGACATAATTTGGATGTGATGCATGTAGAGAAAAATGTGTTTGATAATGTGTTCAATACAGTAATGAATATTAAAGGAAAAACGAAGGATAATCCGAAGGCCCGTATGGATTTAAAATTAATATGTAAAAGACCAGAATTGGAACTCAAAGAGTATAATGGCAAAGTACTGAAACCAAAGGCGAAGTACGTGCTCGGACCTAATCAAATAAAACATGTATGTCAATGGTTGAGACAACTGAGATTTCCAGATGGATATGTCTCTAACATTGCTCGGGCTGTGAAGATTGACGATGGACAGTTATATGGGTTGAAGAGCCATGATTGTCATATCTTTATGCAACGATTGATACCCCTAGCATTCCATGATATGTTAGACAAACCTATATGGGGGGTATTGTCTGAGTTGAGCGGATTTTTCAGAACATTGTGCGCATCGGAGGTCATTGTATCAGATGTAAAGAATCTCGAGGACTCTGTCATCACCACTGTTTGTCTGTTAGAAAAGATATTTACGCCAGCATTTTTCGATGTTATGGAACATTTGATCATACATTTGCCATATGAACTAAGGGTTGGTGGCCCTGTGCAATATCGATGGATGTACCCATTTGAAAGGTATATGTTTTTTTATATTTGTCTCTTTAATGACAGATATTTAAAATTTGAAATGTATATTCTTGTCAGATGCATGTTCGACCTAAAAAAAAAGGTTCGTAATAAAGCAAGAGTAGAAGGCTCTATTTGTGAGGCGTACACTTTAGAAGAGATTTCAAATTTCTCATCTATGTACTTCGAACCTCATATTTCAACACGTTACACATGCCCGCCCCGTAACGATGATGGAGAACAAGTAACTGTAGCTGACAAGCTGTCGATATTTCAACGACTTGGGCATGCATTTGGTAGTTGCCGATCAAGGCTATTGACAGATCAAGAGCAAGATGCAGCACACATCTATATTCTTTTTAATTGTTCAGCGATCGACCCATACATCGAGTAAGTATATGTATATGCAACTCAATTATAAATCCTTTTATGTTCTATATGTAGATACATGGCTCGGTAATATAAGTATTTGTGGTTTGCAGACGATTTGATCTGGAGTTGCAAAGCAAAGTTTCACATCTCACTAATGCAGAAGTACAAAAAGAACGTGAAACTAAGTTTGTGGAGTGGTTGAAACAGTTGGTAAAGAAGCTAACATAAATTTTGTACTTATAAACAACACTAAGTTACTTAATTGATCGTGATCACAATAATTGTTTATGTCTGTGCGTAGGTTCGCCATGGTGATGTTAAAGATCAAGGAATATGTGATTTAGAAAATGGTCCGACCAAAGTTGTGCAATGCTACAACGGGTATATCGTAAATGGTTATCGATTCCATACAAAAGACTACGGTATAAACAAATCAACGATAAATAGTGGCGTGTGTGTCAAGGGTAGCAGCTACGGTGAAAATGAACATGATTACTACGGTGTTATAGAGGAAATAATGGAGTTGACTTACTTAGGCATGAATAACAGGGTTACGGTATTCAAGTGTCATTGGTTTGATCCAACTGCAACAAGACTCGACAAAGCTTCAGGCATTGTGGAGGTGAATCATAAATCCAGGTTTGGAACATATGAACCATTCATATTGGCCTCGCAAGCTCAACAAGTTTATTATACTTCATATCCGAGTATAAAAAAGTCAGATAGAAATGAATGGTGGGCAGTTTGCAAGGTGAAATCCAAACTATACCCCGAGTATGATCAGTTACAAGAAGATGAGTTAGCTGAAGACAGTGATTACTATCAATCAGATGATGTCTGTGACTTCGCTTATGGTCACGATGTTGCGCATGATATGCATGTCATATCTCCATTGGCTGATGAAACATTCATAGAGGAATGTGATCCAAATGATGTACCAAGTGGATGGGCAAACAATGAAGAAGAAGAAGAAGAAGAAGAAGAAGAAGAAGAAGAAGAAGAAAGTCAAACTAGTGACGAGGAAGAATTCTCAAGCTAGTGAGCAAAATCTTATACTACAAACCTCTATTTAAATGCATTGTAATACTTGATGTGAGTTGTATTGCAATACTTGGTGTGAATGATTAAAAATTTTATTTCAATGTAATGTAATACTTGATACGAATGATTCGAATGCATTGTAATACTTGATGTGAATGATTTCAATTATCTGAATGTATTATAATTTATGCAATTAACGAATGATTTGAATTAGTGCAATACTTGATGTCAATGATTTGAATTATTTGAATGCATTGCAATGCTTGATGTGAATGACTTGAATGCATTGTAATACTTGATGTGAATTATTTGAATGTATTGTATGACATATGTTATTTGTTAGAATATGGTTCGTGGAGGTTATAGTGGTCGCTCATCCAGTAGTAGCCAGGTTCAACCTTCATCTTCACGGGCTCCTGTGATAGGTATATCATATAACTAATTAGATGCTTGATTAGTTCAAATGCACATTCTGAGAACTTGGTGTGTATCTTCACGGGCTCCTGTGATAGGTATATCAAATAACATATAGAGTTTTTTAACTGCCTTAGAACACATATGAACATGTTATATATCATTTATGATAGAATCACATATAAAATTTTTGGCTTTGCCTGCCTTAGAGCACATATGAGCATGCTATATTCACATATTCAATTTTTTTACTGCCTTAGCACACATACGAGCATGATCGAATCACATATATAGTTTTTTGCCTGCCTTAAAGCACATCTGAGCATGGTAGAATCACATATAGAGTTTTTTTATATGCCTTAGAACACATATGAACATGCTATAATCACATATTCAATTTTTTGACTGCCTTAGCACACATATGAGCATGATAGAATCACATATAGAGTTTTTTTATTGCCTTAGATCACACATGAGCACATGATAGAATCACATATAGTGTGTAATTTATTTCATTATATTTTGTTTATCAATACTGACTGTTCTTTTCTTGTGTAGGCTGCTAGCGATAATCAGGGTAGTGGAGCTGAAGGGACAGATAATGACAATGAACAAGAAGACGCACAAAATCTTGGCGATGATTAGAGGACTGTGTTGAAGAAGTTCTATTTTTTTTATTTTTCCTAATTGTAATTGTTGAATTGTAAATAATTAAACTTCTTAGTTTTAAGGTGGAACGATTAATTATTATAGATACTTGTTATATGATTTTTTTGTGTGGTTTGTTTTTTATTTACAGGAAATATAAATTGTACAGTTCTCGGTAATTAATTTTTAAATAAATTTTTTTTTTCGTTTTTGTGACGGATTAGCGACGGATGATTCCGTCGCTATTCATATTAATCTAGCGACGGCTTAGCGACTGAATTAAATCCGTCGCCACGCCGTGGTCGCCGTTTAGTACCGGCGGATTGGCGACGAAATATAGCGCTCGTTATTCCGTCGCAACTAGCGACGGACTTGGCGACGGAATTATTCCGTCGCCAGTTAGCGTCGAAATATTCGCGACGTAAGCATACTGTCGCCGCGTTGTCGCTAATCTGTCGCTAACATGGTTAGCGACGGATTAGCGACGGAATGTGGTCGTCGCTAATCTACTGCTTTGTTGTAGTGATTCCTCCCCTCCCCCCTAGGGATGACAGTGCGGCGGGGGACAAGGTTTCCACCCCCGCCCCGCCTCAAAATTTTATCCTCCACCCCCGCCCCGCCTCCGCGGCGGGGATGGATTTTATCCTCCACCCCCGCCTCCATCCCCGTTTCATACCCTTCATCCCCGGTCCAAACGGGGATGAGGCGGGGCGGGGCGGGGATATTGCGGGGAAAAGTGGTCGGGGCGGGGTTGGGGCGGGGATCGTGGCGGGGATGGGGCGGGGAAAAGTGCACGTCCACCCCCGCCCCGCCTCCACGGCGGGGATGGATTTTATCCTCCACCCCTGCCTCCATCCCCGTTTCATACCCTTCATCCACGGTCCAAACGGGGTGGGGGCCCGCTTTCCCCCGGTCCACTGCCATCCCTACTCCCCCCCCCCCCACCCCCACTTGCTTCGCCAGTCGGGAGGTTGATGGGCCTTGACCCTTTGGCATTAACACTGTGCCCTTAAGCCTTTAGACTAAGGGTGTCAACAGGTTGAGTTTACCTGGACCCAACCCAAACCAAACCTTATAGGGTCTTGGTATGGTGATAAATAAGAAGACTCGATTAAGACCCGGGTATGGACTCAAAGGCCTGATTAATACATGAACCAGAGTATAATTTGTGAAAATTTTCACCAGACCCGAACCCGACCTGAATTTCAATTAAGACCCACAAATTTTCAATGTAAAAATGATAAAAAAAATATAGTTTCAACAGGTTTGGTTCACGTAGTTCTTATCGAGTCCGATTATGGTTTTTTTTATAGTGGACCCGATTATAATCGCCCCCAGACATACCCAAAAATTTGGTTCAAGTCTGGTTCCACCTGAATCCCAACAAAATCCAAACCAAGCCATCAAATTCGTGTCCATTAAGTACAATAACAGTGCTCAATCCGGATGGCTTAATTCTCTCATAACTTCTTTCAAAGGTAATGCTGCATGGTTGGAGAGGATGTTGGTAAGGCGGTTGGGAAATTCAAGAGCTATGCCTTGTCCGGAGCATAAATAACATAAACAATATTGCCCACATTCTCAGGATTCATTGTAGATCAGAACCCAATGCTAGTCCATTCAATTGAGACCACTATGTTCAGTGGAATCCATTCACTTGTTCAAGTCTGTATGGACCTCAAATCCTGCCCAATCCTTCTTCACAGGGTCCATCCAGGACTTTCTTATGGATCCAGCCTTACAAAATCAAGCAGCCCGGTTAAAAAATATGTGAATTAGGATTGGTCTATTCGAGTCTGGATAAGGTGCAATCACATGGCACAAAATTTGTGCATTAAGCACGGACGGGATCGCCCTTCATCGGGCCTTGAGCCTCACAACTGACAGCCCCCGACCCAAAGATAGAGTGTGATCAAGTGCTTAATGCATAAATATTTGTGCAATCATATTGCACCTTAGTACTTTACAAAGCCAAGCATTGTTGCTAAGAGTTAATTCCGGAGCAGATCCTAATGATCGGGCCTGAGTACTTTAAAAAGTACTTGGGTCACACAAAAACACAGAAAATCTCTGCACGTTTAGCAATTTTCTCCATCGCATGCAGCAATTTTCTGTATTGTGTTTACACATATAAATTGGCTCTATATATATATGTACAATGATTTTCTGTATTTCGTATGACCCCAATCACCAAACCCTCTCGAGTTTCTTCCCCCAAATCCCATCCATACAAGAGATCCTTATGTTGGTCTCACTCACCAATGCTGCAAATCTTGTTCTCGAAAAAATATCGTCTGGGAAATATTTGTTAATTCTGATTTATTTAAAAACTCTCGGGAAAATAACATATAAAAATATACATAAATATGGTATAAAATATAAATAATTTAAGAATATTACAAATTTTTTGCACTAAATTGTGATAAGATATTTTAAAATGAAGTGCACTACAAGAAGTTATATTTTTACTGGCGCAGCTGTTGCGTCAGTAAAAGCCTTTACTTGTGCAATATTTGCGCCAGTAAAAGTTTCGCCGGTAAAGGTTTTACCGGCACAATTTACATTCGCCAGTGAAAAGTAGTTTTGCTGGCGGGAAAACTGCGCCAATGAAAATAGTTTCACTGCCGCAGATTTTGCGCCAGTGAAATTTTTTCACTGGCACTGAATTTGCGCCAGTGAAAATCCTGGACTTTGAAAGTAGTTTTCATTGGCGCAGGCAGTGCGCCAGTGAATCTTGGACTTTGAAAAAAAAAAACAGATTAACAATAATTTCGGACTTTTAGAACCACATATTACAGCAAGGTCTTCCACGTAGTTTTTGCCATGGAAAGAAGAATAGCTTACCACAAGCTTTTTCGCAAAATTAGATTACCAACAATGACAAGAGAAAAGATCAAGGTGTTTACGTGATCACCGCAGGAAGACCCAAATATAGGGTTTCAAGGCCACCATCAACTTCCCTTTCCACTATTGCAGTATGCTTTTCTTTATCCAACACAATCCGAGGAGCATGGCAATGACAAAGTTATGCATAAGAATTAATATCGATATTGAAACAAGTCTTCATCCACAAACTAACTGCAATATTTAAAGTACATATAAAGATGCTTAACAAGCAAAATCAATAAATCTAGTAGGCGTCCACTACCACTCACTAGGCTTATGAAAGAGTCCTTGATAGCTTCAGCAAATATGAAGGAGCAGAATAAATGGAGCCCAAGGTAAAAGAGAGGTGTAGTATACATATATACATGTAAACAAATATGCAAGCATAAGTACAAAGTGCATATATGGTAATGCTTCCAGCAAGACAATTTCTTATGAGAAAATTTTTAGAACCCACAAGTGTGAATTTTCCAAATTATCTATCATAAAGATACAGCCCTAGTGTTTTTACATAGACCTAGTTATTTAGGTCTGAATGGAAACCCTAGTGTATGAAGCACTACCTTTCACATCTATCTTTTTTCTTACCCCTCCTGAAGACACAATCTTCCTACTAGAGCAGGCATATATTCTACCAGTTCTTATGCATAGAACAAGTTCTTTAATTAGTACGTAGAATTTGACCATAGAATAAATTTTTTCTGGGAAACAACTTGCTAATGCTGGTCACATCATGAGGAACAATATCAGAGTGCCTATCACGGAGGAGAAATATCTCTTCAATAGTATGCAAAGATGCAATTTCACAATAGAAATATTTCATTGTTTTATTAAGTTGAACAAATGCTTTGAACTAAAGGAAGACTAATAACTACTCTTGTAAAATGATAGCAAGATTAGATACTAGAATTCAAATGGCAGCTAAAACATGATAATGAAATTCAAAGTTCAAGTCTTGCTAGTGTCACTCACAGCCAGTCAGCATCTAATTAAGATTTTTCTATATTTGCTTTTAGGTGAGATTTAAGACAAATCTTCTTTTAAAGGGGGTAAAACTATAAAACTTGTATCATGCACGATTAGAAAAAAAAGAATGTTAAAATTTTAAAAAGGTTGAGATAAACTTTAAAAAATCAATCCATAAATTGAGGAACAACTCTTCCTCAGGATTGAGGGGAGATCATGAGAGCCTCTCCCATGATTTGAGAAAGAGCGGGAGCAAGGGGGCTCCCACAGTTGTGAGGATTCCAGACCCGTCTACCCCATAGTATCCTTAGAAAAAAATAGAGAGAGGAAGTTGGAGAGAGTTGTGAGAGAGAGGGGGGGGGGAGCGACGCCACTATTGACAGGTAAAAAAAACCCTTCCCCCTTTTGTTGTTTAAGTGTGAATAGAGAGAGAGAGAGAGGACGAGACAAAGGGTGGGTACCCTCTGTCTCAATCACCAGCAACCGCCGAGTTGCTGGCATTGCCCATCATGGAAAAAAGATGGAGAGACAGAGGAGGGGAACTCTGTCTCAGCCGCAAGCAAACCACCTAGGTTGTTGGCATTGCTCAATCAAGAGAGAGAGGGTGGCGAGACAAAGGAGACACCCTCTATCTCGGCTTCTTGTAAAAGCCATAGACTGACTCAGTTTGGGTCTAAACCAGACCGAGTTGGCCATACTAGAATCGGTTTGGGTGCGAGCTTAGACCAAGTTCGGTTGGCTAAGGTCAGACCGACTCGATCTGAGAGAGACTCAAATTGAGTCTGGTTAAGATATATATTAATATAATAATAAAAAATAACAATTTTGACCATTTTCTGAAGAAGGTCCGACCGACTCGGTCTAGGCTGAACTAGACTGAGTCGGCCTAACCCGAATTAGTCTGGGTGTGAACCCAGACTAGGTTGGTCCAGGTTGAGAACCGACTTGGTCCGGGTTCAGCCCAGACCAAGCCTGGTCACTGAATAAAAAATGATGAGAATCAAGATGGGTTGGGCCATGTCTTTGTTCCTTGTGATAGATCTAGATTAAACTGGACTAGATTAGGTATGGGTTCAGTTTGATCTAGTTGGGCATATCTGGTCTAGGTTAGATCAAACCCAAACTGAACTAGGTCCAGATCCAGTTTGTACTTATGCAGGTCAGTTCTAGATCTAGGTCAGAACTGAACTGGATTCAGACCAGTCTATCTCTGATTGGAACTGAACTTGATCCAATTTAGTTTGTCCTTGACTAGAACTGAACCAGCTCAGTCTGTTCCCATTGGAAAAGATTGAGTCCAACGTAGTTACACTAAACTGGGTATGGACCTGCATCACTTAGTGAGCGAATTCACTATAGGACTTATAGGGTTTAGTTGACTCGAATCCAATTGGGCCCAGAATAGGTCAGTAATCTAATTATACTAAACTTAGACCGATCTCAGCCTGACCTGGGTTGAGTCAACTCAAATCGTAATGAGTTGAAATGACCAAATTACTCTTATATGTGTCACCTGATATTTAATTACAAAAAGGGTCATAACTTTACACCCATAACTTAGAATTGAGTGAGGTTTAGTATATTGGATTCATGATGCAGAGAGAAATCAGCTTGTCTTATGGTTCTGACCAAACAGTGGACACAGAAATTGAGGTCTGACAGACCACCTCAAGAGGGGCATTTTGATAATTTTGATAAAGTATAGATAATATATGTTTTATTAATATAAACATAATTGTCTGATTATTAGATCCTACTGTTACTACTATAAGAGACTTGACTGCATATTAGAGTTTAACATTTTTGTTTGAGGTAAGAGATATAATAATTATGTCTAGTTAATAATAAACAATGCTTTTGTTTGCATGTATGAGATTGTTGCATAAAATTATATATACTTGAGAATGTTGTCTTCACCTTGCATGTCATGTAGCTGTAAATTATGCATTATTAAGAGAATGAATGATTGCATAGAAGTTAGCTACCATACAGAAAATGATATTTTCATGTATTCCTGAGCTTTAATATGATATGCATGATTAGAGAAATGTTGTATTTTAGACAAAAATACATATTTTGAGCTTGAGAACATAAAATTGCATGCATGGGTATAGAACTGAGTATTTAAGTAATTTTCTTGAGTCTCTTCTTTCAGTTATATTTATTGTGAGATTTGAGTTATTTTAGTATGCTAGGCTTAATCCCATAAATTTTGGAAGATGCGACAGATGAAAAGGGCTACCTGATAGCTATCAGTGTGAGAGTTGCCATAAGCATGGGCTACCAGTGATTTATTGATGTAGAGGCACAACATCGATGTAAAGACATTATATCTTCTTCATGCTTAGATATTTGTGAATAGTAGAACGCTAGAAATATTTTAAAATTTTTACTTGAGCTTGAAAGCAAATGAACTTGATGTAGTTTACGTGAGAAAACGAGAGTTGCATAAAATATCCTAGAAGTTATTTTCATATAATGAGTGGGACTCTAGGTAAATCAGGATGTAGCATAAACCACGAACCTTAAGGGCAGTTATAGCTCATTAGTCTCACTCTCTGGCTAGCTACCAGTGGGTCTTCTTTCACTACAGTGCCCAGTGATTTCAGTCGAAATCACTAAGAATGGTTCATAGTCTGGCCAACATCATAAAATTAAGGTATTTTATATGGGTTGCTATGCATATAATAGGCTATTACCGGTATAGTCAATCTAGTTTATTAGTTAGCATTGAGTGAATGCTAACTTGTAAGTTTGAGAAAGTTAATGAGAAATTAAAAGAGACAAACTTGTGTGTTTTGTAATGAAAACTAAACTAAGACTAGGGGCGTAGAGCTCACTACTTAAATTGTTTATAATTATTTCTTACTGAGTTTTAAACTCACTTTTTTAATAATTACAATTGTAGGTTTCAAAAAATCTACCTGAGGCAGGTCAACGTAGTTGCTTCTGTCCAGAGGCATTCATAGACCGCTAGAGAGTCATGGAGAGACTTTTACTTTACTTTTTTTATTTATTGAACCTTATATAAATGTGTTTTTGAGTTTGACGATATAGTTGACATGACCTTGGTTAATTATGAGATTATGATGTCTTAATTTAAAAAGAAATTATGCCATGTTTTTGCTGTGCTGACTTTGCATTTTTTCCTCTGAAAAGTAATACCCATGAACCTGACTCGAGGTGCCCTGGATCGGGGTGTTAGGCATGTGTTTTTTTTTTTGTGGCTCATCCAAAGAGTCGGTGGATCATTTATTCAGAGAATGCTCTTTTATTATAGAATTACTGAAGGCAGCGTGGTCCTGTCACAAATTTAAGGGATCTTCTTCTGGCAAATGAACTGGAGTGCAGGGTTAATAAATGATTGTTTTATGGAGGTAATGGCTGGTTTTGGCATTGAGAGAGGTATGGCTTCAGTGTTTCGGGAGGAAAAACTGAATTGGAGACTGCTGCTGTCTAGGATCCGATGGGAGCTAAAAAAATGACTGCATCTTTAAGTGCACTAAACAGGATTTCAGTAGGGTGGGGCACTTAAGAATTGCTGTAAAAAAAAAATGCCGTGATTTAATTAGACATCTAGGAATTGAATCCTCATGAATTCCTAGCTTGCTTTAATTCTTCCTATCCTGATATCAATAAAATTAATTCGTTCAAAAAAAAAAGTGGTATTCGTTGCTAGGTTATGTCCGCTTCGTGTTGCCTGTTTTTTTTCAGTTCTCTGTAAGATGTTTATTATATAATTTAAATGCTAGAGGATCATATATTATTTAAATGCCAGTCGATCATATATAATTTAAATGCAAGAGGATCATACTTACACGTTAAGAAAGTGAACTCCCTGCCTTCGAAACTTCTGCAGGTCAACCTTCACTCCTTTGTTTCCTATTTCTGAAACCTCCTTCAGAAGTCCCTCTTTTCTTCGAGCGTATCGTTAGCAAGACTCTCTCTCTCTCTCTCTCTCTCTCTCTCTCTCTCTCGTGTATCAAAGAAACTTCTCTTTCCTCTTTCTTTTCAGGGGAAGCATCAACAGGAAAAGTTGGTTTTTTATTGCACTTGCTAATAATCTAGTGACTTCTAAAACTGAAGGCTTAGCAAATACAAGGGTGACTTTAGTTGGTTAGAGGTACGTTATGGCTTACTGATCTTTATTTCTTTAATTGCTATTGCTGCATCTTTTAATTTGGAAATGAAGTTGATTGATGGGTTTAGCATCAAGGATTTGTTGGATAGGTGGAGAAAACAAGATGTTTTGTTTTTGCTCCTGGGTTAAGTTTTGGTTCTTAAGATAGTAATCTTCTTTGAGCCTAAGAAACTAAATCATAAACAGAAATCAGCAAATGATCTTTAACAGCTAGTTCTCATCTCTTGTAGTTTTTTACTGACATCATCTTCCTTTGTGAATTACATGCTTGCAATTAATCTTTAACAGGGAAATGGAACCCAACAAGGACGATTTCAGACAGTCAGGACCTGCACACTTGACTCATATCGACTGGTCTCTCTCTCTCTCTCTCTCTCTCTCTCTCTCTCTCTCTCTCTCTCTCTCTCTCTCTCTCTCTGTGCCTGCATGAAATCCTTCATTACATCTCATGAGTGGCGCTTAGGCCATGGGTTCCTCTATTATCTTAAGCTTCTTTTATGGGAAACTTTGAAAGTAGATCTATTGAAATTTTGGGGTTGGTCAAGGGAGTATTTTTTCATAAATAATCCCAATAGACCCATGTAAATTACCAAGGAACTAAGTTTAATCTAAAAGAATATCAGCCTAAAGTTTCAAAGCATCAGCCATTCAAAGTGCCTCCTAAAAAGGGATGCAGAACGCCACCAGTGTGTGCAGCACTGGGTGGTCGATCCTGGTTTAGCCAGCTAGCGTGGTTCTCTTCCAAATGAGCACAGAATATAAGTCAAAAAAAATAAAACGAAAGAAATCAGAGTGCCCTTTAACGTGCTATTCTAATAAATACAAGAATTAGAAATCAATGGTACACATTATTGATGCAATTTTGAATGCAATAAATATAATGAATTACAAATTAATTTGCCAATCTTCGTGTGAGATGCTGTCACTAGCTGGCCAAAAACTCTGCTCAGTTCATCAATTTTGTTGTCGGCCTAAAAAGTTTTGCTTTCATTCCAGTGATCGATTGTCTCTATTATAATAATAGGCTGTTGAAACGAGCCATCAAAGCATTCCATTACTTTCTTACCGTTTATTTCCTTTTTCTCCTTCTCAGGCGAAACCCTCACCACCAGCGATCAGTTGCGGCCAGTTTAGTTAATGGTGTTTACGTTCTCGAACACTATCGCCTAAACAATCACAATGGCAAACATGCTCTTGCTGGAAGATGGTGGGAATCTTTCGGCTTCAAATTACACCAAACTCTCGTTGATGATTCCGACAATTCATTCTTGGGAGCCATCTACAAACTCAGCAGCAATGCACAATCACACCCCTCAGCTCCAAAGGCAGGAGAGGGTGGTGTATGTTCGCCCCCGATGATTCACTGAATCCCACGTCTGTGTTTGGGGCTTTGAATGAGTACCACGTATACAAACACATGAGGCTCGTATTCCCGTGTATGTTGACATAACTTTGCATCGGACTCTGGTGTTGTTGCAAAGACTTAAGTACCCTTTCTTGCTATTCTTCTCATAAAGTGATGGTTTGAGAAAATGACAAAAATGCCCTTCATTCAAAAAAGAAAAAACAAACAGTTCAAAAAAAGGACAAACATGTCCTCCATCCAGAAAGTCGAGGATGATATTGACTCTTCAAAGTCTTCTTCTTTTTTCTCCGTTCAAAAAAATGACAAACATGTCCTCCATCCAGAAAGTCGAGGATAATGTTGACTCTTCAAAGTCTTCTTCTTCTTTCTCCGTAAAACCCTCTCTCTCTCTCTAGAGAAGAAATCAAGGGAGGCAAAGAGTTCTCCCTGGAGAAGGCCATGAACATCAACCCTCTCACTCTCTCTCCCTTCTCTCTCTACTTCAGTGCACATCTAACAAACGATCCTACATTGCTTCATCGTCATCTTCTTCTTCTTCCTTCTCCGTAAAACACTGTAAAACCCTCTCTCTCTCTAGAGAAGAAATCAAGGGAGTCAAAAAGTTCTCCCTGGAAAAGGCCATGAACATCAACCCTCTCACTCTCTCTCCCTTCTCTCTCTACTTCTGTGCACATCCAACAGACGATCCTACATTGCTCCATCGCCATCTTCTTCTTCTTTCACTCTCTCTCCATTCTCTCTCTACTTCTGTGCCTGATTTAGAGTTTTTGCCCTTACAGAAGAGGGGTCCGGGGGCTCCCCCCCGGCGCGGCTCCGGACCAAATTTTTTTTGGGCCTTCCAACAACAATTTGTAGTATTATCAGGTTTTCCTACATCAATTTGTAGCATTTTCGGGTCTTCAACGAAACGCTATAGTGATTTGCGGAAGACACTACAAATCGCTATAGCGATTTACGGAAGACACTACAAATCGCAAATCGCTATAGCGATTTGTAGTATTTTCCGTAAATCACTATAGCGATTTGTAGTGTCTTCCGCAAATCACTATAGCGATTTGTAGTGTTATTCAGTAAGCAAATCACTGTAAATCGCTACCCGAATTAAGACAAAGTTGTCAGGGCCATATCTCCCTAACCGGAGGTCATATTCTAAATTCGTAAAAAGTGGTGTCTTCGTTATTGAGTCTAGTTTATTTTTATAAATTTTCAGCGATTTCTATTGTCATTTCATTCCTCATTTTAACTAAAAACTAGACCCCTATTATTTTGTATTATTTGAGTTGCACAACACCATTCTCGCTTGACATCCACATCTTGATTCTGGCATGCTCCTTGTTGGATTTTCCATTGATTTCTTTCAATCAGGCTCCACAACAGTCAATGTGCAGGTCAGCCGGTGCTTGATGGAGCAATGTAAGATCTTCTGTTGGATGTGCATAGAAGCAGAAAGAGAAGGGAGAGAGAGGGAGTGGGAGGGTTGATGTTCATGGCCTCCTCTAGAGGAGATTTCTTTCTCAGATAATCCTGCAGTGCAGAGACTGGGTCTTACATAATCATCTTCGGGACACAAAAATATGTCTTTCTCACCACGATACCCTGTGCATTTTTTGACCACGACACCCGGGATCCGTGTCGGGGGGAGCCCCCGGACCCCCCTCCTGTAAGGGCAAAAACTCTAAATCAGGCTTCATAACGAATCAAGTTGAATGATGCTACCCACGCTGGGAGGAGCCCCAAACCCTCCTTCTATAAGGGCAAAAACTCTAAATCAAGCTCCACAATGAATCAAGTTGAACAATGCTATCCACGCTGGGAGGAGCCCCCAAACCCTCCTCCTATAAAGGCAAAAACTCTAAATCAAGCTCCACAATGAATCAAGTTGAACGATGTTATCCACGCTGGGAGGAGCCCCCAAACCCTCCTCCTATAAGGGCAAAAACTCTGAATCAGACTCCAGAACTCATCAAGTTGAATGATGCTACCCACGCTGGGAGGAGCCCTCAGACCCCCCTTTCTGTAAGGGTAAAAACTCTGAATCAGACTCCACAACTCTTCAAGTTGAATGATGCTACTCACATTGGGAGGAGCCCCCAGACCCATCTCCTGTAAGGGCAAAAACTCTGAATCAGGCTCCACAACGAATCAAGTTGAATGATGCTACCCACGCTGGGAGGAACCCCCAAACCCTCCTCCTGTAAGGGTAAAAACTCTGAATCAGGCTCCACAACAGTCAATGTGCAGGTCAGCCGGTGCTTGATAGAGCAATGTAAGATCTTCTGTTGGATGTGCATAGAAGCAGAAAGAGAAGGGAGAGAGAGAGAGAGTGAGAGTGAGAGGGTTGATGTTCATGGCCTCCTTCAGGGGAAATTTATTTCTCAGATAATACTGCAGTGCAGAGACTGAGTCTTAAATAATCATCTTCGGGGCACTTAAGTCTTTACAACCACTCCTTTTCAAGAATCATCATTTTTTTTTGCACCAATGGAGGAGAGGGTACTTAAGTCTTTGCAATCGCATCAAACTTCAATGCTAATTAATGCTGACAAACATGGGGATACGAGACACACATGCTTACATACGTGGTGCTCTTTGGGACCCCCGAACATGAGATGTAGCTAATTGTCCTGTTCGGGGGGGGAACATATAACCTGCTTTGCAAAGGCAGTGATAGCCTTCCGTGGCACAATCACAGAGCCAGACTCTTTGCCATGCGACTATGAGCTGAACCTCTCCCTGCTCTCAAATGGGCTTCATTCAACTTTCCATTTTAGGATCGCAATGCAAGCTGTCGAAGGCCTAGCTCGCACAAATAGAGACCAATTCTGGCTGTGTGGCCATTCTCTTGGCTCCGCCGTCGCTATGCTCGCTGGAAAATGCATGGCAAAGCAAGGAATTCACATTGATGCATTTCTGTTCAATCCACCATTTGCTTCAATACCTATAGAAACGATAATCAATCGGATTTCCGGTGCCAACTCATTGTTAGTAAGCATGTTGGCAGCCGTCCCATCTATGCTTGTGAGGGCATTTAGCGGCACTTTAGAGCCTGCTGAATCATTTTCTGATCTCTGTTCATGGGCTTCACGCTTGTTTGTGAATCCCAAAGATTTGATATGTTCTGGTTACGTAAGCTTCTTTGAGAAAATGGAACTCATGAATGAATTGGCCATGGGTGAGGCTGGCTTGTTGCTGGCACATCACTCTCTCATTGATTTGTTCATGCAAAACGGAGGTTCTCAACCTATTCATGCAATCCCATCTGCAAACTTGATTATCAATTTGAGCCAAACATCAAGTTTCCAAGAGGCTCATGGGCTGAGTCAGTGGTGGAGCGCAGATTTAGACCTGCGGAATAAGCTTGTACTCTATGGATGAGCAACATTTTCTGAAGGTTCTGTCCTCTGTTTGTGAGTTTTTTTTTCTTTAGCTTGCTGAATACTTGGTGTGTGCTTTTCATGGAACTCTTAGCTGATTTGTTTGCTGAGAAGTCTAGAGACCTATTTTTTTTTGCAGACTAACTGAGGCAGTTGCAAGTTATTTCTTTTCATTTAGTATATTGATTGGGTGACCAAGAGGTTAATCTATAAATCAAGCAGTTAATTTGGTGTTGCTATGTCTACGTAATCGCTGCTGACATTGGCAATTGACATGGTTATTGGTTGTTCATACATAATGGGGGAAATCTGACAAAACCCAAGTGATTTTTGCTGGTGCTCATATTCAATCTTCTAGACAACTTTTTCATTACCATCAAAAATAAAATAAGGAGAGGTAGGATCTCTTATCTAATGCGACGTGAACTTGTGAATTTATTACTAGGAAAGCATCAGGTGAAACTCATAAGGATGGAAGCCCAAAAGAAGAAGAGAGTTCTTCAAAAAACTTTAAGGAGATGGTACCTAGGCTGTTTGATGGGCAGCCTAGGTTCAAATCCCATGGGCGTCACCCCCTGCATAAACCGAGGCTTGGCGACTCCTTGGAGTTAAAGGGTAAGCCTCAGAGTTTTCGGCTGACATGACAACCATCATAAGTATGTTGCAGTGTGGAATAAAAACTTTGATTTAGACAAGGACGGTAAATGCCTTTGTCATACCTGATTAGCTGCATTAGCATGCTTTAAATCGTAGCCATGAATATCGACTATTTTATAATAACTTGTGATTTTATCATGAGATTTTTAAAAACTACTATCATCCCACAAAGACGTGATATTTTAAGCATGTCACCTCTTTTAAAGATGTCCAGTTTTTATCATGATATTATCATGTTGTTAATGTAATATTTATATTTTTCAAAATTTTAAAGTGTTTATTATATTTTATACTTTTCTTATATATTTTAAAATTTAAAATATATCAATATTTTTTCAAAAAATTTGTAACACAATAATTTATGACCTCAAGAGTTCGAGTCTGGTTGGTATTACTTTTTAAAGAAAAAACATGCAAAGTTCACACAGAGAAAACATGACTAAATTATTTTTTCCATTCTTTTTCTAATAACTCACTTTCTTTCATAAAGGTCATCATTCATAATATAAGAAAATAACAAGTACATGAATGTTCAATGACAAGAAAATAAAAACTAGCAAGTACTCTGCTGTCGTAGTCGATCACGTCCTGCCTGCGCTAGTGTGCTTGAAACCTATAGTTATAATTATAAAAGGGGAGAGTTTATAACCCAATAAGAAATATTTATAAGTAAATAAAGACTTTAACTTACACTTGTAGTGAGCCCTAAGCCCCTAGTCTGATTTTAGTTTTCTATACACCACACAAGGTTTGTATGTTTTAATTATCTTCCTTTAAACTTTCTCAAACATTCACTTACACCAAACTAAAATACTAGGTTGGTTATATTGATCATAGTCATCTATGGGTGTAGCAACCCACGTAGAACACTCTAATTCTATATGTTGGTCAGGCTATGAACCATACACTCTCAGTGATTCTCGGATCACCAGGCACTGCAGTGAAACAAAAAGGGGACCCCACCGGTAGCTAACCGAGAGGTCAGGCTCAAACTCAATCTCGGCATGGTTTATGCTACATCCTAACCATGATGGCTTTCAACCATTCATGGTTGTCTAGAATCCCAAACACTGTGTGAATATAACCCTAAGTCATATTTTAAGTTCATTGCATTAAACTATATTCTCAAGCTTATGTTTCACTTATTCTCTCATAAGTGATATCGTGAAATGATCACGATAGATCTCATTCTTAATCTTAGAGTGACATTAGGGTTCACACTTATCTCATACTAAGCACACAATGATGTAGAATTTCTACATCGTTAAATCACCAGCGGCCCACTCTTTATGGTGGATGCACTATGGCTGCGAACCAGGTAGGTCTTTCCACAGGTTATCACTTCCAAGATTTAAGAGGTTATGTATGCTAATCTCAATATAAAAGTCATATGACATGACTAGAATAAAAGAGCTCAAGTCTAATGTCTAATATATGTATATGATAATTTCATTGCAATAATTTTATACATGATCATTTTATTCATATCATGTTCACACTCAAAAGCTATCTTTCCAATCATGCTAATACACATCAACAATAATATACAACACCAAAATATTTATTCATAATTAAAATTACTTATAATATCTCTTACCTCAAATACGAATGTTGTGATCTAGTCACAATCGAGTCTCAATATACTCTAACAGTAGGATTTGATCACCACACAAGCATGTTCATATTAATATAGATAACTTTTCATATTTTGATAAAATTATTAAAATACCCCTCCCAAGTTGATACATCGGATCTTAATTTTTGTGTCTCTTATTTGACCAAAACCAGGAGACAAGAAAATTCTCCTTTACGATACAAGTCCAACGCACCAAGCTTCATTCAATTCTGAGTTCGGAGTGAAAAGTTATGCCCATTTTACTTAATTGAATCTTGAGTACACACAAGAGTACTTTGGTCATTTCGACAATTATGATTTGACCTGACTCATCCTAAGTCAAAATAGGTTTGGTCAGAGCTTTGAGCACTAGGTTTACCAAACCTAGTCTCGATCCATCTGGGTCAGGTTCAAAACTCAATTAGATTCTCAAAAATCGTAACTACTCATAAATTGGATCTAAATCTATTTCTGATCTAGATCCAAAACTGTTAGACTGGAACCAGACCTAGTCCTGCTTTGAATCTAGAACTGATTCATCTAGTTTGGATCTAAATTCAGCTCTGATCTGGATCTAGAACTGTCAGATTGGATCCAAACACAATTCTGATCTGGATCCAGAACTGATCCATTCAGTTAGATCTAGATCTAGCACTGATTCGAATATAATCCAATTCTAATCCAGACTAGATTCAAATTCAGACTCAGCTTTGTCTGGATCTAGTATAATTTGGATCGATTCAGACTGACTAGATCGAACTGGATCCAGATTCAATCTGATCCAGATCAGACCGGATCCAAACTAAGAACCGAGACCCAGTCAGACTTAACTATGTTTGGTTCACACCCAAACTGGTTTGGTCTGACTAAGTCTGTATGAACCGATCGATCTGAACCAGTTCAATATGAACCGATTCGATCTGAACGATCTTAACCGATTCAACCTGGTACCTAAATAAATATATTTTTTTTATTTTTTTCCTACCTGATTGGGTCTAGGTGCGACCATATATAAAAAATAGGGTAAAACATCCATCGTTTTCTTCTCAAACGTAGAGGGGCAAACCCTCTCTTTGTTGCAAAAGGGTCGGCCACCGGCACCGGTTGGCCAACCCCCTCTCTCTCTCTCTCTTTGTTGATTCGAATATATATATTGTTTTTTTAATTACTCCCCCCAACGATTTTGTCGGGGGTGCTTTTACAAATTTCTTGAGAAAAACAAATCTGTTTAATTTATTGTGAGATTTTCCTTTGCTGGGAAAATCCCAATAATGAAATTTATGACGGATTTAAATAGTAATCAAACTTCATTTTTTCCCATATTTGGATGTGAAAAGCCAAAACCAAAGTTGACGTATTTAGCTACTTGGATTTTGAGGGATGTATTGTATCCAGCGTAGGTTGGTTGGATATCCAACCCAAACACAATCTTTTGGTATCAATCAACTAGGACCGCAACATTTGTGACTAGCAGTATTTTTTATGATTGATTTACTAGAATTTGACACTTGAATCATACATTTTGGATGAAAAAAAAGCATTTGGAGCTTTGAAAATTTATGAAAATTGTATGATATTGAGTTTTGAAACTTTATAAAAACCTATCGATGCATCTGAATCAAATGCTTTAAGAAGTGATTCCTATAAAAAAAAAGCATAGAGATTACATCTTTATGGTTAGAATTTCGAAAAAAAAACACCAAAAAACCAATAGCATGTTTCATTTAGCACTGTGCCCATTTTGTAGGTTTTTATTTCTCAAAAAGCAAGGCCTATTTTTTTAGCTCTTTGGAACTTGGAAGAAAATTGGTTACCAAGGGTCTCTATATCAACGTTCTATTTTTATCTTGCATAAAATATGGTAAAAATAGAAATGAGTGGGACTGAAAAACTTGCTATGGGATTCATATGAATATGGGCATCCTCGCCTCTTTGAGATTCAAACAGTGGGACTCATGTTTTTACATATGAGACAGTATGTTTCATATGAAAATGAGGTCCCAACCTGCGCACAAAGGATGGGGAAGCACTTTCCCGCGAGTGTGTGTTTCATATGAGACGCTTCCTGCAGGTCCGTTTTTAACAAATGCACCACAGAAGTAATAGTCTCATTTGCCTCAATCTTAGACTTGGTTAAGCTCGAGAGTCTGCATTCGAACTTAGGTTCAAGCCAACTTTTAGTAACAATTATTTGGGCCTTGGGGGCTGTATAATGGACCTTCTCATTTTAAACATTTTGTAACCTGTAAACTAATCTGCAATGTGGGCTTGTCCAAGGATTAGTGATACTACCAATTCCGTTGGTTCCATTTGATGAGAAGATGTCGACAGCCCCCAAACCATACATAATCAATTTAGTCTCTGTAATAAACATTCATTCATAATTAGTTCAGTAATGGAGTTTTTTTTTTTTGATGAAGAACACTTGCCGAAGCGAGAGAAAACCCCAGGTGGGACCCCACGACCACCCCGCCTTACGTGGCCCGCCTCTGAAAGTTCGGTAATGGAGTTGCTAGACGGTTCCCAAATCTGTAGTCCATAAAAATCTGAATTCTGTGATGTCTGATTTTATTTGTAAAATTTGAACAACCAAAGATACAGGCTATTAGAATTGATGAACCTGAGCCTGGGCTTGATGAACTGAGCTCTTTTAAAATGTATAAGAACTGAGCTGGGCTCGAATTGAACTCGAGCTTGGCTTGGATGAGGCTCGGCTCGAGTCAAACCCAAGCTTGGGTCAGGTGAGGGTGCTTTCTAATTGTAAAAAACCGCGTGTGTGTGCATCTTTCGGTTCAATTCAATATGAACTAATTAAGCCTTCTTTGGTCTCTCACCCTCCTCCCCTCTTCCCAGATGCAAACTGGTCACGGAACAGCAAAATACATGAGAAGTCGGATCAGGATTGGATCTGAAATAGCCAAAAATTGCAAAACTTCCATTCTGGATCCAACCCATTTGCATCCTGAGAGAGAGAGAGAGTCTTTCACCCTCAATTATGATAAACAATTTCATTTAACCTCTACTTTTTGCATATTATTCTTAAGAGTGCCTTTGAGAGCCTTAGATCCATGGTTTCCTGGTTTGAGACTTAGATCCAAGGGCATCTTATAAGAGGGAAAAATTAGGAAAGATTGATGTGAGAAAAACTGTCATTTTTTCCAAAGGTTCCAAACAAAAGAAAAAATTTCTAAAACCGTGCAACTTTTTACGAAAAAAAATCATTTTGAGGGTTCACACGCCATCATCCACACACTAACCAAATTTAGGGTTGTCAATGGATCAGGTTTATATCTGATAACTGACCCGACCTGAACCTTCATACCATGGTATGAGCATAAAAAATGCCGACCTGAGTATTATTTGGTTCGACTTTAGTATTATTTAGGTTGAGCTGAACAACTTCAGTAATATGTAGGTCATGTCTGGGTTATGATTTTTGTAGGATATCTCATCCGAGCTCGCTTGAGCTGAGCATTTTATAGGTATTTTTTTAATGAAATTAAGATCCTTTAAATTAGGGTTAACATTTTCTTAGGTTTCCATTACTTACAAATGGTTTTTTTCCCTTTGACTTTTGGTTGTTTTTCATGAAACTAACCTTACAGATGTGATCTAAATCGTTTGGTTAGTGGGAAGACTCTTAAATCGCCCTATTATGATACATAGGCATGCTTTTATAAGACTTGAAAAATCAAGGTGTGATATTTTTTAGGCTCATAAAATCCTTTTTCTTTCATCAAAAAGACATGATCCAAAAGTTGGTTCCTAACATTTGGATCATGCTGAATCCATTTATAAGGTTTGATTGAGTCGATTCATCCCACGCCTGTGATTTTTACTCATTTAGGTGGTCAGGTCGACATAATCAAACCTTACCCCCTCAAATTATATGAATTCCGGTTTGAGATCTCATTTTCTTGACTTGACAAAACCCAAACACAAACCACTAGTTATTTGGGTGGGTTTGGATTTGGATTTAATGCCCTAATGGGCCAGCTACCCAACCCATTGGTAGCCATAGGCTGAGTTTTGTGGATGCCACCTGCTTCCTCTCCATCCACATTGCTAGTTCCTTTCCACATAGGGGTGTCAATCGGTTGGGTTTGAATTGGATTGGGCTTGTACTAAACCCTATAGGGTCAGGGTCTGGTGATAAAAAAATGAGGTCTCATTAAAATCCAGACCCTAAGGGTTCGGTTAATATATGGAGTCTAGTATGTTTTTTAAAGTTTCATACCAGCCCCAGGTTTGACCCTAGTTTCAATTAAGATCTATAATTTTTTAACGTAAAAAAGATAAAAATATATCATTTTGCTGGGTATGAACTAGGTCTGGTTCATGTAATCCTTATAGGACTGGGGTATCGTTTTTCTTGTGGCATCTCAACATCTGGGTTCGGACCCACCTGAGTATTGACACCCTATTTCCATCCTCGGAGAGAGAGAGAGACTGTTCTCTCTGGATGTCATGGTATGTGTTTGGGATTTAGCAAAGGGTTAGGGAAGCGGTGGCTTAGATATGAGAGAGGGAGGGACAGCAGTTGATAGTCCTGCACTTCATGGCTATGGTAAATAGTGTTGCTTTCTGTGTCAATGTTGGTATCATAAGTTGCTGAACATGAGCGTTTTTGCTCATGCCGACATCGTGGCCGTCTGTTTGCATTTTGGATGAATGCCACGTGGTTTTGATCCGATGACCACGATGTCGGTATGAGAAAAAACGCTCATGTTCAGCATGACCTGATCTGCTTCCATCATAGGCAATAAGGCAAGCATGTGTATTCTGCTTGTAAATTAAGGGTATGTTAGATGACTTGTCCAGGGTTAGACCAAATGAACAAAAAAGATGGAACAGAAGGTTCTTAACAACTGTTCCAAGTTTAACGTTTGTTTGGACCGTACTCAGATGCTATGTTTCGTTGTTTGATGTCCAGTACCCTTTTTCTTCCCAGCGCCATTCCCGTATGAATCCTTCTGCTTATCTGTTTCGGCATCCCTCTTATCACCACCCACCCCTTCCTCTTGGACGACCATCCTCCTCCCGAACCGAACTGTTCCGGTCGTCCAGCCCATCCCTTCCGAGTAATCATTCCAGGGAAAACAGAAGAAAATGCAAGAAACCACAAAATCAATCTGTGACCATGTTTTGTGTTCCAATTGTGCTTAATGCTTCTTCTTTTTTGATGTCTAGGGTGATTACTAGTTCTTCAGGAAAAAAATAAGGAGCCCCATTGACTAGTAATTTGAGTGCTCCAATCACTTTCAACTTTTGTTGTACACAGAGTTTGAATCATTCAGTGGAGAAGACGAATGATGGAACTAAATGATTTTTGTTGTATTGCTTTCATTGAGTGATGAATCCGATTTGGTGCCTGGTATCCTCTGATGAACACTAATTTGTGGGACTATTAAATTCTTGAATCAAACACAAGAAATGTGCTATTGAAAATTTGAGTTAAATAATTTAAATAGATCTTAAGTGCAACTTTTTCAAACATCGTGTGAATAATCTGAACATGCAAGATTTGAAATGGACTGTCAAGTGCAAGATTTCATGAAGAGTGTTTTTCCAACCTCAATTTTTTTTGACACACAAATGAAGTAAACAATTTTCATACAAATTTTCTAGCCCATTTTCTCATGTCACACAAACATGTGATTTTTTTTATGAAGAGAAGTTTTGAACGGAAAAGTTCTTATATCCAAAGATTTCTTTTTCTAAGAGATTTTTTTTTTTAATTCCATACGTGCCCTAAACAAAATGCCACATTACCACAATTAGGGATGTCAACAAATTGGATTTTACCCGATATCCAACAGAATTAGGTTTTGTTTGTTCAGATTTGATGAGCCAACACCATATCTTATTATAATTTGGGTGCAGCTAAGATTTTGTTTTTTTTTGTTCCAGATTTGATGAATCCAATTACATGTAAAGGGCTGAGTTGGTATGCATCTTTCACCATCCGATCCATGAAGGCAACATTCTATTAGTCAGACTGGTATTGGTCACATCGGACCTGAATCCCAACGCTTACATCCCTACCCCCAATGGGCCAATCCATATTTGCTCCGGGTTTGGACACAATTCTGAACCCATCCAAACTCGGGTAAAAATGGAGATCCGGAACCCGGAACCGATCCACTTGCGCCCTTATATTTGCGTTGCTTTCAAAGGGTTTTAACAGTTAGGGTTTTAGGGTCCATCTCTGTTTGCAAGTTGGTGGCTTTGTGGAGTGTTTGATCGGACGGGAAAATGGTTCCATTCGTTCTCCTTTCATTTGATTTTTTCAATTCTTTTTTGCTAATTGTTTATCGGAACGGAGTTTCTGGCTTTTATTCGATGCATCAGAAACTAAAACCCTAATTTTCATGGTGTATTTGTTCCCAATTCCTCGTTCTCTAGGGTTTATGGTGTGTTCTGATGCAGTCGTTAGAATTTCTTACTGTTTCTGTTGTGTTTCTATTGTAGGTTGCTGCCGAGAGTGTTGACGTTCGAGAAGAAAATGGCGGTGTTGATGAAGATGAAACGCATCCTAATGTCGAAGAGAGCGATTCTTCGGAGGATGAGGTAAATAGGAGATTGATGGCAATACATTCACCCTGTTCATGATTTTTCCTTTTATTGTTTTTTAATTCTTTCCCTTTCCTCTCCAGGTTCCATCTAGAAATACCATTGGAGATGTCCCGCTGAAATGGTATGAGGATGAGGAACACGTTGGTTATGATATATCCGGTAAGAAGATAAAGAAGCACCCTCGAAAGGATAAGCTTGACGCGTTCCTAGCAGACACCGATGATTCAAAGAATTGGTAAGTTGCATTTTATGCTCCATAGTTATATCTGGATGTCGTAACGTTACTTGTGGCGAAATTTTGGTAATTGGTGTGTTTTATTCATTTATGGGGACATTAGATTCCTGATGAGCTTATTTTCTAATGATATTTGATGCCATTGTCTTGTTTTTTAATGAAATTCACCACAATTATTTGTTTTTCAGTTCCCTTGTCTGAGTGGTCTGATGCTGTATTTTATTTGGTAGGTCTTTTGTGGGGTGTTTTTGTTTCGGTTGTTTTGTCCGTTGAATATTGGTAGTCAATGAGTCTAGCTACACGTTACTTCATTGGACAAATTGTCCCCTGAAGAACCCTCCATCGTCTGGCCATTGTGGAGAGGGTTCCTTGGTTTCATTGTGCAGTGGATTCTTTAATTGTTAATAACATTGAACGTGGTTCGAGAGCAGCATGGCTTCCTACCCTAAATTTGTTTAAAGTGTACTACTGTCTACAAGCGAGCACAATAAATTGATATGTTAAAGGTCCGCAAATTTTAAACTGCTATTTCCATATCTAGGACCAATAGGATGACCCATTGGATTCTCTCACTTGGATGTTCTTGCTCCATGTTAGTGTCCATGGCCGACAACATTTGGCTACGTCTCCACTGAAACTGACACTTGTAGAAACTCTAGCTTTTGTTTAATCTAAGGTTCAAGTCTTCTTTGCCAATGCCCTTTTAGAGCTTTTGGAGTCTAAACATGCTTTTTATGGTTATTTTATGGTTTTTTTTTCTAAAATGCTCATCTTGATGACTTTTTTTTGCCATATTTTTATGTTTTTAGTAATAAAAAACAAATTATTGTATAAAATATTAGTCCGTACATTTCCCTACTAATTGACAGACCCTCTCTTTGAGTTTAGTCGTCAAACTTGCTTTATCCTCACTCTTTACAGTTCAATGCTAAAATGTGTTTTGTCCTCTCATTGTAGTTTGAAATCCAAGCAAGTCTTACTCTCTTGTGTGCATGTGTATGAGCCTTGATGTTCTGATACTCTGTAGACTGTACTTGTGTCTGATATTGGTTTCCATATCTGCTTTTAAATTATAGAGCTGGTGCATGAGAGTCTCTGGAAGATTTAATCATCATTTGGACTTTTTAATAAGCTATTCACCAGCTTATTGCCTGAATGAAGGCTACCTGGGTATCTGGTGATAGGTCCACACTAGGATTGTCTATAGATGGCTCCAATTGACCCTTGCAAGAGTGCGCAAACCGGTTGCCTTCCAAGTAGATCCAAATCAAATTGCCTAACTCGGTTCTTCCTTTGTGCTTAGCCTTTTAAGTTCTTCAAAATCTCCAGTTCACCTTCAATTAAACTCATACAAGACCCTTACAACTCGATCGGGTTGCATACAACTCAGTACAATTCAATTAGGCTCAAATTTACAAAGATCGAACACTTGGTGAACTTACAAGTGCTTTGTACAACACAATACAAAATGTGTATATCTCAAAATACAAAGGCTTTGAGGCCCAAAATTTATAGACACACTATCCAATCTACAATCAAACACCACAAAATATCATATAAAACACACACGTAGATTCAGAAACATTGATGCGTGAAGTTGGCCAAAAATAAGATTGTTCTGTTCCTACTGAACAGTCTCCAACTGCAGTTCGCTGCACCCAAACGTTGACACTTCCACCAGCGCTTCCTTCACCAGATCCTTCTCGACACTTCAAAGCCTTTGTGGACCAAAATTGAGGCCCAATGCACGAGTCGATTCACCAAAATTGTGATTCAAAGTGTCGCTAACCTTATTTGCATAGGAACCGAGTTGCTAACTCTGCAGATCGTCGGGACTAACTCTGCAGATCTTCGGGAATTGATCGTCACCATCAAAATTTGAGACAATTTCTCTGTGCTCCTTGTGCAGTCTTCAAGCACACATCTCAAAGTTTCCAATGCCACTAAAAACGCGTAGAAACTCCACCGGAATGGTCGGGAATTGCGTCCACAAGTGGCCAGAAATTTTGTGCAACAAGATTCTGCAGAGTTACATAGATCCACCGAAGAGTCATCGGAAAACGAGAATTTCTGGGCTACTCACCCAAATTCGACAAAGTGAAGCTCCAAATAGGGTCTAGGGGTGATGGATCACCGAAACTTGCGGCGGGAAATTGGTTGGAATTTGATCGAAAAATTCAGATCTCAACTAGAACAACTGGAGTGAGTTAGAAAATGAGCTAGTTACTCGATTTATACTCAATTTCAAGTGGTTTACCTAGCAAATCGATTCAGTTGACTCTAATAAACGTAGATCTATAGATCTAGAGTCAATTTGGAGTTTGATCTACTGAAATTTACCAAAAATAGGTAAGCAATTGCCGGATCTCATCTTTTAGTCGCCAGATCAAGCTAGAACGACTCTTCAAGAGTGCAATCTACTCAATTATGTTGATTGCTTGATCCAATCTTCAGATGCTCGTTCGAAATTGACGAAGCCTGAGCTGAACCACATTTTTACCGAACTTTCCGTCCATGGGTCGAATTGGCAAAGTGACACCGGAAAAATTCATGCCGGTTCAGCCTATACGACAACAAGCTTCACGCACACACTTTGCTTGTGTGCAACTTTCTAGAGGTGAGCTTGCAATCCACATCTCTAGCCTAGATCTAAGTTGATCAGATATCTAAGTGAGAGAGAGGAGAAAAGAGCGAAAGTTTAAGAGAAAAAAATCAGATTCTTCAGTTCACATCCAAGTTGACATCAATCATGAGTTTATATAGACCCACACATGGATCTAAGTGGATCCGAGTCTAAATGCATGCAATCATATTCTCATGGCTCACATACACCTTTTTATGCTAAATGCATGTGAAATGAAACTAAATGCAATGAAAATGCATCAATGATCATGAAATACACTAAGTCATAAAGCCTGAGGCTTTTGCAAGACCAAGGGGTTCAAGGCCGCGTGGGCTGAACTCACCCTTGTGCGCACCCATAGGCGTGTAGTAGGGATGAACCTTAACATTCAACCTACTTGGAAGGCTATTGGTTTGCACACTATTATGAGGGTCAATTGGAGCCATTTATAGACGATCTTAGTGTGGGCCTATCAACTGGTATTCAAAGCTATATTAGACCCTCAAATGGCTACATCGAGCTCACATGAGGTTCATAAATCCTAGGGTGGAGCCTAGTCAATACGAGAAGGAAACTAGGTTTATGTTGGAGGGTATGCACATGGACCTAAAGAATGAGCTCAAGGAGGTTGCTATGTTGACCAAGGCAGACATGGAGGCTGTGAAGACTCTCTCCTACACTGCAAGACCATGTCTGGCACCACAAGGATAAACCAGCCATGACACAATGCTCGACTGCAAGACCTTACTCCCTTCCTTTATGGCTGATGGACCAAGGGATTGGCTCCTCAAAGCCAGTCCCTTATGTGGATACTATGTCACATAGGTGCGGGTGCGGATGCGGCGATGTGGCACTTTAAAAAAACTTGGGGGCGGCGGTGCGGGGAGTATATATCTATATATATAATTTTTAACAGTTTTAAGTTAACACTACATGTATTTGTGTGCATTTATGTATTTATACATATAATATAGATAAAAATGGACTTGATTAGGGTTAACTGAATCTACTTTTGGATAGAAATGGACCTCACTGTGGTTGACTTCAACTAACACAAAGGAAGTTGTGTCCAAGTGTCGCACCCGCCCGGGTGCGGGTGCGGGTGCGGTGCCATGTTAGAAGAGTCTGTGTGACAGTGTGGATAGGGGATTGAATCCTCAAAGACAATCTCTACTTCATATACCATGAGGTCCCAAAAGAAAGCAAAGTTGATGTTGCAGTTGCTCATTTTGAGGGGAACGCCCATGGTAAAGGGCTAGCCCGATTGGGAGACCTTTGTCCTGGCCCTAATGGAAAGATTTGGCCTAACCATATTTGTGAATTACCATGTGACACTCAAACAACTTAAGCAAAAGGGTTCTTTAGAGGACTACCAAAACGAATTTGAAAACATTAGTGCCATGCTCCCTTGTGTGGATAGGGAGACACTCTTTGGTTGCTATGTGGAAGGACTCAGAGATGACCTTAGAATTGAGGCCTTATCAGCTAGTGTGAGCACTCTAGAGGATGCTTACAAGGTGGCTAAGGTGTGTGAAGAGAAGGCCAAACACTTGGGCCAAGTTAGAAAGCCAAGTCGGTTTCCCGAATTCCAAAAGAAAGGCACTTTCCAAGGCAAACACGGATCAGTTGAGACGTCCCAAGACTTCAAGCCCAAAGTGGAGACTTTGACTAAGCCTCAACATGAAGAGAAGAGGGCCACAGCCCTATGCTTTCATTGCGATGAGAAATGGCATATCAGGCACAAATGTAAGAATTTGTGGGTTTTCATGGTTGTGTGGAGGTGTGCCAAGATGCACCTCTTAAGTCGAGTGATGCAGAGTTCAAAGTGGACCTCTATTTGCTTCACATGAAAGGGGTAGATATTGTGCTCGGCATGGCATTACTTTGAGAAATTGGTGAAATCACTTGGGATTTCAAGTGGATGGAGATGAACTTCATAAATGGTTCAAACTTCATTCATTTAAGGGCCCAATGCCTGTAATGAGAGCAACAACGAGGCACAAGTATTCCAATAGAGGCTTCAAGAGAGCACAAAGAACAAGGGTCACTTATGGACCAGACACAATCAAGAGATATAATACCTCACAAGAGAACAAAACACAAAAAAAATGATATTATTGAAGAGCAATGCTGTAAAAACCATAATGGGTTATAATGGGGTTCAAACCCTATAAATAGACCAACACAACTGCTGGACCAGCCCAATGGTTATAAATATAGCCGTTGGGACCAGTCCAACAGCTAGTTGAACTGGTCAACCAGCTATATGAAACAAAAAAATAAGAAAAATAAGAAATAAAAAAACATTTTACAAGTCAGCCCCTAGTGGGCCGACGCCTATTACATATAAGGACTGAAATACTCCTTATTGGTATTTCAGTTTACAATCAGCTTAAATATATATATATATATATATATATATATATATATATATATATATATATATCGGTACAATATCTTAACACCCCCACCCAGTGTTGTTAAAAGCGTTGAGGCGTAGCGAGGCGCTTCACCAAAATCTGAGGCGAGGCGTAAGCCTCGAGGCGCAAAGCGTAAGCCTAAAAAAAAAAATTTTAACTTAAAAAAAACTATAAAAATGATCTAAAATTATAAATAAATAAGAAATGCTTTATTGATGAAGCGCCAACCAACACGAAATAAAAAATCTCAAATAAATACGAAAAAAATATGAGATTAACATGTAAAAGTAGCATTAATGCAACAACTTGATCTATATAAGTATCTAATTGCATAAATATGAGCATTCATTCAATAAAAAACTAACATTAACAACAAAATGCATATTAGCACTAACAACATCATGTCATAATTAAAAAATGCATGTTAACATTAACAACCAAATGTTAATGTATTTGTCCAGAATTCTTCAAAATGAGAGTGTTAACATTCACAATTACAACTGAAAGTCCCAAAAAACATATAAATGGCCAATAGCTCTATGATATGAATTAGGGCCTAGGCTCTTGTTGTGTCTCGTCATCATCAATATTTAAGTCTTCAATATCATCATCTGAAGAATCCATATAAATAGGTTCTTCTTCATCTTCATTCTCTGACTCTTCATCATCTACACTTTCTTCATCCACGTCCTCAATTACTTCTTTTGCTTTTCTTTTTCCTTCAATAAAAAAACATGTATTAAATATTTAGGTTATGTAATTAAAAAAATACATTTATATTCATAGCTAGGTAAAAGGAATATAACTTTACCTCGATCTCTTGAAGACATGTCTTGCCTAGAACCACTTTGTGAAACATGAGGTGAAGTGACTTTTTCAATAGAAACATGCTCAATGGCATTTATGTTGAATCCTCCAACCAATTGGGATCACTTGGCAACACTAGATCTTCCTTCTCCACAATCCACTCATCGTCTGAGTCTATATGATCTAGACATATAGGGTCTTTGGTAGCCCTCCTCTTCATATTTCTCTCTCTTAATTTCATATTGTACATTACAAAAACCAATGCATTCATCTTCTCTTGTTCAAGTCTATTCCTTCGTTTTGTATGCACCTATAATTTCAAATCATTGATAATCAAATATAAGATAATTAAAATATAAAAATGTATTTCAAAAATAAAATACAAAGTCACAAACCAATGAGAAAGTACTTCAATTCCTCTCACAGCCCGATGCACTGCATGTCAAACTTAAAATTCGAATTGCAAAATTCATCAACTCAGGATTTTCGTGCCCAAATGAACTCCACCAATCAGCTGCATTCAAATAAAATAATAAAAAATTGATAAAAACATTAAGAATGTCATAATTAACAAAAACATAAAAAAATATTGACAAATAACAACATAATTGCAAACTTACCAGGACTTTTTAATTTTCTTGTTGTAACAGCTGCCTCTCTGCCAAACAAGCCATTTGCCTTTTTAAATGCATCGATTTGTGTTGTAATTTTCAACCGAATATTTGCATCAGAAACTAATTTTTCAACATAATCATAAAAGCCACCCATAACTTCTCCATCAGGGTTGAAGTTGTTAGCATAATGAAAATGTGGATTTAAATAATAGGCAGCTGCATGCAAAGGCTTGTGAAGTTGCAAGTCCCATCGTCTATCAATGATATCCCAAATAAGTTTATATTTTCTTTGGACATTGTCAAGGTTTGAAGCAATTTTCTCCTTCGCTCTATCCATTGTCTCATACAAAAATCCCATAACAGGTTCGTCTGCATCAACGAGTCGCAACACTTTGACGAGAGGTAGTGTAGCTTTAATTGCATATGATATGGCAGCCCAAAACTTATGATCATTAAGAACAATACAAGAAATGTTCTTAGCATCAGATTTCTCATAGTAATTTAGATGTTCTAAAATTTGAAGATAAGAACATCGACTTTAACTCTTTCTTATAACATCCAATACTATGAAGTGTAAGATATGTTGTGGCAAAACGAGTGACGGCTGGACGCAGAAGTTTTTTCTTCTTTGTGAATTTTCTCATTAAATTTAATACCCATGCATGACTATAAATGTATCTTGTAATTTTTTTTGTCTTTTCCACTGTATCTTTAAAAATTGATATCTTTCTAATATCTTCTAACATAAGATCCAAGCAGTGGGCTGCACATGGTGTCCAAAAACATGTTTTTCCTGCTGTTAACATATTTCCAGCTGCCACATAATTTGGTGCATTATCTGTAATGAATTGCACCACATTACTTTCACCAACTTCTTTAACAACTTCTTCAAACAACTGACACAAATTTGCACCAGTTTTTTCCATGTCGCTAATGTCAACGGACTTCAAAAATATTGTCCCAGATGAGCTGTTCACAGGAAAATTAATTAAGTTTCTTCCTTTCCCATCAGTCCAACCATCTGCCATAATACTGCAACCAACCTTTGGCCACTCTTTTTTGAACTCTTTCAAAATTTCATGAGTACAATCTACCTCGTCCTTCAAAATCCACGTTCTGATCTCATGATAAGAAGGTGGTTTGAACCATCGCCCATAATTTGCAATAGCTTCTACCATTGCACCAAAATATGGATTGTTACAAAGATTAAATGATAAGGCATTTGCATAAAAAAATCTACCAATGGCACGACATGCATTTTTTCTTTCATCCCTTTTGAAAGCAGTGTTTATTGTGGTTTGCCGTGCTTCTTTGTTCACAAAAAGGTCCATAGGACCAGCTGCACTTGTTTTTGCATCACTACCTGATCCACTAGCTTCTTTATTCACATTATCGCCGGTTGATGATCCAAAATAAACACTTCTCCCGATATCCAACTTGGTTTGCTCTAACTCTTCTTTCTTTAGCCTCTGATCCTTTAGATAAACAACAACAACAACAACAACTACGCCTTCATCCCAAAACAATTGGGGTCAGCGATATGAACCAAAAAAGAAATTCATTTTGGGTCTTCTACATGAATCCTTTTCCTCCAATCATTTCTATCCAACGCCATGTCCTCGGTGAGGTTCAAAGCATTCATATCATTTCCTATCATCTCCATCCAAGTCTTCCTAGGCCTACCCCGACCTCTTTTAACTAATATATTTTCCCATTTCTCCAACCTTCTAACTAGAGCATCATTAGGCCTTCGCCGAATATGTCCAAACCACCGTAAACGATTCTCTCGCATCTTATTTTCAATGGGTGCAACACCTACCTTCTTACGTATCTCTTCGTTCCGAATCTTATCTTTTATTGTATTTCCACACATCCATCTAAGCATCCGCATCTCAGCTACACTCATTTTTTGAATATGATGTCTCTTGGCAGCCCAACATTCCGTACCATATAGTAAAGCGGGTCTAATAGTCGTCCTATAAAACTTTCCCTTCAACCGCAATGGCATTCTACGATCGCACAGCACTCCAGTAGCACTTTTCCATTTCATCCACCCAACCTTTATCCTATGATTTACATCTCCATCAATTTCTCCATACTTTTGAATGATGGATCTCAAATATTTGAAATAATCATTCACCGGTATATCTTGCTCACCAAGCTTCACTACACTCCCATCCCTACTTCGTTGCTTACTAAACCGACATTCCATATATTCAGTCTTACTCTTACTCAACTTAAAACCTCTAGCTTCCAATGTCTGTCTCCATAATTCTAACTTAGCATTAACCCCAGCTCTAGACTCATCAATCAAAACAATATCATCAGCAAACAACATACACCACGGTACATTTTCTTGAATTGATCTCGTAAGCTCATCCATCACTATCGCAAATAGAAAAGGGCTTAAAGCAGATCCTTGATGTAACCCAACCGTTATCGGAAAATTGGTTGTCACCCCTCCACAAGTGCGGACATTGGTTACTACTCCTTCATACATATCTTTAATTATACTAATGTACTTGAGAGAAACACCTTTCTTCATCAATGTCCACCAGAGAACGTCCCTAGGTACTCTATCGTATGCCTTCTCTAAATCAATAAAAACCATATGCAAATCTTTGTTCCTCTCTCTATATCTTTCAATAAGTTGTCTAAGAAGATGTATAGCTTCCATAGTTCCTCTGATCCTTTAGATGATTCTGAAAAAATCTTTTCACGTCAGGTGGAACCGCTTCGCACATGCTTACACCATACTTTGTGCCAGCTAAGTGATGTTTTAGCCTATAGATGCCTCCTGTAGTCTGTTTATGACAGTAATTGCAAATTACATGTCCTACAAGTTTGGGATGTTTAGTAGGATTTGGAACTTTAACTCCATGATCCCATCCTACATCTTTTGCCATTTTTCAACTGCAAAAATACATAACACAAAATATATATTAACATCATGCATTCTGCTGACTACATTACATGAAAACAAATGCAAAATAGACAATCTTGGTGTATAAGCTATATACGAATCCTAGAAAAAAAACATAATTGACGAGAAAAAAATAATAAATATAATTAGGTCAGTTTTTTAATTGGGTCTCAAAGTTCATTCAATAATGCACACTTATAGCCACACACACATAGTAGAGATAGAGTGGAGGTGGTTTGGATCCCAGATTTCTTCTCAAAAACAAAAAGAAAACACCAACCAACTCCGGAAATCAACCCCAAGAAATTGTGAAAATGCCGAAAAAAAAACATATATTGAATATGCTAAACAGAGGTCACCATTATGTTTGAATATTTCAATTGTGTGTTCTATCTCAGTTTACACAGTAGTGAAAAGAAACCTACAACCCCACAATTTGTTTTAGTTTGCTTCATTATCCTATTGTAAAAGCACTCAAAACTGAGACTGTTTTCATACTCAAAGATGTGAGCCAATAAAAATCACAAATTAATTCAATTAAAATGGGTTATAGTGTAAAATATCCTATGGATCAACATCTAGATAGACCTAATACCATCTTGAGAGATCCTTAAATAGTCAGTTTGAAGAAAAAGTTGCTTTTTATTGTTTCATTCAATAAATTTATTTCCAAAATGTAGGTCGGGTGGGCTCCTATACATCAAAAACTGATTGAAATAACCATACAACTGCTCCTTTATGTCCAACTTTTATCTTCAAGAGAAGTTGCGCTGAAGTGACCACCAACATGACAAGGGATACAAGTTCCATAAGAGCCTTTTCAGTTCCTTTCTTTTCAAAGCAGATTGATATTCGCCACCATGAAAAGCAAATGATGCTTTCCAAAAGAATAATAAAATATGCAAATTTAGCAGCAAGGAATTAATTTTTGGACTGTATTCTGCACAAGATGTCCAGGCTCTCTCTCTCTCTCTCTCATATGCCTCAAGTAAGCAAGCATTATTGACGAAAAACCAAATCAATGCATGCTTAAACAATTCAGGACATCGCATATTTGATTTCACACCAAGAAATCATCATCGCTACAGTTATATGGACAAAAAAGGAAAACAAGGGACCACAGTCATATGGACAAAAAATGGCTACAATTATTAATAAAAATCTATTTCATATGGACAAATCAAACTATTTGTTGCAGTCAGGGCTGGGCTAGGACTGGGCTGAGCTACAAAAATGGATAAAAATCTATTTCATATGGAATCAGGGTTGGGGTAAGACTGGGCTTTTAAAAAAAAAAAAAATTAACTGTTTCGGGAGGCAGCCCAGTCCTGCCCCCCCCTAGCTACGCCCCTGGTTAATAAAAAAAAAACGAAAAAGCCATACCTGAAGGAAAACGATGATCGGCAACGGGTGGTGGCCGGCGGCGAGTGGTCGCACTGCGAGTGATCCCTTCTCAGCAGAGGCGGTGATCGGCGAGTGGTGGCCGACAGCGAGTGGTGGCCGGCGGCGAGCAGTGGCGGTGGACGAAAGGGGACGGAGTGATGAGAGAAGGGGCGAGGGCTTTCCCTCTCCCCGAAGCGCCTGTGTCTTTTTTAAAGACACAGGTTCTCGATCTTTCGAGAATACGGGCCCGGATCCAGGTCGAACTCGGGTCCGGGCCATCCGATGTTTAATGCGCGCCTCGCCTCAAGGCGCATGAGGCGTACGCCTTGAGGCTGTTGCGCTTTTTACGTGCGCCTCAAGGCGAAAAGGGCCTCGCCTCGAGGCGAGGCGCGCTTTTTGCGCCTTGAGGCGCGCTTTTAACAACACTGCCCCCACCCCTCAAACTCACGGTGCAACAACCGAGAGTTTGCTAAGGAGAAAGTGAAATTTGGGGTGATGGGAGCGCTTTGGTGAAGAAATTTGTTTGATACTCTGATGGAACATATGGCAACGTAATGGTCTTCTTCAAAAACTCTTCACGAACGTAACGACAATCCATTTAAATGTGCTTGGTTCTTTCATGAAATGTATGATTGCTTGCTGTTTATATTGCGCTCTTATTGTCACAACACAATCTTGAGGGTTCTACTATGTGACCTCTCAACTCTCCTAACCAAGGTTGTAAGTATCACATCATAACCTTAATCAGTCGGGCCCAAAATAAGATATGTATCGTATCGTATTATAAAAAATCACAAATTTTGAAAAAAAAATTAAAAAAAAATTAAAAAAAATCAGGAAAAATAACAAAAAATCTAAAAAATCATAACACACAAAACAATGATGAAATGCACAAAATGCAACTATAAAATCATGTATGAAGCATTTATGTCTCTATGAGTTGCATAAGACATCATCGAACATCAACTATTTCACAAGAACAATGCAAAATATTAAATATCTTGCAATTAAGAACATGCCACAAGACTCATATTTTCATATTACATAAACAAAAATATTATGACAATAGTTGCACTCTATCTTCAATCGGTTTTCACTCATTACTTGAGTGCCCCATTGCCATGTTGGATCATTTGATGCCATCTTTATTGGAGGAGTGTGGCGCCTGATTTCTACCTTGATATAAATCTTTAATTTTTTTAGATCCAACTTTGCGGTAAGTTGACGAAGGGTTGTAAATATTGATACGATACGCATCGTACCGTATTGTACGATACGATATAGACAATATTGCTTCTAACAACTGTCTTAACCATACAAATTCAGAAGTAGTTGTTGTCATGGCATGATACTCTGCTTCTGTGGAAGAAATAAAAACCTTCTTTTGCTTATTGCATCTCCACGAGATCAGAGAATCAACTACAAAGATACAAAAACCGGTGGTTGAGCGTCTATCATTCACACCTTCTTTTCTTCAATCAGAGACAGAATATGCAATAACTTATAACGGGAAGGAAAATGAAAAAAATAAACCACAATTTATAGTATTTTTTAATATATCTAATAATCCTCATTACAACACTCATATGTACTGTAGTAGGAGCATGCTAAAATTGACTAATAGAGTAAATTGCATGAGCAATACTAGGATGAGTAATAGAAAGATAAGATAGGGCTCCAATCATTTGTCTATATGGAGTTGGGTCCTTCATAGGTTCTCCTTTGTTCTAGCGTTGATGACCTCTAGAGTATTAACACTCTTTTCATCAGAAAGCCTGAATCGCTCTATTTTCTCGGCATTAATTGAACCCCATAATTTGGGGATGACATACGGATGGGACCTTTAGAGACTAGGATGAGAGGGTTATAATTAGTCTTTCTCCATTTCAAACTTAAATTCTAGCATTTGAAAAAGTTTGAAATGATGGAAGAGAAAGTCTAATTCTAGCATTTGAAAAAGTTCTAGCATTGATGACCTCTAGTGTATTAACTCTCTTCTCATCGGAAAGCCCGAATCACTCTATTTTCTCGGCAAATTGAACCCCATAATTTGGGGATGACATATGGATGGGATCTTTAGAGACTAGGATGAGAGGGTTATGATTAGTCTTTCTCCTCCATCATTTCGAACTTAAATTCTAGCATTTGAAAAAGTTTGTGACTTCTGGAACCATTGTCTTTTATGATCTCTTTGACTTCAAAGCTTTTGAAGTTATGCATAAAGTTTTGTTTTGCAATCAGAAATGGCCTTTTTGCACATCAAAGCCCTCAAGTTTGAACCTCAGTGCCAGATCCTTTGTTCCACAAATTTTGAAGTGCTTACTATTGCGGTCTTAAAAAGTAAACTTAACAATGAAATGCCTCAAAATTATTTTTAGAATTTAATATGTATTTTCTATAGGATCTTGAATTGTTGCTAGGGAATTTTTGTTTCAAAATGAGGACAAGCATCACTTATTAAGTGTCACTGATAAGACCTTGTCTGTATGGAATTTATGAAAGATCTCCCTGATGTCATGTTTGCAGAACTCCCAATGCTTTTTAAAAACGCAATTGCGTGAAAAGACAACTGTGGGAAGGCAGTGCATGATGGGAATGTTATCCTCTCTGAAGCAGATTCCAGTTTTTCTTAACTCACAGTTTCCAACAAGTCTCCAGTTTGGGGTGTTGCTCGAACTTCTCAAAAATAGTATGTGCCTCTTTTAAAGGATACTCTTCTTTATCTATGATTTTTTCTTGGATTGTTTGGACTTGGAGTAGTGATCTTATTCTCCCTCATTGCCAATGCCATGTTTGGGAACATCACTTTATGAGAAAACCTATGCAAACAAGTATTTTTGATGACCTTGAAAACAATGAGTATCTTACTTCTCAAATAACCAATCAAACTTACTCACCAAAGCATCAAGGCCAACATTCCTGAAAAGGGCCTCTTAGTTATGTTTCTTATTTGCTCTATTGTGATTCCCATGCGATTGCATCATTGCTTACTCCATGATTATAGCTACTAGGGTGAGTAGCAATGGACAGTCTAGGTCAGATCTTAATCAATTCATTGTTAACTTTATGTACTATCAATGATTACCCAAAGCACTCGTGCAATGAAAAGGAGATAACAATAAGTATTGAGGCTGCAATCCCACACGTCCCAACAGGGCAACATGTGCTCTTCTATTCCCTTTATATTGATGTATATGACATATTACAAACTTAGTTGTTAAAGGAACCACCTAGGCGATCTAGGTGCAGCCCCACTGCCTGGGCGACCAAGTCTGGGTGGTGGGGCCTTATATCACCGCCTAGGCTTTTTTTTAAGTTTTTTTTAAGACTTTTTTTTTAAAACATACCATTTGTTTTCTTCTTCGATGAGGAAAAGAAGAAGAAGAAAGAGAAGACATGTTATTTGTCTATTGCTTGTATTATATATATTGTTGAGAAGAATAAGACATATTATTTGTCTATTGCTTGTATTATGTCTATTGTTGTTGAGAAGAAGAAGACATTTGTCTATTGTTTGTATTATGTCTATTGTTGGTAATTTTTTTTATACATGATTTTATTTTTTGTGTATTGTTCTTTCACATTGTTATTGTATGGTTTGTTTATTCAATTGTTAATTTATTCTTAATTTGTTTGAGCAAGTTAAGGTTATGTAATCTAATTTTTTTACAGTGTTCAACGACATATTATTTGTCTATTGCTTATTATTGATTGATTTTATGTTGTATACGTGTTTCTTATTATGTTTTTTTTGTTTTTTTATTTTGGGTACCGCCTAGGCCTTTTTAGGGGCTCACCGCCTAGCGCCTATGACAACTAAGATTACAAAAATGCCCTCAAGAGCATAATACAACAAAATAAAACATTAAGGGCAAAAGAGACAAACAAATAAAGAATAAATAAAACATAACATACAACTCAGATCTGTATTAGAATCTTGACTCAATCCAAGGTCATGTCTCAACAACTTCCCTCAATTTTACATGGTCATTATCAAGGACAACTTGCCCTTTGTGTAGTGAGCCTTTTTGTAAACAAATCCACAATCTGATTTTTTGTTCCAACATATCTTGCTGCAATTTTCTGATCTTCTGTTTTCTTCTTGATTTCAATTTGCTTAGTTCTTTCATGTTGAACAAGATTTAACGAAATCTTGATTTCATTTTGATTATCCCAAAACAAGATGGACACTGGAATCATCTTACCTAATTCTGTTAGAAGATGTCTGATCCGTGTTACTTCTGACGTAATTGTTGCCATGGATACTCAACTTCTGTGTTGGACCGAGCTACGACCTTTTGTTTTCTGTTGCACCATGACATCAAGTTTATCCCTACAAATACACAATATCTAGATACTATCCTTCTTTCATTTGGATGTCTTGCCCAATCAGCATCAAAGAAGGCCATCACCATTAATATGTCCTCATTGGAATCATCTCACCTAATTCAGTTAGAAGATGTCTGATCCATGTTACTTCTGACGTGATTGCTGCCATGGATCTATACTCAACTTTTGTGCTAGACCGAGCTACGACCTTTTATTTTCTGTTGCACCATAACACCAGGTTTCTCCCCCACAAACATGTAATAAAGTAAGCAGAAATAGATATAAGGAATGCTAAAGCATACCCAATGTCATATAACGAACAACCACAAGTGCAATCACAATGAACAAGTCCACAAGGGACAAATACAAAAGCCAACAAAGGCTTACAAATAAAAAGAGGATATTATTGAGCATAAGGGCTTGGAAAAAGCCTATTTTACAAAGGGGGTCACCCCTATTTATACAACTAAAAGGGAGGCCATTGGGGGGCTCCCACTAAGAGTCGGTGGGAGCCCCCAACAGTCATATTAATGACCATTGGGGGTCCCAACGACTCTTAGTTGGGACCCCAATGCAACCCAATAAAGATAAAAGAAAAAAAGAAAAAGTATAAAAAAATAAAAATAAAGAAGAAAAAGAAACTAAAATAAATGACTGAAATGCCCTTTTTGGGCAGAAATACAAGAGTACCGTTTATCGGGTATGATACATGTTTTAACACCTCCCTCAAGCTTTGCGGGGAGATGACCGAAAGCTTGTTAAGTAGAAAGATAAAGCAAGGAGCATCAAGGGCTTTGGTGAAGAAGTCCGCCAATTGGTACTCGAATGTAACGTATGGCAATGTGATAGTCCCTCTTAGATATTCATCACGTACATAGTGACAGTCCATCTCAATGTGTTTAGTACGCTCGTAGAAGGTGTGGTTGCTTGCAATATAAATGGTGCTTTTATTGTCACAACACATCTTCGAAGGTGCAGAGATGACTATGCTCATATCACTAAGAAGGTTGCGAAGCCATACAAGCTCGATGTTGTAGTGGTCATTGCACGATATTCAGCTTTTGTTGAGGACAAAGATACTTTGTGCTGCTTCTTGCATCTCCAGGAAATCATAGTCACATAAAAACACACATAAACCTGTAGTTGAGACTCTATCATTGGGATTTTCTCCCCAATCAGCATCAGTATAAGCAATTAAATCAAGTGACGAAGATGAGGAAAGAAAAACTCTCTTGGCTATAGTGTTTTTAATGTATCTGATGATTCTTAAGACTGCACTCATGTGCACCATTGTAGGTGCATGTTGAAACTGACTGAATGAATGAACTGCATGAGCAATGTCTAGCCGACTATGTCACATGGGTGCGGGTGCGACACGAGTGCGGCACAATTTTAAAATTTTTGGACACGGGGACTCGGCAAAAAAAAAAAAAAATATATATATATATATATATATATATATATATATATATATATATATAAAATATATATATATATATATATATAATTTTATATATATAATTTTATATATATATAATTTTTTTTTTAAATGCCACAGCACAGTCTGTTTTACTGTGCACAGTCCACAGCACTGTGCGACTGTGCACAGTCCATAGCACTGTGACTGTGCGACTGTGCACAGTCACACAGTCACAGACTGTGCACTGTGCACAGTCACAGTTTTTATATATATATTTTTAAATAAAAAATATAAAAAAATGGTTTTTAGGGACATTTTTGGACTCGGTCAAAGTTGACCGAGTCCAAAATGTGGATGGACTCGGCCTGGACTCGTTGACCGAGTCCGACTCTGCGTTGACCGAGTCCGGGCCGAGTCCGAAGCCGCACCCGAGTCCGCACCCGTGTCGGGGCGTGTCGACTCGGGTGCGGCACCTCCTTAGCCGAGTCCGTGTGACATAGCTAGCCGAGTGATGGATAAGTATGTTAGAGACCCGACAAGTTGACGGTAGGGAGTAGGATCTTCAAGAAGAGTTTCATCTTTCAATCTTAATTTGGCATTGATAACTTCAGGGGGTTTTGTCTTCTTGTCGTCGGAAATATTGGACTTTGAACAAATGTCAGCTGCAAGTTTCATTTGAGAAAGAATGTACCCTCTGGGCGAGTATGCCACTTTAATACCTAAAAAATATCTTAAGAATCCAAGATCAGACATGTCAAAAATTTTCTTTTAAAACTTTTTTGATATCATTAATTCTCTGCTTATCACTTTCAGTGATAATCATATCATTTACGTAAAGCAGGAGAATAGCCACCAAAGACCTTGTACTTTTCACAAAAAGAGCAGTGTCAGTATAGCATGAATGAAAACTCAAACATGTCATTACATTGCCAAGCTTTTGGGGCTTGTTTTAATCCATATAAAGCTTTGTTGAGTTTAAGAATTTTATCATTACCAATACATACCCCTGGTGGTGGATCCATGTAAACCTCTTCATTTAGTTCACCATTTAAAAATGCATTTTTAATATATAATTGATAAATATGCCATCTTTTAATAGAAGCAACAATAATAAGGGTCCTGACACTGGTCATTCTAGAAACAGGGGCAAAGGTTTCCTCATAATCAATACCGTATTCTTGAGAGTATCATTTAGCTACTAACCTAGTTTTGTAGCGTTCTCAGGACCCATCGTTCTTAGTTTTGACTTTATAGACCCATCTCCGTCCTATAGATTTCTTTCCCATAGGTAATGAAGTTATTTCCCAAGTTTTTGCTTTTTCAAGGGCACTAAGTTCTAAGTTCATGGCTTCAACCCATTGGGGAAAATTCTTAGTCTCATTATAGTGGGATGGTTTATGGAATGAGTGTAACGCAATTAGGCATGACATATATTTTGGTGTTAGTTAATCATAGGAAACAAACCTGTTAGGGGGATTGGAGATACGACTTGATCTTCTAAGTGAAGTTTCCTCTATGCTAGAATCCTCAGAGTATTTTTCCAATGCATTCATGGGAACTTGTTGACCACGCCAAATATAGGTTTGAATTGGTCTACTATCAATAATATTGTTTTCATCAACATTTTCATTTTCAATATTGTTAAGAGGAGTGTCCTCTTGGTCATTCACCGAATTTTCATTAGGAATCACTTCTTCTTGAGGAAAAAGATCAAACAAGAAAGCATATTTGTTTTCATTAATGTGTTTAGTTTTCTCAAAACCATTTTCATTTTCCAAAAAGGTTACATCTTTAGACATATATAGTTTGTTATTTTTGAAGTCGAAGCATCTAAATCCTTTTTTATTTTCTCCATAACCTAAGAATACACATTCAATATCTTTTGGTGATAATTTATCTCTTTTATGTGAAAAAAACATTTACAACAAAAAATTCTTAACCTATTGAAATCGGGTATTCTTTCAAATAGTTTTTCATAGGGAGATATATTTTGCAAAGATGATGAGATCATTCTATTTATCAAATAAATTGATGCTAGAGCGGCTTCGGCCCAAAAACTTTTTGGAATTTCTTTTGAAATAAGAAGAGTCCTAGTAGTTTCCAAAATGTGTCTGTTGTCTTTCGGCTAAACCATTTTTTTAAGGAGTTCTAGGACAAGATTTTTTATGGCAAATTTCATTGGTTTCTAGATAATTTTGAAACTCTTTTGACAAGTATTCTCCACCCGAATCGGACCTAAGGATAGAGATATTACTTAAAAATTGATTTTTGATAATCATTTGAAATTTCTTAAAGAATGAGAAGACATCAGATTTTAAGTTAAGAAAATAAATCCATACATATCTAGTAAAGTCATCAATAAAAGTAACATAATATGAATATCCTTCCTTTGATATGACAGGAGAAGGCCCCCATACGTCCGAATGAACTAATTCAAAAGGCCTCTTAGACACAAAAGTTCTATTTGGAAAAGGAGTGGATTTCATTTTTCCAAAAATACAATCCTTACAAACAAAATTTTTCTTATTACAAATTTTTTTTTCAAAGGGAAAATAATACATTTTTGATAAACTTGGATGTCCAAGTCTTTTGTGCCAAGTATCAAAATTTTTATCTTAGACATAATTACAAAAAGAGTTGGTGGGGAGTTTCAAGTAGTTCATGTAATAGAGATCCCCCATCCTATGGCCTTGCCCAATTTGCTTTCCGGACCGGAGATCTTGCACAGATCAACCCTTATTTGAGAAGGAGATTTCACATCCATGATCGGAAATTTGAGAAATGGAGAGAAGGTTTAAATTTAGTTGTGGAACAACTCTAACATTTGGCACAAGAAAATTTTTAAAAGAGCTTAATGTTCCAACACTTTTGATTTGTAAAGATGTTCCATCAACAGTTGAAACATAGGAGGTTTTTGAATTAGAACATAAGTCGGATAACCCATTTTCAATCGGTGTCATATGAAAAGAAGCTCCTGAGTCAAGGATCTAGGAAGACATACCTGGAAGAGAGGAAGAGGCAATGACAGCGCCGGATGTAGATGGAGATTTGAGTAGAATTTGAAGCACCTCCGATAGTTGAGCAAGAGAAAATGAATCTTTTTCTTTGGTTGAATCTTCCTTCCTTGGTATGGTTTCTTCAATGGAAGCAACTCTAGGTTTGGGAGCTTCATTTATCTTGGGACAATTTGGTCTTATGTGTCCCGGTTCTTGACAATGATGGCATATGGCCTTCTTATAGTTACCATTATAGCCATTTTGCTTCCCAAAATGTGGAGGCTTGTAGATCTTAACATGGTTGCCGGGTTTGGATACGGCTAAGACTTCATCTCCTCGTTTTATCATGCCAAGATGGGTTTCTTCTTGGCATATTTCGGCAACCGCGTCTTCTAGGAAAGAGGCTTAGATCTATAAAGGAGAGACTAACTTGCTCGTAATCGGGCCTAAGCCCATGTAAAAATTGAAAAAAGTGTTCTTTTTCCATTTGTTCTCTTCTAAGCTCTACATCTTCACTAGCCACCCACTTGGGTTCTAGGAGAGAGAGCTCATCCCATAAGGGACTAAGAGAGCTAAAGTAGTCACGAACACACATGTCCTCTTGCTTAATGATGTGAATCTTTTCTTGAAGAAAGAATTGTCTAGCGAGGTCTTTTTGTGTGTACATACCTTTCATGAAGAACTATGCCTCGTTAGCTTTACGGAATTTGGCAATGTTCGCACAAATTTTTAACTCCACATTATTCATAAACCATGCAAGTACCTTTGCATGTTTACTCTCTCAATCCTCAATCTTGGATTGATATTCTTCAATCTCCTTGATTCGTGTACCTCCTTTCAAAGCCTTTTCTCGATCTTCTTCCATTTTGGTAAGTTGAAGTTGAGGTTCCGGAATGGTGCCCATCACATAACCCCAAAGCTTTTTGCCTTTGAGGTTGTTTTCCATAGCGGATGCCCATTATAAATAGTTTGAACCATGTAGCTTGAAAGAAAGATCTATCTTTTGTTCACCCTCCATGGTGATTAAGAGAGAGGAGCAAGAAGAGAGATACAAGAAAAGCAAATACAACTTTAACAAGAATCAAGAGCACAACCTTGCTCTGATACCATGTAATAAAGTAAGCGAAAATATATATAAGGCATGCTAAAGCATACCCAATGTCCTATAACGGACAACCACAAGTGCAATCACAATGAACAAGTCCACATGGGACAAATACAAAAGCCAACGAAGGCTTACAAATAAAAAGAGGATGTTATTGAGCATAAGGGCTTGGAAAAAGCCTATTTTACAAAGGGGTGAACATCCCTATTTATACAACTAAAAGGGAGGCCATTGGTGGGCTCCCACTAAGAGTCGTTGGGAGCCCCCAACGGTCATATTAATGACCGTTTGGGGGTCCCAACGACTCTTAGTTGGGACCCCCAATGCAACCCAATAAAGACAAAAGAAAAAAAAAGAAAAAGTACAAAAAAATAAAAATAAAAATAAAGAAGAAAAAGAAACTAAAATAAATGACTGAAATGCCCCTATTGGGCAGAAATACAAAAATACCCTTTATCGGGTATGACATGTTTTAACAAAACACACAATATCTAGATACTATCCTTCTTTCATCTGGATGTCTTGCCCAATCCGCATCAAATAAGGCCATCACCATTAACATGTCCTCATTGGAATCATCTCACCTAATTCAGTTAGAAGATGTCTGATCCATGCTACTTCTGACGTGATTGCTGCCATGGATCTATACTCAACTTTTGTGTTAGACCGAGCTATGACTTTTTGTTTTTTGTTGCACCATAACACCAAGTTTCTCCCCACAAACACACAATATCTAGATACTATCCTTCTTTCATCTGGATCTCTTGCCCAATTGGCATCAAAGAAAGCCATCACCATCAACATGTCCTCATTTTGTGCTCTTTTCTTGTACACCAATCCATCTCCAAGAGTTCCTTTCAAGTACCACATGATTCTTTTGACAGCTTCCATATGTCCTGTTTTAGACTCACGCATATATTGTGACACTTGATTCACTTCCTAAATTATGTCAGTTCTGGTAAAAGTCAATATTGGATCATGCCCACTACACTTCTATACTTAGTTGGGTCATCATATAAATATCCATCATTGACACTCAATCTTCAATGAATTGGACCCAAAGTAGCTGCTGGTTTGTATTCTTTCATTCTTGTTTTACTCAACAAGTCTAAAGTGTATTTATGTTGGGTCAAAACAAGTTCATTAATTCTCTCCCCTTCAGCGTACGTCTTATTCGTGAGAAGATTCTTCACATACACAAAAGAGGGAGTGAAACCAACAAAGGAATTTGTATCATCAACAAGTTTAGCGATAAAGATTAAAAAAAATTATATTAGAAACACACAAGACATTAGATAAAGGTTACAAATTAAAATTGGAAAAATTAATGGTTGTATTTCCGATGTGAGATATAGAGTGATGAGTATTGTCTCCAGTAATGACTTTATTCCTACCAAAATAAGGAATCAATTCAGATAACTTTCCTACATCACCCATAGTATGACTAGCTGCTCCAGAATCAATATACCAAATGCCCTCTTCGTTCTTTTTGAAATTCAATCCTGCAAGGGCAACAATGAGAGCCTCTTTATCCCCATAATTTTGAGAACTAGATCCATCGTGTCCTTTCTTTTGACCCTGATTCTTATTTTGTGCAACTCACTTCAGAATTATAATTGGTGTCATTTTTTAACCAACAATTGGCTTTGACATGTCTTGGCTTCTTGCATATGTAACAAGTGGGGATAGATTGTCGTCTCTGAACATTTAGAAGAATATTCAGAGTAGGGAGGATGCCTCTACCCCCCTGACCATTTACTTTGCCACGTCCTCTACCACCTCTGAATGAGCCTCTTCCTCTTCCACAATACGTATTCGTCACCAGCACCTCCTAAGTATCATGGGAAGAATCAATGTCTCCACTGAGAGACGTCTTTTAATGCAATATCTTTGTTGTCAATTCGTCAATTGTGGGCAGCTTCAGGAGATACTGCAAAGTGGTAGAAATAACATGAAATTCATATATGAGTCCGTTAAGAGCTTGTTGAACCTTTTCTTTGTCTTGGACTTCACATCCCACCATAGCCAATTGATTTGTGATAGAGGCTTGATCTCTTTTCATCAATGCCACATATTCAAGGTTCCTTGAATGAATGATGGAAATAACTACCCCTTTGTCATCTTTATTTTCATGCATGAGATACTTTGGCGGGATTTGGATTGACCCATCCAAGTGTCCAGCAAGATCCTGACTTTTGATGAAAGGCGTGATTTGCCTTTTTCAGGTAAGGAAATTCTAATGATTTAGTTTCTCAGAAACTAATTGAGGAAGGAAAGTGAAGGACAATGGAGTATGACTGTTTGGATCCATTATCGGAATGAAATGTAAAGAATGTGCGAAACACAGGAAGAAAGAGATTCACGAAAAGAATCTGATATCACTAAGTAAAATGGACATGTATCTCAATAACTCCAGTAAAACTTAAATACGAAATCATAAAGTAATTGTCAAGCTCCACAAGAAAAAAATATCTGAATCTGCTTTTTTTCTTTGCAAATCAGAGCAGCAGCAGCAAAACACTTCCAACAATGAAGATCAACTACCTCCCAAGCAATGGAAGGCCAACCATAATGCAGATAGGCCTTTGATCAATCACCTCTCTATAGGTGATGTGGTAGTAGCTATGTCAGAAGGACTTGGCAAAAGGGCCCTCGCACCCACATTGACGCTGGTGCGGCTGCCGGTGCATCAAACACGTCAGAGAGAGAGAGAGAGAGAGCAAACTGCCCCCCACTGAACCCTCGACTCTCTCCCCCTGGTCTCACTCCCCAAACCCTCGTCCCCCCCCCCCTCTCTCGTCTTCTCCCCTCTCAATTTTCCTCTCTCTCGCGGTTCCCCTCTTTCCCTTTCTTTGGTTTGGAAAACCAGAGAGAGGGAAACAAAACTAGAGAGAGGGAAGGAGAAAAAGAAACGAAGGAAGTGATAGAGAGAGAGATGAGGGGGGATGTGTACCTGACTTCCTCTTCTATCGGTGCTGGAGGGAGAGATCCTCCTTCACAGGCAGCGGCAGCGGGGTACCCGGCGGAGCTCTCTCTCTCTCATAACACTTGGCACAAACCAGGTGTTTATGACAAGGTCTGAATGGACCCCAGTCTTATTTGGGTCCATTCAGACCTGAGCCAGATTCGGATCTGTTTCAACATAGGTTTGGACCCGAACCAAAATCACAATGGAGTTTCTATCTTGGGATTCATGTCAAAATACATGTATGGATTCAGATTTTAGGTCCAACCAAATCCAATCCATTTCACATTTAACCATACTTCATCTTATCAAACATGAGCCTCACCTTAACCCCTGCCAAGCAGAGTCAACCCAGCTCACAACATGCAAAACTCGTCCCTAGACAATGGCTGAACAACATGCATCCGACTAGCGGACAGTAGGATTTGAACCCAATCTAACATGAATAGCTGATTCACATTGAATGGGCCATTTGTCCAAGCAATACAATGGTCGATCTGGCCCAAAATGAGGCGATCTTTGGTCTAATTAGCAGAACTGGCCCAAATCAAGCTGATTCTACCCTGAATCGATTCACCTAGATGTTATATATATATATATATATATATATATATATATATATATATATATATATTAAAAAATAAAATAAAGTAAAGCCCAATCTTTGAAATGGGTCCGATTAAAAAACGATCTAATTTGAAAATATTTTACTGTTTTGTTGAAAAAACAATTCGCTTAGTAAGCCAGTTAAAACTGTTAAAAAAATTATATATATATACATATCCCGCACCTGTACCCACAACCGCACCCGCACCTATGTGACATAGGGTACTAGGTATTGTGCCACACAAAAAAGCAGGTTGTGAATGTAGAGAGAGAATATCAGACAAGAAGAGAAACAACAGATTAAGAGAGAAAAAATCAGATTAAGGGACGACCTGATATAAGATAACTCACAGCCCAAGAAAATAGTAGAGAAAAAGCGCGTTTTCAGAAACCAGAGAAAGACAATATGCAGCCAATATATGATTTCAAGTAGGACAAAGAAAATAGAGGAAGAAGGATTTGTGAAGAAGAATATTTGAAAAGGTAGACAAGGAAGAATAAAGAAGGCAAGAAGAAAGAGAAGGGAATAATCTAGATCTTTGGACTTACCTGAACAAGACAATCTTAATCCAGCTGATCTGATACCATGTTAACTTTTGATACTGTCAATGATTGCCCAAAGCACTCGTGCAATGAAAAGGAGATGACAAGAAGTATTGAGGCTGCAATCCTACACGTCCCAACAACAGGGCAACGTGTGCTCTTGTATTCCCTTTATCTTGATGTATATGACATTGAAAAATTGCCCTCATGAGCATAATACAACAAAATAAAACATTAAGGGCAAAAGAGACAGACAAATAAAGAATAAATAAAACATAACATACAACTCGGATCTGGATTAGAATCCAGACTCGATCCAGGGTCACGTCTCAACATTCATTTCTTGTTATGTTGCAAGTCAGTCATTTTGCTGTATTTGGAATGAAATAGTTTTATCAAGTATGGTTTATTTCTCTTCAGGCTCATTTTGACCATTTTTCTTTCAAATCAACAGCTTTTTATCATTGCTGATTTGTGATGACCAAATTTAGGAGTTACCTCACAAATATCACTGATATTTAGAAAATATTGGTGATTTTAATGGATATTTTCAGCAGCTGATTATACGAAGAATAACACAACATTTAAGAAAAAATGCCAATATTGAAGCTATCATGTTTTTAATACTTTTCTAAATTTTTACACCACAGTTATACTTTCTGGATCAGGAAGGCTGCATATCCAGTTTGCCCTCTCAAGAATAAATCTGTTGTAAAATTTATATGCTTTAAGAGGAAAGCTTTTGATGCCTCTGGAGTATTATGACTATTTTCAGGCGAAAGATATATGATGAGTACAATGACGAAGAGGTGGAACTGACAAAAGAAGAGACCAAGATTATACGTAGATTGTTAAGAGGAAAGACTCCACATAGTAATGTCAATCCATATGAGGTTTGTGTTTAATCTTGTTTTCACAGATCCATGTTCGTTTAGCGTGTTCGCTTTCCATGTCTGTCCTAGTTAGCTTCTGTAGTTTTGCTTTAATCAATATCTTACATTTTTCTCCCGCATAATTCTTTGGTAAAATTATGCAGCCTTATGTTGACTGGTTTGATTGGGATGGAAAGGGGCATCCATTATCTGACGCTCCAGAGCCAAAACGACGTTTTATCCCATCAAAGTGGGAGCATAAAAAGGTAAATTTTAATTGTATGCTGTATAGTGTCTTTGCTGAGGGCTTTGTAAAGATTAGATAACACCAACTGTGGTTGACTTGTGAGGTATTCGTTCCAATAGAACTGACTTTTTGTCATGGTTTCAGGTGGTTGAATATGTTAGAGCAATTAGGAAAGGATTAATAAAATTTGATCAACCGAAGGAGGAGCCTCATTTTTATTTGCTATGGGGAGATGATTCCAAGCCTAATGAGACTGCATCAAATGGCTTAAGCTATATTCCAGCCCCCAAACCAAAATTTGCTGGTATCTTTTTATTTCTTTTGATTCATATATCTTAATTGAGTAGCAAATCTAGGTTATTATTATGTGTTCATCTCTCTGGCATTTACCTCAGTCATGTCGAAAGCTTCAGCATATGGAGTAGGATTCCATTTTTTCTATTTATTTTAGTGAATTTCATTTGTCCTTTTTATTGAATGACATGCCACTATTTATACATTTTCAAGATTGTGTCACTTATCTGCAATTTAGTTCTCATTATCTGGGAACTTGTCTTAACTTTCCCTTTTTCTTATTCATTTTTTGCCATATTCATGGGTGGTCCATTTGTTTCATGAGAACTGCTGTTGTGAGGTTGAAAATAACTTTTCCTCATTCTGTATGGATTGAATTTTACCTTTTGCACAGGGCATGACGAGTCATACAATCCTTCTGTGGAATATATTCCTACACAGGAAGAAATAAATTCTTACCAGCTCATGTATGAGGAGGACCGCCCAAAATTTATCCCAAGGAGGTATAATTATGTTTCCTAGTACAGATCATATATGATAAGAAAGTGACTTGTTTGTTGTGATTGCTGCTGTTTCTTGACATTCTCCATCCCTTTCTTATTTGTCTTGGCAGATATGAGTCCCTTAGACAAATTCCTGCTTATGAGAATTCCCTCAAGGAACGTTTTGAACGATGTCTTGACCTTTACCTATGCCCAAGGACTCGAAAAAAGCGGGTGGGTTTGGATATACATTCAATGATGAAAAACTTCTTATATTCGTTCTGTTGCTGATGCAGCTATATCGACATTGTTTCTCTGCTTATTTGTTGGATGACATAAAACTTTTGTTATCTGATGTATATTATCACTTTTTCAATCAACAGCTCAACATCAATCCTGAAGCTTTAAAGCCTAAGCTTCCCAGCAGGAAGGATTTAAGGCCGTACCCGTTGATGTGTTTTCTGGAGTACAGGGGCCACAGTGGGCCTGTTACATCAATTTCTGTTGAGCCATCTGGCCGATTGATTGCTTCTGGTCTGAGATATAACACATCTGGCAAATGGATTTTTTTATAATTTTGGAAATAATTATCATATTAAACAGTTAACATGAATGATTATACACTGTGTTTAAAGGGTCAACTGATGGAACCGTGCGGATTTGGGAGGTAGAAACTGGTAGATGTCTGATAGACTGGAATGTTGACCAACCAGTCCAGCATGTTGCGTGGAATCCAGTTCCTGAGCTTCCTATCTTAGCTGTTGTTGTGTGAGTGAAATTGTTCTATTTATTTAAATATGTTTGCAAGAAACAACTTATTTCTGAATCTAGCATCCTTCTTTGTTAAGGGAGCAAGATGTGCTTCTTTTAAACACAAGTCTTGGAAACGCCGAGGATGAAGAAAAGGTGAAAGAGCTTCTGCATGTGGCACCACCTGCAGGGACAGATGAATCAAGTAAGAAAATCATGCCAATCTTTTAATTTAGTCACGCTTCTTTAAGTTGTCCTAATATTTTCCTTATGCAAGGTGGCAAAACTCCAATTGTGAGCTGGCAACCGCATGATGCACATGATGGCATCAAGTTGAGACACTTCAAGGTATCACCACTCTTTTCAATGATCTTGTGAAACTTTTATGTATGGTATTACTACCATCCAAATATCAAGTTTAATAATAGTATAGTACTGACTAAATTTTGTGAACTGGTGGCAGGCTGTGTCTTCAGTTGAATGGCATCGTAAAGGTGACTACTTCACAACAGTTGTACCGGATGATATCCTTGAGATGAAATTAGTTTTCTGCTAAAAGTTCTATGTTTTCTAAGCTTCAAATGCGATGCAGAACATTGTTTTTTGTTGGGTAATATAATCCAATCTTTTCTCTATAATCTTTTGGTGGAAAGTATGGCCTACTTCTTCTTTTGCTTGATTTTGGTGGCAGATAGCATGTGGTAAATGTTATAAAGATTCTACCACACTGGGTTTTTATTTGTTTTGACCTGCTTTGATGCCTTGAATTTATTGTGCTCATCCATGTTGCATGATTTATTTGAAATTGAATGGTGTGACTGCACCTGCTTCTTGGGTGATTGTCATCCTTTTGTGAGAAGGGAGAATGACTTTCTCATTAATGCATAAACTTTGAAGACGTGTTTTAGGATAGGTAACCAGTGAAAGACCCAAAGCTGCATGTCAAAGTGAAACTCACATGGAAAAATTGTGGAAAATGTGTCGGGTTATGTAACTGTATGCCACATATGTCTGGTTGCTGGATAATAGCAGCTGGTTGGGCTTCAAGTTGCTGTTATCTAGAAATTTTTAATCATCCCTTGTCAATAGGATCATATGTGGCACTAGATCTGCTGTTGTTGCTTGCAGTCGGTGTCGTGTAAAGACTTAATTAATGTTGATCTCTAGTCTATCTGATGCTGTCAAGGTTTGATACTGGAGGAGGCTGTCATAGATGACATCTTGTGCTGCTGCTTTGTGTTTGTTCTTTTCTATCACTTTACTGCTATATGCATATATATATATATATATATATATATATATATATATATATATATATATATTAGTGGGAGAGAGAGTAATTTGTCCCCCCTAATCAGGTTAAGATGTGTGCACCAATTAATGTTCAGTGCATGTTCTGTAAGTCATAATGTTTATAGTTTATTTAGTACAGATGTATTAGATTAAAAAATTGTGTTAGACAGGTTTTAAAGAAATCCAAAAATCAACTACTAATATTTGCATGGAGACTGTCCAGTAGGCTTAGATTAAGCATGTGAGATTGAAGCTAATTGGTCCATTCTTTAGCCCATTCCTAACCCGGTTTGGATATACCAGGTTTGGGTTGGTGGTCATCATGGATAGTAGCACCATTACCCTTTCTAACTAGAAAAATTCATAGTAATGCTAGTCTACCCAAAATTTTCCAATTTGTAGGTCAACTTGATATTATATCAGCCATGGATTACACCTACAATCTTTATGATTATTGCCATTTGAGACCCATTAGCATTAAGTAAACTATGGATTCCTTTTGTTGCCTTCTGCTCTACTTCTAAGCTCCTAAATCTCTTGGAAGGTCACAGACTTGGTGACAGTTTTTCCTTCAGTGAGGAAAATGAACAAGTTATATGTCTCTAAGCTATAACCTGCTTTATAATGAATGAATAATTTGCATGCAAGAAATCAATGATCACTTTGCAAGTGATCTGTTCAAAGTTTAGGTTTGTTGACATACTTGCAGTGATTTGGTTGCATATTTTTTTATGGATATATGGGCCTCATTTATCCTTTTGTAATTGTAATCCCTTGACTTGTTTCTGCACGGGATTCCAGATCAATACTCATACACCAACTCTCAAAAAAACTAACTCAAAACCCATTCAAGAAGTTGCATGGGCTTGCTGTTTCGGCTGTTTTTCACCCTTCTCGCTCAATCTTCTTTGTTTCGACAAAGAAGAATGTCCGTGTATATGATCTTTTGAAACAGAAGCTCATTAAGAAGCTTGAAACAGGACTTCGAGAAGTGTCCTCTATTGCAATTCATCCTGCAGGTTTGCATCCTCCATGTTTGTTGTTGTCACTTTCATGGCAACACTAGTTCCTTACACGCATCTGGCTGCTACAGGTGACAATGTGATAGTTGGGAGCAAAGAAGGAAAACTTTGTTGGTTTGACATGGATCTCTCATCTCAACCTTACAGAACTTTGAGGTATGGAAACCACTGAGAACTTTCCATTTTTTTTCTAATGCCCTTTGCTATTGAAAATAAGCAAACTATTTCCAGATATCTGTTATTAGGTAGGTGCAGTACTGCCAATGCATATTGACTCCTATCTCTAGGGTTCATTTTCTAAAAATGGATTTACATTACCATCACCAATTGACACAAAAAGAACGCCAAATAGTATCAGTAAGGTTGCAATCCTGATGTCAGTGTTACTTTTTATGTGCAAATTTGCAGGAACCATTCTAAGGACATCACTAGTGTAGCCTTCCATCGATCATATCCCCTGTTTGCTTCATGTTCGGATGATTGCACAGCATATGTTTTTCATGGCATGGTGTATTCAGATCTTAATGAGAATCCTCTTATTGTGCCACTTGAGATTCTTCGAGGACATGGAAGCTCAAATGGCAGAGGTGTGTTTTTCACCTTTTTCTTTTAATATTTTGTTTTGGTTTGCCTTGAAAGCTATTGTGTGGACATAAAGTATGGAGTTCATACCATGATTTGACTCGTGCTTGGTCACATCCAGTAGGTAATGAATCTCCTACAGGTGCTTAAACATTTAGCTTTTGCCAGAAGTCATCCTTTGTAATTTAAATGGGTACTGTTTCCAATAGCATGTTCGACTCAGAGTCTTCTTTTACTTGTTGCCAGAAAAGATGTTAACAGTGAAAAGTCTTTCTGAGCATATTAGGAATGTTGGATAGGTCTGGTCTTAATATTCTTAGCAAGATGGACGCCTGGGTTTTCCAGTTGGTTATATGGATAAACTCACTACGGCATCACCAACTTGACGCCTGCTATCTTTACATTTAATGCCAAAATGAAATTAAAAAAAAAACTCTTTTTAATATGTTTAAAGCTTTGGAAAGGTCCAGTCTTTTGATATTTTTAGTAGGGGTGGGTGCTCTTATGTTAGTTCTCAAGGTCTGGTATGCATATGTTTTTTGTTTCTAATTATGAGTTACTTGAAGTCTTGGTGAATCTTCTGCTGGTCACTCGGAATAAATTTCTGTACCCTGTTCATGGTTCATACTTCATCGTTTTGACCTTTCTAGTCAGTCATCATACACCAATTGAGACCGACCTGTTTGTCTGTCTGTACAGGAGTTTTGGATTGTAAGTTCCACCCTAGGCAGCCTTGGCTGTTCACAGCTGGTGCTGATTCGATAATTAAGCTTTACTGTCACTAAATTCCTGAACAAGCTAATGTACGAAGAGAATGCACATTCCCAACTGCTGCTCTTGAATGAGAAGGCCGAGGCATCAAAGTTTTGGATTGCAAGTTCTAATGTATTGGTGCTTTCTGGTGGCTGCTTTCACTGTATTTCAAATGATCTGTAACGGAAGATAATGGACAAGAACTTTTTAAGATGAGACCCGGTCACCTCCACAGTTTCAAGCGATGCTTATAATGGTTTGACAAAGAGGGTGCAGATATTATGGAGTCCTCTTCAAGCTCGGGGTGAAGGGGTGCAGTGAGAAAATATTTATTGAAAATTGGAAAACAAATTCTTGGCATTTTGAAATTAGTGGCCATTATTTATACTACAAAAGCTAGTTTCTATGTTGCACCTGGTCGCTTCTGCTGGGTACTGTTCTTTCCTTTACTTTCTCTTCTTGATAGGCCTGAGTGTATTTCATATTCAACAGCCTTGTGTGTACCTTTTAGACTTTTTTTTTTTCAAAATGATAATTTCTGCTTCAAGGCAGAAATGACGCAGAATCTTGGTATTGTTTTCGACAGTTGCTCTCTCTCTCTCTCTCTCTCTCTCTCTGCGGGTGTTGAAAATGTGACGATTGTCTCGACTTTTGTCTGGCCACTGCATGGATCCGGTTGGGTCACCTTTGCTCAAATGCAGGAATAACTCATCCAGAGTTGCTCGGTCTGATGGAGATCAACATTGATCGGTACTACACGGACAAGAGCCAGGAGTATGTGATTTATGAAGATTAGAACACAAAGAAATTTATTTTTAAAATATATAACTATAAAATTATTATTCTCTATTTCTTTTATCATCAGCATCTTCATGATGAAGCTCTAACCCAGCTGGCTACATGGAACCGGCTTTATGATATACTCGATAATGGGTAGATAATATTCATTATGTTTACGAACTAAGGATTAAACTCAAAATTGTTGAGAAAGCACAAAGATAATAGTAAAAGATAAAAGAAAAAGAAAATGTTCAAAATGGCTTAATATTCGGTGCTACTGAAGGTACTGAACTATTATGTATAAACCTTTTCATATTTTTTTTAATCTTTCTGTTCTTTTTGTAAAACGTAACTTATGAATGTGTCCGACAAGGTTTGTTCAGTAGAAAATGAGTTTTGAATCATGTGATTGTGACATTAAGCGGGGTCTACAATGCACTACAATTATGGCTTGAAAAATCAAAATTTTATATTAAAATAACATTATTCAAGGTTTGATCCTTAGCAAAACACATTTATGTGGTCAGATTGAGTCGATAAAGTTTGAACCTATGATTTTCAGCTCAATAGTTCTTGGCCTTTCAATAGCACCAAATATTAACCCATTCAAAATATAGCCCAAGGGGGTTGGTGTAATGGGGTTGGGCCTTAGCTATCAGGCAGGTGATCAAGGTTCGATTCCTGTAGGCATCACCTCCTGCAGCCAGCATAGGCCCTGGAGGTGAGTCTTACCCTCGAAGTTTCACACTTCTGGGACAATTACCATAGTTATGGCAAGTTAAGCCAGCACGACCAGGTCTTCCATCCTAGATGTGGTTTCTTCAAGTAACAAATAAAAAAAAATTAAAATATGCACATCTGCTACTCCCAAACATTTCAAATATCAACTAAGAAATTATTACAAATTTTATGTTAAATATTGCAAGTTCTTCGAGTAACAAATAAAAAAAATCAAAATATGCACAACTTCCACTCCCGTATATTTCAAATATCAAAAATCAAGAAATTATTACAAATTTTATGTTAAATATTGCAATTCGTATAGTCCTTTAATGCAATATTTGCATATAGTTATTTACATTTCTTATATTTTCAGATATTATATACCTCAAATTTTCTCAAAAAATTGCCATTAGAGAATGAGAGTTGTAACCATGTTGCCAACTAGGTTGTTGATTCAAGGTGGTGGGGGCATGTAAGTAGGTAAGAAATGAACTTGGTAGCTCGTCCCCTCAGGCCCATCACCAATTAGTTTTCCGTCCATCATGCTTGGCTGGCGGTTGGACTTAAGATCAGAGGCAACCAAAACGTCCCCCCACACATCTTTTTCTAACAGCAATTCTTCTAAGGGAGCAGAAGACTCACAATCCCTTCTTAATACAACTTATGATCAATGTGCACAAAAGGCCTCGCACAGACCAGGAACAAACAATGGCAGCCCGGGGCCAAGAATTTTTAGTTTATTTTATTAATTAATGAAGCCAAAAACACTTGACTGAGCTCAAGCTGCAACTAATTATGCTAAAAACAGTGGTGGTCTACCATCACAAAATACCTGATAAGCAATACTTCTATCACAATATTGCATAAGATATATAGGAATGGACTAAATCAGTACATCCACGTACTCAACATTTCATTATCAGTCTGAAAAGGAAATCTCGCACCCAAAGAGGAAGATAGTATGCAATGGCAAATATTGTGGAGTACTGACCATATGAGAACCAAGCTGGTGTATTTTTTCCAAGTATAACAGCCACAGTCTTCTCTGCAAACTCTTTTGTTGGAGTAGATTTCTGGCCTTGTGAATACTGGGCTCTCGATCGAATGACCTCTTCAAATGGTTTGTAGAGCTTCCACTCTGGCAACTTCATGTAGTTAGTTAATGAATTGTTTCCAAGATTTGATTTGATCCCTCCAGGCACGACAGTAATTACATCGATGTTGAAACTCTTCAGTTCCATTCTACAATGAGAAAAATAAATAGGTTTTTGCTCAGTAACAATAGGTCCACAAGGACAAAAGTGGTAAGATGGCATCTTGTAGGCAACTAAGCTAAAAGAATAAAGTAAATTTCTTATCAAATATGTAATAATGACTTCATTTATTTTAAAGTATTCATCCAGCCCGAGATATGCCACCATATAAATAAATAAATAACCCTAGTCTGCCAACATTGGTGCATTGAGATAACCATGAACCCCATCTAATCAAATAATAATCAAGAGTACAAGGAATACAAGACGGCTATAAGCAAAGAACACACACCACTAAGGGCAATACAAATGCACCAAGGCAAAGAGAAGAGAGCAACACTTAAAAATATATATTTTATTGATGAATAATACTCACAAAAGGTATAGAATACAATGGGCAGGCTGCCCATATATACATACACAAAATGGGAGGAAGAGAGACAGCCAACTAGCCATTAGATGTCTAACTAGCTGTTAGACATGCCTAAAGGTTAGCTGGCTCTAACAGCTAGACAATATACATATGTATACGTAATGAAACGGTGGTCTTCCACAAAAGCACGAGAAATCTTCAAGGAGTGCCTATTGGAGACATCTCAAACACAACCCATAAAAGGATAAAAATGAAAGAACGCACTAAAATAATAAATCTTTATTTCTTCACAAGAAATGCTTAAAAAGCACTGATACATTATTGAGGGGGATCACCCCTATTTATACAAGTGGGAGAGAGATAAAAGAGAGATCTTTTAGAGCGATCCTTGAGAGTCGTTGGACCAGAGTTACTAGAAGCTTCTTAGGTAGGTGGGAAGCTCGCTTCTCAGAAACTCGCTTCGGAAGCATGATACCCCTCGCTTCCGAAAATTCATAGGAAGCTCGATTCCCCCACGCTTCTTCTATGCTTCTCATACACATGGTCTATGCATATTATATGCTTTTCTCACGTTTCTTTTCATCTTTTTCATGTATTTTCTCTCATGCTTTCACTCACTTTCCATGTACTTTCTTTAAATTGGTAACCATCATTGTTAGATTTTAACAAAAAATTAATTCTTTTATAGAAAAATCATCAAATATAAGAATAATCAATTTTATTTTAGTTTTTATTTGTTTCTTGTTTGATTCCATATTGCTTCATTTTTTATTCATATTTTGCTTTTAAATTGAAACTTTGCTTCCCGCTTTGTATAAATTTTAAAATACATCGCTTCTCGCTTCCGCTTCCCGTATCGTTTCTCGCTTCCGCTTCCTAGTTTGGCAACCTTGTGTTGGACCTAGTCCAACGACTCTAAATATAGCCTTTAGACTAGGTCCAATGACTATATCCTAGTCAAGTCCTAGTTGGGACTTGACTAGATTATAAAATCTAGTTTAAAATGAACTAGATAATAAAACAAAAAATAAAAATAAAATAAAATAAAATAAATATATATATAATAATAATATAATATTATATTATTATTATATATGTTACATTTTACATTTTAACATTTTTCCTCAAACTTACGGTACAATGAGCGAAAGTTTTTTTAAGAGGAAGTGAAACCTGGGAGCAACAAGAGGTTTGGTGAATAAGTCTGCTAATTAATATTCTAATGTAACATATAGCAGATCAATGGTTCCATGTAGATATTTCTCTCTGACATGGTGATAGTCCATCTCAATATGTTTAGTGCATTTATGAAATGTCTGGTTGCTCGCAATATAGATCGCACTCTTGTTGTCACAACACATTCTTGAAGCTTGTGTTGCTTTAGCTCCCATGTCAGCGAGCAGACATATGAGCCAAACTACTTTCATTGTCGTGGTGGCAATGGATCTATATTCAGCTTCAGTGGAGGGGAGAGAGAGACCTTCTATTGTTTTTTGCATCTTCACGAAATTAAGGATTCACCTAAGAAAACGCAAAAACCAATAGTTAAGTGTCTATTATTAGGATCACCTTGTCAGTCAGCATCAGTACAGGCAATTAAATCTAATGACGATGAAGCAGATAAAAAGAGGCCTCGTAAAAGAGAGGGTTTTATATATCTAATAATGTGCAAAACTGCTCACATATGAACAGAAGTGGGAGCATGTTGAAATTGGCTAACTGTGTGTACAACATATGTTATATCTAACTTAGTAATGGACAGATAGGAAAGTGCTCTGATAAGTTGTGCTATATCTAACTTAGTAATGAACAGATAGGAAAGTGCTCTGATAAGTTGTCTCTAAGGAGTGGGATCATCAAGAGGTTCTCCATCATCAATTTTCATTTTAATGTTGACAACTTCTGGAGTGTCCACTTTCTTATTATCTGTAATTCTAGACCTAAAAACAATATCAAAGGCAAATTTAGATTGAGATATTAAATACCCACGAGAAAAATAAGCAACTTCAATTCCTAAAAAAATATCTTAATAAACCTAAGTCAGTCATTTCAAAACGAGTTTTAAAAAAAAATTGAATGCTTTTAACTCCCTATTTGTTGCCTCTGGTGATGATCATATCATTCACATAGAAAAGGAGAACAATAATTCCTACATCAGAATTCTTAATAAACAAAGCAGTATCAGACAAACAAGATTGAAAACCAATATCAAGCATAACATGACTAAATCTGTCATACCAGGCTTTTGGTGTCTGTTTAAGACTATAAAGAGCTTTTTCTAAACGAAGAGCTTTATCCTTAGTGATACTAATACCTGGTAGGGCTTCCATGTAAATTTCTTCAACTAGATTTTCATTGAGAAAAACATTTTTGACATCTAATTGAAATATAGGTCATTTTCTAATAGAGGCCAAGGCTATTAATGTTCTGACAGTGGTTATACGAGCAACTAGGGCAAAAGTTTCTTCAATATTGATGCCATACTCTTGGGCATACCCTTTGGCCACTAATTGGGCTTTATACCTTTCAAGAGTTTCATCACTCTTATTTTTTACTTTGTAAACCTATCGACAACATATAGGTTTCTTACCTAGACGAATATCTTGAATAGTCCAAGTGTTAGCCTTTTCTAATGCGCCTAATTCTGCCTTCATAGCTTCTACCCATTCTATATGATTTTTAGCTTGAGAATATGATGACGGTTGATATATGATTGTATTAATGCAATAATTGCCATGTACGTAGGTGAAAAAGATTTGTATGACAGGAGGTCTAGAAATTTTGGATGACCTAATTGGTACTTCGAAATATTTTTTTAATACACATGGAAGATTTGACTCTCTACGTCTTAAATATTGTAGACTAATGTCCCTATGGGTTTGCTCTTTATTATGAACATTATGTTCAAAATCAATAGTACTTTGATTATTGTCAAAATCACATTCATTCGATTTTGAAGTCAAATCTATTAAAAATGAATATTCAATGGCTTCCATGGGTTTTTCAAATTCAAAAAAACTTTCTTTCTCTAGGAAAGTTACATTTCTTGATACATATAATTTTCTATTTTGAAAATCAAAACACCTATAACCTTTTTTATTATCAACATATCCTAAGAAGGCACAAGGAATCGCACGGGAAGAGAGTTTGTCATTCTTGTCGGTGAAAACAAAACACTTGCATCCAAAGACTCTTAATCTAAAATAATCAGGAGATAAGTTAACAAGTTTTTCAATTGGAGTTATATTTTTCAAAGAAGAAGATGGCATTCGATTAATAAGATAGGTAGCAATTAGGGCAGCTTCTGCCCAAAATTCTTTTAGAACTTGATTTGCTATTAATAAAGTCCTAGTGGTTTCCATGATGTGTCGATATTTACTTTCGGTCAGGCCATTTTTTTGTGGTGTGTGTGGACAAGATCTTTGATGTGTGATGCCATATAAGTTGAGATAGTCTTTGAATTTTTTAGACATAAATTCTCTCCTTGAATCAGTGCGAAAAATGAAAATATTATTTTGAAATTTATTTTTGACCATTTTATGAAATGTTTGAAAGTGTGAAAAAACCTCAGATTTATACTTAAGTAAATCCAAGTATGCTTAGAAAAGTCATCGACCAAAATTACATAATATGCATATTCACCTTTTGAAATAACTCGTGCAAGACCCCAAACATCTGAATGTATTAATTCAAGTGGTCTAGAGAAAACAAAAGTTCTATCTTGAAATAGTAATCTTTTCATTTTGCCAAAGATATAATCTTTACAAGTAAAACTTTTAGAATTACAAAAATTTTCTAAACTTGAAAAATGTTGGATTTTAGACATACGAAGATGACCAAGTCTTTTGTTCCACAAATCCAACTCTATTTTCTGAACATTATAACAAAAAGCATTCTTAAGAAATTCCAATAAATCCATGTAATAGAGTCATCATTCTCTATGGCCTTCCCTAATCAGCTTCCCTAACTCGTGATCCTGTACCCAACAACCATGAGAAGAGAATGAGATATTACACCCATAATCAGATATTTGAGAAACAGATAAAATGTTTAAATTTAGTTTAAGAATATATCCAACCTCGGGGATAAAAAATTTCTTTGTTTTATGAAGTTTTTTAAAATTTCCTATTCCTTCTATTTCAAGAGAGGTACCATTAGGTCTGAAAACTTTTGACACACTTGAGTTATTTTTAAGACATTCTGATAAGCTATTGACATTTGGGGTCATATGGAAATAAGCATCAAAGTCAAGGAGTCAAGGAAAGTTACCGAAATCGGAGAATGATGAAATAACTGCTCCAGTTGAGGCTTTAGTTGAGGAGGATGCTCCTTTTAGAAAAGGTTGAAGGATCTCCATTAATTAAGCCATAGATATCGGTGCATCTTGATCTTTTGATTCCAATCCGAAAGATGCAACTTTCTTTTCTTCTCTTCTTTTTAGCTTGGGACATTGAGGCCTATAGTACCTCGACTCATGACGGTGGTGGCAAATGACTTTTCTTTTGTCAAAATCATAATTTTGTCTACCGAGATGAGGTGGCCTATAAGTGCGCACATAGTTACCTGGTCTAGACACAGCTAGAATGGAATCATCTTCAGGTTTTTAAATATTCTCCTAAGTCTGTTTTCCTCCATAGTCAGTTCCTTTATAATATCAATGATAAAGGAAACCTTTCCTCGATGTAAAAAAGCTGATATGGTCGACTCAAATTCCGCTCTTATACCGTTTATAAATTAATAAAAGTGTTCCATATCAAGTTGCCTTTGGCAAAGCTTAATATCTTCGGAATAATACCATTTTGGCTCAAGAAGAGTCAATTCCTCCCAAAGTTCGGATAACTCATTGTAATATTCCCTAATAGTTTTATCCTTTTAAGTCATCGTCCGAACTTTGTCTTGCAAATTGCACACATGTGCAATATCTTTAAGGAAATACATATTTCTAAGATATTCCCAAGCTTTATTAGCATGCTCAAATTTAGCAAGGCTAGAGTATTTCTTAATGTCAACGCTATTATTTAACCATGACATAATTTTGGCGTGCCCTATCCTCCACTCTTTTCATTTTTTCTCATATGTCGCCAACGCCTTATTCTTCTCTCTTTTCGTGAGAGGTACTTTGTCATTCTCAATTTTTGTGAGAATTAATTTTGGTTCCAAATTGGAACCATCCACTATACCCCACAACCCTTTTTCCTAAATGTGATGCTTCATGATTGAAGCACACATCACATAGTTGGTATCATTTAATTTCATGGGTATGATGGTGATCTTATCATTGTCATCCATCTTTTATAAGGGTGAGAAAAAAAGAGAATAGATGAGAGAAGAAAAAAAAGAAAGAGAAAGATAAGAGAGGAGAAGAATGAGCACAATTACAAAATTCTATAGCCAAGCTTCCTCCAAATGCTTTCCTTCTTCAAAAAAAGTCTCTTGAGTCACGAACAAGAGCATAAATCACTCTTTGCAAAGGAGGCACGAAAAACAAGATGAGAATCTTCAAGATCCAAAGGTCTTCAAGGCTCTGATACCATGTAATGAAATGGTGGTCATCCACAAAAGCACGAAAAATCTTCAAGGAGTGTCTATTGGAGATACCTCAAATACAACCCATAAAGGGGTAAAAATGAAAGAACACACTAAAATAATAAATCTTTATTTTTTCACAAGAAATGCTTAAAAAGCATTGATACATTATTGAGGGGGATCACCACTATTTATACAAGTGGGAGAGAGATGAAGGAGAACTCTTTTGCCGTTGGACTAGGTCCAACGACTATATCCTAGTCAAGTCCTAGTTGGGACTTGACTAGATTATAAAATCTAGTTCAAAATGAACTAGATAATAAAACAAAAAATAAAAAGGAAAGAAAAGAAAAGAAAATTAAAAATATATATAGTAATATAATATAATATTATTATTATATATATTATATATGTTACATTTTACATTTTAACAGTATATACATGCATATATAATTATACATATATAATATATACATATATAAATATCTATATATACAATAATATTTAACACTCTCCCTCAAACTTACAGTGAGATCACCGAAAGTTTACTAAGGAAAAAACATCGCAGTAGAGGTAAGGCTTTGGTAAAAAAATCCATGATTTGATATTTAGAAAGAACATAAGACAACTCAAGAGTTCCTTTCAAATACTCCTCTTGAACGTCGTGATGGTCCATTTGAATATGTTTGGTTCATTTGTGAAAGGTATGATTGTTGATAATATATATGTGTGTGTGTGTGTGGTGTTCTTGTTAACACAACACAACTTTGATAATTCTAAAACATCAACTCCCATATCTTCAAGAAAAGTCCACATCTTAACGATCTCATTTGTAGCAGTGGTCATAGCCTTACACTCAACTTCCGTAAAAGATAATGATACTTTTTATTGTTTTTTACATCACTAAGATATAAAGGAATCACCTAGGAATACATAGAAACCAGTGGCTGAGTGTCGATTATTAAGATTTTCTCCTCAATTTGAATCAGTATAAGCAACAAGGTTTAAAGAGGAAGAAGAGGATAAGAAAAGCCTTTTGAAATTTGTATTTTTTATATATTTGATTATAACACCGCATTCATGTGAATTGACGTTAGTGCATACTGAAATTGACTTATGGTATGTGTGGCATGTGCAATATTTGGTCGAGTAATGGACAAGTAGGTCAAGGAACCAATAAATTGTCGGTATGGTGTTGGGTCTTCTAACAAGACTCCATCTCCAACTCTCATCTTAGCATTAACAACTTTCGGTGTGTCCGCACTTTTATCATTCGTGATTCCCGAATGAGCAACAATATCAGTTGTAAAGTTCATTTAAGATAAAATATACCCTCTTGATGAGTAATCTACTTCAATACCTAAAAAATATCTCCAATAACTAAGAGCAGATATATCAAAACTTTTTTTAAGCATAGATTTAATTTGTTTAATGTCTTTTTTATCACTTTCAGTAATAATCATATCATCCACGTATAAGATCAATATGACAATAGTGAATATCAAAACTTTTTTTAAGCATAGATTTAATTTGTTTAATGTCTTTTTTATCACTTTCAGTAATAATCATATCATCCACGTATAAGATCAATATGACAATACTGAAACCTGTAGATCTTATAAAAAGAGTAGTGTCAATATAACGTGATTTAAAACCAAGATTCAACATAGTTTTACTTAACATATCATACCACACTTTTGAGACTTGCTTAAGCCCATACAAAGCCTTATGAGGACGAAGAACCTTACCCTTCTTGACATTAAGACTGGAAGGAGGATCCTAGTACACCTCTTTATTTAAATCTCCATTTAGGAAGGCATTTTAACATCTAATTGGTATATATCAATTCCTAATGGAGGCCACCGCAATAAGGATCTTAACACTAATTATACGAGCAACATGAGCAAAGATTTTTTCATAATCTATCTTATTCTTGGGAATAACCTCTGACAACTGGCCTAGCTTTATATATTTCTAACAATCTGTCACTTTTGGTCTCAACTTTAAATACCCACCTACATCCTAGTCTTTTTTCCTTTAGGTAAAGGTTGAATTTCTCACATTTTAGCTTTATAGAGAGCTTCTAATTCTATGTTTATAGCATCTACCCACTCCCCTATATCCTTGGTTTCACTATAGGTGAAGGTTTATGATATGAGTGAATAGATATGAGGCAAGCTCTATAATTGAGTAAAAATGACTCATAGGAAGGGGTCTAGAGATATGCTCATATCTTCTAAGACTAGGTTCTTCTAACTCATGAGATTGGCTATATCTATCAAGGGCACATAAAGGATTCTCATCATTACATCAAGAGCAACATTAAAGTTCATGAGTAGGTTCAATATCATTATTGGATTCAAGAATAGGTTCAATATTAATGCCATTAGAAACATCATCATCATGCTCACTAGAATCACAATCAATAATTTTGTCATCATTATTTTTGGGCAACAAATCAAACAAGAAGGCATACTCACTTCCTTAGATTCCTTAGATTCCTTAGCATCAAATCCTTTTACATTTTAAAGAAATGTAACATTTCTAGAAATGTAGAGCTTGTCATTTTCCAAATCATAGCATCCATAGCAGTGTTTAAAAACTCATTGAGTCAAGTTCAGATCACCCATCTATTGGGATAACCCAATGGGCAAACTCGTCTAGACCAAAATTATTAAAGATCTTGAAGTTCAATTCAGTTTCTTGATAGTTAATGACTAGGTGTGGCTTAGTTGTAACTTATCATGATGTTTTTATTTATTTAGTGATTTTAGAAGTAATCATGGTTTTCTGTAGTTTTCTTGTATTTATTTGATTAATATACATCAATTTTATATAAAATCAAAAAAGTTAACAAAACTCGGACAAGACACAGAGTTGACCTGCTCGAGTCACGAGACACTATCGGACGAGCCGATTCTCGAGTCACTAGATTTTCAAACCATAATCTATACCCTTTTTGGTTATCAACATATCCAACAAATGCAGACTCTATAGCTTTGGGTAGGGATGGCAGTGGACCGGGAGACAACGGGGCCCCGCCTCGCCCCGTTTGGACTGGGGATGAGGGGCATGAAACGGGGATGGAGGCGGGGATGAAGGTTAAAACCTATCCCCGTACGAGGATGGACTTACGCTTTCCCCCGCCCCGTCCCCGTCTCAATCCCCGCCTTTCCCCACCCCATCCCCAATCCTTTAAGGAATGACTATAGACTAAGAGGAAACGGGGCTCCGCCCCGCCTCACCCCCGTTTGGACCGGGGATGGAGGATATGAAACGAGGATGGAGGCAGGGTGGAGGTTAAAATCCATCCCCGTGCAGGGATGGAGACGGGGATGAAGGTTGAGATTTTGAAACGGGGCGGGGTGGAGACCTTGTCCCCCGCCCCGGTCCACTGCCATCCCTAGCTTTGGGAGAAAGTTTCTCATGTTTTTTAATAACAACAAAACACATGAATCCAAACACTCTCAATATTTTAAAATTCGGACTAATTTTAAAAAGTTTTTCTATAGGAAAATTATTTTTCAAAGTTGATGAAGGCAGCGGCTTCAATCCAAAAAAATTTAGGAACTTCCTTTGAAATAAGAAAAGTTCTAGTATTTTCAATAACATGTTAGTGTTTTCTTTCTGCAATTTCATTTTGTTGAGATGTTCTTGGGAAAGATTTTTGACGTAAAACCCCATGACACTTTAAATAATTTTGAAAATCATTAGATAAAAATTCTCCCCCTAAATCGGTGTGAAAAATTTTGATACTGGTTTTTAATTTATTTTTAACTATATTATGAAATTCTTTAAAACATGCAAAAACTTTGGATTTGAATCTAAGGAAATAAATCCAAGTATATCTACTATAATCATCTATAAAAACAATATAATAAGAGAACCCCTCTTTTGACATAACTGGAGCTGGTCTCCATACATCTGAGTGCACCAATTAAAAAGGTTCTTTTTGAGATAAAAGTTCTAGTTCCAAAAGGAAGCATTTTCATTGTTCCAAGTATATAATCATTATAAACAAAGTCTTTCCCCTTATAATATTTCTCCAAAAAAGGAAAAAATGAAATTTTAATACACTTGGGTTGTAATATCTTGTAAAATTTTCCTATATTTTCAAGTTCATAAATATAATTTCTAATTAAATAATTATATTTTATGTCTAAAATTGAAAATAATGAATTATTATATATGGGCTAACGTTAATATGGGACTGGACATGGTCCAGGGCCCATTGACGACATCCATATATGTATATATATAGAGGTTGACGTTAATATGGATCTGGACCTAGTCCAGGATCCATATCGAAAAAAAAAATAAACCCATGTGTGTGTGTGTGTGTGTGTGTGTGTGTGTGTGTGTATATATATATATATGGGCTGAAATCCGAGTGGATTTGGGTCATGGGTCCAGCCCAGACCCACAACCCATCTATAAATCCTTAAAATAAAAAGAATGAATTTAAAACTTTAACATATATATATATATAATAAAAGGGGGTAGTCAAGTTACGGAAGAGTTCTATGTCAAATAGAACTCTATCCTAACTTAATTAGGGGGGGCTGTCACCCCCTAGAAGAGTCTTTCTCCTATAAAGAGAGAGGCTAAGCCTCTCTCTCTCAAAAATGTTGGAAAAAGAAGAGAGGGAAAGAGAGAGGGAGAGGAAAAAGAGAGAAAGAGAAGGGTGTCACTTTCACCACCTTCTTCTTTTATTCTTTTCGTGTTTTGCAACAGTAGGGTGCGGGTTCTTCTCTTTTTCTGATAAAATAAGGATTTGGCATGGCCTAAATCGTATGGGTTTAAGGGAAAATCATGTCTGCAAAATTTTGCATGCATACCATGTATATTTTTAGTGTTCTTGATGTTCAAATCTGATTTTCTGCATCCCTAATCATGTCTGCAAATTTCTGCATGCATACCATATATATTTTTAGTGTTTTTGATGCTTAAATCTGATTTTCTGCATCCCTGAACATGTCTGCAAATTTTTGCATGCATATCACATGTATTATTAGTGTTCTTGATGCTTAAATCTGATTTTCTGCATCCCTAAAACATGTCTGCAAATTTCTGCATGCATAAAATGTGTATTTTTAGTGGTCTTGATACTTAAATCTGATTTTCTGAATCCCTGAACATGTCTGCAGATTTTTGCATGCATATCACATGTATTTTTAGTATTCTTGATGCTTAAATCTGATTTTCTGCATCCCTAAATATGTATGTAAATTTCTGCATGCATAACACACGTATTTTTAGCTATGTCACACAGACTCGGCTAGGATGTCGACACACCCGTGTCGACACGCCCCGACATGGGTGCGGCTTCGGACATGGAGCAGACTCGGTCAACAAGTGTCGGACTCGGTCAATGCACCGAGGCCGAGTTCATCCACTTTATAGACTCGGTCAACTTTGACTGAGCCTATTGTTGTCCATATTTAAAATGTATTTTAGACTCGGGTCGGGTCGGTCTGGATCCGGACCCGGACCCGACCCGGATCCAAAATGTTTATCGGGTTTGTGTTGTTACTTCAATAGAATTATTTTTTCATTTTTGCTTTAAAATTTACAATCTTATTATTAATTTATTGTTATATATATAATTATATATATATATATTTTTTTTTAAATATATATAGAGCTGAGTTACGGTGTCCAAAATTTTTGAAATTGTGCCGCACCCGCACCCATGTGACATAGATTTTTAGTGTTCTTGATGTTTAAATCTGATTTTCTGTATCCCTGAACATGTCTGCAAATTTCTGCATGCATATCACATGTATTTTTAGTGTTCTTGATGCTTAAATTTGATTTTCTGCATCCCTAAACATGTCTGCAAAATTTTACATGCATACCACATGTATTTTTAGCGTTCTTGATGTTTAAATCTGACTTTCTGCATCCCTGAACATGTCTGCAATTTTCTGTGTGCACACTATATGTATTTTTTATATTCTTGATGTTTTTACTTGATCTTCAACATGCCTGTGATTTTCTGCATGTGTTATTGTGTTTACTACAGATTTCAGCAGAATATGTATATATATATATATATATATATATATATATATATATATATATATATGCTGTCCACGTTGTGTTGTTTGCACATGCTGTCCAAGTTGTGCTGTTTGCACATGCTATCCACGCTATGTTGTTTGCATATGCTGTTTACCATATGTTGTTTGGGCTATGTTGTCTACATTATGTTGTTTGCACTATGTTGTCTACATTATGCTGTTTGCGCTATACTATCTATGTTATCCTATTTGTGTAATGCTATCTATGTTATCCTATTTGTGTTATGCTGTCTGCAATGTGTTGTCTGTATTTTTTATCAGATTCGCAGAACAGGACATATCAATATGTGTTGTCTGCGTTCTTGAGTAGATTTACAACACATGACATTCTGATTAATTATGTGTTTCATGTTCACTGAAAAATCTTGCAATGCTAATTTATTGTGGTAATGTCTGATCCATTGATGGGCCGTTGAGGCTCTAAGCATGTGTTGCTTACGAAATATTAAATTGTAATTTTTGCATTGCAAAATTATTCTGTCAAAAATTATTATTTTTTAATTAATTACACTGCTGAATTTGATAGGGCAAAGGCCCAAATTTGTTATTGCATGTTGATTTGCATGATTGTTCTTGTGTAAATAACTCTTAATTAATTAAGATGGTAAAAGAAACCAAACAGTGAGAACCTTTGATGGCGGTCATGAGAGACCATGAGGATAGTAAATATTGTATGCATTTGTTGTCTCCAAGAACCCGTCGTGTGGTTCGTGTTCTCAATCACGATTGTAGGGAACTTTCAACCACTAAGCCTAGGGTGTTGTTGTTGACTCAGCTGTAGTTATTGGTACACCAACAAAGTGATGTCAATAAATGTTGATTTACTTATCATCCTAGCATCAGGTAATGATTCTTAATGTTCCGATTGATGGTGATGATTACTTATATCGGTCAAGGAACAAGTGTAAAACCCAATAATTAAAATACAAATTTTGTGTTAAACTACGATTGGGAACTGCCTTAAACCTCGAGAATTTTGCCCGTTTTGAGTATCTGTGGGTTTGCAAGAAAGTAAAAATTAAATTTGTGTGTATTAAATAGGGACATGCATGCAAAAGCAATTATGATAATTTAACTTAAAAAGTTATTCATGCATATTGCATTGATTCATGCATCCCTAAATATTTAACATTGATTTAATACATCCCTAAATGTTTAATTTAACATAAAATTGTTGATTGTTTGCTTGAATTGCTTAGATGGTAAGTTTGTTCTGATGATATGTTACTTGTGATCCCTCTTAAACTTGTGCTTGATTTACTTTATGCTATTTCCTTATTGTTGAAAATTTAGAGGGTCTCGTACGAGGACATTGGTTCTTACCCGCTTTCAAAAAAATATTTTTCAGGTACCAAGACATTATGATTGAGAGATCAGCTGGTTGGAGTACTTGAGGGTTATGGATTTGGTGGCCCCGGTTCTGACATACTTGAGATATTGTGTTTTGGGAAAACTTGTGAACCCTTAATGAGAACTATTTAATATAATTAAATTTAATTTTAATTCATAATTTGATTTATGTTATGTATGGAGTTATTGTTGGGTTGTGTTAATTAAATCTGTAATGTGCCCTAGTCCTTGGGAGGTTTTTCGCAATTGTTTTAAAGGAAAAAAATTTGCATTTTTCGAGGGTCGGTTTGGGGTCGTTACATGAGTGTCCTAATCTTCTATGCCAAAGAACGAGATTTGTTTCTTGGGCATAGTTACAAAAGAAAACTTTTGGTAGACAAAGAAAATTCATATAATAAATATCTTTTCTTTTGTGGTCATGCCAAATCAACTTTTCTGACTAGAGATCTTGAACCCAACAAGCCTTAGATGTGAAGGAGATCTCACACCCATAATCCGATATTTGAGAAACTGAAAAAAGGTTTAAATTGAAGTTTTGAAATCACTCTAACATTTGGGACAAAAAGCAAGTTTCACACGACCCTGCTGGTATTTGGGCAACCAGATAGAGAAGAAAGAGAGGAGTGAAGTCGTGAAATGCTTTATTGAGTTATCAAATGAGAGTTACAACAAAATAAAGGGAGTCAACCCCCATAGGGCTCACTACAAGACAAAAAGTAAAAAGAAAGCTATATTACAAAGATACCCCTAATATGTAATGTATGTATAAAGAGATACATTCGGAGGTATTACTAGGGTTACGGGAAGCGCCATAGAGCATGGGGAAGCGCGCTTCCCCAAAGCATGTTTCGGAAGCGCGAAATATGGTGCTTCTGAAATGTGTTGGGAAGCGCTAAAATAAATTGGAAAGCGCACTTCCCAATCTAGGGGAAGCTCACTTCCCCTTCTTTTTTCATTTTTTTGTATTTTCATTTTTATTTTTATTTATTTTTCTCTTTTTCGCCTCCCCCTCGCTTCCTAGGTCGCTTCCGGCTCACTTCTAAAACTATTCCTAGTTCGCTTCTAAGTCGTCCCGCGCTTCTCGCTTCCTAAAATTTTGGAAGTGCCTCGCTTCCTGAATCGCTTCCCCGACTAGCAACTCGGGGTATTACAAAAAGAAATATGGCATTTCCTCAATACTCCCCCTCAAGCTTGAGGTGATGAGAACACAATCAATCCAAGCTTGAACAAGAATGATTAGAAATCCTTCAATGACAAATTTTTTGTAAAACTATTAGTTATTTGGCTCTAAGTCTCAATGTATGCCAAAGATATAACTACATCCAGATATGCCTGACGAGTAAAGTGACAATCTATCTCAATGTGCTTAGTCCTCTCATGAAATTCTGGATTTTTGGCGATGTGAATAGCACTCTGATTGTCACAATGCAAAGTAGTGGCTGAGTCTATGTTTACACCCATGTCCAACAATAACCACCTCAACCAAATGATTTATGCAATTACTTGAGCCATAGCACGATATTCTACCTCCGTAGTGGACAAGGCTATCCTTTGTTGCTTCTCGATCTTCCATGATATTAATGATTCTCCTAAAAACATACATAACCCTAAGTGTAGAATGCATATCCTGAGAAGCTCCCTAAAAATCTGCATCACAGTATGCTTTCAACTGCAACGATGATCAACGATGATGTAGCAGAAAAGAACAATCCAGGACCCTTGAGAAGGCTGCAGCAGCTCTATAGATGGAAGTCAGACCCTATATTGGTTTTGGTTGTTTCAACACATAGACCTACTTGGTAAGCATTGACTTGGGGATCTATAGGTGGCCTCTTGCTGATCTTATCCACTCTTAAACTTCCCTATTCAACCAACTCAACCAAATCTGAATCCAGAATACCTTCACAGAATATGATTAAGACCTCTCATATCCTTATGCATGCCCATCTAGTTGAAGCACAATCTTGAAAGGTGTTTAAAGTTGTCAAAGATAAAAGCAATGGCATGCTCTATACAAAACTGAAAGTGACATTGTGGAATGGGTGTCCGAGTCATAAAGAAATCTTTCCATGAATTGATCCAAATCATAAAAAAAATTCAACTGCTTACAGGCAGCAGTTAACCAAGAAAAGGATCTCCCTCTAGCCTTATTTGAAAGAATATGATTACAGATGGATTCCCTCAAAGTTCAAGCACGGCCATGATATATATTCATAGGTTGAGTTGGAGTCAGCCTCACTGCTTGATGTTGACAATTCAAAGTACTCCTGTGTCCCTGATTTATAGGCTTGAATAACATCAAATAGTGTAACTTTTTGAGTTCTAGCTGACAAATTTCAACACCAATGGCAGTGCAAATACAAAGGATGCAAAAGAACAAGGAATAATAAAACCCCATTAAGGAATATGATGAGAACTGATTAAATGCCACAATATTTATTAATACACTTTGCTCTTCAAGCACACACGACACAACTTCAAAAGATCTTTTGTGAAAATACCTGCTACTTGTTCAGTCCCGATAAACTTGGCATAGAGAATAGGACTGGTAGCTTATGTAAGAGCACTTCGATTGTCCCAAAATACTGCTGAACATCAAATTGCCATTGAACTTCCTATCCCTATAATTTAAGAAGCATCTCCAGCTAATACATTGTATTCTGCTTCAATAGTTGATCTTTCTATGGCTTTCTCGCTCTATCATGAAATCAAATTCCTTGACAGCAACATATAATAACCCAAAACTAATTTTGATAATATGAATCACTTGCTAACCAATTTTGTTTGTCTACTTGTATGATCTATTTTATAATTAATATTTCTATTTCCAGCAGTTACTTCTTCATACCTTGTTTTTTTCCAGTGCTTGCTTCCATGTGCTTTTTTAGGTGCATGCAATGTATGACATATCAAGTGACCTGAGCAACACTCTGTTATGGTTCTATATTTGTTTGCATTGGCTCTTGCCAAATAAATTCATTGGTTGACAAGCTTCTTATTCATTATTGAGAATTGACAGTGGTTTATAGTTACCATTTTACACTTTTCAAAGCATATTAGCTGCATACTTCTATTGGGGAAAAATTATGTAATTTATTCTATTCTTAGGAAATATCTTAATTCTCCTAAGACTTTCATTTGAAGCGTTTTGTATATAAAATCTTCAACTTTGGCAATCACATCTACAGACATTCATTAGAACTATAGTTTATGCACTTGTGCTTGATTCTTGAAGACCTGTACCTAAAACTAAGAAAGTTCCAACTTGATTTTCTTTTTTGCAGTAGAAACATTTTCTAGCTTTGTGAGAATAGTTTTATATTTTTCTCTTTATTGATTGATGTAAAATCTCTGATCTAGATGTTTTCTCTTGCAAGAGTATTGATCATTAAAACCTCACTCATAAAATTGGAAAAGGGATATTAGAAATATTAGCTTCACATGGGAAACACATTTGGAAATTATGTCTAAAACATGTTATGTATCATTTTCAAAGCATTGGGTGAAGGACTGCCCTTAGGAAATCCAACTCCCATCACATGAAAAACACCCTTTTGTTAGGCTACATTGTGATCTCAGAAGAAATGCAAAGCATGAGCAACAGCAGAGAGAGAGAGAGAGATAGACTGCTGCAAACCTCAAGGTATCACTCAAAGCATGAACTGCAGCTTTAGATGCAGAATAAGCACCAGCCCAAGGTCCAGGTGCTAAGGCAACCACACTTCCAATATTTACTATCTTGCCCTTCCTTTTCATCACCATGTGTGGGACCACTGCCTGAACAAGTCTCATTGGGCCTGCAAAGAAAAATGTAAAGAGAAATGAAAATAAGAAACACAAACAAGGAACAATGAACAAAGATGCAAAAGGAAAAAGTGAATATCACAATGAACCACATCAAACAGAATATAAAACTCAAAGGTCAAGTGGTATTTATCCACATAGGTTCATTCAGCAAGCGCATTTCAAGGGACATATTGTCCATGGGGGGAACACCATTTTTTATCACCTAGATGATTTATCTATTTGAAGGGAAAACCCATGGGCATTTCATCAAAATCTACTACATAAAATGGTTTTGAAACTTCAGTAAGTAGACTGCCTTCCCTGGCGTATGCATCACTTAAGGACTTCTTTGTTTATCTTTATGCAAGGTGGACATGCTCTTACTTGGACTCAAACCCAAGAGCTGCTTGCCTAATATGGGATGAATTGCAATTCAATTGCCACATTTGAGAGTTGACATTTATAGCATTGCAGCTGTAATCTGTTAAGATATACATATACGTGTATATATATGTATATATACATGTATATGTATATATGTGTTTATTGTTAACTGAAATACCCATTAGGGGTATTTCAGTCTTTTCTCTGTAATAGGTGTCAGCCCATTAGGGGCTGACATTTCTGCATTTTATTTCATGTATTTATTTTTTTTCTTTTTCTTTTTCTTTTTCTTTTTCTTTTTCTTTTTCTTTTTCTTTTTTTACCTTTTTGTCTTTTTCAGATTTGATGGGACAACTCCGTATAGCTGTTGGAGCTGCCCCCAACAGCTATATTTATGACTGTTGAGTGCAGCCCCAACAGCCATATTGAGTTGCACCCCATTGGCTCCATTGTATTATAAATTGGCCTCTTGTGGCCTTGTATTCCTAACTCATTCTTGAGTGCTTCTATGCAATAACAAGTTTGTAGACCCTTGTGTGGGTGGTTTCGTGATTCAATCAAGTATTTTTACTTGATTGAAAGTGTGTTCTTGCATGTGTATCGAATTCAATCCACTTCATTACATGGTATCAGAGCTTTGGCGGTCCAAAGGCAAGTTTTTTGAAGAAAGTTCATGACAATATCAAGAGGAGAATCGTACGCTTAGGGGATACAACAAATCGAGGATTGTTGCATCGGGAAGTGTGCCATCTCTCAAATAAGTGCTCGTATTTCACTCTTTTTTCTTTCTTCTTCGTTCTATACCCTTTCTCTTAGCCTTGTAAGGAAATGAAGAATGAAAGAGAGGTAATGGTCTCCATTCCCGTATGTCTAAACGATACAAACTATGTGATGTGGGCATCCATAGTTAAACACAAAATATGGGAAAAAGGATTATGGGGTTTGGTGGACGGTACCGAAAGAGAACCCAAGCTCATTCTTACGAAAAATGAGAATGGGAAAGAGGTTGCTCTTCAAGGAGAGGAAATAGGTAAAGCTGTTTCCGATTACGAGAAAAAATGGAAAGAGTGGAGGATGGGCCACTCCAAAATAATTGGATGACTCATCAATAGTGTGAACATCCACAAAAGTTCTAGCTTAGCGAAATTTGATTTCGCTAATGATGCATGAAAATATCTTAAAGAAATGTATAGTCTTAAAGATATTGCACACATATGCAATGTCCAAAACAAGGTGAGAACCATGACCCAAAGAGAAATGAGTATTAGAGAATATTACAATGCACTTTCTCTCCTTTGGGATGAATTGGCTCTTCTTGAGCTAAAATGGCACTGTCCTCAAGATATAAAACTCCGTGAAAATCAAATTAAAACAGAGCATTTCTACCAATTTGTGAATGGGCTTAGGCCCGAATTTGAGAGAACTAAATTGGCTCTCCTTCATAGAGGAGGTGTGCCATCCATAGTCGAAACTCTTGAAGAATTGACTATGGAAGAAAATAAATTGAAAAAGCCATCCACTTCAAAGGATGAAGAAACCGTGTTTGCTATGTCAAAGCCCGATAATCATACTAGGGGTTATAAACCTCCTCACTTTGTGAAAAATGAGAATGGGAGAAATCCTAACAACTATGAGAAGAATGACAAAAAAGGTGGCAAAATCATATGCTATCATTGTTATGAACCGGGACACATCAAGCTGTTTTGTCCAAAAAGAAAGAAGGAAGATCACCGAGACGATAAGAGAGTTGCTTCGGTGGAAAGGAATGATGTTGACAACTCCAAATGCATTGGCTCCCTATCTTTAGCTCAATTAATAGAGGCGCTACAACCAATGTTCAAAACTCAAGCTTCTTCCTTTTCGAGGGCGGTCGTATCCACAAGTGGTGACCCTGGTAAGACTTCTTGGATTTTGAACTCCGGTGTCTCCTTTCATATGACTCCAAATGAGTCAATATTATCCGAATGTCATTCTAACTCAAATGATTCTTATGTTTCAATCGCCGACAGAACATCCTTAAAAATCAAAAGTTTTAGAATCTTTCAAAAACAACGAAACTTTCACATACCAAATATTAGGGTTGTGCCAAAATTAAATTTGAACCTTTTATCGGTTTCACAAATTACGGATCATGGTTGTAAAATTTTATTTTCTTCTAATGATTGTTTAATACAGGATCTCCAGTCCGAGAAACCGATTGGGCAAGGCCATAGAAGAGGAGATCTCTATGTAATGGACAATCTTGAGTTATCAAAACAATCTTTTTATAATTTTGTGGAAAAGAAATATATAGAAAATTGGCACAAAAGACTAGGACATCATAGTGTGACCAAATCACACTTGTTTTCATTTCTTATTATAAAGAAAAGAATTTGGTTTGTGAAGATTGCATTCTTAGGAAATGAAAGCTTTACCCTTTGGGCAAAGACAATTTATATCCAAAAATCCATTTGAGTCAATACATTCGGATGTATGGGGACCGGCTCCAGTTATATCTAAAGGCGGGGTATCTTACTATGTTATATTTGTAGATGATTATAGTAGACATTCTTGAATCTTTTTTCTTAAGCAAAAGTCAGAAGTACTTGATTGTTTTAAAAGATTTTTCTATTACGTAAAGACTCAATTCAAAACCAATATTCAAATTTTTAGATCCAATTCTGAGGGAGAATTTGTATCAAAAGAATTTAAAAAATTTCTTGATTCAAATGGCATCATTCATCAAAAATCTTTCCCTTACACTCCTCAACAAAATGGACTAGCTGAAAGAAAGTATAGACATATTGTTGAGACCACTAGAACACTTCTTGTATCAAAAAATGTTCCAAAAATGTTTTGGGCCGAAGCTGCTCTTACGGTAGTCTATTTGATAAATAGAATGCCCTCAAAAGCTATTGAAAATATATTCCTTATTGAAAAATTGCTTAAACTCCCCCCCGATTATAAAAGATTGAGAGTCTTTGGATGTAAGTGTTTTGTTCTTACCCATAAGAACGACAAACTTTACCCAAAAGCAATCTCTTATGTTTTTTTGGGCTATGCCGAAAATAAAAAAGGATATAGATGTTATGACAGGGAAAGGGACAAATTATATGTTTCACGAAATGTTACATTTCTTGAAAATGAAGATAATTTTAGCAAGGAAAAAACTCAAAAAAACTATGATTATTTGTTTCTTTTTTATCTCATCAATGAACATAAAGGGTATGAAAATCTTCATAATGAGCATGAAAGTGAACATGAAGATTCTGACTTTCATGATGCAAGTGAAAATATAGACAACAATCTTAACAATATCGACCCATCCCATAGTAACATACAAACATATACTAGGCGGACTGAAGAGCACCCACCATGTGCTTTAGAAAGATATTCTCAAAATCAAGATATTGATTCTGCTAGTATTAGAAAATCGGTAAGAATTTCAAAAGCCCCTAGTAGATTTGTATCCTATGATTCCTTTGAACCAAGATACCGAGCATGCTTAATGGCCATAGACTCATATTTTGAACCATCATCCTACTATGAAGCTAAAAATCATCAAGAATTGATTAAAGCAATGAACAATGAATTAGAAGCATTAGAAAAGGCAAAAACTTGAGAATTCAAACATTACCGAAAGGAAGGAAAACTATAGGATGTAGATGGGTTTACAAAATCAAAATCAAATGGGATGGGACATTAGAAAGATATAAAGCTAGACTAGTAGCTAAGGGATACAGTCAAGAATATGGAATTGACTATGATAAGACCTTTGCCCTAGTTGCTCGAATGACGACTGTCAGAACTCTCATCTCTATAGCATCAATCCAAAAATAGCCAATTTTTCAAATGGATGTGAAAAATGTCTTTTTAAATGGTAATCTGGATGAGGAGGTCTACATAGATCCTCCACCAAGTTTGAATTTAGCACATGGAAAAACTCTTCGTCTACGAAAAGCCTTGTATGGGTTAAAACAAGCTCCCAAAGCTTGGTATGATAGATTTAGTAATCTGATGACTCAACTGCATTTTAAATCTTGTTTTACTGACACTGCATTGTTTGTTAAGTCTTCCAATGCAAGGATGGTTATATTGTTGCTTTACGTAGATGATATGATAATCACAAGAGGTGATAAGCAGAGAGTAAACCATATCAAAGATGTGCTTAAAGACAACTTTGATATGACAGATCTTGGCTTTTTACGGTACTTCCTTGGAATTGAAGTAGCTCAATCACCTCGTGGTTATTTTTTGTTATAGACTAAGTATGCCGTAGAGATCATAGAGAGATCAGGACTCTCAGATGAAAAACGGGTTGACACTCCAGAGGTCATAAATGCAAAAATGAAGAAGGATGATGGAGAACCTCTGCAAGACCCAACCCCATACAGACAAATGATTGGAGTTTTGTCCTACCTTTCTATTACTCGTCCTAATATCTCTCATGTTATTCACTCTGCCAGTCAATTTCAGCATGCTCCCACTATAGTACATATGAGTGTTATAATGAGAATTATTAGATATATTAAGAATTCTATAAGTCATGGATTGTTTTTATCATCTTCTTGTAATGAAAAGAGACGGAAAAGCACTCTTTAAGAGTGACCTCAAGAGCCAAGAACACAAACACTAAAAGTGCACACACAAAACTCTCAAAAGTGGAAAATGACTTAAAGTCATAAGTTGGATTTATTGAAGAAAGGAAGAGAAGGGTGAAAACCCATTGATTTACAAGAGGAGAGACCTCCTCTATTTATAGAGGAGGGAGTGCAAAGGAAGGGACCACAAGGGGCTCCCATGTAGTCATTGGGAGCCCCAACGGTCAGAAATCTGACTGTTGGGGCCCCAACGACTACATGTGTGGGGCCCTTGTGGTCTTACAAAAAGGAGAAAATAAAAAAGAAAAAAGAAAAAAAGAAAAAAGAAAAAATGTAAAAGAGAAAAAGGTTACATATGGTTTTACAAGAATACCCCTATCGGGTATTTCAAGAAATGGAAAAATGTATATATATACATATATGTATATATATACTTATATATATACGTATGTATATATATAAGTATATGTATATATATACATATTTTAACACGCCCCCTCAAACTTTACGTGGAGAAGACCGAAAGTTTGCCAAGAAGAAACATAAATCGTGGAGTTGGGAACGCTTTGGTGAAGAAGTCAGCCAATTGATATTCTGAAGTGACGTATGGTAATGTGATAGTTCATCTGAGGTACTCATCTCGAACGTAGTGGCAATCCATCTCGATATGCTTGGTCCGTTAGTGAAACGTATGATTGCTTGCAATGTAGATCGCACTTTTGTTATCACAGCAGAGCTTGGTTGGGGAGGAAATGAGGACACCCATGTCACCAAGGAGTCCTCTGAGCCACACAATTTCCATTGTCGTCATTGCCATAGCCCGATATTCAGCTTCAGTGGATGATAGTGAGACCTTTTGCTGCTTCTTACATCTCCACGAGATGAGAGATTCACCTAAAAAAATGCAAAGACCAGTAGTTGAGATACGATCATTGGGATTTTCTCCCCAGTCAGCATCAGTAAAAGTAGTTAATTCAAGAGATGAGGAAGAGGATAAGAAGAGTCCCTTGGATATGGTATTTTTGATGTATCGCACAATTCTCATTACAGCCGCCATATGAACTGTAGTAGGTGCGTGCTGAAACTGGCTTACAGCATGAACTGCATGAGCTATGTCTGGACAGGTGATGGATAAGTAAGTGAGAGATCTAATTAATTGACGATAGGGAGTTGGATCCTCAAGAAGAACACCATCCTCAAGTCTCAGTTTTGCATTGATAACTTTGAGAGTCTCAACCTTCTTTTCATCAGATATTCCAGATTTGGTACAAATGTCAGCTGCCAATTTCATCTGAGATAAAATGTATCCTCGTGGGGAGTATGCCACTTCAATTCCTAAGAAATATCTCAAGAATCCAAGGTCAGACATATCAAAAGTTTCTTTTAACATAGACTTTACATCATTTACCCCCTTTTTGTCATTCCCAGTGATGATCATATCATCAACATATAATAGAAGAATAACGATGAGATTACCTGTTTTCTTAACAAAAAGAGCAGTGTCAGTATAGCAAGAAGTAAATCCAAAATTGATTAAAACACTACTAAACTTATCATACCAAGCTTTAGAAGCTTGCTTAAGACCATATAGGGCCTTTTTCAATTTCAAAATTTTACCATTTAAATTCATACCCGGAAGTGGTTCTATGTAAACTTCTTCATTTAAATTTTCATTTAAAAAGGCATTTTTGACATCTAATTGAAAAATTGGCCATTTTTTAGCAGAGGCTATTGCAATAAGAGCTCGAACACTAGTCATTCGAGCAACAGGGGCAAAGGTTTCATCATAATCTATCTCATACTCTTGGGCATATCCCTTGGCCACTAACCTAGCCTTATATCTTTTCAATGAACCATCACACTTAGTTTTTACTTTAAAAACCCATCTACTATCAGATTTTTATATCTGGTACAGCGTCTACAAGTAATAGGGCGAGAGAGAGAGAGAAACCAATGGCTGGGGCGGCTCATAATGCTCGACCACCAAGCCCTAACCATTTTATATATAACAACAAATATACAACAATCCTTGTAATATCAGAGATATTACAAGGATGCCATTAATGAGAGTAAAGCAGCATGTGTTTCATTAACATACCATGCATATGGATCTGGATCCAGATCCATACGCAAGCTATATTTTAACACCCTCCCTCAAGTTGTACGTGATTTTGGATCATGTACAACTTGCTCTTCAATAGCCAAAATTGACGTCCTGTTAACCCCTTGGTAAACAAGTCTGCCACTTGATCTTATGTTTGAACATGACGTAGTTCTATCTCCTTCATCTCGACTTTCTGCCGTATGAAATGTTGATCAATCTCAATGTGCTTCGTTCTGCTATGCTGGATAGGATTACATGCAATGTTTATTGCGCTTTGATTGTCACATAGAAAAAAAGATCGAATAATTGTCTCCCCAAGATCACTCAATAAGTGTCTAATCCATGTGGCTTCTGCCGTGCCTGCAGCCATCGATCTGTATTCAGCCTCTGTACTCGATCGTGCCACTGCCTTTTGTTTTCTACTGCTCCAGGACACTAAATTGTGTCGAATATATACACAATATCCAGAGATAGATCGTCTCTCATCTGGATCCCCTGCCCAATCTGCATCTATATAAGTGATGAGTTCATGTCCTCTATGCAAATTATCATTCTTGCGATAAACAAGTCTGTCTCCTATAGTTCCTTTTAAATAACGTAGAATGCGCTTCACAACTTCCATATGACCCTCCGTTGGAGCATGCATAAACTGGGATACCTGATTGACAGCATAAACTATATCAGGTCTGGTAAAGTTCAAGTACTGTAACATTCCCATGAGACTTCTATACATTGTAGGGTTGACACAAAGATGACCATCTTCAGAGCTCAGCCTTTGATGTAATACACTAGGAGTACTGACTGGTTTGCAATTCGTCATCCCGGCTCTTTCCAGAAGGTCAAGAGTGTATTTTTGTTGCATGAGTGTCAATGTGTCTTGTTGTCTGTCAACTTCCACACCAAGAAAGTACCCCAACTCCCCTAAATCTTTCATTTTGAAAGTTTTCATTAAAAACTGCTTCACGTCTTGCACATGATTATCTGAACTCCCAGTGATCACAATGTCATCAACATATATAAGAAGTATAACAATGTCTGCCTTTTGGCAAATAAAGAGTGAATGATCCAGAGAGCATCTTCTAAAACCATAACTCTGAATTTGCATAGAGAAACTTTCAAACCAGGAACGGGACGCCTGTTTCAACCCATACAGAGATTTCCTTAGTTTGCACACCCAGGCAGTAGGGTCCTTCTCGGCATAACCAGGAGGTTGCTCCATATACACTTCTTCCTTTAAAGTTTCATGCAAAAATGCATTTTTAACATCCATCTGGCTAAGGCTCCAACCTCGATCGATTGCTAGGGATATGATGACACGAATAGTACCCATTTTGACTACCGGACTAAAAGTTTCATCGTAGTCTTCACCATATTGTTGTGTGAATCCTCGAGCAACAAGTCGTGCCTTATATCTGTCAATGCTTCCTTCAGGCTTATACTTTGTTTTATAAACCCATTTTGAACCAACTACATTCTTTCCTTCTAGCCGAGGGACTATTTCCCAAGTCTGGCATTCATGAAGGGCTTCCATTTCTTCATTCATAGCTTCAGTCCAATGACGGGATTGAAGAGCTTGATTAAAACAAGTGGGTTCAGCCTATTTTGTGAGCTGAGACATAAACAACTGGAAATCAAGGGAGAAGGTCTCATAACTTACCCATCGTTGAATAGGATGCTTAATGCGTGACGGCCTTTGAGCCGGATCATTGGCGATGCTTTCCACATTCCTCGACTCTGTATTTTTATCCCGTCTAGTGTATACCTGCCCAGAGAAGCGTTCTACTGGGGGTAGCTCAACTGGAGATGATTCAACATGTATTTGTGAGTCATTCAACTCCCTACTCAAGCCGAAGGAAGGACAATTTGTCTGACATGTTTCTCCTGTATTAGCAAAAAGATTTGCGCTCATCCATGGATCATATACTTCTAATTCTCGAGATGACACCGCTGCAGAGTCATTGACCTGAAAATTCCGTTCGTCAAAAACAACATATCTGGAAGTCCTAATACGTTTTGTAGTAGGATCATAGCATCGATAACCTTTGTATTCATCTGCATACCCAACAAATCTGCACTTGACAGCCTTGTCCTGAAACTTATTTCGCAGAGATGAATCAATATGTACATAACATACACAACCAAAAACACGCAGCTCATCGTAAGAGGGATGTTGCCCGAACAAAGTATAATAGGGAGATTTACGATCCAAAAGTGCCATAGGAAGACGATTTATGATATGAACAGATGTGTGAAAAACTTTTGTCCAGAGACTAACGGGCACATTGCTATCATGTAACATGCTCATCGCGCTCTCAACAATATGCCTGTGTTTCCTCTCTACAACCCCATTTTGTTGAGGAGTATGAGGGCAAGAAACCTGTCGACTTATTCATTTATCCCGAAGAAAGGCAATAAACTCGTTCGATGAATACTCTCCTCCACCATCACATTGTAAATGCACAATATCACAAGCAAACTTTGTTTTGACCATCGAATGGAATTCCCGAAATATTTGAAAAACTTCATGCTTGTGTTTTAAGAAATATATCCAAGTATAACGGGAATAGGAATCAATAAGGATAACATAGTAACGACTGCCAGAAAGAGAAGGAATAGGTGCGGGTCCCCAAACATCAGAACAAATAATCTCAAATGGCTTTGAAGCTCTTTTATTTATAATATGAAAAGGAAGAACATGACTTTTGCAGAGTTCGCATGAGGAACATTTATTATTATTATCAAAAAATGAACATAAACTAGACTATGGAAGGAGGCCATCAGATACAAGGTTTTCAACGAAACCTCGATTACAATGTCCCAAACGACTATGCCAAATATCTGGCTTATTACAATGAGATGAATTAAAAACTGCCAATGAAGGAAAAAACAAAGACTCTGAAGGCGAAGACACTGAAGAATGCTTGGACGACTTCAACTGGAGGACTGGGACTGAAGATGAAGACACTGAAGGAATCTCCCTGAAGACGTACATGTTTCCTTGTCGCTCCCCCTTAGCAAACGTCTCCTTCGTTCGTAGATCCTTAACATAAACAGAAGAGGGAGTAAATTCGACAGAAGAATTCATATCGTCAACAAGTTTAGCTACAGAAACAATGTTCTTTTTAATATTAGGAGCAAGAAGGACATTGGACAAGTGAAGTGAGGACTTTGACATAGGGATATGTGCATTGCCAGTATGACTAATGGAGTGATAAGTTCCATCTCCCGTAACTATACTACCTTTTTCAAAATAAGGCAATAAGTGAGATAACTTACCCGCATTACCCGTAACATGCATGGCGGCACCTGAATCAACATACCATTCGCCTTGTTCATTTTGCTTGATCGTCATCTGTGACAATGCTGATAACAAAAGTTGTTGCACATCTGTGGATGGCCCTTTTGTGTCCACAGCAGTAGCAGATTTATTTTCAATTTTGTTTATTTTTCCTCTATTCTGTAGATTGAACCAACAATCAGCTTTCACATGTCCTCTTTTGTTACATAAGAAACAAGTGGGCACTCTCCTCTGATTCCCGGTGTTAAAACCCCCTGAAATATTAGGTGTAGGCAAGATACCACGTCCTCCCTGCCCAAAACGTCCGCGGCCTCTGCCTCCTTGATGCCCGTCATTCCATCGTCCAAAACCTACAGAAGTGTCCATGGCCAAAACTGAATGAGGACGAGCTGATTCATTTCCTTCTGCCCTTTGCTTCATAATCATCTCATGCTGAAGAAGTTTCGCTTGGAGGTCGTCAAAAGTGGGCAAGTGAGGAAGGCATGATAAAGCTGTAGTAAACATGTCAAAATCAGGACCCAATCCATTGAGGAGTTGTTGAACTTTATCTTTATCTGCAATAGCACTTCCAACAACAGCCAATTGATCAGTAATACTCTTCAAGCGGCATATGTATTCCATGACTGTCATGGAGCCTTTCTTCAAACTTTGAAATTCATTTTTTAAGAACATAACTCGGGATTCTGATATCTGAGAGTAAGTCTGTGACAGCTTACTCCATAGATCTGCCGCAGTGCAATCATCTGAAATAGTAACCAACACTTCTTGAGAGAGTGTTGACGTAATATAAGCAACTAAAGACTGATCCCGCTTCCTCCAAACTGTATACTCTGGATTCTTAATGGAAATGGTAATTGTGACACCTTTCTCATCCTTGGTTTCCTGCAAAATAAGTCATGGTGGTATAGGCACTAAACCATCAAAATGTTCATCGAGATCCTCACCCCGTATAAAAGGAAGGATTTGCCTTTCCCACGTCAAAAAATTAGAATGAGTAAGTTTTTCTGTAACAAGCTGACTCAAGAAATTGGCGGAGGGACCGGATGATGAAGACGAAGAGTAATCCATATCAGTAGAGTAATGAATAAGCAAACAAGATGAATGAAAAGAAATAAACAGATTTGAGACCACTTAATCAATCAGAAAAACTGTAATAAGGCATATACTTGTACGACCAAAAAATGTTGCACAAAGAACATTAAAACAGCAATAAAGGAAGGAAAGGAAACTTGTGGAATCAAAACTGATTTGAAATAAAAAAGGGAAACAGCAGTCGATGATGTGTTAAAAAAAAATGGGAACCAACACAGATGATAGTAACAGAAAAGAGAAAACTTAGGATGAACACAGTCGATGAGCACGCTGAAGGAGGAACACGTTGTTGTTGTTCCAGAGATTTCAAAAGAAGGAGATATGCTGTTAGAAGGAACACGCTACTGCTGTTTCAGAAGAGGGAGATACGCTGCTGCTGTTTCAGAAGAGGGAGATACGCTGCTGTTGTTTCAGAAGAAGGAGATATGCTGCTGATGTTTCAGAACTTCTTCACGCACAGGGAGTTCAGCTGTTCACGTTGACCCCATCTCGATGAACACGCTGAAAGAGGATACGTTGTTTCAGAAGATTCTTCACGCACAGGATGGCCTGTGCTCTGATACCATATCAGATTTTTATATCTGGTACAGCGTCTACAAGTAACAGGGCGCGAGAGAGAGAGAGAGAGAAACCAATGGCTGGGGCGGCTCATAATGCTCGACCACCAAGCCCTAACCATTTTATATATAACAGCAAATATATAACTATCCTTGTAATATCAGAGATATTACAAGGATGCCATTAATGAGAGTAAAGCAGCATGTGTTTCATTAACATACCATGCGTATGGATCTGGATCCAGATCCATACGCAAGCTATATTTTAACATCTACATCCAATGGGTTTCTTGCCATTGGGAGGATCAATGATTTCCCAAGTTTGTGCCTTTTTAAGAGCATTAAGTTCTAGTTCCATAGCTTCATTCCAATGAGCATACTGTTTAGCATCATTGTAATGAGATGGTTCATGAAATGAGTGAAAAGCAAGTAGACATGCTCGAAAGTTGGGAGAAAAAGAATCATAAGAAACAAATCTATTTGGTACTTTTAAAATACGATTTGATCTTCTTTGAGAGGTTTCTTCGATCGACTCACTTTGAGAGAATTTTTCAAGGGCACAAGGTGGATTTCTTTCATTTCTTCTAGAGTAGACTTGTATTTGTCTTGACATATTTTCTTCTAAATTTTGATCATCATTTGGATGTTCAAAATGATCTTCAATGAGGGGTTCACTAGGATCAATATGATCATCTATGATGTTTTCTTGAGGCAACAAGTCAAATAAGAATGAATAATCAATGTTTTCATTTGGTTGGTGCGAAAAACCATTTTCTTCTTCTAGGAATGTGACATCCTTTGAGATATAAAGTTTGTTTTTGAGTATGTCAAAACATCGATACCCTTTTTGTTTTTCGCCATATCCTAAGAAAATGCATTCAATAGCCCTAGGAGAAAGTTTATCATTTTTGTGAGTTAGAACAAAGCATTTACATCCAAAAATTCTTAGTCTTTTATAATCGGGTGACATATTGTAAAGTTTTTCAAATGGAGAGAGATTTTTCAAAGAAGATGAAGGGGTTCTATTGATAAGGTATGTTAAGGTTAGAACTGCTTCGGCCCAAAAGGATTTTGGAATATTTTTTGAAATTAATAACGTTATTGTGGTTTCTATTATGTGTCTATGCTTTCTTTCCGCAAGACCATTTTGTTGCGGAGTGTTGGGACAAGAACGTTGATGACAAATTCCGTTTTCTTTTAAATAGTTTTGAAAATCATTGGACATGTATTCGCCTCCCGAATCGGACCTAAGAATAGATAAGTTTCCCAAGAATTGATTTTTAACCATCGCATGGAATTCTTTAAAGAAGGAGAAAACTTCGGATTTGCGACTTAGGAAGTAAATCCATGTAAATCGAGTGAAGTCATCAATAAAGACCACATAGTACGAAAATCCTCCTTTAGACAAAATAGGGGAAGGTCCCAATACATCGGAATGAACAAGTTCAAATGGCCGAGTGGTAAAGTAACTTCTTTGAGGAAATGGAGTAGCTTTAGATTTTCCAAAAATGCAAGCTTTACAAGTCATGTGATTGTCTTTACAAGTATTGTTCAAAAACGGAAAAAGAGACATTTTTACAAAATTTGGATGATCAAGTCTCTCATGCCAAATTCCAATACTTTTGTCTTTTACAAGATTGCAAGATGACTTAGATGGAAGAGTCAAAAAGTCCATAAAATAGAGATCACCCCTTCTATGGCCTTGCCCAATCAGCTTCTCTGACTGGAGATCCTGCATGGTGCAATCTTTAGGTGAAAAAGAGACTTGGCATCCATGATCGGTGATTTGAGAAACGGAAAAAAGATTTAAATTAATTTTTGGAACGATTCTTACTTTAGGAACGAAAAAGTTTTGAGAATTTTTAAAATCAAGTGTTCCAATACTTTCAATTTTCAATGATGTTCCATCGGCCGTTGAAACATAAGAGGATATGGGTTCAGAAAAAACATTTGAAAGAGAGTTTTTATGAGATGTCATATGAAAAGAAGCACCGGAGTCTAGTATCCACATACCTGGAGGTGATGAAGAATAGGCGATGGCGGCTCCGGATGTTGAAGAAGAAGTCTTGAGAAGATGTTGGAGAACTTCGGAGATATGATTAAGAGTCTCTTTGATATCTCCCTCTTTGGCACTTTCTTCTTCCTTCTTTGTAGAATTTTCTCCAACCGCGGCTACTTTTCCCTTAAGTTTGGGACAAACCGGTCTAATGTGTCCCGGTTCATTACAATAATGGCATATTATTCCCTTTCTAGGCCCATTATTATTTTTGTTAAAGTGAGGAGGTCTATAGGCTTTAACATTTGATCCGGGCCTAGTAACGGCCAAAACTTCATCACTCTTAACGCTTAAGCCAAGTCGAGTTTCCTCTTGGCATATATCGGCAAGGGCGTCTTCAATAGGTAGGGCTTTGCTTCTATGGATAAGAGATGCCCTAACTTGTTCAAATTCCAGGCGAAGACCATGAAGAAATTGAAAAAAGTGCTCATTTTCAATTTGTTCCCTTCTTAATTCAATATCTTCCGGAGCCACCCATTTAGGCTCAAGAAGAGCAAGTTCATCCCAAAGAGGGGTTAGAGAGCTAAAATAGTCCCGGACACTCATATCCATTTGTTTGGTGGAACGGATTTTTTCTTGACAAAAAAATTGTCGAGCAAGATCATTTTGGGTATACATACCCATAAGGAAAAACCATGCCTCATTGGCCCTTCTAAATTTGGCAATATTAGCACAATTTTTAAGGTCTACATTGTTCATAAACCATGCCAAAATTTTGGCATGGTTACTTTCCCAATCCTCAACTTTGGATTGATGGTCATTGATAGCTTTGATGCGCTCATCGCCATCTAAAGCTTTTTCAACCTCATTTTCGATTTTAGTGAGAACAAGAGAGGGTTCGGGGGTAGTTCCCATAACAAAACCCCAAAGTTTCTTACCTCTTAGATGATTTTCCATAGTGGAGGCCCACATGAGATAGTTGGACCCATTTAGCTTAAAAGAAAGCTCCACTTTAGAATCACGTTCCATCGACACCAAATATCCTTCCTTTCTTCTTAAAATTTGAGAGGCACACGTTCCAAGATAACAAAGAGAAGCCCAATCACCAACCGAGCTCTGATACCATGTAATGAAAAGAGGCGGAAGCACCAATAGAGCAAAAACACTCTTTAAGAGTAACCTCAAGAGCCAAGAACACAAACACTAAAAGTTCACACACAAAACTCTCAAAAGTGGAAAATAACTTAAAGTCATGAGTTGGATTTATTGAAGAAAGGAAGAGAAGGGTGAAAACCCATTGCTTTACAAGAGGAGAGACCTCCTCTATTTATAGAGGAGGGAGTGCAAAGGAAGGGACCACAAGGGGCTCCCATGTAGTTATTGGGAGCCCCAACGGTCAGAAATCTAACCGTTGGGGCCCCAACGACTACATGTGTGGGGCCCTTGTGGTCTTACAAAAAGGAGAAAATAAAAAAGAAAAAAGAAAAAAAGAAAAAAAGAAAAAAGAAAAAATGTAAAAGAGAAAAAGGTTACATGTGGTTTTACAAGAATACCCCTATCGGGTATTTCAAGAAATGGAAAAATGTATATATATACATATATGTATATATATACATATATGTATATATATACATATATGTATATATATACTTATATATATATATATGTATGTATGTATATATATATAAGTATATGTATATATATATATATATATTTTAACACTTCTTCCTCATTAGAAGTCATTACATACTCAGATTCTGACTGGGAGGGGATGTGAATGATAGACGCTCAACTACTGATTTGTGTGTTTTTGTAGGTGGCTTCCTAATCTCCTGGCGATGCAAGAAGCAACAAAAGGTATCTCTCTCCTCAACTGAAGCTGAGTATCGCGTCATGGCAACGACTACATCTGAGTTAGTATGGTTGTGACAACTACTAGAGGATTTGGGAATTCACACCATAGAACCTTCCAGATTATGCTGTGACAACAAGAGTGCTATATATATCGCGAGCAATCATACGTTTCATGAGAGGACAAAACACATTAAAATGGATTGCCACTATGTTCGGGAAGAATTTCTGCGGAAGACTATCACACTGCCTTATGTTCCATCAAAGTATCAACTCGCAGACTTCTTCACCAAAGCACTTCCTTCACCCAGATTTCACTTCCTACTTGGCAAACTCTCGATTGTTGCACCATGAGTTTGAGGGGGGTGTTAAGATATACATATATGTATATATACATGTATATGTATATATGTGTTTATTGTTAACTGAAATACCCATTAGGGGTATTTCGGTCTTTTCTTTGTAATAGGTGTCAGTCCATTAGGGGCTGACATTTCTGCATTTTATTTCATGTATTTATTTTTGTCTTTTTCTTTTTTTACCTTTTTGTTTTTTTCAGATTTGATGGGACAACTCCATATAGCTGTTGGAGCTGCCCCAAAAGCTATATTTATGACTGTTGAGTGCAGCCCCAACAGCCATATTGAGTTGCACCCCATTGGCTCTATTGTATTATAAATTGGCCTCTTATGGCCTTGTATTCCTAACTCATTCTTGAGTGCTTCTATGCAATAACAAGTTTGCAGACCCTTGTGTGGGTGGTTTCGTGATTCAATCAAGTATTTTTACTTGATTGAAAGTGTGTTCTTGCAGGTGTATCGGATTCAATCCACTTCATTACATAATCTACCTTTGAACCAATAAAATTTGGGGACATATTCCCAGCCAATACATGCATACCTACATGAGTACCTATCTATGTGCCTATGGACAAGAACTCTAAAAAAAGTCATTTTGTCATGATAGCCATCAGATCTCCGAAATCAAAATATCCTAATACCTTGCACATTAGAATAGTTTTGGTTGTGCATTTGCCTTTCCCAAATTTTCTGAAAGTTTCTAACCTAAATTTAGCAAACAAGTAAAAAACAAAATCTCTCTCTCTCTCTCTCTCTCTCTCTCTCTCTCTCTCTCTCTCTCTCTCTCTATATATATATATATATATATATATATATATATATATATATATATACACACACACACACACATCCATGTTAAATGAAATATGCTAAATGGGTTTTTTGGACTTTTTTCGTTTTATTTTTAAATTATGATCGTACTGATGTGATCTATGTACTTGATTTTATAGGGATTAGCTCTTTAAGTGTTCGATTCTAACACATGGGTGAGTTTTTATAAGGTTTGAAAAAACAACGGTCCAAAATCTTTGTAAATTTTCGAGGTTACAAATATCATTTTTTCGAATCTAGATGTGGATTCCTAGTAAATTGTCCATGCCCAACACATTTATGAGGTCGGGACCGTGAAAAAAACTCTAGAAAAGCAGAAAACCCCATTTAGCTTGTTTCATTTAGCATATTTCATCTAGTACAGATTATATATATATATATATATATATATATATGAGCCACTAGAATATGAGAACTAGAAATATGTACATTTCCATTGCTTTTTTTCAAATCCAACCATGTAGACGTGTTCTGCATGGTAAATTTGCTAGGAATCAACTGTTGGATTGTGTATTTTCAATGAAAAAATGTGATTTTTGAATGCTTGAATATTTATGAAGATTATAAACTATTGATTTTAAAGCCTGAAAAAATCTCGTTTATGCATCATAATCGGATGATTCAAGAGCTTGTCCTTATAAAACCAAGCATGTAGATCACATCCATACGGTTAGATTCAAGAGAAAAGAATAAAAAAACCATGAAAATCACAATTCTGACAGTAGTTCTCATATTTTCAGTTCTCATATTCTAGTCTCTCTCTCTCTCTCTCTCTCTCTCTCTCTCTCTCTCTCTCTCTCTCTCTCTCTCTCTCTCTGCATAATACACTCATGCTAAATGGGCACGGTGCTAAATGAAACATGCTATTAGATTTTTAGGGTTTTTTTCTAAATTCTGACCGTACATATGTGATTTATATGCTTGTTTTTATAGGAATCAGTTCTTGGAGCATTTGATTCTGATGCATGGATAGGTTTTTATAAGATTTCAAAAATCATCGGCCTATAACTTTCATAAATTTTTTAGGCTCCAAATACCATTTTTTTTATCCAAAATGCATGATCCAAGTGTCAATTTCTAGTAAATCAATCATAATGAACACATCTATGGGGTTGGAATTGCGAAAAAAACACCGAAAATCAGATAGCATGTTTCATTTAGCACCATACTCATTTAGCACGGATGTATTACCCTATATACTATGTCACATGGGTGCGGGTGCGGGTGCGGGTGCGGGGGTGCGGCACTTTCAAAAAACTTGGGTGCGAGGGTGCGGCAAACAAATATATATATATATATATATATATATATATATATATATATATATAATTTGTGCAGGGGAGGAGCCGAGCCCCTTCCCTGCGCCCTCTTTGTGCAGGGGAGGGGTCGCGCTGATGAGTTGTGGAGCCTGATTCAGAGTTTTTCCCCAGGAAAGAAACGGGAGTCCGGGGGCTCCCCCCCCCCGGCGCAGGTCCCGCTGCGCGTTCAGCGGGCAGGGGTCCAGGGGGGGCGGTCAACGCACCCAGGGTCGGGTTGACCACACCGGGTGCCGCACCCGCGTCGCGTCACGTCGACGCGGGTGCGGCACCCGGTTTGCCGAGTCCCTGTGACATAGCCTATATATATGAGTGCTTTTATTGTGAAACTGTATCACCACCATAACTTATAGTGGTACACACTTTATTTATATAGATCTAAGCTCCAAAAGCAAAATTTACCCTTTGGATCATGTTTAGCATGTTTTATTTAGTATTTTCATGTGTTAAAGTTGAATAAAAAATGAATCTTGTAGTGTATTACCAATTTACCCATGATAAAACCTACTAACATAGTATATATGCCATGTTAAAGACATCTATACGGTTATATCTAACATTTGGTGGATAGATCTATACAAACAAGAGTGTGTACCATTGTAAGGTATCATGGTACAAAATGACCATATATATATATATATATATATATATATATATATTATGGATTAATATTTGGTGTTATCGAAGGTACCAAATTATATGGAACTATTGAGCTGGAAATCATAGGTTCATGCATTATCAACTCAATCTGACCACATAGATGTGTTCAGGGAGGGCTTTTTTTTGCTAAGGATCAAACCTTGGATTGTGTTATTTTGATCTAGAAATGTGATTTTTTGAGTCATGAAATTTTAGTGCATTGTGGGCTGTTAATTTTTGAAGCCCTTAAAAAACCTGCCTATGTGTCACAATCAAATGATTCAAAACTCATTTCCCACTAAACAAACCTTGTAGATCACATCCATAAGATTTCATTTATAAAAAAATTGAAAATGTATGATTTCCAGCTCAATAGTGCCATAGAATTTGGTGGCTTCAATAGCACTAAATATTAACCCTATATATATATATATATATATATATATATATATATATATATATATATATATATATAAATGAAGGTGCAAAACTATTGAGTTGGAAATCATAGGGGCAAGCTGTATCGACTCAATCTAACCACATAGATGTGATCAGAATGGATTGTTTACCAAGGATCAGACCTTTGATTGTGTTTCTTATATGACTCATAAAATTGATTTTTTGACCCATAAAATTTTAGCACATCGTGGGCCATTGATTTTTGAAGCTCTTAAAAAAGAGCTTAAATGTGGCAATCACATGATTCAAAATCCATTTTCCAACTAAACAAACCTTCTGGATCACATCTATAGGGTTCGGTCAACAAAAGAAAAATCTAAAAGAATATGAAAAGTAGGTGATTTGTACTAAATAGTTGTGTGCCTTCATTCATTTATGAGGGTTGAATTTTAAAGTTATATTTGAACTAGTGCTTCGAATTTAATCCACCGGCCCAGATGATATAACAGATGCTGTCTGTAAAGTTGGTCGAGTGTTCTTCCTTCCCTATATGTGTGTGTGTGTGACCTTTCAACTGATATGATCCACATCCACTTCAGTGGAAGAATGTGTTTAACTTCACTCCCAAGCTTCAGCATATCCAAAAACCTTTCTCTTCTGTTGACCATAAAGTAAGTGGTTATTAGGTTGGGCATTCTTAAAACAACCAAAAGAAGAAGCTAAAAGTGGAACCCATCGCCTTGCAAGTAAATAATGGAAGCAATCAAATACTGGAAATTAGTCTGAGGTGAGATGCTAAAAATCTGAGTCCTAAATTGCGATCACTAACCTGAATCCCTAAAAAGTTTCCCAACCCTTCATTTACTAAAAACAGTTCTCCACAAGTAAGCATCTAAGAGGTACAAAATAAATGCCAAAAGTCAAAAGAGCACAGGAATTAAATCATAGGATAAGTTGGCAATCAAACCTTTGAACTGAAACGGTTACGCAGAGGAAAACACCAAAATGTAAGGTTAGTGGTCAAGAAGAATGGATTAGAGAGAAAGAGAGGGAGAGGGAGATGGGTTGTACCAAACACGTTGGTATCGAAGACGTTCACCAAAGCTTGTAAGGGAAGCTCGACGAGAGGGGCGACGGAGTGAACGCCGGCGTTGTTAACGAGCACGTCGACCTTGCCGTACCTCTGGACGACGTTCCTCACCGCCCGATCGATGCTCTCCTGCGACGAAACGTCCAGCTCTTCCAGAGAAACGCCGGGGCAGCGGTCGAGGCCGTCCATGGAGGCGAGCGACCTGCTGGTGGCCACCACTGCGCAATCCCTCGCAGCAAAGGCCAGCGCCAAAGCGTGGCCTATGCCACCGAGTGAACACCCCGTTATCAGCACCACCAACTCCCCCCGAGAAGAAACGCCATCCATTTGGTAATTATGATTTATGCCCCTGTTGCAGAAAAGAAAACAGAGAACCTCTCTCTCTCTCTCTCTCTCTCTTCTCGGCGTGAGCCTGTTTTATTTGTCTGATGTTCTTTTCTCTTGTGCTTTTTTTATTTGTTTTTAGCTTTTGCTCTTGTTCAGTTCATGGGTTCAACAGTTGTTGATCTTCATGAGTGGTAATGTTGAATTACTTTCGGCTCTCTCTCTCTTTTCTCTTTGTCTCATCTGTTGTGAAGTAAGTTATTGACCTACTTTTCTTTCGTTTGGTACATAAGATTAGATTTTTCGAGTTGAAGATTTCAAAGGTACAGGATTTTTCAAATGTTTTATCTGTTTGAGAAAGAGAATTTGGATTGTATTACCATATTGGGCATATCATTCTCAAACCAGTGTGGCAGAGCCAGGGGTGGGCATGGGCATATCATTCTCAAACCGGTGGCGGAGCCTGGGGTGGGCATGGCCCCAAAATTAGAAACCGAAAATAGTTTTTTGCACATTATCCAATAATTCTGTTACTTTACCTTATATTTTTACATACATTAGCTTAAAAGAGTCTTTGATTAGCCCATAAATGAATTGATTCGGACCTAAATTCACGCGGGTCTGGACTGTAGTCCGACCTGTATGCAACCTTAGACTCTCTTTCGCCCTCTCTATATGTCTCTCTCCCTCTGCCACCAAGGCCGAAATAGAACAGGCAAAGACGACCATCTCTCTCTCTGAAACCGATGACCTGCAGCATCAATTTTCGGCGTCTAGATGAAGGGTTGGGAGACCAGAACAGCAACAAGCGGAAGAGATCGGCTGCCGACGACGGTGGTCAGCCCCTCACCATGGAGATCGACGACCACCCATCTTCGAAGAGGGCGGCCCTCCCTTCCGCTGAGGACCCAGACAGACCCACCTTCGGCACGCCCACCTACGATGGAGTCATCACCGGGAACTTCTGGCATTGTCCCTAAGACCCGAAGTTTGCCCACCCAACGAAAAACTTCTGGCTCTGCCACTGTCTCAAACAATGTTATCAGTATCGGTGCAAATTCGTATCGTATCGACAGAAAATATACTAACCTGAAACAGCTATTTTTTACTAAATATAAAAAAATTACTTACAATTATTTTTTTTAATATTATTTTAATGACTTTAACACGGGTCATGTTTTAATATTTTTTAAACGATTCAGAACAATTCACTTGTTAGCCAAACGATACGATTTTGACAGCATTGTTATCAACGACAAGTATCAAACTATTACGTAAGAGCACCCAAGAAAAGAGGAACGAATATTTAATGATTAAGAGAACCTTACAGTATTAGAAGACCAAATATTTAATGTATGTCCCCAGATTCGATGGCTATATCCTTCTCACTGGAGAGGGTGGTGTATGTTCTCCCCCGATGATTCACTGAATCCCACGTCTGTGTTCGGGGGGATGAATGAGCGCCACGTATTTACGCACATGGGGCTCGTATTCCCACGTATAACTTTGCATCGGACTCTGGTGTTGTTGCAAAAACTTAAGTACCCTTTCTTGCTATTCTTGCCATAAAACGACGGTTTGAGAAAATGACAAAAATGTCCATTCAAAAAAAAGAAAACAAACGGTTCAAAAAAAGAACAAACATGTCCTCCATCCAGAAAGTCTCTGCACTGCAGGATTATCTGAGAAAGGAATCCCCCCTGAAGAAAGCCATGAACATCAACCCTCTCTCTCTCCCTTCTCTTTCTGCTTCTGTGGACATCTAGCAGCCGATCCTACACTGCTCCAGCAAGCATCGACTAACCTACACACTAACTGTAGCATGGTTCAACTTGATGAGTTGTGGAGCCAGATTCTGAGATTTTGCCCTTACAGGAGGGGGGTTTGGGGGCTCCCATCGATGTGGGTAGCATCGTTCAACTTAATAAGTTGTGGAGCCAGATTCAAAGATTTTGCCCCTACAGGAGGGGGGTTTGGGGGCTTCTCCCGGTGCAATAAAGTGTTTTGTTTAATCGTGGTGCTCATGTTTCCTTTGGTTGTTTCTTGCTTAAGGTTTTCGTAACACCCTTTCCCACGATTTTTCTGTTCTTTTTTCTGGTTTGAAGATGGTGACTTCTGAAAGTTACTCTTCAATTTCAGAAAATGAACTTGTTATAGAGATCGGATTTCAAATCCGTAAAAAACGGTGTCTTTCTTATTGAGTCTAGTTTATTTCTCACAATTTTCAATAATTTTTATGGTCATTTCATTCCCCATTTTGATTAAAAACCAGACCCCTATTATTCTGCATTATTTGAGTTGCACATGTTTTTAGTTCATTTGACAAGAGTCATATCTCTTCAACGGGAGATCATTTTCCAAATATGCAAAAAAGGTTTTCTTCTTTTATTTGTCTAGTTTATATCTAAAAAAATTTATAACTTTTTATACATATTTGATATTTTAAATTTGTTAAAAATCGGGATTGGTTACAGATTAATCTTATTTCACCATGATTAAACAAAATAGTTTCAGTTTTTTAAAATTTTGTAATATCAAATAAATATATAAAGTTATAAAAAAATTCAGATATAAACTAAACAAATAAATAAATAAAAAACTTTTTACATATTTGGAAAATGATCTCCCATTGGGGTGATATGACTCTTGCAAAACGAACAAAAAACCTGAGTATCTAAAACGATATAGAGTGTGACAGGGTCTTGGTTTTCGATAAAAAATAGCTATGAAATTACCATAAAAATTGCTGAAAATTGACAGAAATAAACTAGACTCAATAACGAAGATGCCGCTTTTTACGAATCGGAAATCCAATCTCCGGTTAGGGAGATACAGCCCCGACAATTTGGCCTTGATTCAAATAGCGATTTACGCGTGACGGCTTACTGAATAACACTACAAATCGCTATTGAGTAAGCCGTCATGCGTAAATCGCTATTTGAATCAAGACCACCTTGTCGGGGGCGTATCTCTCTAACCGGAGATCGGATTTCCGATCCGTAAAAAGCGGCATCTTTGTTATTGAGTCTAGTTTATTTCTGTCAATTTTCAGCAATTTTTATAGTAATTTCATACCTATTTTTGGTTGAAAACCAAGACCATGTCACACTCTATATCGTTTGAGTTACTCATGTTTTTTAGTTCATTTTGCAAGAGTCATATCTCCCCAATGGGAGATCATTTTTCAAATCTGTAAAAGGGTTTTTTTGCTTTATTTGTATAGTTTATATCTGAATTTTTTTATAACTTAATATATTTATTTGATATTTCAAATATATAAAAAATCGGAACTATTTTATTTAATCATGGTTAAATAAGATTAATCTGTAATCAGTCCTGAATTTTAACAAATTTAAAATATCAAATATGTATAAACAATTATAAAAATTTACAGATATAAACTAGACACATAAAGAAAGAAAGCATTTTTTATAGACTTAAAAATGATAGTTCATTGGGGTGATATGACTCTCGCAAAATGAATAAAAAATATGTGCAACTTAAATAATGCAGAATAATAGGGGTCTGGTTTTTAATCAAAATGAGAAAACAAATGACCATAAAAATTGCTAAAAATTGACAGAAATAAACTAGACTCAATAAGAAAGACACCGCTTTTTACGGATTTAAAATCCGATCTTCGGTTAGGGAGATACGCCCCCGATAAGTTGGTCTTAATTCAAATAGCGTTTTACGCGTGACGGCTTACTGAATAGCGATTTGTAGTGTTATTCAGTAAGCCGTCACGCGTAAATCACTATTTGAATCAAGACCAACTTGTTGGGAGCGTATCTCCCTAACCGGAGATCAAATTTCCGATCCGTAAAAAGCGACATCTTTGTTATTGAGTCTAGTTTATTTCTGTCAATTTTCAATAATTTTTATAGTAATTTCATACCTATTTTTGGTCGAAAAACAAGACCATGTCACACTCTATATCGTTTGAGTTACTCATGTTTTTAGTTCATTTTGCAAGAGTCATATCTCCCCAACGGGAGATCATTTTTTAAATCTGTAAAAAGGTTTTTTTTGCTTTATTTGTCTAGTTTATATCTGGAAATTTTTATAACTTTATATATTTATTTGATATTTCAAATATATAAAAAACTGGAACTATTTTGTTTAATCATGGTTAAATAAGATTAATCTGTAACCAGCCCTGAATTTTAACAAATTTAAAATATCAAATATATATAAACAGTTATAAAAATTTCAGATATAAACTAAACACATAAAGAAAGAAAACCTTTTTTACAGATTTGGAAAATGATATTTCATTGGGGAGATATGACTCTCGCAAAATGAACTAAAAATATGTGCAACTTAAATAATGCATAATAATAGGAATCTGGTTTTTAATCAAAATGGGAAAACAAATGACCATAAAAATTGCTAAAAATTGACCGAAATAAACTAGACTCAATAAGAAAGACACCGCTTTTTACGGATTTGAAATCTGATCTCCGGTTAGGGAGATATGCCCCTGACCAGTTGGTCCTAATTTAGGTAGCGATTTATTGAAAATACTACAAGTCACAATAGCGATTTACACATAATGATTTACTGAACAACACCATAAATCGCTATAGTGACTCATGAGTAATTCAGTAAGCCGTTACGCGTAAATCGCTATTTAAATCAAGACCAACTTGTCGGGGGCGTATCTCCATAACCGGGGATCAGATTTCCAATCCGTAAAAAATGGCATCTTCGTTATTGAGTCTAGTTTATTTCTGTCAATTTTCAGCATTTTTTAAGGTAATTTCATACCTGTTTTTGGTCGAAAACTAAGACCTTGTCACACTCTATATCGTTTTAGATACTCAGGTTTTTTGTTCATTTTGCAAGAGTCATATCTCCCCAACGGAAGATCATTTTTCAAATCTGTAAAAAGGGTTTTCTTTTTTTACTTAGCTAGTTTATATTTGGAAATTTTTATAACTTTATAAACTCATTTGATATTTCAAATTTGTTAAAAACCGAATCTGGTTACAGAATTTCTGGTTCTGTACCAGGTTCATTTTCTGAAATTGAACGGTAACTTTCAGAAGTCACCATCTTCAAACCAGAAAAAAAAAACAGAAAAATCGTAAGAAAGGGTGTTACAAAAACCTTTAGCAAGAAACAACCGAAGGAAACATGAGCACCATGATTAAACAAAGCACTTTATTGCGCCGGGAGAAGCCCCCAAACCCCCCTCCTGTAAGGGCAAAATCTCTGAATCAGGCTCCACAACTCATCAAGTTGAACCATGCTACAGTCAGTTTGTAGGTCAGTCGATGCTTGATGGAGCAGTGTAAGATTGTCTGCTAGATGTGCACAGAAGTAGAAAGAGAAGGGAGAAAAAGAGGGTTGATGTTCATGGCCTTCTCCAGGGGGGATTCCTTTCTCGGATAATCCTGCAGTGCATCAAGTTGAATGATGCTACCCATGTTGGGAAGAGCCCCCAAACCCCCCTCCTGTAAGGGAAAAAACTCTCAATCAGACTCCACATCTCATCAAGTTGAATGATGCTACCCACGCTGGGAAGATCCCCCAAACCCCCCTCCTGTAAGGGCAAAAACTATGCTACCCACGCTGGGAGGAGCCCCTGTAAGGGCAAAAACTCTAAATCAGGCTCCACAACTCATCAAGTTGATTGATGCTACCCACGTTGGGAGGAGCCCTCAGACTCCCCTTTTGTAAGAGTAAAAAATCTGAATCAGGCTCCACAACTCTTCAAGTTGAATGATGCTACCCACGCTGGGAGGAGTCCCCAGACCCCTCTCCTGTAAGGGTAAAAACTCTGAATCAGGATCCACAACTCATTTAGTTGAATGATGCTACCCACGCTGGGAGGAGCCCCCAAACCCTACTCTTGTAAGGGTAAAAACTCTTAATCAGGCTCCACAACAGTCAATGTGCAGGTCAGTCGGTGTTTGATGGAGCAATGTAGGATCTTTTGTTGGATGTGCACAGAAGCAGAAAGAGAAGTGAGAGAGAGAGTGAGAGGGTTGATGTTCATGGCCTCCTCCAGGGGAGATTTCTTTCTCGGATAATCTTGCAGTGCAGAGACTGGGTCTTAAATAATCATCTTCGGGGCACTTAAGTCTTTACAACCACTTCTTTTCTAGAATCGTCATTTTTTTTGGCACCAATGGAGGAGAGGGTACTTAAGTCTTTGCAATTGCATCAAACTCCAACGCTAATTAATGCTGACAAATATGGGAATACGAGACACACATGCTTACATACGTGGTGCTCTTTGGGACCCCCCGAACATGAGATGTAGCTAACTGCCCTGTTCGGAGGGGGAACATATAACCTGCTTTGTTCTCATTGGATTCAAGAGATGAGAGCATCAACTGTCATCTCATCTCTCGGGTTTGCAAATATAAGTGCACCCAAACAATGAATGGTGATGGCGACTCCATGAATCAACCCCCAAGCCTCCATCTATGGGCTTCCAAACATGACCTAATTTCTGAACATCTGCACGCCAGAGTATTTTTGGTCGGCTCATTCAATGTTGATTCACTGTAAGTATGGAAGCAAATGGATTCAGAACAACCCAAAATTACAAAACCTTCAACTTGGATCCGATCCATTTGTATTGCTAACTGTCTCAGAGCAGAAAACACCTTTCTGTTGGATGTATATTTGCTGTTGTCTACTTTACGTAGAGGTGTAGTTGAAAAATCGTAGGAGCAAGTTGTATTTATTCATTCAATGTGACTTGATAAAACGTGTACAGCATGATTTGTTTGCTGGGATTGTATTTTGAATAATTTTTTTATATGTAGCGGTTTGCCTAACTAACCCCAGCTTTCTCTATTGAAAAAAGAAAAAAAAATGTTGTTATCTGGCCTCTATCCTTTGCACCCTCACATTCTAACGTAAGAAAGGATTTTCTTTATACAATCTTTTGGCATATCATTCCTTGCAGCATATGTCGATTCTAACTGTCCAACCGATGCATTCTCACGGCTAGGATCAGTCCACATGCCGGGTGAAAATGTAGACTAAGATGGATCCTATATCTCCTATCATGCGCCAGTGAAATGTTGTTTTGTTGTAATCTCTCTCTCTCTCTCATGGTAACGTAGTTTTGCCCGGACACTACGGCTTCATTTGGTTCACTCATTTTACCATGAAAATGCGTAGTTTACATATGAAACCCTCCATTTTAGTATGCAGGTGAAGCAAACATTTCAACTCCATTCTCTTGCACGGCTCACAGTCAACAAGGGTTTCTTTTCGCGTTGATCATGTATTTAATACGTAAATTGATTCACACCACCCCCTGCGAATGTATTTAGGTATGAATTTTTTTTCACACATGCGATGGCCTTCTCATGGTGGGATGCCTTTCCCATGGTAGTCTTTTTTTTATTGGTGGACACGAAACAAACTACGCTTAAAAATGTTTTTTGAATATTTGTTATGGTTTTTATTTAGAATTTTTTAGACTTTTGGATTCAGTTATAACAATAATGGCGTGAGTTTTTTTTTTGAAAGGCAAACTGGGGTTAGGCAGACCCGGGTGGCAATCGGGTCGGGTTGGCGGGTTGACCTGGCGGGTTGGCGGGTCAGCATACCTCAACCCAAACCCGACCCGTTTATTAAACGGGTCGGCTGTGGCAAACACGAACCCGACCCATTTATTAAACGGGTAACCCGACACGACCCGCCAACCTGTTTAATAAACGGGTTGGGTCGGGTAAACGGGTTGGCGGGTTGACCCGTCCGCCCAACCCAATTATTAAATGGGTCAGCCGGGTTGGCATACCCCTAACACGAACCCAACCCGTTTAATAAACGGGTTAGGCGACCCGTTTATTAAACGGGTTAGTTTAAGCCCAACCCGAACCCGCCTAAGAGGCGGCGGGACCTGTCAGGTTTTGCCACCCCTACTTACCAGTTATACAACTATATCATTGGGTTGGGTTTTGAACCTTCAACGTCTCAACACAAGGTGACGTACACTAGCTACTCTTACCAGACAAGCGGAGCCCCCGTTGGACATGGCATGAGATTTTTGTGGTACTAAATTCGTTAAAAATTTGTAAAAGCTATTGATTTTCATGTGGAATAGGTCTTTTAAACACAATGATCATTGGATTGGGCCGGTCAAGCTCCATTGAATTTTCTTTTGCTCGTACCCAAATCCAGCCACTTTCCTTCTCAGGCCACATTAGGCCCGATTATTTTTCGAGCTTGAGGCTGTGTGGGCAACCCAAATCTAGTCCATTTGGTTAGTATCCGATTGCCCAACCTGATATCCACCCTTATTGATAATTAAGTAAATACTAAAAGATTTAGGTAATCGTTTGAAAAGTAACATGACTTTAGTCATTTCCAATGGATCCAGTAACCAGATCGAGAAATGTATACTAAGATACAAGTTATAGAATCATTCTTAGGGCTGATAAACAAGTCAAACTAACCGAACATGAGGTGTACAAGCCTGGCTCGTTTTTGTGACGAGTTGAGCCATGCTCAAGCTCGTGACTAGTTTGACCTAGATGAGCCAAGTTCGAGCTGGCTCATTTACAAAAAAGCACATCTTTTCAAAATCGAAATTACTAGGATCTGAACTTTAGACAACTTGGATGGAATTCAAGCTGACAATATGACTTGAATTCGAAACCTATTCCTTGTAAGGAAAACACTTGGAATATTTATTCTACAGAATATTATATGATATAAATATATTGAAAATATACTTGTTACTACTTAACAATCCTGATGAACCCAGCCGAACACCTATTGTTCATAATTGGCTTGCTGAGCCTATTCTATGAGTTTGATCTTTATGAGCCAAGCACGAGCTGAACCACAAGTAACTCATCTCGTTTTGCGGCCCTAGTTGTTCTACTTAAAATCAGAGGAAAACAAACATTCACATTAATTTATTTTTCCTTGATAAAACAAAGGGAGGCAGAAGACCCAAAATGCCATCTTCTTAACAGAGCAATGTCCACAAAGGATCTCTAAGCTAAAAAATGCAACCGATTAAGTTAAAAAATAGTGGTCTAGCAACACAAAATATCTAATAAGTAATACGCTTATCGCAATATGTACACTCATATATTGATACATACATGTACCCATATCACATAGATACTATATTTTGGCCGCTTATCGTGTACCCTTCCATATTAATCATATTGAAAACTTCATAAAAACAGTTGTATGTAACATAGACACTTGTATACACACATACAAATATATAAGAAGAGACTAAATGAGTATATCCCAAGGTTGCCATACTAAGAAGCGGAAGCAAGAAACGATACGGAAAGTGTAAGCGAGAAACGATACGGAAAGCGTAAGCGAGAAGCGATGCATTTTAAAATGTATAGGAAAAGGAAAGCGAGGAATTAAAAAAAAACAATATATGAATTGAATGAAAATTGAAATGGAATGCAAATAAAAACTAAAACAAAAGCGATTATTGTTAAATGTCATGATTTTTTAGTGTAAGAATTAAATTTTTAATAAAATCTAAAAATAAAGACTACTAATTTAGAGAAAGCACATGCAAGTGAGTGAGCAGCATGAGAGAAAACACATAAAAACACGAAAAGTAGAGTGAGATGACATATAAGGAGAATAGATGAAGTATGTGAAAAGCATAAAAGAAGAGTGGGAGAATCGAGATTCTCATCAAATTTCGAAAGCAAGGAGTATCACACTTTCAAAGCGAGTTTATGGGAAGCAAACTTCTAAGAAGCTTCCAGTAGCTCTGGTATATTACATATTCAACACTTCAATATCAGTCTAAAAATGAAATCTCGCACCCAAAGAGGAAGATGGTATAGAACAGCAAATATTGTGGAGTATTGGCCGTACGAGAACCAAGCTGGTGGATTATTTCCAAGAATAGTAGCCACTGTCTTCTCTGCAAACTCTTTTGTTGGAGTAGATTTCTGGCCTTGTGATTTCATGGCTCTTGCACGAATGGCCTCTTCAAATGCCTTGTACAACTTCCACTCTGGCAACTTACTGTAATTAGCTAATGCATTGTTTCCAAGATTTGATTTGATCGCTCCAGGGGCCACAATGATGACATCAATGTTGAAACTCTTTAGTTCCATTCTGTGATCAAATTATAGGGAACATAAGAACCCCTAATCATAAATTGGATCTGAGATAGATCCATTACATAATTAAGATTTAAATCTAAAAAAAAAACTCAAATAAAACCTAAACTAAAAGCTGGATCCAAATGGATCTCTTGAACCCTGATTTCTCTCTGCTTCACTCCTGCATCAGAAGCATATGCTACAAGGAAAAAAGTGGTAAGACGTAGCAAGTTGTAAGCAAGTAAGCATTCTACTGTCTTGTAAAAAAGGGAAAAGACATGAATAAAGTAAATTTCTTACTGAATTATGTCATAAGGATTGCATTGTTTTATTTATTCAACTAGCCTAAAAAGTCTAAGTCACCATTCTTAGTGTCTAGAGCTATCACAATCTATGTCACATAGATATGGACACGACAAGGGTATACAATGCTGACTTTCTTGGTGTGGTGCAACGGTTCTTAAAAATTAGAAAACAGGAACATGACTGTACACACAGAGGTTTATGTTGAAGAACTATCCTAAATCACTATAATTAAAAGCATCAAGTAATAAAACTAAGTTAAAATCGAAACATAATGTAATTGATGACAAATTTTAAAAGAAAAAGAATATGGTAAATTCAAAATTAATGACATAGTGTTGACTGTGTCCAACACTAGTTTGACTGTATCCATGAAGTGTCCTGGTGTACCCTAGGGCCATGTTGTGTTGACACGTGATATGAATGCCAAGTGTCCATGTGATATAGACCATGATCCCCACCATCAAGCATTGAAGCAAAGCTACTATATAACTGCAGGTTTTTAATTTCCAACAAACATTTTATAATTGAAACCTGATCCATTCTGATTTTTCTGACCATGACAACGGAAGTTCAGTTAAAATGCACCCTTTGCAGATTGCAAGCTGTTAGATTTCCAAAATAACCGGGATACAAATATTAAAGACACAGTTGTGATCCCAGATAGAATCAGATGTACAGTATAAAATTTGTCATAGTCACAGTATCCCTACTATCAAGCAATGATACATGATATTGCAGGTAGAGCAAAGATATTTCAAATTCAAAACAAACATTTTCCATTTAAAACCATATTTAATTTGACTAAAACATTGGGGATAATAACAATCAAATTAATAGGTTTCTCAAAACAAACACAGAAGAAAAATGAAAATGGATTTTTTTAAAATCTTGCATTTTCAAACATGGTTTATCATTCCTTTTAAAAATAAATGAGTAAAATGCTACAGGAGGTACAAGGGGAACTGAATATAACATGCTACATGTTTTGCACCTTTGTACAGAAAATCTTCAACTTTGGCAATCACATCTACAGAGATTCATTACAAACTATAGTTTATGCAGTTGTGAATATCTGTACCTAAAACTAAGAAAGTTTCATCTTGATTTTTTTTGTAGTTATTTTCTACCTTTGTCAAAATACTTTTCTCTCTTTTCTCTTTAATATTTGATGTAGAATTATTACCCTAGGTGCTTTCTCCCGCAACTGTGCAGCTTAGTATGTTGGTCGCCATGACCTTATTCATAAAATTGGAAGAGGGATAGTAGAAATATTAGTTGCACATGTGAAACACGTTTCCAAGGAAACCATGTCTGAAACGTATTTTGTGTTATTTTCAAAACATTGGGATGACACCCTTTACGGCGAGGGGAAGGGTCTCCCATAAGAAAGGTTTCTAAAAACTCTTGTCAACTCAACTCTCCCATAAAAGTCCTTTCCTTATCAAGGAATCTATATAAGAAAAGGGAAGGGGTGGGAAAAATTGGGTCCAACTTGTGCCAATATGAAAGTTTCCCGAGATGGTGCTCGGCTATTTATTTCACCTATGATGGGAAAGAGTTGCTGAGCTCAGCAATCTTTCATGAAAATTACATAAAACAAACAGGTTGTTATGAAACTTGTCTCCATCACATGGAAAACATGTTCCAGGTGGGCAACATTAGCAATGAAGACAAGTTGTGTCAATGACATCCATATTAAATGAAATGAATTAACAATATCATGAGAGAGAGAGAGAGAGAGCAATGAATGAAAAGCAAGGGACTGATGTGCTCTCACCTCAAGGTATCAGACAAAGCATGAAGTGCAGCTTTAGATGCGGAATAAGCACCTGCCCAAGGCCCAGGTGCCAAACCAGCCACACTCCCAACGTTCACTATCTTGCCCTTCCTTCTCATCATCATGTGTGGGACCACCGTTTGAACAAGTCTCATTGGTCCTGTAGAAGAAATGTAAAAACAAATGAAAATAACAAACACAAACAAGAAACAATGAACATATATAGATGTAACAGGAGAAAGGCAATTTCATAGATAAAATAAATCACATCATACAGTATGAAACTCAAAGGTCAAGTGGCATTTATCCATAGGTTTAGTCAAGAAAAATGGAGAGAGAGAGAGAGAGAGAGAGAGAGAGAGAGAGAGAGAGAGAGAGACCAAACACGTTGGTATCAAAGGTGTTCTCAAGAGCTTGCGAGGGGAGCTCGGCTAGGGGACCGACGGAGTGAACGCCGGCGTTGTTAACGAGCACGTCGATCTTGCCGTACCTCTGAACGGCTTTCCTCACCGCCCGATCGATGCTCTCCTGCGACGAAACGTCCAGCTCTTCCACAGAAACGCCGGGGCAGCGGTCGAGGCCGTCCATGGAGCCCAGAGACCTGCTGGTGGCCACCACCCTGCAGCCCCTCGCAGCAAAGGCCAGCGCCAGAGCGTGGCCTATGCCACCGAGCGAACAGCCCGTTATCAGCACCACCACCAACTCCTCCCCAGAAGCAACAACATCCATTTGGCAATTGTGATTCTGTCTCTATTGCAGAAAACAGAGAACCTCTCTCTCTCTCTCTCTCCTATATATCAGCGTGTTCGCCACAAATGTGTGTGAGACTTTTTGGGCCCACGATATGGAGGTTGTTTCATGGAGACTTGGGCTCAGTTAAGGCCATCACGCGTGGGGATGGCCTTAAGCTTTTCTTTTGTGGCCCCTCATCCGCCTTGCGTTATGGCTGATGATTTTGAACATCGTTAGGAGGATTGCAGCAGATTCGGTATGCACCATTCATTTTAATGTTGACTGTGACGGCCAACCAAAACGAACCACCCTTTTGTTTTATGCTCAAATTGTATTTGAAGAAAACGGCTAGACTATGAGCTATTTACCACCCACTTATAAAAATATCAGATATTACGAAAAGAATAATGCTATGCAGACCCCGCAATCGGAAGCAGATCCAGTGTACTTTGTGCGGCGCTCCCTTAAGATTTGCTTTGGAAAATTAGATTGCTTGCCTCATTGTCCAATGTGTAGGCTTGTAGAGGAGTCGTTAAGCCATGTCATTATTCACTGCCCAATTGCAAAACAAATATGGTGACGTGTAGTTAAGACATTTTGGCGTGAGGCAAGTGCCTAACCAAGATATTAGGAAGTTTGGTATTTTTGTGTGCAAAAAGCTTTGGGTGCGAATTTTGTTCAAATTACATGCAATTTGAGCATTTTAGAGTTATTTTAAAGCGGTTGGAGTGAAGATTCGGAGTCAAGATCTAAATTCTACATGCTTCAATCTCAAATCTAATTGTGCAAAGGTTAAAAAGTCTAAAATAACCTTTTATAGGGAGCGTCACTTTGGAATTGTTATGAAATAATGGTATTTGTAGTATAATTTTAGAAATAAGTATTCATTTTGAATGCTTTTTTAAATAAGAATGTTAGAAGTGTTTTTAAGAATTTAGAAATTAATAAAGTTAAAATAGTAAATAGATTAGAAAACCTAAGTATAAGCTGATTTTTCCTTTAGGAGTTGTCGCCCCTTCTCTTTCCTCCTCTTCCTTCCCAACGTGGAAAACTCTTTCTCCCTCTTTCTTCTTCTATCTTCTTTTCTTCTTTTCTTCTTTTCTTCTTTCTGCTTTCTTCTTCCCTTCCTCTTCTCCACGTGAGTTTCATATGCAGCGGCCAAGAGCTTGACGTGACATCACAAATTATGTTGTGGGCAACCTTTGAAACACAGCACCATCATAGGAGAGATTCACTCTTTTCTCAACCCAATCTAAAATCGAGAATCGTCACCGGTAAGTTTTTTCTTCTACCCCTTTTTTAGATTTTTATGGTTTCTTGTATATAGATCAGATTTTATTTTATTTTTCTTACATATTTAGATATACTCTCTTTGATTTTTATGTATTAGAATTGTTTAGGATCGCTTAGACTCATTGTTTTAAATTTTTATTTTAGCCAAAAAATATTTTCCTTTATTGGCTAAATTTTTTGTGTTAGACCTGGATTTTCTGGTCTGATGAACAGATTATTTTGGCCAATCTAGAAGGAATTTAAGGCTTAAATTTTAGTATGTGTTATTTGTACATATCTAGAGTATTTTTTAAAAATTTTATCTCAATCTGAAAAGGGGTTGAAATTTTACAACCATTTTACTGAAGTCGGTTTTCTAATCCTACGAAAATCTGACCTCTGGTTGTAGTTGCAGTGATTTTTTGAAATGAATTTTATTTTTATTTTTTTGTAAGTAACTGTCAAGTTTTTCTTACCTGGGTGTGATTAGACATGTTTAGAAAGTATCTAAATGTTTTTGCTTGTTTTTTAGATTTGCTTAATTTTAATTTTGGAAGGCTCAAGAAAAAAAAGAGTCCTCTTTTTTTACTTTTCTTTCTTGAACTTTCTATTTTTTTAAATTGAAAAGTTCAACTTGAAAATCTTTTCCTTTCCCTTTTCCTAAATTATTTTTTTCTTTTAAGACCCCTTTCATTCTACTCGAATAATTCACACCCAATTGTTAAGTCTTAGAGTTACGCAGAACGCACACCAGCCGATGGATGGGCTAAGGCAAATGTTTATAGCTTATGCTCTCATGTTTCCTAATGATCATGGCAGGTGGGATTTATTTACTGACAGATCGACCATGAGGGATGGAACTTGTGCCTTGGTTGGTTTTCGTACAAAGTGCAAAGAAGATGATTGCCAAAAGGAATGGGTAGCATTGAAGGAGGTGTTGGGGCTAATTCCTTGCTGTTGCTTTTTGATTATTGAATCATCCCGATGAGACAGTGTGGCTGCCACCATAAGGTTGTTCTAGGGAAGAGGCTGACATACTTATGGAATGAGACTTTTGGAAACTTGTTACTGAATTAAGTTTTGAACGTATCAAATGTATTCATGTCGACAAGTTCATGAATTATTGGGTTTCGCTACTTTGCTCGATTTGGCTTTGGGGGTCGAGATAGGTTTTGGAACAATGTTATCAGTATTGGCACATAGTATCGGGGCTATTTTTTAATCAATATAAAAAATACTAAAATTTAAATTCTTTAATATTTTTTTTAATTTTTTAAACATGTGTCACGTTAACGATTGACACATAATTTTTTATTATTTTTAGGTTGAAACAGAATGATTCAGTTGAGTATCGGTATCAGTGGATCTAGCTGAATCGGTGGCCAAACCATTCAGGGCAGATACCGATACTGACAACATTGGTTTGAAAAGATAAGCCACCTTACTGGTTCCTTAGTTTATTTGATTTGTAATTTGAGTTTATTTGCTTGTAACTGGTAGGGGTCGGCCTAACCCCATCTTGAAAATATATATGTATAAGAAGTGACTAAATGAGTATATCCCAAGGTTGCCATACTAAGAAGCGAAAGCGAGAAAAGATACGGAAAGTGTAAGTGAGAAACGATACGGAAAGCGTAAGCGAGAAGCGATGCATTTTAAAATGTATAGGAAAAGGAAAGCGAGGAATTAAAAAAAAAAACAATATAAGAATTGAATGAAAATAAAAATGGAATGCAAATAAAAGCTAAAACAAAATCGATTATTGTTAAATTTCATGATTTTTTAGTGTAAGAATTAAATTTTTAACAAAATCCAAAAATGAAGACTACTAATTTAGAGAAAGCACATGCAAGTGAGTGAGCAGCATGAGAGAAAACACATAAAAAACACAAAAAGTAGAGTGTGAAAAGCATAACAGAATCGTGGGAGAATCGAGATTCTCATCAAATTTCGAAAGCAAGGAGTATCACGCTTTCAAAGCGAGTTTATGGGAAGCAAACTTCTAAGAAGCTTCCAGTAACTCTGGTATATTACATATTCAACACTTCAATATCAGTCTAAAAATGAAATCTCGCACCCAAAGAGGAAGATGGTATAGAACAGCAAATATTGTGGAGTATTGGCCGTACGAGAACCAAGCTGGTGGATTATTTCCAAGAATAGTAGCCACTGTCTTCTCTGCAAACTCTTTTGTTGGAGTAGATTTCTGGCCTTGTGATTTCATGGCTCTTGCACGAATGGCCTCTTCAAATGCCTTGTAGAACTTCCACTCTGGCAACTTACTGTAATTAGCTAATGCATTGTTTTCAAGATTTGATTTGATCGCTCCAGGGGCCACAATGATGACATCAATGTTGAAACACTTTAGTTCCATTCTGTGATCAAATTATAGGGAACATAAGAACCCTTAATCATAAATTGGATCTGAGATAGATCCATTACATAATTAAGATCTAAATCTAAAAAAAAAACTCAAATAAAACCTAAACTAAAAGCTGGATCCAAATGGATCTCTTGAACCCAGATTTCTCTCTGCTTCACTCCTGCATCAGAAGCATATGCTACAAGGAAAAAAGTGGTAAGACGTAGCAAGTTGTAAGCAAGTAAGCATTCTACTGTCTTGTAAAAAAGGGAAAAGACATGAATAAAGTAAATTTCTTACTGAATTATTTCATAAGGATTGCATTGTTTTATTTATTCAACTAGCCTCAAGTAAAAAGTCTAAGTCACCATTCTTAGTGTCTAGAGCTATCACAATCTATGTCACATAGATATGGACACGACAAGGGTATACAATGCTGACTTTCTTGGTGTGGTGCAACGGTTCTTAAAAATTAGAAAACAGGAACATGACTGTACACACAGAGGTTTATGTTGAAGAACTATCCTAAATCACTATAATTAAAAGCATCAAGTAATAAAACTACGTTAAAATCGAAACATAATGTAATTGATGACAAATTTTAAAAGAAAAAGAATATGGTAAATTCAAAATTAATGACATAGTGTTGACTGTGTCCAACACTAGTTTGACTGTATCCATGAAGTGTCCTGGTGTACCCTAGGGCCATGTTGTGTTGACACGTGATATGAATGCTAAGTGTCCATGTGATATAGACCATGATCCCCACCATCAAGCATTGAAGCAAAGCTACTATATAACTGCAGGTTTTTAATTTCCAACAAACATTTTATAATTGAAACCTGATCCATTCTGATTTTTCTGACCATGACAACGGAAGTTCAGTTAAAATGCACCCTTTGCAGATTGCAAGCTGTTAGATTTCCAAAATAACCGCGATAAAAATATTAAAGACACAGATGTGATCCCAGATAGAATCAGATGTACAGTATAAAAAATTGTCATAGTCACAGTACCCCTACTATCAAGCAATGATACATGATATTGCAGGTAGAGCAAAGATATTTCAAATTCAAAACAAACATTTTCCATTTAAAACCATATTTAATTTGACTAAAACATTGGGGATAATAACAATCAAATTAATAGGTTTCTCAAAACAAACACAGAAGAAAAATGAAAATGGATTTTTTTTAAATCTTGCATTTTCAAACATGGTTTATCATTCCTTTTAAAAATAAATGAGTAAAATGCTACAGGAGGTACAAGGGGAACTGAATATAACATGCTACATGTTTTGCACCTTTGTACAGAAAATCTTCAACTTTGGCAATCACATCTACAGAGATTCATTACAAACTATAGTTTATGTAGTTGTGAATATCTGTACCTAAAACTAAGAAAGTTTCATCTTGATTTTTTTTTGTAGTTATTTTCTTCCATTGTCAAAATACTTTTCTCTCTTTTCTCTTTATTCTTCGATGTAGAATTATTACCCTAGGTGCTTTCTCCCGCAACTGTGCAGCTTAGTATATTGGTCGTCATGACCTTATTCATAAAATTGGAAGAGGGATAGTAGAAATATTAGTTGCACATGTGAAACACGTTTCCAAGGAAACCATGTCTGAAACGTGTTTTGTGTTATTTTCAAAGCATTGGGAGGACCACTACAAGAAAATCGTGGATTAGCGACGGCTTATATCCATCGTTAATCCGTCGCTAAACTGTTTAGCGACGGATTAGCGTTGGATAGAGGCCATCGCGAATTTTTGCTCGCTAATTAGCGGAAAAACTTATCTGTCGTTAATTCCGTCGTTAATTTGCGACAGATTAGCGACAGACATTATCCATCGCTAAAATTAAAAAAAAAATAAAAAAAAATGATCCCTGTCGGCCGGTATTCCGGCACCAATAAGCCGGACTTATACCGCACCCGACAGGCATTGCACAGAATGATCGCTCTGCCTCGTCGCCGGACTTGTATCGTCCTCCATGAACCGGTGCTCTCTGGCATCGCCGTCCTCCTTGAACGGGCGTCGTCGTCCTCCGTGGACCGGCATCGCCGTTCTCCATGAACCGTCCTTCGTGAACCGATGCTCTCTGGCGTCGCCGTCCTCCATGAACCGACGCCGTCATCTTTCGTGAACCGGCGTCGCCGTCATCCTCCGTGAACCAGCGTCGCCGTCCTCCATGAACCGGCGTTGTCATCTTTCGTGAACCGGCATCGCCGTCATCCTCCGTGAACCAGCGTCGCCGTCCTCCGTGAACCGGCGCCGACGTCTTCCAACGATCGCCGACCGTCCTCCGGCGTCGCCGTCCTCCACTCTCATGTACATGCTCTCCGATGTCACTGTCCTCCGAAGAAGTCGGTTTAAATCGAACGCGATTGATTTAAATTTCGAACGGGGAGAGAGGGAAAATTTCGCGCTCGGTTTAAATCGAAAATTAGCGAGAGATTTAGCGAGGGAATTTTTCCGTCGCTAATCCGTCTCTAATTAGCGACGGATTAACGACAGAAAAATTCCCTCGCTAAATCCCTCGCTAAAATGTTTTTCTTGTATTGAGAATTAGCGACGAAACAATTGTTGTCGTTAATCCGTCGCTAATTAGCGACAAATTCATGAAGAAAGTTTTCTTTAGCTAATTTGTCACACATTCGCGATGAAAAAAATCCGTCGCGAATTTCCGTCGCTAATTAACATTTTTCTTGTAGTGGATACCCTTTATGGCAAAGGGAAGGGTCTCCCTCTTGTCAACTCAACTCTCCCATAAAAGTCCTTTCGTTATCAAGGAATCTATATAAGAAAAGGAAAGGGGTGGGAAAATTTGGGTCCCACTTGTGCCAATATGAAAGTTTCCCCAGATGGTGCTCGGCTATTTATTTCACCTATGATGGGAAAGAGTTGCTGAGCTCAGCAATCTTTCATGAAAATTACATAAAACAAACAGGTTGTTATGAAACTTGTCTCCATCACATGGAAAACATGTTCCAGGTGGGCAACATTAGCAATGAAGACAAGTTGTGTCAATGACATCCATATTAAATGAAATGAATTAACAATATCATGAGAGAGAGAGAGAGAAATGAATGAAAAGCAAGGGACTGATGTGCTCTCACCTCAAGGTATCAGACAAAGCATGAAGTGCAGCTTTAGATGCGGAATAAGCACCTGCCCAAGGCCCAGGTGCCAAACCAGCCACACTCCCAACGTTCACTATCTTGCCCTTCCTTCTCATCATCATGTGTGGGACCACCGTTTGAACAAGTCTCATTGGTCCTGTAGAAGAAATGTAAAAACAAATGAAAATAACAAACACAAACAAGAAACAATGAACATATATAGATGTAACAGGAGAAAGGCAATTTCATAGATAAAATAAATCACATCATACAGTATGAAACTCAAAGGTCAAGTGACATTTATCCATAGGTTTAGTAAAGAAAAATGGAGAGAGAGAGAGAGAGAGACCAAACACGTTGGTATCAAAGGTGTTCTCAAGAGCTTGCGAGGGGAGCTCGGCGAGGGGACCGACGGAGTGAACGCCGGCGTTGTTAACGAGCACGTCGATCTTGCCGTACCTCTGAACGGCTTTCCTCACCGCCCGATCGATGCTCTCCTGCGACGAAACGTCCAGCTCTTCCACAGAAACGCCGGGGCAGCGGTCGAGGCCGTCCATGGAGCCCAGAGACCTGCTGGTGGCCACCACCCAGCAACCCCTCGCAGCAAAGGCCAGCGCCAGAGCGTGGCCTATGCCACCGAGCGAACAGCCCGTTATCAGCACCACCACCAACTCCTCCCCAGAAGCAACAACATCCATTTGGCAATTGTGATTCTGTCTCTATTGCAGAAAACAGAGAACCTCTCTCTCTCTCTCTCTATCTCTCTCAACTATATATCAGTGTGTTCGCCACAAATGTGTGTGAGACTTTTTGGGCCCACGATATGGAGGTTGTTTCATGGAGACTTGGGCTCAGTTAAGGCCATCACGCGTGGGGATGGCCTTAAGCTTTTCTTTTGTGGCCCCTCATCCGCCTTGCGTTATGGCTGATGATTTTGAACATCGTTAGGAGGATTGCAGCAGATTCGGTATGCACCATTCATTTTAATGTTGACTGTGGCGGCCAATTCCAAAACAAACCACCCTTTTGTTTTATGCTCAAATTGTATTTGAAAAAAACGGCTAGACTATGGGCTATTTACCACCCACTTATAAAAATATCAGATATTAATTAGAAAAGAATAATGCTATGAAGACCCCGCAATCGGAAGCAGATCCAGTGTTCTTGTCTTGCCATAGTGGTCAAGTACTTTGTGCAGCGCTCCCTTAAGATTTGCTTTGGAAAAATAGATTGCTTCCAATGGACATGATGTTACGCCTCATTGTCCAATGTGTAGGATTGTAGAGGAGTCATTAAGCCATGTCATGATTCACTGCCCAATTGGAAAACAAATATGGTGACGAGTAGTTAAGACTTTTTGGCGTGAGGCAAGTGCCTAACCAAGATATTAGAGACTCACTAAAGCTTTGGGGGGAGCATGAATTTAAAGACAGGAGCATCAGTATAGCTTGGATTGTTTATTTTTATATCATTGTCATTACGGGGAAGTTGTGGGAAGTAAGGTGATCATGCATAAATTACATATATTTTTATATAATTATTGCATGAATTTCATTGATTTTAATGTTAAAATAATCATGGTTAATGAATTTTGGTATTTTTGTGTGAAAAAGCTTTTGGTGCAAATTTTGTTCAAATCAAGTGCAATTTGAGCATTTTAGAGTTATTTCAAAGCTGTTGGAGTGAAGATCCGGAGTCAAGATCTAAATTTCACGTGCTTCAATCTCAAATTCAATTGTGCAAAGGTTAAAAAGTCTAAAAATAGGGGCGTCACTTTGAAATTATTATAAAATAATGGTATTTGTAGTGTAGTTTTAGAAATAAGTATTCATTTTGAGTGCTTTTTAAAATAAGAATGTTACAAGTGTTTTTAAGAATTTAGAAATTAATAAAGTTAAAATAGTAAATAGATTAGAAGCTGATATAGCTGAATCGGTGGCCAAACCATTCAGGGCAGATACCTATACTGACAACATTGGTTTGAAAAGATAAGCCACCTGACTGGTTCCCTAGTTTATTTGATTTGTAATTTGAGTTTATTTGCTTGTAACTGGTAGGGGTCGGCCTAACCCCATCTTGACAATCAAAAAAAAAAAATCAGCTGATGACTGGTGACTGGTTGGAATTTGAAAGTAGCCAAAAAAAATGACAGCATTTTTTTCCTTTTTATGGATGGCCAACCATTTTTTCAGCCACTTCACATGTCAGAAGATAATCACTATTTATTTATTTTTATAACATTCAATTATCTTTTCAGACAATGGCTAGTCCCCTTCTCTTTTTTAATTATCAATTTTTTTGAGGTTTTGCCAATCAAAAACCTGAATAACTGGGCTTTTGGTCATCCAAACATGTACAAAACAAAGTTTTGGCAAACTGGCTTCGTCAAAAACTTAGTTTTATGCAAAACCCTGATTTCTAATTAAAGGGCCTAAAATTTAACATGTATCGCTAAGCTTTAAACTAGTACATGTATAATTTGGATTATCAGTATTACGTAAACACCTCTCTCTATATATATATATATATATATCTATCTATCTATCTATCTATCTATCTATCTATCTATCTATATATATATATATATATATATATATATATATATATATATATATATATATATATATATATATTCACTTGTATTTTTTTGGGGTGAGGGTGGGGCCAAGGGTGAGGATAATCAAGTGAGACAATCAAAACCCTCACCTTTGAATTGATAGCTTAATGAGATAAAATTAATCCTTACAAGCCCTCTAATTAAGGGGGTAAATGTGCTTCCGTATCTTGTGAACAACTTCAAGCAGGGTTTAGAAAGAAATACATAGAAGTATGAATGCTATTTTACACCTATGCTTAACGGATGATGGGGGGAAAAGGTGCGAGCTAACTCTTCACTGCCCTTTTATCACTGCTTTGATCCAAAGACTCCATATGTTCGTGATTGGTGTATTGGAAGATTAAGTTTATGAAGATGTCCCACATCCATGAGGGCCTTCTCCAAGACAAGAGATTCTAGCACAACATTGTCAGATGCCCAAACGTTTTCTTCATACCATATTAATGTTTTGAGTGAAGGATACGTATACATGGCCGGCTGAATGTCCAACACAAACCCATCGAGCTAATGAGCCACCTCGTTTTATTTGCTTCTTTTTTTTTTTAAAGGCAAGCTGGGGTTAGGCAGACCCCTACCAGTTATACAACGGTACCATTGGGATTTGAACTTGCAGCGTCCCAACACAAGGTAATGTGCACTAGCTGCTCCTACCAGACGAGTGGAGCCCCCGTTGTTACCTCCATGTTTTCTTTTACTATCGAACTTACCAATCGAATTCATCATAACACTCATACCGAATGATTTTAAGAAAAATTCATTGGATTTCAGAGGCTTGCAGCATCGGCCTTAGTAAACCTCAATTCAATGCTTCCACTCCCCCATTCAAAGTCTTAACCCTTTAACTCGTTCTAATCCCTACTAAATGTTAAGAAATGATTTGGTGTTGAGCCTGCATGAAAGTAAAGATTTGGATTCTTCATCTCAGTAAGCTTTTAATCAATCTTTTTATTTGGGTGCAGCAAAAAGAACCCAAGGATCAGGTGCAATGTGATTGTACAAAAAACGTCTCCCAACCAACGGGTGTTCTGCGTGCTTGGTAGGAGCTGCCAGTGTAAGTCTTCTTGTGGTGGGAGGTTGCAGGTTCAAAACCCAGTGGTACGTTGAATCAACTGGTGGGTCTGCCTAACCGCTTGCCTTTTAAAAAAAAAGTGTCTCCCTTCTCCTTCTCATGTAAAGACACTTGTCTCATCTTGATTACGCCTGGCCCTTTCTCGCAAAAAAAGTATAAAGCAATGTTGTCAGAATGGTATCAGACCTGAATTGATTTGTTTTCAGACTTGAATTGATTTGAAAACAGATTCAGGAAATAGGCAGATTTCGTTCTAAACCGAATCGAGTTGAAGCTGCCAGTTTTTAACCAGCAGATAACACACGTCAGGAAAATTTTTAAAAAATATTATAAATATTAAAAATTAATTTAAATTTATTTAAAAATAAGTCAAATAAGTAGATTTTTTCTGTTGATACAATACAAATCGGCTGATTTGCAAGATCTAATGTAAAAGACAAAGACTGGAAGCACAGATTGACCTTCGTCTTTCTAAAGTTGAGCCAGCTAGAGCTCTATTTTAGCTTTTCTATCTTTCCATATTTTTTATAGGGACAGACAGTACACATTTCCCCATCAATATCCGCCATTTTAGAGTTTATTGAATAAAGATTGATTTTTAACCCTTCATACATGTTTTTAACTGAAATAATTAAAACAAAATAATAAGACCATTCAAACTTCTTTACTTAGTTTAGGCTCACCTTCAAACTTAGCTTGACCTTCTTCCTACCAAAGCATTTTCCCACCTTTCAGTCTTCCCTTATTCTTTCATAGGAACAGACAATGCAACCAAGGGGGTGGGGGTGGGGGTGGGGGTGCAGTTAGTGCACGTCACCTTGTGTTGAGACGTCGAATCCCTTTGGTATAGTTGTACAACTGGTAGGGGTCTGCCTAACCCCAGCTTTTTTTTTAGGAAAAAAAATGATGCGCCTTTCCCATCAATCTCTGTCACTTTAGACTTTGTTGAAGAAAGCTTGATTTTAAACCCCCCTACTACAGGGGTGGCCAAATCTGACACTACCCGCCAACCAGCTTCTTAGCCGGGTTCGGGTTTGGCTTAAACGGGTCGATCCGCCTAACCCGTTTATTAAACGGGTCGGGTTCGTGTTAGGGGTATGCCAACCCGCCAACCTGGCTGACCCGTTTAATAAATGGGTTAGGTGGGCGGGTCAACCCGTTTACCCGAATCCGACCCACCAACCCACCCGCTAACCCGTTTACCCATTTTCTCGAGCCCGACCCACCAACCCATTTAACTGAACCCAACCTGCCAACCCGCCAACCCGTTTACCCGACCCGACCTATTTATTAAACGGGTTAACCGTGTCATGTCGGGTTACCCCTTTAATAAATGGGTCGGGTTCATGTTTGCCACAGCTGACCCCTTTAATAAACGGGTCGAGTTCATGTTGAGGTATGCTGACCTACCGACCCGACCCGATTGCCACCCCTACCTCCCTACATGATTTTCTTTAGAATATGACCCATAGATTTTGGCCTTTTTCTAGAGTCTAGCCAACCAAAGCTATATATATTGGGTCTTTCCATCTTTTCATATCTCTTCGTAGGGTTAGACAATGGTGTTTGGTTTCACTCATCGCCTATGTCATCTCCCATATTCATACAACTTCTTAAATCTTATGATGCAAGTTGTTTTGATCAAATCTCACCCTATAGACATGGTAAGAATTGACCCTTGAATTGTATCCTTTTTTTACTAAAGAATAGGATTATTTAAATCACAAAATTTTGTGGTCTATCAGCCATTGATTTTTAAATCACCAAAAGATCCTGCACACAAGTCAGATTTTGGCAATTTGAATTATGATCTTTACTAAATGAATGATTACATCTAGAGTATCCAATTTGATTAAAACAACTTGAAGCAATGAAATCCCAGAGAAGGGTACGAAGATAGGGATGACTGTGGATGAGCAGAACCGATTTGTAGACAATGCTCTTCATCAACCTCCCTCGCTTCACAATCTATTGAAGAAAGTTTGATATTCACCCTCCTAACATGCTTTTCACATAAACAAAGAAAAGAAGAAAAGCAAATTGAGTCTTTTTCCCATTTTTAAATTACTCTTTTTTTGGTCTCTCAAGCCCACATGAATTATAAAAGATAGAACCAGCTATATAAGTTAGTCAGGTAAAGTTAATGATAATTGTGACAGTGTTAGTACCCGAAAAAAAAATACTACCGGAAAAAACAGTCATAGTGATTAAATCCTAACCTCGATTCAAGGTAGATGGCGACATGGATGGGAAAATTGATTCACCCAAAATTTACGGGTAAGATTTTCCCTGAGAAAATTTGTACCTGTGAAGGACTTCTATAAAGAAAGTGGACCTGTCATAACTAAGTTATAGAGAATGTGAACTTTTGCAGGTGATTAAGGTTACCATCACACAATTTCTTCCCAAACAGTGGTCAGAAATAAGTAAAAATGACACTTCTCTCTTTCTCTCTGTGTGGAATTATCTCTAGAGAATGGTTGAAAAACAGTTGAGGGTTAATGCTGTCCTTGTTGGGCAACACTTCTTTGCATTTCCAGCTGAAAGTAAAGCGAACAAAGTTTTGTGCGTACGTATTTTCTCTCTTTTTTGCGTGGCCATTAGGTGGCCCAAAATCGGACGTGAGAGAAGAAAAAACAATTGGGCACACCGTTTTGGCCAAGACCGGACACGCTAACATGGATACTGATCAAACAGATATTATTGATTATTTTGATACTTTTTCATGATATTTTGTGATTAGTAGATTTTATTGATTTAAAAATTGAAAATTAAAAACTAAAAATTAAAAATTTCTGTCCTCGTACCCCCTCATCTTCTAGAAAATTTCAAATCCACTAGTCTCATTGCATATCAGGGCTTTTTTTTGCTTTCAATACTTTATTCATTTGGATTGCTAGACTATTTATTATTATGAGCTCATCTTTTGCAAATGAAAATATTGTGATCAATGATTCAATAGATAATTTTTTTTTTTAAATTCAACTTGTGTTTTTAAATAGAAAATTGATGTTTTTATTGATTCCGTCAGGCTATCTAAATCTATTATATTACAATCTCATTTGTGTCTGATCAACAAATGTCTGTCTCAATTCTTGAGTATGGATCCCCTCAATCCACATAAGATGGGTTCTATCCTACATTTAATCCCAACTGTGTAATCAACGGCTGTCGTTGGTCCACTTTTTAACCTGGATGTGGACACCGACATAGGATGGAAACCATCCTATCTCAAAGGATAGGATCTTTTTTGTTTGAATAGTGGGACACAACAATCTGCCAGGACTTTTGTATCTCAAAATATGTGGGCCCAGCGGTGGCCAATCAAACACTGAACAAAAACTCCCCACCAAAATGGGACACAAGAATCTCTTGTCTCCTGTTTTAGTGGTACAAATTGTCAGATCCCAAGGGGTCCAATGGGGTTTGGCAATCTGTCCAGGACAAACTCATGCAGGACAAGCTGTTTTGGATGAATTGTCCTTGGTGGACTCTTTAGGATGTGTTTGATGCGCTAAACGAGTAGTCTTGGGGTTGTAAAAAACAAGGAATTTAGATCCCACCTATCAAATCAATGAAGGCCTTAGATCAAGAGAGTGAAATGAAACAGTCCTTCATAAGAAAGCTCTTGGCCCGGTCAGGGTGAAGCAGATCTGGTCATGCTGAACATGAGCGTTTTGGCTCATGCTGACATCGTGGCCATCCAATTTGCATATCACTCACCCAATGCTGTCACTACCTCGTGATATGTCCTTTGTCGCCCAAGATTGTCTCTCCTTTGTTCTAAAAAATTGGGGTGCGAGTTGAGACTCGTCCTGCATTATTTTTTTAAAGGCAAGCTGGGGTTAGGCAGACCCCTACCAGATATCTCTTAAAACCCATGTGGCAGAAGGATTCGAACCTGGGCCTTCAGCTGGGCACAGGACCCCGCTTACCACATGTCCGACTTGTCCTGCATTTGCTTTTACAGTAAGGCTCCCATAAAAAAAGGACACAACAGTTCTTGCGGATTGTTTCACCCCCGTTTGATACGCGCTGACAACCACATTGCGTAGAACCATTTCGACAAATATCCGGGATATTTTGAAAATATCACAAAAAAAAATGTGATATATTATCTTACCATTTTAAACTTCAAAATATCACGATATTTTTGATAAATAAATATTAATTTTTATCACTATATTTATGTTTTTATATCGAGATTTAAAATACAAAAAGAGACCCTTACTTTAAATTCATTTACAATGCATTTAAACAACATTATTTTCAAATGAATAAATTCTCATTAAACTATCTTTTAATTCATCTCTCTTTTAATAGTAATAAAACTTTTTTCTCATCCACCAAAAAAATAAAACGAGTTTCTCACGGCAGTTTTGGAAAGTATTGATAATAGAAAACGGTTTTCTAAAGTTTATCTTAGAAATTAAATGCTTTAAATGCGTTGAGAATATGAAAGGTCTCCTAAAGTTCAATGTGTAAATTAAACCCGAATTTTGAAGTTTTAAATGATTTTATTTAGAAGTTTCAATTCTGGACAAAGACCTTAAACCCATATCATTTTCTAAAATTTGTATTTTTTCACATTTATTAAATATTAAATAATTTATTTTTAGCAGAAATTTTCTTGAAAAAAACTCAAGATAAATAAAAAAATTCAAATTTTTAGGAGAAAATATTGACGATATTCTTTTAACTTTTTGTCACTGTTCTTAGAACACAACCCGTTCTATGCAGCTTATGTTTAACACCACCATGCGGGCTTCAGCGGGTTGGGTTTGGTTCGGAATCAGGTGGAACCAGACTTGGATTAGATTTTTGGGTATGGTATTGGGTCTAGACCCAGGTTTAATTGGGTCTTCTATAAGAGAAGCCATACCTGAACCCGATAAAAACTACATGAAATATACCCCGTAAAATAATATTTTTATATTAAAAAATTATGGGGCTTAATCTGAACTCGGGTGGGGCCGGGGTCTGGTATAAAATTTCACAAACTATATCTGGGTCCATGTATGTTGCTGCCGTTCCGGTCCGGATCCAGGTCTTAATTGGGTCTTCTTATTTGTAACCATACCCGAACCCTAAAGGGTTTGGTCCAGGTCGGGTCTGGGTAAACCCGATCCGTTGACACGCGGCGAGATGCACCTATCGCACCCCAACTTTCCCCCATCGCTTTAGAGAGAACCTTCTTGGCTTTAGATTCTCGTGAGCTCTTCTTTTTTGTCTTGTCATCTCTTTTGGTTTGTGGGGGAGAAAATTTGGAGTTCTTCTGATAGTAGAGGATTCTAATTTCTCCCCTGTTTTCGAACTGCGTTTTTTCAGTCAGACTCCCTTGGAACAGTCCTTTCGATGGCTTGCCTCTCCTACAACGTGAGGGTTCTCGGCTTCCACGGAGGCGGCACCTCTCGGAGCAATCGAGGAACGCTGCGTCACTCCCTGGCGTTCTTCGGCGAGGGCAGAGTCTCGTGTTTGGGGTTGAAGAGGTCGAAGTTTCAATGGGCGAGGTTCTCGGAGAGGGCGTCTGTGGATTTCTATGTGAATTCGGCGGCGAAGGACGGAGCCGCGACCGGTGAGTTGTCGTCGATCTTGTTTGGTTGCATGGATGCCGTGAACTGCGTCTGTTGTTTGCAATACCATCTGTTCTTTGTTCGTTGCCAATGCATGAATAAGACTTCCATCAGCTTGTGTATTGCAATGACACCGCTTGCTTAGGTGAGCAAGCCTCCCTCTAGAACCACTTATGCAGGAAACTAGGATAAGTTGGAACATTGCATTTATATCCAAGCTTATTCCAGTTTTCTGGATAAGTGGGGGAAATCGAGAAAGAAAGAAAGAAAAATGTTCTGGTTATGTTATCTAAAGTCATATTTGCTGTTCATTATTTTTCATGTTTGCTGTTGGTCCTCTTTTTCATTTTTGTTCTTTTTCCCCCATCTTCACCAATAAAACACAGATGATTAAATTTTGGCTGTTTGATTTCAGGAGAGAGGGTCGTTGCACTGGTGATTGGAGGCGGAGGTAGGGAACACGCCTTATGCTATGCATTGCAACGATCCCCATCTTGTGACGCGACCTTTTGTGCACCTGGTAATGCCGGCATTTCCACTTCAGGAAATGCTACTTGCGTCCCGGACCTAGATATTTCCGACAGCTCGGCCGTTATCTCGTTTTGCCAGAAGTGGTCAGTTGGGTTGGTTTTGGTGGGCCCAGAGGCTCCTTTGGTTGCTGGCCTTACAAATGATCTTGTTAAGGCCGGGATCCCAACTTTTGGTCCTTCATCGGAGGCTGCGGCTTTGGAAGGGTCAAAGGACTTCATGAAGAAGTTGTGTGATAAATATGGGATTCCTACTGCCAAGGTTTTATTTTTTACCTTCTAGCACGTGCTGTTCCTTCAAACAAAAAAAACAACAAATTGACAACAGAAAGGCCACACTTGGTGGTGTGTCTATTAGATGGTTTTTCTTCTTGTGTTCTGCTAGTCATTGGCTTTCTATTTCTAGTAATCAAACCTTTTGACTAAAACTGTATATTTTTCATGAACTGTATCCCCCATTATATTGTTTTTTATTCTGGTTTGCATTTATTTCAACCTCTTCATATAATATCTGGATCATCAGATACATGCATCTGTAATTATCTGTTTCTCACTTATCTGCATATCTCTGAGTTATGAAAAATGGTAAGATTAGAAAAATAAAAGAAGTAAGATTAGAAATGAGTATGTCAAAATGCATCTAGGAGTCCCACCAATAAAACAAAAGATTAGAGAATGTCATTTAAGTTGGTTTGGACATATTGCACGGCGACATATCATGGCACCAGTAACAAAGGTGGACATGGTACAAGTGGAAGGAATTAGGAAAAGAGGAACACCATTGAAGACTTACATGGAAGCAGTCAGAGGTGATATAAAGGATTGTAAAGTGATCAAAGTTGTAGCTATAGATGGAAAGGAACGAAAAAATAGGACTCATAATGCCAACCCTATGCCATTGGGATAAGGTGTGACAATGATGATTTATCTGCATACCTTTGGACTGGGTTTACTGTCTTATTACATTCCTATGGCTTCACGATTTCTAACTTATTTAACTTTCTACAAAATATTCTTGTTACTGTTAGTCATTTTTCTTAAATAATTCTCTCTACTTCTGGGATTCTGGGTGCTAAGTCCACAAAAGTACTGAAAATATATATGTTTAGGCTGATGGAGTCCCATTTCTTGGATCACAAATGTGTGGGCTCTTGTTTTTATGTCATGAATTCATGATTCTTTCTTCTTCCAGAAAATCCCTCGTGCATAACTTCCACTCCTGGGGTGCATGGTAATGAGGTTAACCTGTCACATGTTTTTTCTGGCATAAGTCAGCACACACTAAAAGATTTCTGATGAATAATTTTGTCTTGCTGCATGGGATCGTTTTCCTGTTAGACTTCTTTTTTCAACAAGGTAGGCTTGTTGCATTGAGATTATAGTTTCTAGGTAATCCTGCAAGATCCTCTTCTGCTGTCATTATGTACTTAATAGGTTAGGATTGTGTGTTTAAAGGCTCATGTCGGTCTTGTCATGGGGTTTGGCAGTTCTGAAGTTGACTTGAAGTCGCTTTTTAGTTGTTAGGTGGTCACCTATCTTTGAAATTCCATCGGATACCTATTATGTTTTCATAGGCACACATGTCACATGCTTTTTCTTATCATTTCCATTCATAGAAATTGGGAAATAATGACAGATGAAAGTGCAATTTTCTGGTGAGAATTTGAGCTGAATTGCAGTTATTTCTATCTTTCTCAGCTAGGAAGCATTTCTCTGTTGCATTTCATAAGTTTTCTGGGCATAGAAGTTGTTCAATTTTGGTGCTCGTGCATATCAAATGTTTTAGATTACAAAAATTTGGTTTTATCTTGTTTGGACCATGAACCTGGAGTTGTATCTTGGCTTTCCACTTGTACAGGCATTTTTAGGCCGAATCATATGCATGGCTTAAGCAGTACGTGCAAGTGCAGAAACCTGGATCTGACTGGATCCAATATCCAGTTGTTTGTTTTGGTGCTGCCACTTGAGAGTGAAACGGGTCTTGGGAATGCATCTGTTGTTCTGCATGATTAATTACAAATTCATTTTGATAACTTGCCTGTTTTGTTTCCCTCTGATGCTTCCCTAGTAGGTTGATATGGTATGTCTAAAGTGTTTCATATCGCTTTATCCATTGGAGAAAGGCTGCGTGTTCCTTGTTCTATAATTTTCCTGATTGGGATTTCCTAATGCTTGGATTAATTTTTTGCAGAGAATGTTGCTTCCTGTTAACCATACATATTAATGTTTATGAGTTTTAGCTAAAATTATCTGGTTTTTATAAACCTTGCAGCATAAAACATTTACAGACCCATTAGAGGCCAAATGTTACATCAAGGACCAAGGAGCACCTATTGTTGTCAAGGTTGATGGATTGGCAGCAGGGAAAGGGGTGGTTGTTGCCATGACCTTGGAGGAAGCCTATGAAGCTGTTGATTCTATGCTTGTAAAGGGAGTCTTTGGCTCTGCTGGGGGCAGAGTCATTATTGAGGAATTCCTGGAAGGAGAAGAAGCTTCATTTTTTGCTCTTGTGGATGGTGAAAATGCTCTACCTCTTGAATCTGCACAGGACCATAAGCGAGTTGGTGATGGTGACACTGGTCCAAATACTGGTGGAATGGGAGCGTATTCACCTGCACCAATATTGACAAAAGAAGTTCAGTCACTTGTAATGGAATCAATAATCCTTCCAACTGTAAAGGGAATGGCTGCAGAAGGACGCAAATTTGTAGGAGTTTTGTATGCAGGGCTAATGATTGAGAAGAAGTCTGGTTTACCTAAGCTCATTGAGTATAATGTTCGGTTTGGGGATCCTGAATGCCAGGTAAATACTGATTGGCCTGTTTTTCTTTTTCCCTTATTCCTTTGGAAGATGTGAGTGTTTCATAATTTTAGCATGCTTCTTCTGATTTCCTGTTAATTTATTTGTTAATTTACTTTTATTGGAACATATAGTATTTGTGTTTTGATTGATGGTGTACATGATAACAAGTCTGGTGCTATCTTGCATGAGCATGTGTATATTTGTTAATTGTTTAAAGTTCAGTTCGAAAATGCCAGAGTTGGTTTCACAGTTGCTCATTAATACCATCTTACCTAAAAACCCATGTCATGACTAGCCCAGCCATGTGATCCTTGGTTACAGTTCCTACAACTTCCACTAACTTTGCCTAAAAATGCTTAATAGGTATATGGTCATTGATTTTGTCTCTTTATTTAAAGAAGTGACATAAAACTTGCACTATTTGATCACCGGTCATCTATTGTTGCAAGTTGCTCTAATGAGATGAAGGATCACAAGAGATATCCCTAAACAAACAATGACAAGGCCACTAATGGGAAAGATACATAAAGTCACAAGGCCACTAATGGGCAACAATACATAAAGTCACAAGGTGCTTAAGCACAATAGCACAAGAGAGCCTAAAATAAATAATGTATTTTTATTGAAGAAATGCTCTAAAACTGGATACAATGAGAGTGGACAAGGTCCCCTATTTATACAACAAAGGGGGACTCCATAGAGCTGTTGGGAGCTTCCCAACGGTCAGATTTGTTGTCGTTGGGGAGGATCCCAGTAGTCCTATTACATGGACCAGTTTGTCCATGGTCAGACAGTCAAAAGAAAAAGTAAAAAAATAGAAAATAAAAAAGAAAGAAAAGTCCCTAGTGGACGGTGCTAATTACATAGGACCAGAAAGACAAAAATACCCATGAGGGTTATGACTATTTACAACTATATATATATACACTGTATATACATATATCTTAACACCCTTCCCTCAAACTTATGGTGAGATCATTGAAAGTTTGTTAAGTAGAAAAATAAAATGAGGAGTGAGAAGAGCTTTGGTGAAGAAATCTACAAGTTGATACTCTGATATGACATATGACAACTCAATAGTTCTTTTTAAATATTCATCACGAACATAGTGACAATTTATCTCAATGTGTTTGGTTCTTTCATGGAAAGTGTGATTGTTTGCTATGTAGATTGCACTTTTGTTGTCACAACCAGAGTTACCGGAAGCGCCTAGGTAAAAGGGGAAGTACGCTTCGGAAGCGCGAAACGTTGCGCTTCCGAAGCGTGCGGGGAAGTGTCACTTTTAAATGGGAAGCACACTTCCCTTTAATGGGAAACACGCTTCTTATCACGCTTCCCCCACGCTTCCCCTATGTCACAGGGATTCGGCTAGCAGGGTGCCGCACCCGCGTCAACGCGACTCGACGCGGGTGCGGTCAACCCGACCCTGGGTGCGTTGACCGCACCTAGGGTCATTTTTGTCCATTTTTTTTGGATTAAAAAAAATTGCCCTATGAAATAGGCTGCGGAATTCAAAAAAAATTCTTTGGGGGGGGGGGGGCGGGGGCGCTGCCCCCCTATAACCCCCCACAAGGGGCGGCCCCCCTGGACCCTCGCCGGGGGAGCCCCCGGACCCCCCTTCCTGCAAGGGCAAAAACAATGAATCAGGCTCCACAACTCATCACTTTCATCTTTGGGGACAACCATATAAGATAAAAAAATGGTAAAAAGTAAGTTGGGCATAAATGTCATGGACCTTAACAGCTACCATACATTCATACATATACACTATACATGATATATATATATATATATATATATATATATATATATATATATATATATATATTACATTTTTGCCCCTGTCGCACCCCCGCACCCGGGTTTTTTGGAAGTGCCGAATCCCCGCACCCGCACCCATGTGACATAGCGCTTCCCCGATTTTTTTCAATTTTTTTGTTTTTTGTATTTTGTATTTTTATTTTTTCTGCTTCCCCCTCGCTTCCTAGGTCGCTTCCAGTTCGCTTCCTAGGTCGCTTCCGAGACGATTCCCGATTCACTCCTAAGTGGTCCCACGCTTCCCGCTTCCTAAAATTTTGAAAATGCCTCACTTCCCGCTCTCGCTTCCCGGTCCCGCTTCCTCAACTGGCAACCATGGTCACAACACATTTTTGAGGATTTGGAGATGAAAACTCCCATGTTTTGGATAAGAGATCTGAGCCAAACAAGCTCTATTGTTGTTGTGGACATTGCATGATGTTCTGCCTCAGTTGATGATAACGAGACCTTCTGTTGTTTCTTATACCTCCAAGAGATCAATGAATCCCCTAAAAAAATACAAAAACCAGTAGTTGAGATTCCATCATTTATGTTACCACCCTAGGTAGCATCAGTATAAGCAGTTAAATCTAAAGATGAGGAAGATGATAAGTAAAACCCTTTTGAAATGGTGTTTTTAATGTATCACACAATCCTCGTGACTGCAACCATGTGCACTGTGGTAAGGGCATGCTGAAACTGACTTGTTGCATGAACAACATGAGCGGTATCAAGTCGGGTGATGGAGAGGTAGGTGAAATATCCAATCAATTGACGATATGGAGTAGGATCTTCAATTAATACACTATCTTCAAGTCTTAATTTTACATTTATGACTTCTGGAGTCTCCACTTTCTTTTCATCTAAAACTCCTGACCTAACACATATGTCAACAACCAATTTCATTTGGGAGAGAATATATTCTCTTGGAGAGTAGGCAACTTCAATTCCTAAAGAATATCTCAAACACCTTAAGTCAAACATATCAAAAGTTTTCTTTAAAATTAATTTAATTTCAATAACACCTTATTTGTCGTTTCTTGGGACAATCATATCATCAACATAAAAAAGAAGAATCACAATTGTAATACATATTTTCTTGACAAAGAGAACAATGTCAATATAACAAGAGATAAACTCTAAATTAATTAAAACATTACTAAATTTATCATACCAAGCCTTAGGAGCTTATTTAAGAAGATGCAAGGGCTTTTTAAGTTAAATTTTTTTTTCTTTAAATTAACTCTTGTAGGGGGGTTCCATGTAAACTTCGTCACCAAGTTCTCTATTTAAAAAGACATTTTAATATCTAATTGAAAAATGACCCATTTTTTAATAAAGACAATGGCAATGAGAGTTCGAACACTAGTCATTCTTGCGACATGAGCAAAGGTTTTCTCATAATCTATTTCATATTCTTGATCATACCCTTTGGTGACTAATTTTGCTTTATATCTTTTTAAGTCACACGAACTCGGCTATAAGGTCGATGCACCCGCGTCGACATGCTCTGACACGGGTGCAGACACGGTCAACCAAGTGTCGCACTCGGTCAAGGCACCGAGGCCGAGTCTATCCACATTTTAGACTCGGTCAACTTTGATCGAGTCTATTTTTTTTCTATTTTTTAGGGCAAAAGATATATAAAAACTAAAAAAAATTGATCTTTTTATATATTTTAATATATATATAGCCGAGTTTTATTATTGTTATATATATATATAGTTGTGTCTCCTAATAGGCACAACTTTGACCGAGTCTTATTATTATTATATATATATATTTTAAAAAATATATATGCATATATATATACAACCATGTCCCCGTGTCCAAAATTTTTGAAATTGCTCCGCACCCGTGTCGTAGCCGTACCCGCACCCATGTGACATAGCTTTCTAATGATATGCCACTTTTGGTTTTGACTTTAAACACCCATCTGTATCCTATAAGTTTCTTGCCTAAAGGATGTGTTGGCTTTCTTAAGAGAATTAAGTTCTATTTTCGTTGCTTCATTCCAATGAGGGTATTGTTTGTCATCATTATAATGAGATGGTTCATAATAAGAGTGAGGAGTTATTAAACATGCTCTAAAGTTTGGAGAAAATGAGTCATATGATACAAATGTACTTGGAGCACTAGAGATTCGATTTGATCTCCTAAGTTGGGATTCTTCTAAGGGTATGTTTTGAGAGAATTTGTCAAGGTCCTATGGGTGATTACCTTCCCCCGTCGAGTATACACATGCATACCATTTGATACATTTTCATTCAAACTTTCATGTTGAGGACTAACTTCATCAACAATCGGATGATCAATACTAGAGTTGTTGTCCAAAGAATCAAACACCTCAATAGAGTTAAACTCATCATGTCTTGGCAATGGATCAAATAGAAATGAATAATCAATTTCTTCTTTAGGTCCTTTGCTATCAAACCCATTTTCATTTTCAAGAAAGGTGACATCTTTTGAAACATAGAGCTTGTTATTTATTGGATCAAAACATCAATACCTTTTTTTTTATTTTCACTGTATCTCAAGAAAACACATTCAATGACTTTTGGAGATAGTTTATCATTTTTATGAGTAAGGACATAGCACTTACAACCAAAGATTCTTAGTCTTTTAAAATCGGTAGTCATTTTAAAAAGTTTTTCAAATGGAGATCTGTTTTGTAACTAAGACAAAGCGATTCTATTTATTAAGTAGGTTGAGGTTAAAACGACTTCGGCCTAAATTTTTTTTGGAATGTCCCTTGGAATTAGAAGAGTCCTAGTGGTTTCTATTATATGTCTATGCTTTCTTTTCGCTAACCCATTTTGTTACGGAGTTCTAGGACAAGATCTTTGTTGACAAATTTCATTTTGTTTCAAATAGCTTTGAAAATCATTTGACATGTACTCTCCTCCCGAATTCGATTTAAGAATGAATAAGTTGCTAAGAAATTGATTTTTAACTATTGAATGAAATTTTTTAAAGAAAGAGAACACATCAGATTTAAGACTTAGAAAATAAATCCACATGTATCTAGTAAAATCATCAACAAAAATAACAAAATAAAAGTGACCTCCTTTTGATATGACCGGTGAAGGACCCCATGCATCTGGATGCACTAATTCAAAAGGTCGAGTAGAAATAAAGGTTCTATGAGGAAGGGGAATAACTTTCATTTTTTAAAAAAATGTAATCTTTATAAGATATATCTTTTTCATTACAAATATTTTCTGAAATGACTTGGGTGGAAGGTTTAGAAAATCCATAAAGTAAAGATCGTCTCTCCTATGGCCTTGCCCAATCAGCTTTTCTGACTGAAGATTTTGCACGATGCAATCTTTAGATGAGAAAAAAATTTTGCAACCATGATCAGAAATTTGAGAGACGGAAAAAAGATTTTAATTTAACTTTGGAACAACCTTATTTTTGGAACAAGAGTTTTTTGAGAATTTTTTGAGTCCTGTTCAAATACTATTTATTTTTAAAGAAGTTCTATCGATTGTTGAAACGTAAGATGAAGTAGAATTAGTATGAACTTCCGGAATGACATTCTTATGAGGTGTCATATGAAAGGAAACACTCGAGTCAAGAATCCACATACCTGGAAGAGATGAAAAAGATGCAATGGTGGCACCCGACGCAGGAGATGATTTGAGAAGTTGTTGAAATGCCTCTGATATTTGACTAAGCGTGTCTCTGATATCTCTTTCAGTTTTGCTTGATTCTTCTTTCTTAGGTGTGATTTCTTTCATGGAAGTGATTTTGCCTTCAAGCTTTGGACATATCAGTCTAATGTGTCCCGGTTCATTACAATAGTGGCAAATAATACCCTTCTTATATACACTATTATAGTTATTTTGTTTTACAAAGCGGGGGGGGGGGGGGTAGGGCTTATAGGCCCTTACATTGGAACCCGGCCAAGTAACGATTAATCATGATTCTTATTTGTCATGTCAAGGCGAGTTTCCTCTTGACATACCTCGGCAAGTGCATCTTCAAGAGGCATACCCTTGGTTCTATGAAGAAGAGAAGACTTCACTTGTCTTAGACCACGAAGGAATTGAAAAAAGTGTTCCTTATCAATTTGCTCTCTTCTAATCTCAACATCTTCGGGAGTCATCCATTTGGATCAAGTACTAATTCATCTCAAAGATGAGATAAAATACTAAAATAATCTCGAACACACGTCTCCTTGTTTAGTGGATCTAATCTTGTCTTGACAAAAATATTGTCTAACAAAAACCTTTTAAGATACATACCTTTAAGAAAGAACCAAGCTTCATTAACTCTTCTAATTTTTGCGATGTTGGCACACATTTTTATGTCAACATTGTTTTTAAATCAAGCTAAATTTTTTGCATGGTTGCTTTTCCAATCCTCTACCTTTATTTGATGATGGCTTTATTATGATCATCTTCAACAAGAGCTTTCTCAACATCTTGTTCGACCTTGGTGAGCTTTAATGACGGTTTAAGAGTAGTCCCCGTCACAAAGCCCCAAAGTTTCTTTCCTTTAAGATGATTTTCTATAGCCGAAGCCCACATCATGTAGTTGGATCCATTGAGCTTGAACGAGAGCTCCACTCTTTATTCATGCTCCATGACGAAAAGGAAAGAAGTAAAGAGGAAGAGAAGGCACCACACTTTAGTCACGATCTCCAATTTTCACAAGCAAGTCTTCCAATATCAAAAGAACCCAATGGGCTCTGATACCATGTAATGAAATGAGAGATCACAAGAGATATCCTTAAACACACAATAATAAGGCCACTAATGGGCATGATACATAAAGTCACAAGGCCGCTAATGGCCAACACTACATAAAGTCAATAGCACAAGAGAGCATAAAATAAATAATGTATTTTTATTGAAGAAATGCTCTAAAACTGGATACAATGAGAGGGGACAAGGTCTCCTATTTATACAACAAAGGGGAATTTCATAGAACTGTTTGGAGCTCCCCAACGGTCATATTTTTTACCGTTTGAGAGGATCCCAACAGTCCTATTAAATGGACCAGTTTTTCCATGGTCAAACAGTCAAAAAGAAAAAGTAAAAAATAAAAAATAAAAAGAAAGAAAAGTCCCTAGTGGACTGTGCTAATTACATAAGACTAAAAAGACAAAAATACCCCTGAGAGTTATGACTATTTACAACTATATATATATCGATATATATGTGTATATAATAACATATATGTACTATATATGCATAAGTCTTAACAGTTGCAACATGAGGAACTTCTTGCAATTTTTAAGGTACAATTTCTTGTCAGAGAAAGTTGTAAAATAGGCTGAGGTGCTCAGATGCTCGATTGATGTAGAATCAAGTAATGATTAAGGAGTACATGTGAGAATTGAGTGGTTTTTTCTCAATAAATAACAATGGAGATGGACAGAGAGCTTCAAGCTGGCTGTTACACACAATGTCCAAACAGATATAGCCGATACCAATATTTGTGACTATAATTTGAATATATTAGATTTGATATGATTTGACTTAAAAAAAAAATTCAACGTGATTATGTACTGTGAACACACCTTTTACTTTCTAAACCTAGAAGAAGATTGTATTTAATACGAAAATGTCCAAGCACTCTCAGCAATTAATGATTTGTTAAAATGAAGAAAAAGGAAAGGAAAGTGGACTAAGTTGAAAGAAGGGCCTTGAAATGTTATTTGTAACTTCTTTAAGTCCCTATGTTACCTTGACACTTCTGGAGGGCCAACGTGATAGTTTCCGACTCCGACACTTGGGCACCAACACCAACACTCCTAGACACTTCATTTTTCAACATATAAGTGTCCAAGAAAATATGGACACTTGGTGTCACATGTTTGACACTTTTAGGTGCCTTAGACACATAGTGTCCGATGTCGGACACTTTGTATCAACATTGTTTAATAAACCATATTTTCTCTCTATACTCCATGAAAATGAGTGGGCATGACCCTTTACTATACGCAAAGGTCTCTCTCTCTCTATATGAACGGGTCAAGCTAGTTGGTAAAAAGAAGACTCTCTCATTGTTACCACAGTAGAACCTCAGTTCCATTTAAGAACTAACTCTCTTCACAATTTTGATGAATTGTGTGGTGCCACATACAGAAAAGAGAGAAATGAGGATATTTTTTTCTTTTGAAATATTTTTTTGTTTTTGACTTAAATACCCCTCTCTCTCAGTGTCCAAGTAACATAGTCTTTAGCATATTGTTATTAGTCTTTTGGGCTGGAGATAGCTGGCTGCACCCTGTAATGTTAACATGTTTTATTCAGTTCACTCTGCACTACTCTTTCCCTACAATAAGTATTTTCCAAATGCGTCTATCATTTAACTTCATTTATTGCAAATGTGACATCATCTTTATATATGTCTTTGACTTACCAGCTTCTCCTTTTTTTTACAATTAAGGTTGCAATTTTATTTTGGGCATGTACCCTGTTGTCTGTCCCTCCAAGCAAGGAACATTGAATCTGGCACTGAGTGATATTGCATGACCTGATGATTACATAGGAAGACATGAAATTTGGACTTTCCTGCCTTTTTATGTTATCATTAATTATCATCATGTGACTGAGCTGGGAAATGGTTTAGCTTAATCATTTTTTGGTGAAAAGATTCAATGTAAGTTCAATTGTCCATTTGTGGGATGATTCAACTTGGAGACTCCCTATCCAACCTCCACCCAATATATTCTTACACTGATCTGGAAACAGGCAATGCTAAAAGGATCTTTTGGATCTGAGACCAAGTTTCAGCTTGGGGATAAGGCAGACGAATGGATTGTGCCAAAGAGCATATTAAGTCTAACATGCAACAGATTGCGAATAGAGATTTGAATGAGATGTAAGAATGCCTGTAGCTGGGCACTTTCTGATCAGAATTTTCACTGTTCACATGCTTCTAGTTTTCAATAAGTCATTGACTAGCATTTTGTTTCCAACTTCTAGAGACAGGATGGCCTTGTCAAGTTTTGGCTCCTTTTCACATCCAATATCACTTGGATTACTCATGCATCTTTGTTTTCTTCTCCATACTTTGGTTGCTTCAATGAGAAACATGTTACTATTGCAAATTGAAGCAAGATTTGGATCAGTGTTGTGAAAAGCGTTGAGGCGTAGCGAGACGCTCCACCAAAATCTGAGGCAAGGCGTAAGCCTCGAGGCGTAAAGCGTAAGCCTCAAAGTTTTTTTTAAAAAACTTAAAAAAACTATAAAAAATATCTAAAATTATAAATAAATAAAAAAACCTTTATTGATGAAGCAACAACCAACAAGAAATAAAAAATCTCAAATAAATACTGAAAAAATATGAGATTAACATGTAAAAATAACATTAATGCAACAACTTGATCTATGTAAGTATCTAAGAAATAAAACATGAGCATTCATTAAATAAAAAATTAACATTAACAACGAAATGCATATTAGCAATAACAATATCATGTCATAATTAGAAAATACATTTTAGCATTAACAACCAAATGTTAATATATATATATATATATATATATATATATATATATATATATATATATATATATATATATATATATATATATATATATATTAGAAAATGCATGTTTTCATTTCCATATATATATAAGGTTGTGACTGCATGGAATTACATGACTTGATTTTGCCACTAAAAGGGTTTAACGTCACATTCTAGAAGAGATTATTGCTCCTACGAAATTAAATACATTGAACAAGTTGACATTGTGATATTAATTTTTTGTGAAACGAAGCAACTAATCTCAATGACTTCATTAACGTGGTTGCTTTGAGTGTCTATTAGACTGCAAATTGGTGAACCTGCTACTAAGGGTGTCAATGGATTGGGTATGACCCGATCCTGACCCATATTGGATCTTATAGGGCCAGGGTTTGGTTGCAAAGAAGGGATTCTGATTAATTATTCAGGTTGGACCCATGAGGTCTGATTATTATATGGGTTGGGAATGGTTTATAAAATTTTATACCAAACCAGGTCTGACCAGAGTTTCAGTTAAGATTCTAAAATTTTCAATATAAAATAATTAAAAATATTATTTTGCCAGGTATGTGATAAGTTGTGGAGCCTGATTCAGAGTTTTTGCCCTTGCAGAAAGCGGGGGTCGGGGGCTACCCCCGGTGCGGGTCCTTGGTGGGGGGTCAGCGCCCTCCAGAAGAATTCTTTTTTTCTGGGCTTATGTTTGAGACCTATGTCACATGGGTGCGGGTGCGAGTGTGGGTGCGGGTGCGGGTGCGGGGATGCGGCACTTCCAAAAAACTCGGGTGCGGGGGTGCAGCAGGGGCAAAAATGTAAAAAAAAATTATATATATATATATATATAATTTTAAAGTTTTAACAGTTTAACATTTAACAGTAAACATTGTCATAAACTCATAATATGATTCATCATGCATGCACTATATCAACCTAAATATCAAATTATCAATCAAATAAGTAAAGCAATTACATAAATCGACCTAAATATCAATCAAATAAGTATTGTATAAAAGAACTAAATTACATACCAAAGTATATCCTGATGAAGTAATGGATGTTAATAATTTTCTTCTTCATCATCAAATGCATCATTAGAAGGAATACTGGGCTCAGCTAAATCCATGTTTGTTACGTTGAATTCATGTTCTCCCTCGAAGTCACACTCTTCTTGGTTTACGTCCCAAAATTTGGATGTTCTTTGTCTGCGTTATAAACCCAATTTGAAAATGATAAATACAATACAAGTATATTTAAATGAAAACTAAGAAATAATCAAATAACTAAGAGAGCAAATTAGTACATGTATTCATCATTGCTTCGCGAAAGTAATCGAAGATTTAAATTAACATATACTAAATCCTCTGCACGCTTGCTCGTGAGTTTGTTTCTCTTTATGTTGTGGATTTGAGAATATGTGCTCCAATTTCTTTCACAACAAGATGAATTAGCAGGGTGCGATAACAATCTTAATGCAAGACGTTGCAGAAGAGGTGTTTCTGATCCAAATGTTGACCACCATGTGATAGGATCTATATTATCTTCTTCTCTCGCGAATAATGTCGGTCCATATAATCTCGAAGATGAAAATTTTCCAAACTCTTGTGTGACTTGATGTAGAAGATATGCTTCTGGAAAAAGTCTTGTCATACACATATTTCTATGTCTTGATAGCTCTGGGTCTAAATTTGGAGGGACACGACCAATACCACCAGCCCGTCACTTATTTGCATAATATTTTGGATTAAGAGAATGTGTCATGCAATGTAAATGAGTGTTGCTCTTATCCCATCTTCTGACTAAAATTGAATGAATATGATTAAAAAAATCTGAATCATCCAATGCAGGATTTTTTTCTTCATGCATGAAAACTATAGCTTGTATTTTTTCAATCATATTATCCCACATTTCATAAACTCTGTGATGCATGGGCTCATCCTTATCAACTTCTCTTAACCTTTCTCAAATAGGTTGCGTAAATTGAATGAAGTATACCACTCTGTCCCAAAACTCATCATCAAGAATGAATTTCTTAATTTCTTGAACCTTGATATCATCATTAGCACGATAGAATGTCCAATTTTCATCAGTCACCATGTTAATCAAAGCATTCTTCACTCTTTTAATCCTCTTCATCATCACAATGATGGACGCAAAACGTGTTTCAGCGACCTTCAACAATTTCAAATCAGAATGCCTATTAAATATAGCATTAGCACGATGGTGGTTAACAACAAAATTCCTAATGCTTTTGACATTTCTTTCTAAATCTTCAATCCATGAACATAAAGCATATGCTTGTGAATTTTCTTTTCTTTGGGGTTGCAAATGCTTTTTAGGGCTAGATTTAATCAGTGTCCTACACAGGGAGTCCAAAAAATATTAGGGTACTCACTCTCCAAACTCAACGCTGCACTTTTACAAACTAGAGCGTTGTCTGTAATGATTTGTACCACTTTCTGATCACCCACTTCCTTTATCACTTCTATAAACAATCCCTTCAAATACTCTGCATTTTTATATTCCCTAGATGCATCAACTGCTTTCAAGAATATTGGGCCACTAAGCGAACAAACAATGAAATTGATTAATGGACGCCTTTGAATATCTGTCCATCCATCAGACACAATGGAAACTCCATTTTGCTCCCATGAATATTTTTTAATCTCTAGCAACCTCTCCACATTTGCCCTTTCTTTTGCAAGAAGTGTGGTTCGTTATTTTTCTGAACTTAGAGGCACATAACCACTCAAATTACAATTTGCCAAGGATGTTACTAAATCCTTCTAATAAGGATTTTTAACCGCATTAAATGGGAGTGAACCAGAATAAAAATACCTCCCAACTTTTCTATCCAATTCTTTTCTTCCATATGTATTGAATGTTGCTTGTATCGTTCCTCTACCTTATACATTGACTTTTCTTTTTTTTTTCAGCATCTTCTTGGTGGCTTGCAAATGGCACACTGACTGCAGAAGAATCGGCCATTGCCTTTCTCTTCTCATATTCTTTTTGTATTTTCTTGTATTGTCTTCGCATTGCCTCATCAACTTTTCTGCAAGCTGAAATGCCATGTCCTGGTATCTTCAACAAATGAGCCTTCACTCTTGTGTAAGACCCAACAAAATCTCTTTCGCAGAGCTTGCATTGAAATCTCTTGTTTCCACCACCTCCTTCTCCAGTTTTTGCAAGTTTGTCTACATGTACCCATAGTGGCTCCACATCATCAATCCCACTGCAACTATCAGCAAAACTAGTAGCAGAACTCACTTGTTGGGATGAGGATGACATAAGTCCTTTTCCTTTATCCGTCATTTTTATCCTGAAAAGACAAAAAAAAATACATTAAAATTTTCAAATCAATTCGAAAACACAGGGAGAAAGGAGGGCTTAGCCCCTCCCCTGCCAACCCAACAAGAGAGCGAGAGCGAGGGGGGCTCGGCCCCTCCCTTGTTGAAAACAGAGGGAGCAGGGGGGGGGGGGCTCAGCCCCTACCCTGTCAACCCAAAAAGAAAACAGATGGGGGAGGGGCTCGACCCCTCCCCTGTCGACCCCCCAAAAAAAAAAACAGATGAGGGAGGGGCTCGACCCCTCCCCTGTCGACCCCAAAAAGGAGCCAGATGGGGGAGGGGCTCGGTCCCTCCTGTGCCGAAAAACGAGGGAGCAGGGGGGGCTCAGCCCCTCCCCTGCCGACCCAAGAAGAGAGTGAGAGAGGGCACATACCCGCGAAAGGAGAGGAGGAGCCGAGAGGAGGAGCCTGGGAGGCGGAGTTGGGGCAGCGGAGCTGGGGCGGCGATGGGAGAGAGCTCGAGCTCAGGGGGAGAGAGAGGAGAGATTAGGGCAAAAAAAAAATTTGCCCTAATCCTCCTTTTCATCGGTTTTTTTTTACGCCCAAATAGTGGACAAAAATGACCCTGGATGCGTTGACCGCACCCGGTGCCGCACCCGCGTCGCGTCGCGTTGACGCGGGTGCGGCATATGTTTTGCCGAGTCCCTGTGACATAGTTTGAGACCTAGTTTTTTATGGATCAGCCCCGATCTTAGAGATAATGATGAAGACACTCTATAATATCATCCATTGTGTGATTTTAGTGCATAGGATTTTTTACCTGAACATTGTGTATGTAAGTTCGACTCCACAATGGCTCAAAAACAAGATTGAAAAATCTTAGAACGGTAAGATTTTCAATGTTGTTTCTTCCCAGTAGATGGTCTATTCTGAAATAAGTTGGGAAAGGCATGAAAACATACTACATATATTTTAGCTTTTGTTGAATAAGGCTCCAGTTAATTCAAGCAATAATCTACTAGAGAGAAGATGAATAGGCACGCTTGAAATGATAACAAGCCAACAGGATATAGACTCCAACCTCTTCTAGTTTGAGCATTCTCAGCCAATAATGATGACGCAAAATCCAGAAGTGCCTCTTGTGGAACAGATAGGTAAAATATCCGATTGGCTTCAGAGTGACCCTAGAAAGCAAAGAATAAACAAAATTCTAAAATTCAAGGCATGTACGCCTCGGCTTGAGGCGCGCCTTAAGACATATGAGGCGCACGCCTCGGGGATTTTGCGCTTTGTACATGCGCCTCAAGGCATAAAGCCCCTCGCCTTGAGGCGAGGCACATTTTTTGCGCCTTGAGGCACGCTTTTTATAACACTGATTTGGATAGTGCATACAGTTGCAACATGCATTTTAAATCAAGGGAGGCTAGAGAAATCAATAGCATTGTTGTGGGTAATCATCTATGTAACATAGAGTCGGCATTATGGGTGTCGTACCCTTGTTGACACGTCACTACACGGGTGCGGCTATGCCCTAGGTTGGGTCCCACACTGGTTTGGGATGGATCCAACCCATACCTGACCCAAACTACATTTTTTTAGGTTTTTGACCTTGTCAAAGGGTTGGGACCATTTTGGTCTTGCCCTCACACGATACCTCCCCCCCACTCCCTCTCTCTCTCTGGTGTCTTTTCCCTTCCCCTATGGCCTCTCTCATTTGGACTTCACTCTTCTCTCTCTTTGTCTGGTCTCGTCTTGACTTCGCCCTTTCTCGCTCTCATCTTACCCCTGTCCCCCCTCTCTCTCTCTTTTTGTTTTGTTGCTTCCTATCTCCACCCTAGGCAGCGGGATAAGAAAAAGAACGAGGGGAGGAGAAAGAGGAAGAAAAAGAGGAGCAAGAGAAGTGAAAAGAGAGAGGTACCTACCTCCTTTCTTCTTCTTCTCTTGCTCGTTCTCCTTCGTATACAAACTAGAGAGAGAGAGAGAGAGAGAGAGAGAGAGAGAGAGAGAGAGAGAGAGTTTACAAAGTAACCCCTTCCTTTTATAATAAAAAGAAAAAAGAATCAAACTCTTATTTAAAAAAAAAATCATTTTACCCCTTGTTCCTCATTTACATTTAAAATGTTACACACACACATATATATACATGTGGCCCCATACTCACATTTTTTCGAACTTGCCGTGTCGTATCCGCACCCGTACCCAGAGACATTAGGTATTCATGTTGTACTGGCACTACCTATGAGCGGCATTCTTATAATTTGTGTACAGTAGGGAACACAACCTATAGGTGGTATAACTCTGATTTTGGTGTAAAAAGGGTGTTTATACAAACTATAATCAAGGTTTATCTATAAAAAAATTAAGAGCCACCCCTTAGAAATATGTAGATGGCTGTTAAGATCAGAGTTACTGGAAGCTTCTTAGATAGGTGGGAAGTTTGCTTCCCGGAAACTTGCTTCGGAAGCGTGATACTCCTCGCTTCCGAAACTTGATGAGAACCTCGATTCTCCCAGGCTTCTCCTATGCTTTCCACACACTTCATCTATTCTTATATGTTCTCTTACTCAACTTTTCATGTTTTTATGTGTTTTCTCTCACTCTTCTGACTCACTTCCATGTGCTTTCTCTAAATTGGTAGTCATCATTTTTATATTTTGTTAAAATTTTAATTATTACACTAAAAAATCATGAAATTTAATATTAGTCACTTTTATTTTAGTTTTTATTTGTGTTTCATTTTGATTCTCATTCAATTTTTATATTTCTTTTTTTTATATTCCTTGCTTCCCGCTTTCCCTATACATTTTAAAATTCATTGCTTCTCGCTTCTGCTTCTCGTATCGTTTTCTGCTTCCGCTTCCTAGTCTGGCAACCTTGGTTAAGATTCTTCATAATATGTTCTCTTTTCCTCTTCTCTTAATTATTTAGATGGTATAAGCCAGGTAATAACCCTTGAACCTACACTTTCTTTGTTGATCCTTCTTTTCTTCTTGTTTTCCCCTTTCCTCTTTTTGTTTTATTATTCTTTTCCTATTTTCTTCCTCTGTTTGCCTTTTCTCTTGAATCAAATCTGCCTGAATATGATTGTTTCTCATTTTCTTCTTATGTTCATTATCTTCTTGAAACAGATCTGGTTGGGTCTAGTTTTTTTCCTTTCTCTAGTCTCTCTTTGGCATTTTTTTCTTCGATTGATTATGATTTGATCGAATATGCTCCAGATCTATCAGAGCTATCACCTTGTTGGACTGACACACCTTTGGTCACCAAACTTGCTTGGATTGTCACCATTATTATGCTATCAGTTTGATCTATTAATTGTTCATCCATGAGCATGCCTACCATTGCCAGGTCCGCTAAACAAATTAAAATAGGAAGGTCTATGTCAGTCTAATCATCAAGAAGGGAGGATTAGTGCTAGCATCAGCAATTTGAACTTGCTAATGAATGCCAAATTTCCCGCATTTAGGCCATGTTTTTAGGTTCGGTACTTTGGACCTTCATCAGCAAAAAGAAAGCAGCTTTCTTGTACTTCATTTTGTGTACTTTTTTTGTTACTCTCTTGCTTTTCCAGTGTTTCCTCCTTTTATATCTTTCTTTGCCAAACTTTAGTAGAGAAAATCCATGGCGCTTCTGAAGACTCGACCCATCTATGTTGACATGGTGCAGTGTTGTCCATATGTGAAGAATTGCAATATCTTAACTAATGGATCACATTTTAGCTTGATTTGGCAGTACTTGGGTTGGACCTATGTAACATAATGTTTCTGAAGACTCCATGTATCCATGTCGACATGGTGCTGCATGGATGTGACTGGTCAAATCAGGGTTAGGTGGTTTTTTTTCATCAAGTTAATTTGAATGCTAGAGTTGGAAACCACAGCAGTTGGTGGATTTACTTTCCTAACATATGGCCATGTCGCACATGGCCTATGTTAGAACTGGATCACATATGTCTATCATGTCATAAAGTTCTTCATGGCTGGTTGGCTTTACTCTCTTAATATATGGCCATCACATTCTCATTTAAGATGTTAGAATTAGAAACCACAGCAGTCGGTGGATCTACTCCCCTGAACTTCAGTATGGCGTCTGGGATTATTGTTATTTTTGTTGGCCATGTGTTTTGGAATTGCAACTTAACTAGTGGATCTTGAGTTTGAGTTCAACACTTTCCTCAAATAAGAATGTCAAGTTCAACTGATGTTCTTTGACAAACTTCATGAATTTTGTTAGTGAAATCGATGAAGCTTTTAATATGATATGTGCTCGATTATGTGTTTGTTATATAGCTTTGCCATTGATTAGGAGACACTTGTTGCAGGCTTTGATGATGCGACTTGAATCAGATCTCGCCCAAGTTTTACTTGCAGCTTGCAAAGGCAAGTTAGCAGGGATGTCATTGAGTTGGTCTTTAGAACCAGCCATTGTGGTAGTCATGGCGAGTCAAGGCTACCCTGGAGATTACAAGAAAGGCACCATCATTAGAAACCTGGATGAAGCGGAGCCCGTAGCTCCAAATGTAAAAATCTTTCATGCAGGAACTTCAGTGGATGCAGCTGGTAATTTTATTGCAGTGGGGGGTCGTGTGCTTGGAGTGACAGCTAGGGGGAAGAATATAGCAGAGGCACGCGATAAGGCATATCTGGCAGTGAATGAAGTGGACTGGCCAGAAGGCTTTTTTCGGAAAGATATCGGATGGAGAGCGCTGATGCACAGCGTCTGTTGACTGATGAATGATCTGTGATATGCTTGAATGCGGTTCATTGTCGCCTAAATTAAGGTCCTCCTTTCTTGGCTGGGGGAAGTCCTTCAAATCTTGTTGTCATTGTCACCTAAGTTGATGTCCTACTTTTTGGCTGGGGGATAAGTGCTTCAAATCTCAATGAAGCCCAAGCCTTTTCCTAACAACAATGTCAATGTTCCAGACAGCTATTTTTTTTTTCACTTTTTGTTGCTTGATGTAAATACCTCTTGTCACACTTCTCTTGTAAAGGGCATTACCTCAGGTGAATTTGGGTTCTTATTTACTCTATTAACTTTGTTAATAGAAGTTCTTGCATTCTTGTCTTCTTCTATTCTCTTTGCTCCCGGCTCGAGCGATAATCAGTTTGATTTCCGCTGTGCGTTTTAAAGGTCCTTTCAATGTTGTCCCGTTGCATGGGGCCTTTGCTTTTAGCCCTCGACAGTTAAAGTGAGTGGTTTTGAATGAAAGTAAATCACCTTTATGTGATTTCATGGAGATTCCGTATGGTCTCCATCTTCATGCATCGTGTTTGGGTGTTTCTATGTGTGCAATTAAGCGTGCCAAACACTTGGTGTCCGTCTTTTTAATGAATGTCTGCATATGTGGTGTGTGTGGGTGAGAGAGAGAGCCGAACGTAATTCAACATTACCACTCATGAAGATCAACAAAAATGTTGAACTAATGAACTGAACAAGAGCAAAAGCCAAAACAAAAAGAAAGCACAAGAGAAAAGAACATACCGGAGCCGCTTGCCCAGATTGTGGCAAAGGAGAGGTAGCGTCAGCAGGAGGGAGCGGAAGATCACTAAGATGCATACGCAAGATCGCATAAACATCTACCAAGATTTTATGCACCAGGTTTTGAGAGAGAGAGAGAGTGAGAGAGAGAGAGAGAGAGAGATTGTTTCGGTTAAATTCTTATTATCTGCATCACCCAGATGTTGTGTCAATGGTTCGGGCTTGGTGCCAGACTTGGCTCTGACTTTTAGGTACCAATATCGGGTATGAACCTGAATCCAACAGAATTTAAAATATGCAAAACCAAACATGGTCAACAAACGGATGACATGCACAAGATCCAGTAAAGTATTAATTTTTATATTCCAAAAATGCATATCCTAATTGGTAGGGCGGTTGAACTTGGTTCTATTTAAAATTTCATAAACCAAATGCGGGTCCATATACCACTTGGATCCTATGGGTTTGACCTGACTAACTAATCTGACCTGCTTCAGTGGTATCAAACTGGGGTCCGACACGACCTGACACAAGGTAGGTTCATGTCAAACCCGACCCATTAACAAGCCTAATAAGGCGTATTGAATACGAATCCAGAGCCCACATTCAACAAGCAAACGACCGGTCGTTATGAGCATAGTGACAAAAGTTTAAAACGGAAAAACATCAGCAGCCAAAAACTCGTGAGAAATAGAAAATTTTCAAAAAACTCATGTTTTTTTGGCAAAATATCCACAATAATAAACAAATTAGAAATTTTAAATTATAAAATTTATGAATAAATACAAATAAAAACATTTAAAAATAAAAACACCCATTGATTGTTCACAATAAATAGCAATTAAAAAACATAAATATCACATTTAAAATATCATATTTTTTGGGTTTGTGAAGTTGAGTTTGAAAAAGTTGCAGGTATGTGAATTAATAATAATAAATCTGTTATGGTTTCTATGAATGTTGAACAACAGGTGGTTGTGTTGTGAGAGTCTCCACATTTGCTAGGTGACCTTCCCTTGAAATATTTGGGTCTTCTTCTCTGTTATGGTAAATGAAACTCGGCTATGTGCCAACAAGTGAGTTCAAAAAGTTCAGTTTCGTATTGATTCGTGGAAATCAAAATTGCTTTGGTATGCTGGAAGAATTATGTTGATACAAAATACCTTGTCTAGCATCTCTGTATTCTGATTGCTCTCTTTCAAGTTGCCCAAAAAAATTATATGCCAATTGGAGACTCTATTAGGGATGGCAGTGTCCCTGGGCAGGGGCAAGGGATAAGGTCTCCACTCCCGCTCCGTCTCAAAATCCTACCCTCCATCCCCGCCTTCATCCCCGGCCCGGTGAGCTTGAAAAGGTTTTGGTTTGGGGGTGAAAAAAATATAGACCAATTTATTTCTTGTAAGCCTATTGAAGCTGTTTGCTGTCACTTTTTGAGTGATTTTTAGAGAGAGTTCAAAGTGGATCTGATCTCCAATTTTATGAGGTGGTGTCTTTCAATTTCAGCTGTGAGAGAGGGACGTCATACTAATGCTGTAACACTTGCTTCGGTTCATGTTTTTCAGTTTGAGCAAGTTATTTGTAAAGAAACATTGTTGGCATTGGGTTGTATTCTTATTATGTTACCCACATGTAATGATTTAATTTAGATGGATAACCCACCTGATTGGCTACCTTTGTTAGGTGATCATATGTAATTGAGACACTTTATTGATAGAAATTCGAGGTAAGCCCCGATCATCTTTCCTTTAAAAAAAAAAAGGTAATTTCTCTTGTTTTTTCATAAATATCACAATATTTATCCCATTGCTTAGATTTTTTTCAAAAAATTGCATTTTTGCAAAATATCAGCAATAGTAAACAAATTAAAGCAATAGTAAACAAATTTAAAAAATAAACTTTTATGAAGAAATGCAAATAAAAACACAATTTTCAAGATAAATAGCCCTTAAAAACATAAACATTGTGTTTAAAACATAATATCTATGTTTATAAAAAAAACATGATATTTTGAAAATATCAAGAGAAATTACCATCTAAAACCTTCAGATAATTTCTTTTGATATCTTTGCAATTTTTCAAAAATATATTGATATTTGTCGCATTGCTCATGAGGAAATATATCGATACCAGTGTGGCAAATATTGTTATATGTTTGAAAATATTGTGATATTTTGTTAGTTGCTTGAATCGTTCAAAATAGCATGATATTTTGAAAAATATCACAATATTTTCTTTTTCATTGTCTATATCTTGAAAAAAGGTTTGTTGTTTTTTATGCATTTTCATTTTTACTCAACTTTTTCTTATGTTTTATGAATGTGATCGTGGCCTTGACTAGGGATGGTAAACTAACCCAGATGCATACTCATGGTTCGGCTCGGCTAATTTAGCTAACGAGCAAACACAAGCTGGCTCGACAAACCTTACCAGACAAGTATGAACAATGGATGTTCATCTCAGCTCGACTCATTTAGGCTCACCATCTTAACGAGCCATTTATAAGCTGTTCAGCTCGTCTAATGCTCACAAACTCGTTCGAGCTCGGTTACTCATTTAGGTTCCTATACTCACATTAGAAAATATTTTGAAAAAAACTTGACTCATTGAATAAATATTTTAAAAAATTCAAAATCACCAAAAAAATAAAAAATTATTTTAGAGTAAAATAATATTTTAAAAAATATTGAGTCACTGATTTTTTTTTTTAAAATTCATTTAGTGCAAAACAACATCTTAAAAAATCTTGACTCCTTGAAAAATATTTTTAAAAATCCAAACTCACAGAAAAATATTTGTAAAAAATCATTTAGTGCAAAAAAATATTCTAAAAATCCAGACTCATTGAAAAAACTATTTTAAAAATTCAGACTTTGAAAAAGTATTTTTATAATTCATTTTTGTGCAAACAAATATTTTAGAAAATTTTAACTAATTGAAATAATATTTTTGAAAATCTAGAATCACTAAAAAATGTTTTTAAAAATTTATTTAGTTCAAAGCAATATTTTAAGAAATCCTGACTCATTGAAAAAATATTTTTGAAATTTCAGACTCTTTGAAACAATAATTTTAACAATTTATTTAGTGAAAAAAAGAATCAACTTTTGGACAATTCGAGCACGACACATGAGCATGTTTCTATAAGGTTTCAAAAATTAATGATTCAAAATTCTCATAAATTTAATGCTCATAAAATCAAATTTTTATTAAAAACATAATCCATTCATCAGGTTATAACAAATAAAATATATTGAACACATTTGTAAGGTTTAATTTAGAAATCACGAGTTAAAACATCCAAAATTAATGGGTAATCATGGGGTGGAGTCATCGACATTCAAGCCCTTATGGGGCCGACCACCCGCTTACATGGCTGGTACCCACTTCGGTGGGGAACTTGGTCATAAAAGAAAAATCCAAAATTAGCATTGTACACAGCATGTGAACCGTATAAGGAACCAATTTTGCTATATATATGTGAAAATATTAAAATCTCAACTATAAAATAATACAAGACATAATATAAATATAATATAATTATAAACTGTAAATATATAATAAATGTTTTATATATAATGTAACATAATATTTCCAACTATAAAATATTATAAGACATCATAAAAATATATAATATAACATAAATATGATATATATAATATAATTAAATCCATAAATATATAATAAAATATTGAAATGTTATGTATATAATATAACATAAATTACATGATATAAAATATCATAAAACATATATAAATTAATAAATATGAAATGTCATCTTCATTATTTATATAGATTTAAAAGGTGAATAATGATGACATTTTTGTAATATTTTTAATTTTTATATTTAAAAATTATTTTGAAATGACTTGTAAAGCAATCACATTTTTAGATAATAAAATAAATTTTGTAATTGCATTTATAACCTCATTTAAATATTTTATTATGCCTTTTTATATATATTGCATCACACCATTGGTAGGTAATTTGTTAAGTTCAAATTATCTTTTTTAATGTTGCTTTTTTTTAAAAGAGTTATCATTACTAACTAAAAAAATCTCATAATTAAAATTGAAAAGAAATTTGATTTGATTTAAAAATAATAATTTATTAAAAAAAAACAAAAAATGGCATGATAGACCTGGTTTTGGTCTGTTGGCACATTGGGGGTTCAAACTTTCACTGGTTATCATCTCTAGAGAGTGGAGCCTGGAAGATTCAGAGAGTGCGACTAAGGAAGGAACAACCAAGTGCATCTACTCCCTGCTCTAGTGAGAAAAAAAGTGTTGTTAGCCCGTTGCAAGATCAACCCCACATCCACGGGACCACTCTCTCTCTCTCCTTTTCATTTTTATTTTGAATAATCAAAATGATTTTGGCCTTATGTGAAAGGTATTAGTGGGGAAGAGGGTTAAGTGAATGTGAAGAGTTTGCATTCAATATCCATGTAACCTTCTCACTTTTTCTCACTATAAATTAAGGCATGATTGCTTCACGAGGACAACCAAGGTGCTTTCTTTCTCTCATTTAGGTTTAGGATCCTGCTCACCATTGATTTGATGGCATAAGCTCAGCGTCAATAAGCTGAGGAGAATGCCAAACACCCGCATCAACGCTTCTTTCGTCCATTTCCACTATGGCAGTTACCAACATTGGGTTATGGGCCCACAACCCAGTGTTGGTGTAAACCAAAATATAAAATACAAAACACATACTGGTAGCAGCCATAGTGGAAATGAAAGAAAGGAGCATCGATGCCGAGCACCTATGTCAACACTCATTTCGTCCATTTCTACTATGACAGCTACCTGTATGTATTTTGTTTTTTACATTCCTATTTACGTCTACATCTCTCACTTTTCTTCTTTTTCTTTTGAGATTTAGATAACCTCTTTCTTTCTCTATGATGTTAGGTTCTAATGAGTTCGTGTTGAACGGTAAGAGATGGATCTTTGTGGACCTTGCCCTCCTGAACTAAGATAGGGTTTTCTTTTGTTTGAAGATTTGCTTTATTTTTTTTTTATTTTTTGGGGGCTTCTTATTATTCATTTTTATTCTTCTTTTCTTTAGTTTGATTTAAATTTTTTGTTATAATAGGGCTTTCAGTTTGTGTTGAATCCATGTTACCGCTGGACATCAAGAGTCAAGACCCTTGTTAACCCATTTGTGCAAGTTTCTTATTTAAAAGCTTTTAGAATTTTTTTTTGGTTGGGGGGGGGGGGGGGGGGGGGTTGTTGTTTCTATTTCTGCATCTTCTTCTTAGGATCTTTTTGGGAACCGTTTTTGAAAGGGGGGTTGGAGTGGATTCACCAAATCCCCTCCGGTCTCCATCGTTTGGGATTCCTATCTCCTGATTTCCAACTACGTCCAGGATGTTGTTGAAAACTCTATCCTCGTCTCCCCTTTCAACTTTTTTCCTTACACTTAAAAGAAAAAAAAACACTTTTTCCATGCATAGTTCTCATCGCCATTAGGGATGGCAGTGGATCTGGGGAAAATGGGGCTCCGCTCCGTCTCGCCCTGTTTGGACGGGGGATGAAGAGCATGAAACAGGGATGGAGGCGGGATGAAGGTTAAAATCCATCCCTGTGCAGGAATGAAGGCGGGGATGGACTTACGCTTTCCCCCACCCTGCCCCGTCCCCATCCGGATCCCCGCCCCATCCCCAATCCTTCTAAGGGATGACAATAGATTGAGGGAAAACGGGCCCTGCCCCGCCTCGCCTCCCTTTGGACCAGGGATGAAGGACATAAAACAGGGATGGAGGCAGGGGTGAAAGTTAAAATTCATTCCCGTGTAGGAATTATGGTTCAGATTTTGAGATGGGGCAGGGGTGAAGACCTTGTCCCCCTTCCCCACCCTGGTCCATTGCCATACATAATCGCCATTAGTACTCTTTTTCATTGCATGCAAGGAAAAGAAGCCTCAAGAGAGAGGTCATCTCTTGGTTGTGTGATATCATGGGGTATTTATTTTTTTTTTTTTAAGGAGAAATATGATTTTTTTTCTGAAAATTATATTTCTGGGTTGCTATGTATTGAAACTTTTGGCTCTCTTCAATGGAATGGATATTTTGTTTCTGAAATTATTGTACCATCAGTACAATAATTTTCTTTTTCATTATCTATATATATATTTGGAAAAGGCTTTCGCTTATTTTTATGCATTTTCTTTCTCACTCACTTTTTTTTATTTTATGGTGGTCTGGATCTTCTTTGACACACCTAGAGCTGTAAATGGGTAGGGTCAAGGCCAGGCCAGGGTTGACTCAAAATCACCCATATAACTAATAACTGGGTTCTGGTTAATAGAATCCCAAACCCAGACCCACATAGTTTTAGAAATTATGTTTATTAAAAAATATATAAAATACTCAGGTTGGTTCGAGTACTCTTCAGAAAAGCTAGGTTGGGTCTGGTACCCTACAAAAAACATGACCCAAACCTGGCCTGCATATTGCTCGGATCGGGTTCAGGTTGAGCCAGATATTATTCGGGCTGATACTTTCCATGCTCATACCTGAGAATTCGTGTTCAGTTATCTGATAAAAAGCAGACTCGCTGACAGGCCCTAGACACACTTGTTGATGGGTCGGGTCCACCCAGCCCATAACAAACTCTATAGGGTAAGGGTTTGGTGATAAAGAATGAGGTCCGATTAGAATTCGGGTCAGAGAAAAAGGGTCCGATTAATGCATGTAGCTGGGTATGGTTTGTGAAATTTCATACCAGACCCTGTCCCAACCCGAGTTTCCGTTAAGAGATGTGATTTTTCAATGTAAAAAAGATAAAAAATAGCGTATGGACCAGGTCTGGTTCATGTAATTTTTAGAGGATTCGGGTATGGTTTTTCGTATTGTAGACCCGATAGAATCCGGTTCTAGACCGTGTACCCAAACTTGAAGTCGGATCCAGTTTTAAACCCACCTGGGTCCGAACCAGATCCGACCGGTCGACACCCCCACCAAACCGTTGCACTCTTCTTGTCATATCGGGTCGGATACGATCTGGAATCGGTCCATAAGCAGCCTACTACACAAATTAGGGTTTTCAGCACATGCATCCGCCGTCGTCCATCTAAAACCCATCCACGTAACTTAGACCGTCCGATGCGCTCTCCGCGCATCCTCTTTTAGGCTGCCAACAATTCCATCTCCTTCTCTCCCACTCTGAGAGTTCGCAAAATCTGATTCTCCACACTCGCTAGGGTTCTGCAGGGAGATCGCAAGAGTCTGAGAAGAGGGGATCTCTCTCTCTCGATTCGCTCGAAAGGATGGCGACTCAGATAAGCAAGAAGCGAAAGGTTCTCCCTTCTCCTCCACCTCCTCCGTTCCCTTCGATCGGTTTCTTTCTTGTTTGCTTTCACCTTGAAACGTACTCTTCTTACGGTTTGTTTTTCGATCAGAAGAGAGCCAAATTTTGATCGGATAAAAACGTTTTTTCTTTGTCTCTTGAGTTGCAGTTTGTCGCGGACGGCGTCTTCTACGCTGAGCTCAACGAAGTGCTCACGAGGGAGCTGGCGGAGGACGGATATTCCGGCGTCGAGGTTAGGGTCACGCCCATGCGTACGGAGATCATCATCAGAGCTACGAGGACGCAGAACGTCCTCGGTAAACATTCTCTTCCTTTTGCTTGAATTGCTTTTATTTGTCCTCTCTAATCGTTTTAGAGATCGTTCTAGGGTTTGTTTGTCCATCCTGATTGTTTGCGTTGTTCTTTTCGGAACGGTAGGTGAAAAGGGTAGGAGGATCAGGGAGCTAACTTCTGTAGTTCAGAAGCGATTCAGTTTCCCGGAGGGCAGCGTGGAGCTGTACGCCGAGAAGGTTAACAACCGAGGGCTCTGCGCGATCGCGCAGGCCGAGTCTCTGCGGTACAAGCTACTTGGAGGCCTTGCGGTTAGGAGGTGGGTGGGTTTAATCCTGTCACCAGAGATTTGTTGATTTCTGTTTGTTCATAATTGAATTTTGGGGCGCGCGATTGCGTTTGCGTGCGCCAGGCATGCGAAGTTGAAATTAGAATTTGTAAGCCAATCTTGTGATTTGAGGGATCTTGGCTTTTAGATGGAGATGTGTTGAATTACAGAGAATGTGGTGAAATTGGGATTTGAAGAAATTGGTTGCTACTCGAGTGTATGTGACAATAGTTTTTCTCGTATGCCTCTGTTTAAAATGATTTGAAATCTGATTTGATGTCCAATGTGCACAAGAGAAATGATTCATCGATTTGTTTAATTCAGCTTGGGAAAGTTTTTCTTCTTATCAAATTGGTTTTTTGGCTTTTCTTGTTTGCTTATTGTTTTATTGGTGTTGGTAATATGAGGTTATGCCAAAAGGTGCGTCTTTGAAAATTTCGTTCTGAGACTTTGAATCATGATTTATGACTATGGTGAACCTCCCTCGCTCTCCTTTGAACACGTGTGTGTGTTTGTTAAACCTTTTTCTTTTTTGCACTTGAATGTGGAGTAAAGCGTTTTTCAGACCAGGAGCTTTTGAAACATATCCACACATGAGCATCATATTGATGCTGGTTATGACTTATGAGTCTGATTCTTAAATGACAATTTATGGAACCGACGAACACCCTTCTATGACATGGTTATGGAATGCATGTTTTGTTGCCCTTTATGGGGCTGTTATCACTTATCAGTCTTCTTTACAGCAAGTTAATGTGTTTTACTAGCAAATATTATGTCTGAGGGTAATAGCCAACAGCTAAATCATTTTCTGTTGATATAATGCGGGAGCAGAAAAATGTGCTGAATACTGTCACAATGACAACCCCATGTCAATAGGTCCTTCCTTTTTATCTTTTTCCTTCCCATGCTAGGTTATGCAGTGGTGTTATGTATTAGTTTGTGGATTATCAATTCTGAAGTGTGGACTTGAGTCGATATGCCCCATATTAAGTTATCAACTATCTAACCATTACATGCTCCTTATTTCATTTCATTTCTTTCTAGCCAATGTGTTGTCATTTTCGTCATCTAAGAAGGAGTTTTTTTTTTCCTTATTGAATTTATGTTTGGAAGATGACTATATTAATTTTGCTTATTTGCTATAATTACCCTGGAGAACTGATGGCTTATCTTCATGTTTCCTCCTAACAATTCTGGTTTATCCACTTCTTGTTCTGAAATTTCCATTAGTTCTCATCAAATTTTTCTTGTGTTCTTAGATGTTAATTTTGATAGTTGAATCATGTGCGATAGTGGATTCTACAACAACCAGTAAAATCATTTTGTTGGTGGCATGCATTATAGCAAAAAAATGACATGACAATTTTGATAGATTGAATGATACTATATACTTTTTATTGGTCATTGAAATCATCAAATGAGCTCCTGCTTGACCTGCACTTTATAGAGAACAGGTCAAATATCATTTTCTCAGTGATTCTTATCACAAGTTGTCTGGACTTGTTGGTGCTCCTCTGTGATTTCATGCTTTTGAAAGAATACATCTTTTTTCTGTAGTGTCAAAATTAATAGACATCCTTTATTACTCGTTTTGATTCTTTCCACGCAAATGGATGGCAGCTGTGTTACTCTCTGAAAGAGGATTGATTCCCTGTTGCGAATTTGGAGCTAAGAAATTTTTTTGAAGCATCATTTGTCATTTAGATCTCTTGCAATCAAAATGAGCACATTCTCTTTCTTTACTTCTAAAAGGAAATGTCTTCCTCCCCTCTGCATTTTCCCTTCCTCCCTTTTAAAGTATTTGTAGTTTTACCTTTTGAAACATTTCTTTGATTAACTAGCACATGTGGTGCTTCTTCAATTATACATTCTCCAGTGTCTTTCTGTGCTTTTGATTTTCAAATAACAAATATTGCTTAATAAGCCTATTGGTAAATCTTGTTTTCTGCTGTTTATGTTGTTCTTTATTTCCGTTAAATGTCATCCCACTTGCATTTCTTATGATATGTGAACATATTGTCCACTCCCATCTAGAAAGCCCCTATTGTTGGGGCTGTTGACGCATGGTCAACTTTAACTAACAGAATTTCCCTTAGGTCTGTTCCTTTAGCAATTTGGTAGGCACTTCATTTTCTTCCCAAGGATGAATTGATGGGATTTGGGGGATCAGATGAAGTTGTAAGCTATGTTTTAAGACTGTTCCTTTGCTGTTAAAGTTTATAAACAGATCTGGCCTTGTTTGTTGGCTCCCTTTTTGTTTTAGTTAATGGAACCATTATACAATTTATGAGCATGTTAGTACTGGTCATGTTGCTGGGGCACTTTCATTTAGCGTGTGTGTCCACGTGTTTGGTAATTATATTTATGATCTAGTTTATTATTGTCACATGAGATAGTTTTGTCAAATCTTAGAATAACCTCTTTCACTGGAGCCATAATAGTTTTTTAGTAGCTCATCAGTCTTCCAGATAGCCAGGATGAGTACGAAGAGGGTTGGCTTCTTTGTTTGCATCTGTGGCTTTTGCTGCCTATCATGTGTGCTTGCGTGTGGTTCATGTGTGCGTGTGCATTGTTCCCAAGTGCTAACTAATTTTATCTCCTCACTCCGCTAAACAGTTTCAGAAAAACATGGTTGTGGGAATACATGTTCTTTATATCTTGTTCAGTAGAAAACATATATAGAATTTTTCATAGGCATGTTGTTAGAGCGATATTGCAGTAAATCGTCTAATAACAATTTGAGTTTTTTCATTAAATTAATTGGGTCGAAACTTTTTTTAGTAAATAAACAAAAAAAGACACCTAAAAGTCAAAGGTTCAGATTAAGCAAAAAACACCTGCATATGCATGTGTGTGTTTTGCTTGTTGAGTATGCAGATATTCATTAGCTCCCACAGTATTATGCTTGAATACGTTACTGTGAGGTGATGTTCTTTGAAGTTTCAACCCAGTTCAACTGACTTTTTCCTGCACTGAAGTATTATGCAACCTGACATACTTCTCCTCTGCGCCTCGTTCAGGGCTTGCTATGGTGTGTTGCGCTTTGTCATGGAAAGCGGTGCTAAGGGATGTGAGGTAGGTTCAAGAACCTTTCTGTTGCAGAACATGCCATCTGACATTAATTCTGAACAATATAAAGATTGTGTAGGTTATTGTGAGTGGGAAGCTTAGAGCACAACGTGCAAAATCAATGAAGTTCAAGGATGGGTACATGATTTCGTCTGGGCAGCCTGTTAATGAGTACATTGATTCAGCTGTCAGGCATGTATTGCTAAGACAGGTAAATGATTCACTAGTTCATCAGTAATAATGCAATTATGCAACAATATGAAATTGCTAAGCTCTATATAGAGTAGAGGTGTTTTTTTGCTGAAGCAGATCCAAACACAAAATCAGTTTTATATCCCAAATTATGTAGCAGACTCTATCTTTGTGCCTTTGATGAGATTGCCATGTTTTGTTTGAACTATTCTGAAAGTTTTGTGTTTTCTTATGATGTCAGGGTGTACTTGGAATTAAAGTTAGGATAATGTTGGATTGGGATCCAAAGGGCAAGCAGGGTCCAAAAACTCCGCTTCCTGACCTTGTCACTATTCACACTCCCAAGGAGGATGAGGAAATCAGTCAGCCTGTGACTGCAATAGAGCTTGACGTGGGAGCTTGAAAATTTGCCAATATGATGCAAACTTAAAGAGTGGTGTGCTGCCGATTTTGATGTATATCGTAAGGGATACATAGCTCTTTCATTTCTGCGTGGCTTTTACTTTTTCCCATCGTTTTTGTTGATTATTAACTAATGTCAAGACCAATGCAGACACAAGATTATTTAGATCTCGCTAGAAAGTTCCTTATTTGGGGTTTTCCGCAGAAACGCATCAGAAACGCATCGATGGGTGTGCCATTTTACAATATGGACCTCCCTTTTCCGTGGAAACGGTTTCCGTGAGGGGTGGGGTCCGATTCTATTTCTGTGGCACAGAAGGGCCGCGGCACCCTATTCCGTGACAAGCAAACACCCCCTTAAAGCACGACACCGGTCTGGATAATGCCTCACTTCATTTTGTTTTTTAGCTTTTGTTAACCTTTTTTTCCGGTGGTTTAAACAAAGTTTTGTGCTTGTGTTATGACTGTCATGGATAGAGTTTATTAGAGGAGTCACTTTTTGTTTTATTGCATTGCTGTAACTTCCCAATAGGTTTGCATTAGGGAAATTGTTGTGGCACTGTCTGCCAGGGGCGACTTGTAAATATCACCGATTTGACAGCATGCCACATATTCGAAACCCACTGGGGTGTCTCTCGCTGCAAGGTCGAGGCTGGGTGTATAGAGTAGGATAAACCCTGAGGGTTTTATCAATTGGAGTCCTATCAATGCGGTCTGTGATGGAGGGTTTTTCCATCTCAAAGTTGTTGCTGTCTTTAGGATGCAACGGTATAAGGCTGTATTTCTACTTGCACGCGAATGTGGCGCGGTGAGTATTTTGCAAGTCCGGCGTGCGGTACTTCAATGTAATTTTAAGCTGAATTAGTCGCATAGGTTGTGGGCAATGTTGTCATTATAACGGCCTGTATCGATACGTATTGTATTGGCAGAAAATCGATAAGCTTCACCCTGAATTGGCCATCTTATAATAAATGTAAAAAATACTTCAAATTGTTTTTAATATTATTTTAATGTCTTTCATACATATCATGTTAAGTTGATATAATAATTATTAATTATTTTTTGTCCGATTCAGAACGATTCACTTGAGTAGTGGTATGAGCCTATTCACCTAAATCGTTGGCCAAAAGATACATGGCCGATACTGACATTTGCTGTGGGGCGTGTGTGATTGGTGGTAGCCGTCCGTCATGGCCATTGCTTTTTGTCGCTGGTACAAGGTGCGTAAGCACTCCTTTTGGGGACAAGGGTCATAATTTAATACCTGGTTTTGCCTTTGGGTGAGACCTAACTTAAAACGGTCTTGCGCTTAATAAGACCACGGTTTTAAAAAATGCTGTGTGTCAAGTCATTTTGAGGGTGTGGCACGAGTGAGGTTTAGTAGAATCAAAAGTTTCTAAAATTGAGATTGAAAATTCCTTTTACTTGTGGGCATCTATGATGATGGTAGCCCACGAGGCTTCTGTTAGTCTGTCTAGGGGGGTAGTTCGAAACGTCACGTTCCTTTTTCGTGCACGTTCTTTGTTGCAAGGTCAAAGCTGGGTGTGCTCTTTGACGATCAAGTTATGGTACCGGTTTTACATCCTGCGGACCTTTTTCTTGGGGCTATTAAGAAAATAAAATCTGTTTTGAGAGTAATTTATCAAAGAAATTAGATTTGTACATTGGTTCAAACCTTAAATGGTTGACCACGTGTAGGTAGCAGCATCAAACTCCAACATTGGCTAAATTTAATTACAATGAGAGCGTTGATCCGGTTCACTTGACTAAGTTGACAGGTTGGTAGATCCATCCAAGTGAAACTAGATTTGATCATCATATTGGTTTCATAGTTGCAAGCAAACCATGAGTTCGCACTTCGCAGAATAAAGCTTCGAACTGCGCCACCTTTCACGCACAAAGTATAGAGAGAACCAATCCGTATCATGAAAATAACCAGTGAAGAAGGAAATAAAACAAGGGTGGAATCTCTTGGATTAAGATATACTCCTTTCCATCTTTTCACTCCTAAAAAATATGTTCTCAATGCATAGTAATAATGGAGATAGGGATGGCAGTGGACCGGGTGGGGGACTAGGTCTCCACCCCTGCACCATCTCAAAATTTCGCATTTTGTTCCTGCCTCCATCCTAGCACGGGTTTTTATTTTAACCTCTATCCCCGCCTCCATCCCCAGTCTAAACGGGGTGAGACGGGTTTATCTCCAGTCCACTGCCATCCCTAAAGGCATTTAGTTATTTTACTAATGGGGATCGGGGATGGGGTGGGGTGGATGAAGCGTAAGTTCATCCCTGCATGGGTTTTGATTTTAACCTTCATCCCCACCTCCATCCTCGATCCAAACAGGGTGAGGGGCCATTTTTCTCGGGTCCACTGCCTTCCTTAAATGGAAACACTTCTTGCACATGTATAATTGCTGTCACGACTTTTGAACTCCTTTCTTTCAGCCCCAAAACAAATCGTATATAACGGGACAACGGTAGACACTGATTTGGAGTCCGGATCGGTTGCAATATGATTGCACAAAAATTGTGCATTAAGCACCCGATCGCCCTCCATCAGGTCTTGGGCCCCACACCTGACAGGCCCTATCCCCAAGATGGAGGGTGATCAGATGCCAAATGCACAAATATTTGTGCAATCATATTGCACCTGATAATTTCACCTGAGTTTGCGTTTGCAGGATGCACTGTCCTGCATTTGCATGTGCGTGCGAACACACGTGGGGCCCATGCGCTGGTTGTCCCACAACGCCCCCTAACAGAACAACCCACCTTCTTCTGGAAAAGTGGTTGCATCCAAACACCTAATGATCACAGTGCATGATCTTGAGATTACACATGTTCACTGCATGACTCTCCACATTCCCATTTCTTGAACAATTAAAGACTACTATGCCACTACACTTGAATTCCATACAAGTGATAACACGAGTACCTAAGTACACACTAATACTCAACAACTTCATACATCCTATGTAGGGGGGTGTCAATGGGTTGGGTTTGACCTGAACTCGACCTGTACCATACCTTATATGGCTAGTGTTTGGTGATAAAAAGGGTTCAATTAGAATCTGGGTCAGACCCGAAGGGTCCAATTAATATATGGAGCCAGGTATGGTTTGTGAAATTTCATACCAGACCCAGGCTCAACCTGAGTTCCGACTAAGACCCACAATTTTTCAATGTGAAAAAAATAAAACATTTTATTTTACCAGGTATGTCCTAGGTCTGGTTCATGAAATTCTTATAGGATCTGGGTATGATTTCTCTTATGGTGAGTGAGTTCAATTAGACCTGAGTCCGGACCCGATACCATCATCTCAAATCAAGTTTGGGTTTGGTTTTACCTGGATTCGAACCAAACTCGACCTGTTGACACCCCTAATCCTAGGACCCTTCGCAAGAAGCCTATTGGAAGAGTCTTCTTCAATTTGGTTGGCCATCAGGAGTACCTCTTTGGAATCTCCACCATGGGCTCAAATCCATGTTCACATCCACGAATACCGCACTAATATTGATTTCATGATCTACAATTTGGGTCTCGAGTGCCTCCGACCGGCTAAATATCTTGGTGTGCCTTCATACATAGCTTCTATTATTAATCACTTGAATGAGTTAATTTCTCCACTCCAAATTGATTTCCGCCACCAACTTGTTGATTCTTAAGCACACTTTTACTATTGCTTTGATACCATTTAGAGAGAAAACCATCTCTTGATTAAAAAGACAACCATAGACTCAATAAAGATAACGAGGACAAAAGAATGGTTTTTTTGAATTTCATTACATTCCTTCTCCTTTTCAAAATTTTCATGAAAAAACACGTTTCCAATGCATATAATGGAGACCCCCATCTACAAATATTCTGCGACTCTTTGACTCCTGTTTTTTAAGTCCTAACACCAGACACAAATTTACATAATTAATCTAAAATTAACTAACACAATACATGAACCTTAACAATAACAACCTATAGATCACATCAACGGTGTTAATTGTGAGAAAAAACAAACAAACAAACAAAGAGATTCTGCCCCATTTGCTAGATTGTTCGCACCTAAAAATGTCTGTAGCAAATCTTATATATATAGTAACTGAAATATGTAAACCAACAAAATATGTAAATTTGTATGCACCGAGATTTTTATATTTTTTTTTTATTTTTTTTTAAATTTTGCCATACAAATGCATTATAGATGCTTGGTTTCATGGAAAGAGGCTCTTAGATCATCCAATTACAATGTATAAGAAGGAACTTTTAAGGCTTGAAAATCAATGGCTTGGAATTTTCATAAAGCATACAAAATCACATTTCTTGATCTGATTACGATGATCCAATAGTCGATTCCAAGCAAATGGACCACACCGAATGCATTTGCAGGGTTAGATTTGTAAAAAAACTCTACAAAAATCTTGGTTCATACTAGTTTATACATTTTGCTGGTTCGATTTTGCTTGACGAGACCACAAAAAGGTCTCGACAACCCAGTGATGCCAAAATTGGCTAGTCCTCACATGTGTTTATTTCTTTGTCATAAATTGAATCATATTCAATTAATTAATACCAAAGAGAGACATCTGTAGACACCTAAAACCTTTATAAATTCCTAAAAATGACACACCTAGGGATCAAAACAATAACCCTAGCAAAAAGATGCCTAAAAAAACCCTATTTTAGTGTGGGACGACAACTAAGTTTGCGATCGCATCTACCAGACGACAAACCGTCTTTGCCGTCCTACCCTGGGACAATGGACCATTATGCGGTCTTGCATGGAATAACAAACCAACTTTGCCGTCCAATCCCATTAGGTGCATGGATAAACCTCTCAGAAGAGGCGTGTTCTAGTAAGACTAGAGCTCCTCCTAGGCATTTTCGTGTGGGGCTCTTCTGGACGAGTCCATCTTCCTTGAGGATAAGAACAAATCTATTTGGGTTGGATTAAAATTTAGAAAACTTCGAATCCATATCTCATGCAGAATTATTCTAAATAGAAGTAGCCCCTAGAGCTTGGAACATCTAGAAATCCTGTTTAAGTACTGGACCTAGAGAAAGAGCCTACTTAAGTCTTGCATGCACCCTGACCCTCTATCAGCTTGGGCCCTAAATGGTCATACCTACGTTGAGGTACTGCTAAACCGAAGAAGAGCCTAAAAGAACTAAATGAACCCTAAAATCCAAACAAGGTATTTTCTAGATCAATATGGCTATTTCTTTTGAGCTTATTTAATTTGCTAATTGATACTCATACACATTTTGATCTTCTATTGCATATTTGAATCTGTTGCGGTGAGCATCGAACTACAAAAATTGAAAGGCCTACCTTCGCATTACCTTTTTCTTGAAATAAAGACGACCAAGGTTTGGAACGAGCATCCTCACATCATTTAAAAGCTTTCAAAAAGGATTTTACGTAATCCAGGTAAGTCGAATCTTCCCCTTAAAATTTTTTTATCAATAATTTTTGGTGATCATACTGGGACACCCTATTTTTTTTGGTTTGTGTAGTTAGAAAAGCATCACCAAAGGATTTTTGGCTATACATAGCCCAAAACCCCTATTTTTTAAAGTTGTTTCTTGGATTAGATGACAGACCAGCTCTGTCGTTCGACCAGGTTAGTTCATGATAGGGTTTGCTATCCAACACCTATGTTAACTGACTAATAATCTACTATGTCATCCAACATACCAGACGGCAAACATCCCTACCATTTGGCTCCCCCTTTGTCGTCTGCACTCTATGCATACCGACAGACTGGCTTAGGGCCTCATAGGCTTGCCATCCGACACCCTCTTTATCCCTTTTATTTTGTTTTTTAATCATATGATATACCAGCTCTATCGTTTAACTTGCGTTGTCTCATTAGGGTTCGTCGTTCGGTAGGTGTCATCCCCAAAAGAAACTGAAACACTGCTCATCACTGTTGGCACTATCCTTCACAGAGTTCTTCATCGACCTACTACCAAGTTTCAATTTGTTTTTGAACTGGATGACAAACCTGCTCTATCGTTCAGTCTGTCGTCCCATCAAAGTCCATCGTTCGTCACCCACTGTGTCATCTGATACTCTCTAGGTGGTTCAATCTACCATCAACAAGTCCTTTGTCTTAGGCCCGCCTCACAACTTGCCTAACATCTAGATTCCCTATCGTCTGGCCAACCTATCTGCCAGACTGAACTCATTGACCAACACACTGGATGATTGAGAACTCTATCATTTGATCCAGGATGGAATCTATCAATGTTGTTAATTCCTTCTTATCTTCCGTCTGCTAGTCTAGGTCTAATTAACCCACCTCATCGTCTGTTGTCCAGATGACCACTTTTTGCAGTCTAGCAGTCTGTGTACTGTCTACTGCCCGACACGAAGTCAGGTTGACAAACGTGGTCCACACTATGTTGTCAGGTCCTATTGTGCAGATGTTTTTGGTTATCCATAAGAGAACAATGAAAGGCTCACTATTAAAACCCTAGTCTGACCATCTTACTCACTTTTCAGTCAATTTTTATATTTTTTAAGGCTCTATTTTTTTATCATTCACCGAATATAGACCTTTTTTATTAGATTCACACATATACATTAAGTTTAGGCCTATCACATTTTAAAAACCCTTGTTAAAGAAATTCCTACTATATTGAAAATAAAAAATTATAACCTCCAACAAGTTATGGTTTGTTTGGGATCCTCCTTGATCTAATTGTATGCTCTTTATTTTCATCTCTCTCTTTTAGGAAAAAACCCTTACATTTATTAAATTTTTTAAAAAAATCCTCTATCTTATCATTTGGATCTTCAGATCCCCCATCAATACTCTTAAGTTGTTAGCTTAGGTATATCAGTTGTGGTATCATTCGAGCCGGATAATCTATACATCAGTACCTTTAAATTGTTAGCTTGAGTATATCAGTGGTGAATATGGACAGAAACCTTGAAATGTAGAACCCGAAAAGACTTTGCATATCCGTGAATATATCTTTCGAAGAGAACTAGGACACTCATTGTTTTTAAAAAATCTCTCGTTACATGCTTGTTCCTGTGTGAACCGATTTTCATTTTTATAAGTTCTTATGCAACATGATGGTAATCGTACAGTCTTATGCGAGACATGAACTAATACATGGTGAAAGAAGCCTACATATATGTACTCTATGACATTACACATAAGTACTTAAAACTGTACCCCTACCTCATGAAGATACGAATCCGAAGGTAAGGTGTTATTCTTCCTCACAGACGTTGGGTACCCACGTGCAAGCTCCTTGTCGGAATCAATGGTGGTGCGAAAGCAAGGAGAGGAGAGGTCACACGGCTAGGCTGAGAGAGGAAACTTGAGAGAGAAAGGAGAAGGGTTTCCATCAAACTCGCTTTTGTAAATCCTTCCTCCATTTTCATTTTTTTTCTTTCCCCTTGTAACCCACCTCATTATTGAGGTCTTGAAACTCCCACAAAATTGAAGATCGTGGGCGGCTCTTTATGATTTTGAAACTTCCCATTAGAAATTTGTGGAATGGGCCTTTCCCATTCTAAACGGTTGGGTTTCCAACCTTGGCCATCCACTCAGCCCTCCTTCTAAAAAAAACAATTTTTTTTTAATTTAAGACTATCTTAAATGAGCATTTTATGGTCCATTTTGAATTTCAAAACTCAAATAGATTTTTAATCATAGTTGTTTTTAGCAAAAAAGTATTCATAACGCATAGGGGATTTGAACCGAGGTTCTCTTTCCCAAGGGGTAACAAGCCCCACCAATGCACTATTGCTTATTTCGTTGCACACTCTTGCAACATTCATTTATTTAACCTCTTCATGGTAGATTGAACTTTATTTGACAAAAAAAGACATCTTTGGCAAAAATTGTGGCACCCAGGGGATTCGAACCTAGGACGTCATCATGTCTGACATTGTGCTCCACCACAACGCTATTCCATTGCTTGTTGTCTTCTTTATTGCCTGAATTTCTTTTAAGCAGGCGTGGCGTTCTGAAGCATTCTTACACAAACATGAAGTATATTTCCTGGAAGGTCCGAATCACATCGTTATTGTATTATAATATTGCACAATTGAAATCATTCTTCCTCTCTTATTTTTTTATTGAAATTACTCGAATTTTCAGGGTTTTACAAAACTGATTCTCGAGAAAGGCCATAGAGTAAGGACCATCAAACAACACAATGGTTTGTATTTCACTAGCCCTCATCTATAATATTTGTTCTTGTCCACTGCCTGTGGTACCTCAGATCTATTATCAAGGAGGGAGAAGGGTACAACAAAAAAGAATTCTATGGGAGAACCAAGAAGCTTCTTAGAAAACTACTCAGATGAATGTGATTCATCTAGACCCACCAGAAAACAATTATACCAAGGTTCCTTCCCTAACGTCCATAAAAAAATGACAGCCTCCCTATACAACCCATATTGTCTAGATTTGAGAAAAAAGATGGCACATCGACTGTTCAGCTGAAGGAAGAAACAATCACATCATTAAACTCAACTATGAGTAGGACACCATATGCTTCAAATCCAGTGTCAATGATTAACAACTTCAAACGACCCAAGGTTTTTAAACACAGAGGGAATATAAATGACTCCCATCTCAAACACCATCTCCAATATCAGGACATACAAAAATATATTAATAGGTGGAGAATTGCCTTTTATATGGGGTATCAACCTTTTAAGGGACTGAAAAAGAACCAACAGGGTATTAGGGCACCTCTCACAACATTGCCCAAAGTGGAAACCCAGGGACTTAGCTACAAGGGGCCTAAACGCAAAAAAAGGCAAAAAAAAGTGCTCACGTAGGTCATAAAAGATCATTTCAAAAAGAAGGCCACCGCCATCAGCTCAATGGAGGGTTCGTTTATATCGGATGACACCAGATTGACACTAATTTGCATGAGTTGAACCTTCAGCCTAAAAAATTGGGCGGTCACCTGAACTCTACTATCTCTTCTGCTATGAAAAATCATCCGAGCAGAGCAAGACTGCGATAAGTCAAAACAGAACTACAACATTGCGGAATAAAAAAGACCTCCTATATAGTTATCACCCCATGATCCCAGGTAAGCCTTCATAACCTAGATTTTGCAACTAGTCTTTTAAAAAACCAAAACAATAAAAAAAGTGAAAAATCTAAAAAAATTAAATATTTCAAAAATCCAAAAAATAAAAAACCCAAGAAAATCAAAAAAATTTCTCTCATAGGGTCCAAGCTATCCTCTTCATTGTAGGTGTATGCTATTCCTGTGGACAAGGTTAAGGAAGCTTTTGTCAAACCTCCTATTTTTGTTTTCTCTAGCCTATCTAATGATGTCTTTTAATAAAAAATCATGTGGAGACGAATCAAAACAGTCTGAACCCAAGCATGAAACCAAGGGAGAGGTTATCACAAAGTTACTTGAGTTCTTTTTAAAAATAGGAAAACCCTTCCCAATTATATGAGAGGGGACCTCTAGCAGCTGAGCATACAAACAACTACTTTTAACATTATCCCGACCTCGTTCAGCGAGACCCAAACAGTCTCAACAACCTAATTGTTCTTAATACTGGTTCGACCTCGTTAAGCAAGACCCAAATGGTCTCAACAATTCAATTATCCCCTGAACTAGCCTGACCTCGTTTAGCCAGACCTAAACGGCATCAACAACCTAGTCCACAGTCTTAAACAATTATGGGAGAGGGATAAAGCACCATTAGGCAAAGAATGTGACTAAAAAATCATTTAAGGTTAGAGATCTTGTCTTTAAACGAATCTAATCATTCCCTTCAAGTTTGTCCCTACACACATGAGCCTATCACACGGCACATCCAAGTCTTAAAGGAATATAAGGTAATGACACAGTATGGCTAAGATACTTTAATCTAATAGTTTTAGCCCATGAGTTTATAAGAATGAATTATAGAGGTATATGATTATCATTAATGCATAAATGCAAATCTTTTGAACACCCATCTAGGTGACCAACTCTGTAAGAAAAGAGTTAGGTGTTGAATACCTTTGATGCTAATTTGCTTTATAGATTGGTCTCTTGAGAAGCCTTTTATTTTTATCTCAATAGAAAAAACATAAAAAAATACCCAAAAAGATAAAAAAAAGGGACAACTAAAACCTACTTCAAGTCTATGACATAGCGGTAGGATCCATTCATAAGATTGCCTCTTGGGTAGATGTTAGACAAAGAAAAGAGAAAAGAAAAACTAATACTCGCCTCTGAGTCTTTGGCTTGTTGGCAGGCTTTGATCATACGACTACCTTCGAGGTGAAGGTTGGAATAAAAAAATATGCTAAGAGAAAGTTAATACTCACCTTTGAGTCTATGGCATGGTGGCAGGCTCTAGTCATACGATTACCTTAGAGGTAGAGGTTGAAATATAAAAGTGTATGCTAAAAAAAATAATACTCGCCTTCATATCTATGGTGTGGTGACATGCTATAATCACATAATTACCTTTAGGGTAGAGGTTGGAATTGAAAAATGAATGCTAGGAGGAAGCAAATACTTACCTATGAACCTATGGCAAGGTGACAAATTTTGATCATATGACTTTTAGAAAGCAAAATATTAGATAGATAGTGGCATCTCACTTGAACTAGGTAGTCATAAGACCCATGATTGCTAAATCTCAAGTCAAAGAATGACAAAAGTGAGGAATAAACCATTTTCGAGCTAAAAACAAAAACCTCAAAGCGCTTACCTAGGGGCAAATAGTGCATTTGAATGAATTTTCATCAAATTTAGTTCTTTAGAATTTAAGACTTACTGGAGACCATTAGACTTGACAAAAATGCTTTGAGACTCAATCTTATATCTCTATAACTAGTTTCTTGAAGCCAAGGCAAAATCATAGGAGAAAATCTCAATAAAGATGAGTATCACTATCTTATACCAAACCTGAGATGAAGAAAGTGTAAAGTATAGGAATTAGCTTGTGAAGAAGGTTCTAATTTTTTTTAAAAAAGCCAAAATCTTTGACGCTAATTAATTAATCATTTATTGTTATTATGAGTCAATCACCATAGGCTGCCCATTTCTCTCACAAAAAGCACTAACTTTATTGCAAATCACAAAGGCATACATCATGCATCATAGGCATAAATGAGTCCAATCATAGGATCCTAGGATTGAGCTACGTGAAGATCTGTCCTTTTATATCTTGAACTACCTGATCCAAGTGCTTCTCTCAAATAGCCCAACAGCTGATTGATGCGGAGGGCGCAATCCCCAAATGTGCCAGAAATGCCAGAGGTGCTCCCTACCATGGTAGCACCTCCCTATTTGTGAACCCACTGGTTTGTCAGCATGTCTATTATTTGTTCCTTTATCTGCAATTGTGAATGGGTACAGGTATATGACTCATTGTATTGGTCCACACAAGTTCTTTGCAAAATTTTTGAAAATGAAAAACCATTTCAAAGGCATCAAAAATAAAAATAGGTTTAAAACACATGAATGGGAACAACATACTTCTTGAGCTACCCTAGCCTGAAGCCCAACATTTTATCTCTCCTATACAAACAAGTGGTCAACATTTTCTCTCCAAGAGCAGTTGCAGGTTCATAAACAACGTAGATAAATAATGCTTCATAAAAATGATGAAACCTGCACAACAACCTTGAAAGTAACCACCTTCTCTTCTTGAGGCAACATCAATACCCAATCATCTTGCAACACTGGCCCAACCTCGCTCGATAAAACCATCAAAATCGTTTCAAAAACCTAGTCATCCCTAACACTGGCTCGACCTTACTCGATGAGACCATAAAGATCTTGAAAACCTAGTTGTCTCAGAACAAGCCCGATCTCATTTAGTGAGACTACAAACGGTCTCAAAAACCCAGTTATCCCTAACACTGACCCAACCTCGCTCAATCAGACCATAAAGGTATTGAAATCCCAATTATCCCAGAACTAGCCCGATCTCATTCACTGAGACTATAAACGGTCTCGAAAACCTAGTTTCTCCTCTGACATAAGTCTAATCTCGTTCAATGAGACTACAAAATGGTCTCAAAAACCTAGTCATCCCTCATACTAGCCTAATGTCATTTGGCGAGACCACAAAATGGTTTCAAAACCCCAGTTGTCCTAACACTGGTTTGACTTCACTCGGTGAGATCACAAGAAGGTCTCGACAATCCAATGGCACCAAAATTGGCTAATCCCCACTAGTATATATATTTTTTTCATAAATCGAATCACATTCGATTAATGCCAAAGCAAGGCATTTGTAAACACCCATATTTTTTTATAAATCTCTAAAAAATGATAAACTGAGGGGTCACGGATATAACCCAGCAAAAAGATGCTAAAAAAACCCCATTTCGATACGAGAGGTAATCCAATTTGCAGTCCCATCTACCAGAAGACAAACCAGCTTTGTCGTCCTACCCTGGGACGACAGACCATTATGCTGTCTTGCCTGGGGTGGCAAACCAGCTTTGTTGTCCGGTCCCATTAGGTGCATGGATAAACCTCTTAGAAGAGGCATGTTCGTGTGAGACTGAAGCTCCTCCTAGGTGTTTTCGTGTGAGACTCTTTTGGATGAGTCCTATCCTCTTTGAGCATATGAAAAAATCTATTTAGGTTGGATTAAAATTCAGAAAATCCCATATCTGTATCCTATACATAATTATTATAAATAGAGGTAGCCTCCTAGAACCCATAACATCTAAAAATTCCTTGTCTGAGTACTAGCCCTAGAGAAAGAACCTACCTAAGCTCTACCTGTACTCTAACCCTCTCTCGACTTGTGCCTCAAATTGTCATACCTACGTAGAGGTGCTACTGAAGCCATTACAAGAATTATCGAACTTAAGCAAAGGTGATGCTAAACTGAGGAGGAGCCTAAAAGAATTAAATGGACTCCAAAGTCGGAGAAGAGGAGAGGATGAAAAAAAGAAGAGAAGGGGAGGAGGATAATGGAATCATGGATGAAGCCTCAAGTGGAAACTCTAAGAGCATGTTTGGAATCTGGTAGCTGAGATGGGCATCTATGTATCGGGTGTTCAAGAGGTAAAATCTTGGTCAAACTATCTTTGTGGTCCTGTTTGGAATCTCGGTACTATAATGAGCGTTTATTTATTTGGGATGGGAAGTGAGGCCCCTTCCCCTTTGTATTTACACTAAAGAACGGATTTGGCAACTGCCACTTTTTCAAAGGCATAAACGCACATGATTGCATCCCACCTACCAGATTCAAAACAACGCCTAATTACATACTTTAAAAGTTTTAGAATATTATCTAAGCAGAAAAATGGATCCAATCAAGTATGACGTAGCAGGTAATAATAATTCTCTCTATTAAATTACCTCATATGCAAACACACACCCTAAACTACCCAAGTAATCATGCACACACCAATGTTTAAGAACAAACACACATTATTTTTCCATTTAATTTTCCAATGTTCAACCTGGAATGTGATGGCCAAAAGTTGTTGCACGTGGTGCCACAGTAGGCTGGCAAGGGATATATCATTTTCTGGTATTACATGATGGGAAAGCCGTCGGAAAATGATGATCACAGGGGGATTTAATCTGTCACCATATTTATTGAAATAGGCTGACATGAAAATGAGTAGGAAGAATATTTGTGAGAAAAGGGGACGGCTCAGATTTTTTTTCCAACTTTGTTTTTAGACATGAAAAGCGATATTTTTAAAGCACAATTACTTTAAATGGTCCTTTTATTTACAATTCTGATAAGGATGTAGATGACACTCACTCTTGGCATTATTTATGTTTTTTAGCAGAAAAAATACAATAAACATGTCCCCCTTGGCACTTAAAATAAGTCAAATCTGCTGTTGATCAACTTTTTTAGCTACCCCAATTTTAGCCATGTGTTTGTAGTGGGAATTGGGGGGGGGGGGGGGGGGGGGGGGAATGATTGACAGGTTGTCTATATGATGGACAGAAAAACATGGTCCCAGTTAAATGACAAAAGGATAATGACATTGTTCCGGACAGGGATGTTTTTCACTTTTTGCATCAAGCCCACATAGATGACACTATTTTTTAATACAATTCTATAACTGACTACCACCTAAAAAATATCACAAACATACCAATTTACTTTTTACTTGACATTTTTGCTTTTTTGTTTGGTCAAAATCATGGTGCTTGATTTTTTTAGGTAACAACTTACATGACACCTGATTTTTCCAAGCTACAACTTACATGGCGCTTATTTTATTTTTTCAGGTGACAACTTCCATGGTGCTTGATTTTTCAGGGGGATAACTTAGACAAGTAGTTTGACCAAGTTGCCTAATTTTTCAGCGGACGAAAGGATAAAAGGAATAAGAAATTTTGAGGTAAGAAGACAAGGATGGCAATGATACCTAGTAGGTGAGACATACACCTTGAAGCAGCAGGTGTAATCCTCAAGATAAAAAAGCAAAATATGTATAAAATAAACAAAATTATGTAAAGTAGAAAAAGTTAAGGTCTTTTTATTTATTGTTTACATATATAAATTAAACCACATTTTATAATTAAAGAAGAAACTTGCCTTTAGTTTTAATAAGGTGAATGTTTAGATAACAAATTAACTTGTTTGAACTTGCAGAATACATTTAACAAACCCATCATGAATAAAATGTGTTTAGCTGAGCTCGACTAGGCCATTAAATAATAATAAATATATTTAAGATTTACATCATATAATATAATCCTTGACAAATAATTGATGCATTAGGTTTGTAAGCAACATGTCTGGAATTCAAGCCCCGTTTTGAGAAACCAAAGTTGTGCCAAGAATAAGGTCTTTGGCCAACCTAGTTTGCCAAAAGTTTGAGTTGTTGGCTGTCTGGCAGTCCAAAAACTTGGGTTTTCAAGTTTTTATTAGAAAAAAAACTACAAAAAAAGGAGGCTAGCTATTTTTGGCCATTTATTATGTAAATGACAACATCAAGAAAGGAGAAAGAAAAACGAAAAAAAAGACAAAAAATGCCTGGTCAGTTTCTGTCCAATAAATGGCCAGAAAATGCTCAGGTGTAAAATAAATATAAAGAAAATAACAAGATGCTTAGCCATCTTCTAGACATCTAGAAGCTAGAAAATGACAAGAGGTAAGTGACTTTGCAAAAGAAAAAAAAATTTCCCACCATATTTTGACGAAAAATGTGTGGCATAGTACTGGGCAGTACCATACTGACAATGGGCAGTACCATACTAACGATTTTCCAGTTGAAAACGGCTGGCATGTGGACCATTCAAACAAAGTAAAACAAACAAACAAAGGATACAGGGACAGGGAGAGGACAAACACCCTCTACTTCCCCCTTCCCTGATAAACTGGGTTTTCTAGGTGAAAATCTACTTTGATTTTTCACAATCCAAGCTTTCTTTGAAAATTTGATTTATCAAATCCTAGTTTAATTTTTGCTCCAATGGGGGCTCCGCTTGTCTGGTAGGAGCAGCTAGTGCATGACACCTTGTGTTGGGACATTGCAGGTTCAAAACCCAATGGTACAGTTGTATAACTGGTAGGGGTCTGCCTAACCCCAGCTTGCCTTTAAAAAAAAACCTAGTTTTTGGCATCCAAATGGGAGCTTAAACCCGATTTTGGTCTCTAAAATGGGTTTTCACCCAAAACCAGAATTTCAGTGCTTCAAATGAGACGATTTTTTTTTAGAGTAAATGAGACTTAAACCTTATTACTTATAGTTTTGAAACAATGTGCTTTTTGCAATTATATTACTTTTAATTTGGAACAAAGTACTGTTTCTGCAAAAAAGCTGACTCGAGCTTGGTTCGTTTAACTCACTCATTATGCAACCCAGTTTCTTGAGCTCATTTAGCAGCCCTAGCTGAAACAGAGCCCATCGTTTTGCACATTTTTATGGTCAATGTGCCACTATTATTTTTTTTGATTGGCAAGCTGGGCGACCGGTTATACAAGGCACATTGGGTTTTAAACTTGCAAAGTCTCAACCCAAGGTAACGTGTACTAACAGCTCCTACAAAACAAGCAAAGCCCCCATTGGTGTCAATGTGCCAATATTGAAACATATAAATGCAAATGTGGAGGGATCTGTCACAAAAACGCCTCACATCATTTTCCTTATTTATGTATAACAATAGTTTACTTAACTACTACAGGTTGTTAAGAAAATATTTCAAAGACAACCCCAAAATTTTTCATCTCTGAGTCCTACCAAAATGGCAGAGGAAAGAAGCAGGGAGTAGGATCTCTCTCTCTCTCTCTCAAAAGAAGACATTTTAAGCTCCCAATAATCAATTCAATAGAGGGCCTACAGGCATCACAAGTATTTAGAGAAATTCAAGAATCCAGAGCAACTGGAATCCAGTTGTGTCTTGCATCCTTGTACAAGAGAAAAGAAGCAGAAGGCAACACATACAAAGATTGAACAAAACCAAACTTACATGACTACCCACAAAGAAACGTCCATGTTGTGGTAGCAAGATAATCTTTCTGGAGAAAACAATTGGTACCAATTCCTGAGTGGCCCAAACATTTTCTTTAGGTCGATGAGGACCTCCAATATCTGGCTGTTCTCTGCTATATCTTCATCAACTCATCATGTGCAAACATATGGAGCCTATCTTCAACATGTCGGTTATTGATCTCCCTCAGCTACTAGTGTCATCCCTTTGAGTTCCAAATACCAACAGATAGGAACAAGTACCCCCTCAAGCAACTACTCAAAGAGCCACAACCATCATAGCTTGGTTCAAGGAGCCGCATGTGAAGAACAAATGAAAATTTTCAAGGCCTCTATAGTAAAACAAATGAAAGGTACTGAAAAGAGCGTCACACGATATTGAAAAGCTTTGTAACAAAAGATTGAAAGACTCGATATTCTCTCCACACTGTTTTCAGAGAGATTGAGCATTCATATTTATAGACTAAATGAGAGTACAAGTAGAAACCGATAATGCATACAGTTGTACAATACGTGGGTTACCGTATAATGTCTATCATAAAACGATGATACAAAGGAGGACTCTAGAGACATCTGTCACACAAAGAGGGTTATGGAGGATAACGTTTTTGATAATTATGAACAGTATGAGAGTGTTGACTTGGAACCTGATTCTCAATCACGTCTGCACTCTTGCCTTTTTTACCATCGTTTTTTATGATAACCGAACGATTGGAGAGTGTTGGCGTGCAAAGCAGGTTATATGTTCCCCCCTCCCGAACAGGGCAGTTAGCTACATCTCATGCTCGGGGGTCCCAAAGAGCACCACGTATGTAAGCATGTGTGTCTCGTATCCCCATGTTTGTCAGCATTAATTAGCGTTGGAGTTTGATGCGATTGCAAAGACTTAAGTACCCTCTCCTTCATTGGTGCCAAAAAAAATGACGATTCTTGAAAAGGAGTGGTTGTAAAGACTTAAGTGCCCCGAAGATGATTATTTAAGACCCAGTCTCTGCACTGCAAGATTATCTGAGAAAGAAATCTCCCCTGGAGGAGGCCATGAACATCAACCCTCTCACACTCTCTCTCCCTTCTATTTCTGCTTCTATGCACATCCAACAGAAGATCTTACATTGCTCCATCAAGCACCGGCTAACCTGCACATTGACTGTTGTGGAGCCTGATTCAGAGTTTTTACCTTTACAGGAGGAGGGTTTGGGGGTTCATCCCAGCGTGAGTAGCATCATTCAACTAAATGAGTTGTAGATCCTGATTCAGAGTTTTTACCCTTATAGGAGAGGGGTCTGGGGGCTCCTCCCAACGTGGGTAGCATCATTCAACTTGAAGAGTTGTGGAGTCTGATTCAAAGTTTTTACCCTTACAGAAAAGGGGGGTCTGAGGGCTCCTCCCAGCGTGGGTAGCATCATTCAACTTGATGAGTTGTGGAGTCTGATTCACAGTTTTTACCCTTATAGGATAAGGGTTTGGGGGCTCCTCCCAATGTGGATAGCATCGTTCAACTTGATTTGTTGTGGAGCCTGATTCAGAGTTTTTGTCCTTACAGGAGAAGGGTTTGGAAGCTCCTCCTGATGGTCATCCGACGAAACAAATCTGAGCCATAAAAAATGTCTGTTTGAACTTTTCATCGTCATCTTCTTCTTCTTCTCCGTAAAACACTGTAAAACCCTCTCTCTCTAGAGAAGAAATCAAGGGAGGCAAAGAGTTCTCCCTGGAGAAGGCCATGAACATCAACCATCTCACTCTCTCTCCCTTCTCTTTCTACTTCTGTGCACATCCAACAAACGATCAAACATTTCTCCATCAAACACCGACTGACCTGCACACTAACTGTAGCATCGTTCAACTTGATGAGTTGTAGAGCCTGATTTAGAGTTTTTGCCCATACAGGAGGGGGGTTTGGGGGCTCCCCACAGCGTGGGTAGCATCATTCAACTTGAAGAGTTGTAGAGTCTGATTCAAAGTTTTTTACCCATTCATATTTTAAGGCATTAGATCTCATGTTTGAACATCCACGCATGTGCAGTTTGCTTTCATCATGTTCATTTGCTTTTTAGATTATACTTTAAATTCTGGCGCATTTTAGATCTATCGATTTGTATGTAACCAGAGCTCATTTTAATCTGAATTTTTTACTGCAACTTCATGCATATGTCTTCATGCTCTCCACCAAAAATTAGATCATTTTGAGTTTGTTTGACCCACTTTAAAAATAGAAATTCAAAACGTGTTATTTTGCACCGTCAGGATTTTAGCAGAATCAGGACCAACTTGCGGAAGTGATTTCTCCCTAACCAGAGATGATCTTTCCAATCCGTAAAAAAGGTTGTTTTCTAAATTGAATCTAGTTTGTTCATACCAAATTTCAGCGATTTATATGGTGTTTTCATAGCAGTTTTGGGTCGAAAACCATAACCCTGTCACCCTGTGTCATTTTAACGGCTCAGATTTTGATCCATTTTGTTTGAATTTTATTTCCCTAATGGGAGATCATTTTTCAATTCTGTAAAACGAGTTCTCTTCGTTTATGTCTCTAGTTCATCCCTGTAAATTTTCAGAATTTTTCATGGTCAATTACTATTTTATTTTGATTAAATACCAGAACCTTGTATCCAAATTTTATAAATGTTCTGATTTTGGCCCCCATATCATGACTGTTGTAACACTTCTTCAACAAATCATTATTTGATTGACAATATTATTTAGCAAATTGTTGTTATGATTTTTTTGGGTCTCTAATGAGCCCCTACTATGATTTGTAGTATTTTTGGGTCTCCAACGAGCCTCACATTGATTTATAGTGTTGTTCGGTCTTTTAACAATGATTTATAGTGCTTTGGGGTCTCCAACGAGCCCCACAGCGATTTGTAGTGTTTTTCGGTCTTTTAACTATGATTTATAGTGTTTTCGAGTCTCTAACGAGACCCACAACGATTTATAGTGTTGCTGGACCTCGCTATAGCGATTTGTAGTGTTTCTCGCTAAACACTACAACGATTTGTGATACAAATCGCTATCCGAATCAGGACCAACTTGTCAGGGCCATATCTCCCTAACCAGAGATCAAATTTCAAATCCGTAAAAAATGGTGTCTTCCTTATGAAGTCTAGTTTATTACTGTAAATTTTCAGCGATTTTTATGGTCATTAGATACCCCATTTGGATCTAAAACCAGACCCCTATCAGTCTGCCTTATTTGAGTGACATAGGTTTTTATTTCATTTTGTAAGAGTCATATCTCCCCAACGGAAGATCATTTTTCAAATCCGTAAAAAGGGTTTTCTTACTCTATGTGTCTAGTTTATATCTGGAAAGTTTTATAACTTTTTATTCTTATTTGATATTTCAAACCTGTTAAAAACCGAGAAGAGTTATAATTAACTTCCATCCACTCACTTAAAACGGAATAATAACATGTCTCAGTTTTTAACAAGTTTGAAATATCAAATGAGCATAAAAAGTTATAAAACTTTTCAGATATAAACTAGACACATAGAGTAAAAAAACCCTTTTTACGAATTTGGAAAATGATCTTCCGTTGGGAAAATATGATTCTTACAAAATGAAATAAAAACCTATGTCACTCAAATAAGGCAAACTGATAGGGGTATGGTTTTAGATCTAAATGGGGTATCAAATGACTATAGAAATCACTAAAAATTTACATGAATAAAATAGACTTCATAACAAAGACACCACTTTTTACGGATTTGAAATCCGATCTCTGGTTAGGGAGATATGGCCCTGACAAGTTGATCCTGATTCAGATAGCGATTTGTATCACAAATCGCTGTAGTGTTTAGCGAGAAACACTACAAATCGCTATAGCGAGGTCCATCAACACTATAAATCGCTGTGGGTCTCGTTAGAAACTTGAAAATACTATAAATCATATTTAAAAGACCGAAAAACATTACAAATCGCTGTGGGGCTCATTGGAGACCCCAAAACACTATAAATCATAGTTAAAAGACCGAACAACACTATAAATCATTGTGAGGCTCGTTGGAGACCCAAAAATACTACAAATCATAATAGGGACTCATTAGAGACCCAAAAAATCATAACAATAATTTGTTGAAGAATATTGTCAATCAAATAACGATTTGTTGAAGAAGTGCTACAACAGTCATGATGTGGGGGCCAAAATCAGAACATTTATAAAATCTAGATACAAGGTTCTGGTATTTAATCAAAATAAAATAGTAATTGACCATGAAAAATTCTGAAAATTTACAGGGATGAACTAGACACATAAACGAAAAGAACTCGTTTTACAGAATTGAAAAATGATCTCCCATTAGGGAAATAAAATTCAAACAAAATGGATCAAAATCTGAGCCGTTAAAATGACACAGGGTGACAGGGTTATGGTTTTCGACCCAAAACTGGTATGATAACACCATATAAATCGCTGAAATTTGGTATGAACAAACTAGATTCAATTTAAAAAACAACCTTTTTTACGGATCGGAAAGATCATCTCTGGTTAGGGAGAAATCACTTCCGCAAGTTGATCCTGATTCTGCTAAAATCCTGACGGTGCAAAATAACAGGTTTTGAATTTCGATTTTTAAAGTGAGTCAAACAAACTCAAAATGATCTGATTTTTGGTAGAAAGCATGAAGACATATGCATGAAGTTGCAGTAAAAAATTCAGATTAAAATGAGCTCTGGTTACATACAAATCGATAGATCTAAAATGCGCCAGAATTTAAAGTATAATCTAAAAAGCAAATGAACATGATGAAAGCAAACTGCACATGCGTGGATGTTCAAACACGAGATCTAATGCCTTAAAATATGAATGGGTAAAAAACTCTGAATCAGACTCTACAACTCTTCAAGTTGAATGATGCTACCCACGCTGTGGGGAGCCCCCAAACCCCCCTCCTGTAAGGGCAAAAACTCTAAATCAGGCTCCACAACTCATCAAGTTGAACAATGCTACAGTTAGTGTGCAGGTCAGTTGGTGTTTGATGGAGAAATGTTGGATCGTTTGTTGGATGTGTACAGAAGTAGAGAGAGAAGGGAGAGAGAGTGAGATGAGGTTTTACCCCTCTCTTGTAAGGGTAAAAACTCTGAATCAAGATCTACAACTCATTTAGTTGAATGATGATACCCACGCTGAGAGGAGCCCCCAAACCCTCCTCCTGTAAGGGTAAAAACTCTAAATCAGGCTCCACAAGAGTCAATGTGCAGGTCAGTCGGTGCTTGATGGAGCAATGTAGAATCTTCTGCTGGATGTGCACAGAAGCAGAAAGAGAAGGGAGTCAGAGGGTTGATGTTCATGGCCTCCTCCAGGGGAGATTTCTTTCTCGGATAATCCTGCAGTGCAAAGACTGGGTCTTAAATAATCATCTTTGGGGCACTTAAGTCTTTTCAAGAATCCTCCCTTGATTTCTTCTCTAGAGAGAGAGAGAGGTTTTTACAGTGTTTTACGGAGAAAGAAGAAGAAGTCTTTGAAGAGTCAACATGATCTTCGACTTTCTGGATGGAGGACATGTTTGTCCTTTTTTTGAACTGTTTGTTTTTTCTTTTTTGAATGAAAGACATTTTTGTCATTTTCTCAAACCATCACTTTATGAGAAGAATAGCAAGAAAGGGTACTTAAGTCTTTGCAACAACACCAGAGTCCAATGCAAAGTTATGTCAACATACACGGGAATACGAGCCCCATGTGCTTGTATACGTGGTGCTCATTCAAAGCCCTGAACACAGACGTGGGATTCAGTGAATCATCGGGGGGGAACATACACCATCCTCTCGTTGGCGTGGAACCAGACTCTCTGAGTTTGGTCTCTATCACGTTTGGACTCTTGGGATTTATCACGTTTACGTGATCTTTATCATGCCCCTGCAAGTTCAACGTGGGGTCCACCACGATGTTGAGCTTGTCCCGAAGAAAATTGAACCGTGAGTGAGGACGGGAGAGGTTTAGTCAAGCCGTCAGCAAGCTAGTCAGAAAAGTGGATAAATTGAACTTGAAGATGCCCCTTTTGTACATGATCTCGGACAAAATGAAAATCAAATGTTTTGTGCGGGCATGGGAAATAGGATTTGCGGCGAGATATAAAGCACCAAGATTGTCGTACCAAAGAATGAGAGGAGAACTTGGCTCGCAGCTGAGCTCATGGAGTAGAGACTTCAGCCATAAAAGTTCTGATGCAGCAGAGGCAAGAGACTTATATTCAGCTTCAGTGTTGGAGCAGGCGATCGTTCGTTGTTTGCGAGAAGACCACAAGATTAGGTTGGATCCCAAAAATACAGCGAAACCACTCATGGATTTGTGATCATCAAGACTGACAGCCCAGTCTGCGTCAGAGAAGGCACTTAGTTGACGTGAGGAGGAGCACGAGAGGTGTAGGCCATGATAAATAGTCACTTTGATATAGCGCAAAATATGCTTGACCGCAGACCAATGGGCAGATGCATGAATTGGCAGACTTTATTAACCGTGAAGGCAACATCAGGCCGCGTGATGGTGAGGTATTAGAGTCCACCCACAATACTGCGGTATAAAGTGAAGTCATGGAAAAGGTGATTACCAACTTTGGTTAGCCGAGCACTGGCACTTAAAGGAGTAGAGATGGGCTTGGCATCTATCATGGAAGCACGACAAAGTAAGTTAAGTGAATAAGCACGTTGTGAGAGAACGAGACATGACAACCATAAATGACTTCAATGCCAAGAAAATAATTGAGACAACGCAGGTCTTTAATGGAAAAGGCTAGATTGAGTTGGAGAATAAGCTGCTGGATAGCAATAGGAGAGCTGCCAATGATTATAATATCATCAACATATATACCAGGATGCATAAAACCAAACCACAGTCTTGAAGAATAAACGAGGCATCAGAAAGAGAGATATGAAATCCTGGGGATTGAAGATAAGAGCTGAGCCGCTGGCACCAGGCACGAGGAGCTTGCTTGAGATCATACGATCGAGCTTGTAGACATATCGTGGAAAGGCATGATCTTCAAAACCTGGAGGTTGTGTCATATATACCTCTTCAAAGACAATGCCATTTAAAAATGCATTATTAAAGTCCGACTGATGAATAGGTCACCCAGACGAGACCACAAGAGAAAAAACAACATGAATGGTAGTAGGCTTGACGACAAGACTGAACGTCTCACAAAAGTCAATTCCTTCTTCTTGATGAAAACCCTTAGCAACAAGACAGGCCTTGTAACGAGCTACAAAACCATCAACATGTCGTTTGATGCAAAAGACCTATTTAGAACCAACAATATTATAATGGGGACGAGTAGGAAAAAGGTGCCAAGTGTGGTTGAGACGAAGGGCTTGAAGTTCCTCTTCCATAGCCGAACGCCATTTATAGTCACGTTTGGCCTGTTTGAAAGTAGTAGGTTCAGGAGTAAGAAGAACGGAGTTAAAACAGGTAAGGGATAGGGGGTAACAGGTAACGGTCATGACACATGGCTTAAGAGAGTTGCTTATGGAACAAATGACCATGGGATGAGTGTGATAAGGTGGGCGAGTGATCGAGGGTGGAGGAGGAGAGGCAAAGGATATGGGGGAGGATGGTTCAGGAGGGGCTAAGATAGGACTCACAGGGGGCGGATTAGGTGTGAAAGAAGGGAAAAAGGAAGAGTCAAGAGGGATGGCCGAGGGTGAGAGGGGTGGTGGAAGAGGGTCGGAAGAAGGCAAAATAACAGGAGAGGGAGGACCCCAGATGGGAGAAGAAGAGGAAGAATGGGGGGTTTTGAGAAGAGACTCGCCAAAGTAAACATGATGAGAGATATAAACGCGATACTTAGAAGGGTTGAAGCAAAGATAGCCTTTGTGATGAGAGGGATATCCAAGAAAAGTACATGGGAGTCTTTGGTTAAAGTTTGTTGGTGCGGTAAGGTGTAAGTAAAGGATAACAACAAGCTCCGAAGACACGAAGATGGCTATACTCAAATGGTTTGTGAAAAAGAAGTTCAAACAAGAACTTGCAACGAAGAACAAGAGTCGAAAGACGATTGATAATGTAGACTGCGGTGCAAAACACATCAACCCAAAAGAAGTCAGACATGGAAGAGGTATGTAACAGGCTGAGGCCAGTTTCAACCACATGCCAATGTTTGCGTTCAACAAGACCGTTTTGCTCTGGGGAGTGAGTGAACAAAAAATGATGGAGAATACAATTATCTCACAAAAATTGTTCAAACTCATGGCCAGTAAACTCTCTTCCATTATCAGATTGAAAAATACGAATGAAGAGCTGAAGTTGCTTTTCAATAATATGTTTAAAGGACTTGAAACACTCAAATACTTAAGACTTGGTGTGTAACAAAAAAAAGCCATGTAAATCAAGAAAAGTCGTCCACTATAAGAAGATAAAAATGAAAACTGTCTTGTGAAGGCATTGGGGCCGGCCCCTAGACATCGCCATGTAAAAGTTTTAGAGGAGACATTGTAGAAGAATTAGACTTATTAAAAGGAAGCTTGTGTGCTTAACCAATGAGACAACTCTCACTATCTTATATTTTGTGGATCTTAGTAACAGAAATAGAGTGATTAGAGTTTAAAAAAGAGACAATCTTTTTATTTGCATGACCAAAACATCGGTGCCATATGTCAAAGGGTGCCGCTCTGCCTGCATATGCTGCCACCTGCAACTGACCATCAACCTTGATTGGGTAGTGTCTCGTGCTGAATTTCAGGCCCTTGAGGCGAATCTTGTCTGTCTGTCGGTCCTTAACACAAAATTCAGAAGGGGTGAATTAAAAAATATAAATATTATCTTCAGTAAACTGACCCACATTTAACAGGTTCTTTGTGATAAAAGGAACATGAAGAACATTCTTTAAGTCAAAAGAAGAGTCGTGAGCCTTGAAAATAAGATTACCAGTGTGTAAGATAGGAAGCATCTTACCATTACCAATTATGATTTGTTCACCCCCATGATATTAGGACTTCTGAGAGAACTGGTGATCATCCATGAGCAGATGATTTGTAGCACCGGTGTCAAGATATAAAAAATCATCAGTGTTTTGCTGGAAAGACATGACCCGAAAAGGCTTTAAAGATATCCCAGCATGTTTTGGCCACATGTCCACGTTTACCACAATATTGACAAGTAACTACTCCACGACCGCTCTGCCATTAGGGCACGACATTATTGTTGAACAAATTTAGAGATGTATCTCTCCCTTGTCCTCTACCACAACCTCGATAGGAACCGCGACCACATCCTCTGCCCCTGAACATGGTAAAGGCACTTTACTGTTGTTCTAGAGGTTCAAAGAGCTTGGCGTGAGTGAGAAGAATAGGACGTTCTTTATTAAGGAACAAATCATACAAATTCGTAAAGGTGTACGTGACGAAATTGATGGCAATTGAAGTAATAAAACTTTCATATTCGGGCGAAAAGCCGTTTAAAGTTATTTGCACGAGCTCTTCATCCTCTACAGGATGGCAGACAGCAACAAGGGAGTTGGCTAAAAATTTAATATGATCCAAATAGGATAACATGTTCATATTGTCTTTTTTGATGAAGGTAAGATCTTTCTTCAGAAGCATGAGTCTCAAAGGAGATTGAGACCCGTATGACTTCTCCAAGAGAAGCCAGGCTTCACGAGCCATTTTAGTTCTTATGATTTGCCTGAGAATAACTTCAGAAACAATTACTTTAATCCAACAAAGGGCCGATTGAGCAGAGCGAGTCCAAATAAGATAATTCGGATTTTCGGTCTTCCCTCCTTAAGTAATAAAAGGATATCAAGATCCATCAACAAACTTAAGAAGATCCTGCGTTATCATAACATGTTTGAGTTGTGATCTCCAAAGGAGATAGTTGTTTTGATTTAATTTTTATCGAGACTAGGCTGACAATAGCATTTCATTGGATCATGAAGGATGAGAAGGACGATGAAGCAACCATTGGAAACTCGTTGGAGATGGGCTGTTCTGATACCATGAAAAGACCTCACACGATATTGAAAAGCTTTGTAACAAAAGATTGAAAGGCTCGATATTCTATCCACACTGTTTTCAGAGAGATTGAGCAATCATGTTTATAGACTAAATGTGAGTACAACTAAAAACCGATAATGTATATCGGTTGTACAATACGTGGGTTACCATTTTATGCTAATGTCTATCATAAAACGATGATACAAAGGAGGACTCTAGAGACATCTGTCAAAAGTGTTGTAACACAAAGAGGGTGATGGAGGATGACATTTTTTATAATTATGAACCGTATGAGAGTGTTGACTTGGAACCGGATTCTCAATTACGTCGGAACTCTTGCCTTTTTTATTATCGTTTTTTATGATAACTGAACGATTGGAGAGAGTTGGCGCGGAACCGGACTCTCTGGGTTTGGTCTCTATCACGTTTGGACTCTTGGGATTTATCACGTTTACCCGATCTTTATCAGGTACGACCACAAGTCTTCCGCAAGACTCCAGGGGAAAAGAAAAGCATGACACCTTGAAATAAAAGCCAAAGGAGAAGCACCCAAAGAAACAACAAGAAATAAGTAGCATTCAGCAGCTGCAAACAACTCACTGTAAAGAACTAGAATCGCTCCTAAATGGTTCATTGCAAAGAAACACGACCCAGTGTTGTTGCTGTTGTAACAAGATGAACTTCTTGAGGCAGCAAATGATACTGAATGTTGAGTTCCTCAAAGATCTTCTTCAGCTCGAAGACAAGCTCTGATCTTCGACTGTTTTTCTCCCACATATTTTGGTAGTTCATTGTGTGCAAAACGTAGAGAGCCATTTTCATCTTATTAACATTTTCAATCTCCTTTACCACCACACTGTGTTTTGGGTGCCAATGTTGTGGGTTGCTTTCCAAATACCTGCAAGCAAATTAATGAATGAACAGATACAGTAAGGGAACATGTGATACTTCTAAACAAACAAAGTTAGCATAGAACCCAGCATGTAGAAGCACAAAAGCAAGTACTGATGCTGTAGTTATGGAAAAAAAGTACTGATTCTGTACATTTGTATCCTGGTTTTGAGGGCACCAATGGTTTGCACTGGAGTAGAAACATCAATAGAGAACTCGACGGAGTCACCCATATCTGGGCTTCGGTAGAAGTTGCTGATAGGTTTTGAGAGAAGCACAGCATTTGGATAATAAATTTTCTCGTTGTCATATCTCAAGAAAACAGTGGTCAGAATGTTCATCTCTTCTACGATCATCTGCACCAAAAAAAGCATTTCGTATCACTTTATAGGAAGCTGAAACAAAGATAACAATGATTAATAAGAAAGATCAGCACATTTTGTTACTACTGGTGCTTGAGAAGCTGCAGGCAGCCACTAACTAGTGATTATTATTGTAGTTATTGATTTGGCATAGCTTTTTACTGCATGTTAACTTGAATGAGCTTCAATGTTTCTAGGATCATAAGATTTGACAGGGAGGCTAGCATACAACTCAAAGTGGGCATTTTGAATTAGGAGATTGTTCCATTCTTCTTTATTCAAATCAAAGAATCAATGAGACTTTCAAGAACAGTACCGCAAGCCCACTAAGGACTGACATACTGTTTTGTCAATGAAAATTTGCCTGTATGAGAGGTACTATTATCCTTGTGGACTAGCAAAAGAAAAAATGTAACTTTGTGATTAATAAAATGAATCAACAATGTAAAAGACAAGAAAACAATGTGAAAAGCTTCATATATTCCCTTGAACATGAAAGGACATGCCGCAAACATAGTTGAATGTTGAGCTACTCTGTATATCAATATCCATAGATCATATCAGTAAGTTACCGATTGGATGTTATAGTTCAGAAGGTTACCTGCACGCCATCTACGACACACCTATCACCAACATCAAACGGATGCATTGCGAATACAAATATGATTGATTCGAATATGGTCTTGCAGGTATTCCCAAACATGAACACGACCACCAAGAGCTGGGATGAGATGAAGACCAAGACTTTGGTTGTCGCAAAACCCATGGTGAGAAGAGACACGACCACGATCACGATGATCACAATAGCATTTGCAAGCTTATGCAGCTGCTTCACAGCAGTCTTGGTATCATTTAAAGAATGTGACAGTGATTTGCGTTCAAGGTAGATCTTAACCTAAAAGTCACAACAACCACACAGAATCCCATTCAAAATCATCACGTACTAGGCCATCAGAAGGTCAAATTAAAAGCAAATTGCCAAGTTGTGACTGTCTTACAAGCCAATTTCTGAAAGCAGGCTTCTTGATCTTTCCCGTCTCTGCTGCTCCTTCAAACTGAGGAAATACTTTCTGCACTTCATCTTGACTCAGGAATCTCAGAAGGTCTTCTTCATCGATATAGCTGCATTTAGAACACCACCAACAATGGTAACTATAAGAAGAGTTTAAACACCGAAAACGGATAACCAAAAGAAGAAGAGACACAACATGAGACAATCCTATCTACTTGGGAGAAAGCCTCACTTGGCATGATGCTTAGCTACATTCCTGAAAATCCTGTAAGCAGCAACTCTTGCCTCCGACTCACTATCGATCTTCCCATCCTGCCTCCCACCCGCATCATAGCCAGAGTCATCGATAGTGTTCGAGATCGTCGACAACCCCGAGCTGGTAACCAGATGGACCAACCTCTTCATCGTCCACGCAGAGACCTTCTCTCGGTTCATCTTCTGCAACTTCCCCACATCGATCACATCCACTTCCTTCCCCTCCTTCACTTGCCCGGTCCTGAAGCTCAACTTCGAGTAGCTTAACGAAGCCCCCACCTTCTCCTGCAATTCCATCACCGGCGGCCCCGAGAGCGTCTCCAACACGTACTGGTGAAACACTGATTCCTGAATCCTATCAAAGAAAGTGCTCACATGGAAAGAGGAAGCCAAGAGCTTCACCAGCAATGTCTTCAGCAACCAGAGCAGAGCTCCAATCAGGAATGCCAATACCGCCCGCGAGACATAGAAAAGAACCCGCCGGTTGCGAGCCGACGAATCGGCTTTGTCGTCGAAGAGCAGCTCCCATGAGAGGAGCACGAGGCCCACCCACATGCAGACCTGGACGCTCTTCCTTATGCCGTAGGCGAAGTACAGGACCTTGGTCCTGAGCATGAAGTTCCTCTCGATCAACCAGACGATGATGGTGATGAGCCAATCGGTGACTAACCTCCCGGAGAAGACAACGAGCATCATCAAGCACCATTTCCAGAGCTCCAGATCCCAAATCTTGAGCCTCTCCACCCGGGGCACCGTCAGGCTGCAAATCAAGCAACCCATTATCACCACGAACGCCGCCCACTCGACAAGGACCCGAACGCCCAATTTCTTTCCCTTATTCTCCGCCTCCACCAACGCCTGCTTGTAAGTCTCGTCCTCCTCATCTTCCCCCGCAGGAGCGTTCGCCGCATTCAGGCCACTTCTGGGGGTCTCTGCGGCCGACTGCGTCGCCGCTTGCTTCTGAGAGGAGCTGCGGATTAGGAGCGTGGTTTCATCGACGGGATGGTTCATCTCGAAGAAGCGCGACTTCGCCTTCGAGAACGCCGACCTGGAGATCATCCGGAGGCGAGGGAGTTCCTCCGACTTCTTCGTTATGGTGTCTTTGTGATCGAGTAGAGGTGGTGATGGTTCCGACGCCCTGGAGAAGGAGGACCCATTGTGGTACTGATCTGGAACTCCTTCCCCACCACCACCACTCTTCTTCTCCTGCTTGGATAAGTCTTCCTCCATCTTGTCTACCACCAAAACCACTGCATCTCCTGCCACCATCACGCCAAAAACCTCCCCTCCTCTCTTCTCCGAGATAGATAGAGAGAGATTCCGAGCTGGGATTGAGAGAGAATTCTTCTCAGTGGGAATGATGATTCTCCGGTGTCCGGATTCCGGTGATAGCAGCTACAACCAGAAATGGAGGGGAGAGGACAGTAACAGTAGATACCATATGCTCCGCCGATCCTTTCTTTTAAATGATAAAATTTCAGACACACACCTAAAGTTTGGTCATTAATAAAAATCACAACTAAGTTTTAAATTTTTTAAAAAGGCACCAGTTAAGAGAGTTAAATTACTAGTTAATCCTTCAATAATTTCCTTCCTATTTTTAAGTGATTTTTTTTAAAATATGACACTGAGGGTAAAATAATAATTTTATATCACAATTAACAACAAACTTAACGATATTAAATTCCTGATCCTTTTTTATTAACCATGATATTTTTTACGTATATTTTAAATTTTTTTCAGAACTTTAAGCATTTTTTGATTAATGCACAAACTTTAGGTACTTTTTAAAAATTTCTAAAAGAAAACAGATGGAAAGGAAATCAAAAGTTCGTCAAGAACTCGTTGTAAACATTTCACACATGTCCGGCTCCATGTATCTTCCACGATGGGGTCCACTTTTCTTTTCCGGAAGATCCAGTTTAGCTTTCAAATTTTTTTGTCTACTGTCAGAAAAAAAAGCCTCAAACTTCGAAATTTCCTGACAGCGGCCTCGGTTCTTCTAGAAACCAAGGCTCATAAACGATGTTTCTGAATTTTCTGACATCAGCTTTTGTTTTCCTAGAACTAAGGCTGATAAATGAGCTTATTGAACGGAAAAGAGAGCGCTCAAGCTTGACTCGTTCTTGTGATTAGGGGTGTGAACGGGTTCAGTTTGGTTCGGACCCAAGGCAGAACCAGACCTAACTCTGATTTTCGTGTATGGTATAAGATCCAAACCTGGTTTTAATCATACCCATCACAAAAGAAACCATACTCAGCCAATAAAATTTAGATGACCCGCTAAGATTTTCTTTCTTAGCAAAACGAAAAATACAGATCACTTTTCTGCTTAAGGCGTCTGCAACTGCATTTGTCTTTCTTGAGTGGTATGCAATAGTGAACTCATAGTCTTTTACAAATTCAAGTCACTTTCTCTAACACGTGTTTAGCTCTTTTTTAGTAAACAAATACTTGAAGCTCTTATGGTCAGTGAATACCTTAAACTGTTCATCGTACAAGTAGTGCTTTCAAATCTTTAAAGCAAACACTATTATCGTCAACTCTAGGTCGTGTGTAGGATAGTTACGCTCATGAACCTTCAACTTACAAGATGTATAAGCTATAACTTTTTTATTCTACATCAACACGTATCTCAAACCTGTGCCTGAGACATATGTAAACACAACAAACCCGCCTTGTCCCGATGGTAGGGTCAACATTGGCGTAAATGTGAGTTTCTACTTCAGCAACTAAAAGCTCTCCTCGCACTTGATGTTCCAAACAAATTTCACTCCCTTACGAAGAAGCTTGGTCATTAGCAGGGCAATACATAATTTTTTTTTAATAAAACACCGATAATAGCTTGCCAAGCGAAGAGATGGATACAGCCCTTTGAAACTCCATATGTTTAAGATATTCAAGACAGATTTGGAAGTTTTTCTTATGCTGCAGACCTAACATATATTTGGCTCTGGTTTCAGACAAAGGATTTAAGATTCTTTTTCAGCTTCATACAAGTGTTGAACTAGAACCTATATTCCTAAGCCTCAGTCTCAGCAGCTTTACAACATTGGGAGATCCAGAGATGTATAAGATGTTTGTAATTCAATTTGGTTTTTATGCTAATACAATGGACAATGGAAGGTCCATAAAAAACCAACCCAACTGACACACTGCTCCAGTATAGGACTTGTGAGATTGTGTGCTGATAAATCTGCATGATGTGATCCAAACATCATGCAGTCTCTCTCGTTTCTTCTGATCCTTTCTTATAGGCAAGCTTGGGGATAACCCTTCTGGGATTAGAATCAGGTTCTCATCTATTATGATAACTTAACCATCCAGTTCTTGATTTAAAAGTTACACACACAAGCACCCTTGCACTCATAAGAGTGGGTCAACGGGCCTGGTTTATCTGGACCCAACCCGAACCAAACCTTATAGTGTCTAGGTACAGTGATAAATAAGAAAACCCGATTAAGATCTGGGTCCGGACCCGAAGGTCTGATTAATACATGAACCCAAGTATAGTTTGTGAAATTTTATACCAGATCCGTACCCGACCCGAGTTCCAATTAAGACCCACAAAATTTCAATGTAAAAATGATAAAAAATATGGTTTTACCGGGTATGGTCCGGGTCTGGTTCATGTAGTTCTTATCGGGTCTGGCATGATTTTTCTTATAGTGGACCGATTAGAGCCGGGTCCGGACATGATACCATACCCAAAAATTGGGTCCAAGCCTAGTTCCACCTGAGTCCGAACCAAACCTGACCCGTTGACACCCCTAGTGGGCATCACCACCATCCATTAAGCCTCATTTTATGCGCAACACATGGGAAGAAACCAGGGGCGGAGGCAGGATCTAAATTAGGGTGGGTACAGACGCTAGTAGGGATGTCAACGGGTCAGGTTTACCCAAACACGACATGTACCAAACCCTATAGGGTCCGGGTATGGTGATAAATAAGACAACCTAATTAAGACCCGGGTTTGAAGCTGAAGGACCCATTAATACATGGACTCGGGTATAGTTTGTGAAATTTTATACCAGACCCAGGCTCTACCCCGAGTTCTGATTAAGACCCACAATTTTTCAATGTAAAAATGATAAAAATATTGTTTTACCAGGTATGGTTCATGTAATTTTTATCGGCTCTGGGTATGGTTTCTCCTGTGGTTGGTCCAATTAGACCCAGGTCCTGATCTGATACCTTACCCAAAAGTGGAGGCCAGGTCTGGTTCCACCTGGGTCAGAACCAAACCCGATCCATTGACACCCCTAGATGCTAGGGATGTAAATGGTAAGAGTTCGGGTCACATATCCTACCAACTCAAATCCGTTTAATTAAGTTTAGTAATTTTTTTTTAATCTGATTTAGAAATCGGTTTGAATACGCTTTTATCCAATCGGATGCATATCGGAATTCCGTTTTTAAGCACGATTCGATCGGATCTTTAAAATATTTTAAAAAAGTTAGCACTAAAGAGGTTTGAACTTAAGACACATGGTAACGAAATACCTACCAACTAACCCATGTAACCACAGTCGTTCACAGGCTGGACACATGATGGCAGAAAGTTTTTTTTTTTATATTTAGTAATAGTATCAGGATGGTCACTGCACTTTAAAATGAAATCTATTGAAAATATTGAAAACATGCACATGAACACACGCATGTGCGCACATACAGACACACATTACACATACACATGAAGGTGGGGGGCACAGCGATTGAGGCTGGGGCAAGGGGCTCGAGGTTGGGGCGAGACAGCATTTTTTAATATATATATATATATATATATATATATATATATATATATATATATATATATATATATATATAATCGAGCCTACCGAACCTTATCAAGCACGGCTCGTTTCCTCGATCGAGCTTCAAAACATACTTCAGGATAAGCCGAGTTCGAGCCAGCTTGACTCGTTGTGCATCCCTACTTACAGGAGGACCAATTTACAAAATGAGAATAACGTACAAACTAATTTGTAAAAAGTAATGGCATTTTGGTGACAACTGTGGTCAGTGTATCAAACTAACACCTGTTGACAGAGGGACCAGTTTGTAATAACAGTGAGAAACACAAAGACTGATTTACAATTTGGCACAAGGTAAGGACTATTTTGCAAATTGACTATAAGATGGGGACCAATTTGCAAAAAAACCTACTTTTTAACACTCACTTCCCAACTTTCGCTCCATGCATCGCACCCGTATTCATTTGGCTTCCTGGTAACTATGGTTTGGATAGAAGTCTGTGGCAAGAGAAATCTCGTAAAGGTAAAAGGTTCTTTTGCATTGGGTTGTGAATTAATCAAATTTGATAGATTGACAGCTGCACATGGAAATACAATGCAGTATCCTTGACAACCACCTCAATAAGTTAGGCATTCACTTTGTTCGAGACTATTTGCATTGACTTTGCTACCTTCTTCAAACGCATCTTTATGTCATTTTAAAACTGCTAGCTGTTATTTTGTTGGAAGTGCATAATTTTTACTGTTAAGCTTGATGAGGGTATCTTTTTTATGCATTACATACACTTAATTTTTTTGTTATAGAACATGCTCCTTCTCTACATAGAGGGAAAACTTATTGTATGTTTTAGTATAGAAAGTATGATCCACTAAGTAAGAATCATCAAGTATTTCAGAATGTGTGTTTGAAGTACTTTTACTCTTCTTTGACAATCCTATTGTAGGTTATGTGTTTTTTCTCTTCTTTGGTTATATATTGCAATACTCAAAAAAAAAAAATTCGTATATAATAGAAATGCAAAATAATATACTAAAAATATATAACAAATAATATTCAAACTTCTAACAATGCAGCAAAAAAAGTCAACATTTACATGAAAATATGAGAAATAAAGTGACGAACAAATGATATTTTCAAGTATAACCAAATCGAAGATAGAGGCATATCAATGCTTGAAGAAACAAAGTGATAAAGGAATACTCACATGCAAATGTGAGAAACAAAGAAAAACAATGAATTACAATGGATAATATATATTCTAAGATAACTTAAAACCATGTAAAGTAACTCACTCACACTAATGTTTCATCATCTTATTATCTGCTCTTTGTCTCTCTCTCACACATCTCATGCACAAACACAGTTCTAGCGATTGTGGATGAAATACTAAGTGGCATAATAATTATTTAATAAAAAAATTGAACAATAAAAAAACAAAAAAATTCATCCATTCTTTAACCAATGTGTGGAAAATGACCTTATTAGAAAAACTCGAAAGAGTGACTTAAATAATTACCGATAAAGTGTTGTTGATGTGTATTTCACCAAAAATATTCACTGAAAATAGTCATTGAAGATTTTGCCAGGGAAGAAGAGGTTTAAGGACCATCGGTTGGGGATCACAAGAACCCTAGGTTATACGAAAATAGTCCTGAGTTGTATATAAAAGGTTTTAAGAAACAAAATGTCACTTTTAATCTTTGCAAAAATCTCACACTGAAAAAGAATTTTGCATCACCTCATGCAAAACTTTGCAATTTCTGCAAACTTTTTCAAAATTTTACAAACATAACAAGAATTTTGCAACTACCAATGTGAAACTCCTGACGAAATTCGCTATAAACGTGTATGTGTGTGTGTGTATATATATATATATATATATATATATATATATATATATATATATATATATATACATACATACATGTAATTTTGCATGCTAAAATAGAATCTCATATCGCTTAAAGTCGATAGCATGCAAAAGTATGTGAATTTCAAAAACTTTTAATGAATTTTGCATTGAAAGTAGACTTTTGCAATTACCAATGTGAAACTCTACATGAAATTCATACTCTAATTGCCTATATATAAACACGTAAATTCACACGCTAAAAAGGAATCTTGCATCGCTATAAGTTGACATCATGCCAGAGTATGTAAATTATGCAAACTTTTTATGAACTCCACATAGAAAGGCAAACTTTCACAACCACTAACGCGGAACTCTTGACGAAATTCGTAAGAAATTTTCACAAGCAATGTCATGATATTCATACTATTTGTGTGAAAATCGTGATTTTGACAAAAATATCATGCAAATTTCATTTTTAGTGAGATTTAGCGAGATCGAAAAAGCATTACGATATAACGCGCAAAAATTAGGAGATTCACTCCTGTTAAAGGTAAAAGGGTCTTAAAAAAGTCAAAAACTTGTGAAATTGATCATCGGACATAGTTCAAAATTTTGTGAGGCATTTGAGAAAAAGTGTCAAATTTGTCGTACAGTAGGATCATTCTCTGGATTAACATCCATGTTTGTTAGCCCAACAACTCTATCCATCCACTAGGATTACCCTTAAACGTCACCAAGTTAAAGGGACGTCATGAGTTCAAAACCCATGGGTGCTGAGATTTTTACACCAATAAGCTCATCAGTGAAAAAGATTCACTTTGTGTACATCACTATTTTGGAATGAAATCTTCGTAAATTTGATATTAACTTCTTATCAGTCCAGAAATGCAAATGCCAATCAGTCGTTTCCTTTGATAGCACCGTGTGGATAGCTACCAAAGATTACAGTTGCATTCAGTTTCCTATGCGGGACATGCATGCTATTTGTGGACTTATCTCTATATAAACACCTTCAACCGGTGCCTTGTCTTCATCCCACCAAATTAGAGTGAGCCCATCTGTGGACAAGAAAAGATGAAGCTCCAGATGACTCTGTTGGTCCTCATGGCCTTCCTCATCTTCTCTTCAGGTTAGTGCATTTCTCCCTCATCTGTGCTATGAATAATACCAGTGTCATATTTCATATAACCAATTCATTGGTCATAATCACCACCCCCACTGCAAATTTCACTTGATTATGTGAGTAGTCTCGCTCTTGCAGTTTCCAAGTGAGATGAGCCGTTGGGATCGAAAATATCTGATGATCGATTATATACAATAGAATGTGATATGCCCTCATATCCTCCAACTATGGATGAACGAATCCAGTGATTGGGGCCAGACACTTACGCACCTTGTAAGTATCCGGCCCCAACTATTGGCTGCCATGTATGGTCAGACCCAGGAAACAGATCCACTGTTCTGGGAAGAACCCTTATATAAGTGTTCTGCCCAACTAAGGGAAGGCTCCTATTAAAGAGGGGGGACCCAGTATACTGCCAACGCATGTATGGTGGGTTCCATCATCCATGAATCCTGGGGATCGACGGTGGACCGTAAGAAGGGACATGTGGTATCCTGCCACTTGCTAAGTAATGGGCCCTCCTACTATGCATGTTCCAATTCATTGTTTCTTCTTACATCATCATTATCATCACCATCATGCATGCTGGATCGATGCTTTGAGATTAGTTGATTGGGAGTTGGGGTGCAGGTTTAGAGGCATCTGCCAGGAGCGTGGATGGGCAGTGCAGCAAGGTCCTACAAACCGGCAACTGCCTCCTGCCACAGTGCCAGCATGACTGCACCGAGCAGTACAAGGGAACTGCTCATTGCGTGTACCACATCGACAAGGCCACCACTTGCGAATGTGGCTACCCTTGTTGATCAATTCGATACTAAACAAAAAATAAAGAGAAGGAATTGCTCTAATATGCCCCCCCCTCCCTCTCTCTCTCTCTCTCTGTTTTGCTCTTGTTCAGTTCATGGGTTCAACATTTTGCTGATCTTCATGAGTGGTAATGTTGAATTACTTTCGGCTCTCTCTCTCTCTCTCTCTCTCTCTCTCTCTCTCTCTCTCTCTTATTTCCTGTTGATCATCAATATCAATAAACCAATGAAAGGAATGTCTTTGCCTTTTCATTGTTTGTCATGTTATGGTGCTTCTACCATTATTTTTTTCGATTATGCAGTGTGAAATAATACCTATCAGTTCATGTAAGTTTAATAAAATCAGCCCACAAGGGCTCCACTCATCTGGTAGGACAACTCGTGAACGTCACCAAATTGGCATGCCAGGAGTTCGAAACTCAGTGTGTGCACCTTTTATCATGAGGACAAAGTTGGGTATCCTTGAAATTGACATCCTTAAGAATTTTTCTAAAAGAAAGTTAAACTAAAGAGTTTTATCTTTCAAACACGAAAAAAAAACAATTTTACATAGGATTAAAAGTTATAGCCAAAGCAAAAGCAAGACGAGTAGTTCGACCCAAAACCTATTTTTCAAGTAGGTTTCACTTGAGGTGAATTTATAACCACTAAAATACTAAAATTTAATTTTTATTTAAAAAAATAATCAAATTATCATGTCAGCTTTTCAACGACTGCACCTCAATTGACATCTGGATAAGACATTATGACTAAAACAAGTCACTCCGGGTTGATTTATAATCGCAAGTTACTGTTTTGTTGATAGAACTATATTGTCGTCAGAATCTTTACCTGTGATAACAAATTGAAGAATTATCATTAAAAGTAACCAAAATGATGACTTGTTATTAGAATTTTATGACAACAATTGGTTATCTTGTTAAAAATTTATTGCCTTTTTTGTTTGAAACCGTAGGGGAAATGAGGATAAACCTCATGTAGAATGTCATTTCCAACAAAGATTCCAAATCTTGACTTCCACAAAGTTGGGTCTAAAGGTGAAGGTATGACATTTATCATAAGCTTATACGGTTCGGGGTCTGTGTAAGAAAGGTTTAGACTCTGATAGGTCAGGTTTAATTTGTTTGAGTTTGAATCAGGTCATCTCCATAAAGGTTTGAACTTGGATCGAGTTAATCTCGAATTATTCGGTCAGGTATTGCCAATCCAACTATCAAATGCTACCAGCCTATACGAATATATATCAAACAAAAAGAAAGGAATGTCAAATTAGAAGAACTGCATGAAGCTTGGATCCAATTACCTCAGGCATGACAGAATCTGAAAGTGGACCCGTTTCCAAAACTTGACCAGGTTAGAGGATCCAATTACAATTAGGTATAGACCAACTACAACCCATTTACATATAATTAGATCTAGACCAAGAACAACCCATTTACATATAATTAGATCTAGACCAAGAACAACCCAATTGTCTCTCCTTGTGGGGCAATTTGAAAGTTTTTGGAATCTCTCGTACATGGGTTGTAAAAAGAACTTTTCACTGCTATGGACAAGGGGTGCCACTGTTTTTCTTCTTCTTCCTTTCTTTTTGTTGATGATGAGGAACCGCACAAAGAACTGGGTCACTTAATGAATCCACCTGCTGCGAGGTAAACCCTGGTTGGGGTCACAGAAACCCAAGCCCTTAAAGTGTTCACGAGTTAAAGGCACCAACACATCTGGGAGTCGAACCTGCGACGAAGGGTCAGCACCTTCTCCCCAAAACTGCTGGCACTTGAGTGACCCAGGTGATTGTAAGGGGTGATACTGTTACAATCATCTATTTTTGTTAGATTTGGTTCAATTAGTCTTTTTTGTGGATAGCAGAGGAAAAAACACCTCTCTCACTGAGAAGCAGATCTAGTATTTGGGCTCATTGCTTAACAAAGTACTTGTCCCACACAAAACACAAAAGGTCCTACACGAAAACAGCGAAAATTTGCAGACCATGATGGGCACACATTGTCAATAACGATTTTCATTTTTTCATGCAGTCATTTTCCATGTTTTGTGTGGGTCGAGTATTAGAATAGCCCTCCTTTCACCGAGTTCATTAGCATAAACCCTCAGGCCCCCTTTCCTCACTAGAGGAGTGCTTTCTAAAGGGGTGTCTACAACCTCAAACCATTATGACCTGAATTATTTTACATCCAAACCAAACCAAACCCAACCTGACCCATTGCATCAACCGTTTATACTTGGCTTGATTTAAATCTGAATCTCATGATGCATATAGGCCTTAATGAAAAGATCTACCCGAACTTGAAGGCTAACCTAATCCACACCAGTCTAGGAAGTGAGCCAAAACCACTCATGGCTGTGCTTGTAAAGAGCTCATTCGATCTTGTAAATAGGCTCAGCAGGCCCAACATGAACAATAAGTGCTCTACTCGAGTTAACTCATGTAGACTCATTAACAAGTAATTAATTTATTTTAAATATATTTGATCTAGCAGGGTTAGTTCTTGGCTGGCAAGTGATAGGGTTAGGGGCAAGGAGTAATATGCTGCCAGGACAACGAGAATGGCAGGCAAAGCGAGTGCAGCTAGGTCTTTGATCATGTGGGTGGTTTAAAAAAAAAAACAGCGATAGGGTTAGGGTTTAAATTATATTTTTTTAACTTTAAAACAATATATTGTTTTATAAATGAACCAGCTCAAGGGGTCAAACGATCTAGAGCTTAATTCCTATTACTAGCAGCATAGAAATAACATAATAAGCAAACCAGTTTGTGCTTGGCTCGTCTAGCTTAATGTAGTTATTTGCTCATGCTCAGCTCAACTCAACTCACCACAAGGATGCGCCATGCTTGCTCTGCTCATTTACCAGCCCTAGTGGCACTTTGAGTGTCATTCATCATCAAGACAAACACCACCCAAGACCCATCAAAAGTACATGTCCCACTTGGATGGGGCCCCATGGAAATTTGTGATGTCTTTTATAGCAGGGGCTAATTGTGAATGTCACCAAGTCGAAAAGACGTCATGAGTTCAAGACCCACTGGTGCACATCCCTTGTCGCTAGGCAGAAGCTGGGTATACTATATGGTGGACAAGGGGGACCTGTGGTTTCTACACTAATGAGCTAGCGAGTGAAGTTTTATGAATCGATTATCCAAAAAAGAATAGATTCACACTCTTTGTATATGATTATTTTGGAATGAAATCTTTGTAAAGCTGACTCTTTTGGTTAGTCCAAATTTGTAAGAGGACAATTCAGTAGTTTCCTTGTGCAGCACTGTGTGGATAGCTACAAAAGATTACAGCTGCATTCAGTTTCGTATTTGGTAGATCACTACTCGTGGACTTCCTTATCTCTAATATGCACACCTTCAGCAGGCACCTGGATTTTATCGCAAGTCTAGTTAGAGCAAGCCCACTGGCGAAAATATATAAAAAAAAAGATGAAGCTGCAGGCATCTCTCTTGGTCCTCATGGCCTTACTCATCTTGTCTTCAGGTAAGTCAAGCGTGTATTTCTTACTCTTTTGAGAATCGAACCGTGACCATACATCTAGCGTCCAAGGCTCCCAACAACAGATGGAGGGTGCTTGATCAAGTGCAGCGGCACATTGCATTTGTGAAATATTGTGATTACACCTGATCCTGCCTCCCCTCCCATACCTTTATTACATTTATTACTTAATATATACAAAATGCAACTATAAATACATAAAAAAAAACACGAGGACTTCGAAGCTGGGTGCACTTTTCACTGTTCAGCCTTGATGAGGGTATCTTTTTTATGCATTACATTTGACACTTAGTTTTTTTGTTATATAACAGGCTCCTTCTCTACAGAGAGGGAAAACTTATTGTATGTTTCAGTATAGAAAATACGACCCACTTCATAAGAACCATCAAGTATTTCAGAAGGTGTGTTTGAAGTACTTTTACTCTTCTTTGGCAATCTTATTATAGGTTATGTGTTTTTCCTCTTCTTTGGTTATATATTGCAATACTCAAAATAAAAAATTCTTATATAACAGAAATGCAAAACAATATACTGAAAATACATAACAAATAATATTAAAACTTCTAACAATGCAGCAAAAAAAGTCAACATTCACATGAAAATATGAGAAATAAAGTGACGAACAAACAATATTTTCAAGTATAACCAAATCAAAGATAGAGGCATATCAATGCTTGAAGAAACAAAGTGACAAAGGAACACTCACATGCAAATGTGAGAAACAAAGAAAAACAATGAATTACAATGAATAATATATATTCTAAGATAACTTAAAACCATGTAAAGTAACTCACTCACACTAATGTTTCATCATCTTATTATCTGCTCTTTGTCTCTCTCTCACACATCTCATGCACAAACACAGTTCTAGCTATTGTGGATGAAATACTAAGTGGCATAACAATTATTTAATAAAAAATTTAAATAATAAAAAAAACAAAAAAAATTCAGCCATTCTTTAACCAATGTGTGGAAAATGACCTTATAAAAAAAACTCGAAAGAGTGACTTAAATAATTACCGATAAAGTGTTGTTGATGTGTGTTTCACCAAAAATATTCACTGAAAATAGTCATTGAAGATTTTGCCAGGGAAGAAGAGGTTTAAGGACCATCAGTTGGGGATCACAAGAACCCTAGGTTATATGAAAATAGCCCTGAGTTGTATATAAAAGGTTTTAAGAAACAAAATGTCACTTTTAATCTTTGCAAAAATCTCACACTGAAAAAGAATTTTGCATCACCTCATGCAAAACTTCACAATTTCTACAAACTTTTTCGAAATTTTACAAACATAACAAGAATTTTGCAATTACCAATGTGAAACTCTTGACGAAATTCACTCTAAACGTGTGTGTATATATATATATATATATATATATATATATATATATATATATATATATATATATATATATATATATATATATATATAGGTAATTTTGCACACTAAAATAGAATCTCATATCGCTTAATGTCGATAGCATGCAAAAGTATGTGAATTTCAAAAACTTTTCATGAATTTTGCATTGAAAGTAGACTTTTGCAATTACCAATGCGAAACTCTACATGAAATTCATACTCTAATTGCCTATATATATACGTAAATTCACACGCTAAAAAGGAATCTTGCATCGCAATAAGTTGACATCATGCCAGAGTATGTAAATTATGCAAACTTTTTATGAACTCCACATAGAAAGGCAAACTTTCACAACCACTAACCCAAACTCTTGAAGAAATTCATAAGAAATTTTCACAAGCAATGTCATGATATTCATACTATTTGTGTGAAAATCGTGATTTTGACAAAAATATCATGCAAATTTCATTTTTAGTGAGATTTAGCGTGATCGAAAGACCATTACGATATAACGCGCAAAAACCATGAGATTCACTCGTGTTAAAGGTAAAAGGGTCTTAAAAAAGTCAAAAACTTGTGAAATTGATCTTCGAACAGGGTTCAAAATTTGTGAGGCATTTGAGAAAAAGTGTCAAATTTGTCATACAATAGGATCATTCATTGGATTAACATCCATGTTTGTTAGCTCAACAACTCTACCCATCTACTAGGATTACCCTTAAACGTCACCAAGTTAAAGCGAAGCAGGTTATATGTTACCCCCCGAACAGGGCCGATAACTCCATCTCATGTTCGGGGGTTCCCAAAGAGCTCCACGTATAAGATGCAGACCGACATGTATCCCCATGTGTGTCCGCATCATATTGCATCGTAATTTGGTGCCGTCACAAAGACTTAAGTACCCTTTACCGCCATTCTCTTCCTCTTCCTGAAACGGACTTAAATGCCCTCCATCTAGAAAACTGAGTCGACGGTTCGTGAAAAGGACAAAACTGCCCTCCATCGTTATCGCGCCAATTTTTTTATCTAAGTTTGCGTATGTAGCAAGCTGTATGTTGTAGGATTTAAATAGTTCAAAAAATTCATTCCCGCCCTAAGCAGAAAACTCTACCGAAGCATACTTTGCCTTCATCTGTTGTTGCCAGATCATCTGTTGCCTTCTTCTGTTGTCGCCGGAGCATCCATTCCTTTGCTCTACTATCGCCAGAGTATCCGTTTTCGTCTTACGCACAGTCGCAACATCGTTGCCACCATCTGTTGCGTATACGTTCTTACTGTTTCTTACTCTATAGTTGGAATATCCAAAATCCTATCGTTTCGGTGAGTTTCGTGTAAGGTTTCGTTATTCAATCCGAAGGTTGCTTCTTATACAACGATTTGTTAGTTTGAATCAACGACGATTTATACATTCAAAGCAATAGCGATGTGTGTTTATTAGGATACCTCGATTTATACATAAGTTTGATAAATCTTACAACGATGTGTACTTATGAACCCAAATATTGCGACAATTTGTAATCATGATGATCGTTTAATATGTTGTGCAGGTTAGCAATGTCTGCTGCTCATCAGAGAAGAGATACCCCGTCGTTCTATGGGTTGTGTATTAGAGAAGTGATCCGCCAGTCCCATCTATCTAAGGTTTTTGAAAGGTACCAAAATATACTTAAGATTGAGAATGATAAAGACAGGAAAAAAGCGTTGGAATTGGATTATGCAGAGGATTATCCATCAGATATCGAGGCTGCAGACCAAAGAAAGAATGCTGAAGAACTAAAGATGAAGAAGAAGGATAACCAAGAGAAGGCAAAACAAAGAAATAAGCAGGAGAATGAAAAGAAAAGGCAAAAGAAGAAGGCAGAGGAGAGGAAAAGGCAAAAAAAGAATAAGGAGGAGAGGGAAAGGGAATTAAACAATCTAAAGGAGGATACTAAGACAGAAATGCGGAAGCTATTGTTGGAGCATATAGCAATGCGAAACAGGATAAAGCTACTGAAGGAGGCGGAGGAGAGGCGAAGACAATTAAATATAGAGGAGGAAGAGAAGGAACGAAATAAGCTTCAGGATGAGGAAGAAAAGGAAAGGCGAAGGAGGGAGAAGGAGTTTGAGGAAGGGAAGGAAATGCAAAGGAAGAAGAAGGAGGATGAAGAAAGAAGAAAAGGCAACGGAAGGAGGAGGAGGAGGAGGAAGAAAAGGAAAGAGAAAGGAAGAAGCAGAAGGATGAAGTGGAGGAAAGAAGGAAACAACATGAGGAAGAGAAAGAAAGGTTGCGGAAGGAGAAAGAGGACGAGAAAAAGTAGGAGAGAGAAAAAAAGAAGGTGGAGGCGGAAGAGAAGGAAAGAGAAATGCAGTGGGAGGTAGTGGACCAACCAGAAAGGCCTAGGTTGGAGGGATTGGTTGAACATGAGAAAAGAACGACCAAGGTAAATAAATGTCCTGTCTGTGAAGATTTAATAATATGTTTAGCAATTTTGGTATAGCGATTACTGTGTTAGGTATTAATATGTATAGCGATTACTATGGTAGTGTGTGTGCAACCAATATTATTTATAACGATTAGTAGAATACTATTTATAAGTACAAATAGTACTAATTTACGATTGGTAGGAATAATATGTTATTGTGTGTTACAGGAAGGTCACAGGAGTAGTAGAGCACCAAGTGAAAAGCTTAGAGGTCGGTGTCAATAGCCTGTAGTTCTGTCGTGGTATGGTCAGCTGAGTGCATATTAGAAGAACCGATTACGAAATATGCACTTTGGTGGCCTTTTGGACCAACAATATTTTGAAACTTGCTAGAATACCATGACCCACCTGGTAAATAAGTGGAATGATAAGACAAACACATTCTAGTTTGATTCTTTTGAGATCACCATGACTCTAGAAGATGTGACAAGGATCACTAACCTTAAGTGCGATGGTAGTGTTGTCCTATTACAACATTCAAACTATAACATAAGAGAAAAATGCATGACCCTTCTAGGAATGTCGATGGACGAATGTAGTCAATGTATTTCTAGTGGAATCAATTCCACATCAATGAAAGTCTCATCTTTTTGTAATAAATGGAAAGGCCACTCTGGTACTTGTGCATCTGAAATAGCTGACCAAGAGTTGCATGACTTTCTTTATTTTTTTGGTCTTACTTTATTTTCCGATTGTTCGGGTTCGAGAATATGTTACATGTGGCAGCAGTACCTGAAAGACTTAGACGAAGTCGACAACTATGCATGGGGTGCCGCTATGCTCGCACACTTGTACAATCAACTCTACCTTGCGAGTAAGGGTACGAAAATAGTTGGGGGATTTTGGCCATTTGTTTAGGTATTTGTTTATTACATACTTAGTAATTGTAGACTAAGCTCATTAAAGGTTGTAGTGTTACTAATATATTGTTTTTGTTAGGCTTGGGCGTGGGAACATATTATCCCATTGCGTCCACATTATGGCCTTGCGATTTGTGGTTTTCTAAAGATCGGTCGCTGGGCTAGAATAAACATCATAGTTCATAATGCTAAGTCAATTTTAGATGGGTTGCAACTAAATGAGGTAAATGTTCTAAAATTGTTTATAATCGGTTCAACATTTATCATTCAGTATTATAAATCGTTGTAATGTTTAGCATTCTTGAGTAATCATCACTGTAGGATTTGGTCTTCCTTAGTACATATCGTTGTCGCCATATCTTTCTTAAGTAAATTATAATATATTTATCACTCATTATTAAAAATAATTACCAATATACAGGTTTTGTGGAGACCGTATGGAGATGGGGAGGACAATGACCAAGACGTTGTTGCAGAGGCTGCTAGATTGTCTGACCGCAATTTGTGGCTGTTTTGCAATTATGAAGCCGAGTTGCAGCATGGTAGTCAAGTTCTCCTACAATCTGGCTTGGGGCAGTCTATCCCAAATAAGCATTTGGAAGTGAGAAAGAAGATGAATAGTGGTGGGGGCATGAACGTGAATTGGCGCAAACACTACTGGGATGAATTATTAATTTGGAACACAAGTAGTGTCCGTGCCGTATCATATGATTATAAAGGACGACAATTTGATCCCTTTTATATCCAAAGGTATTGGGAACCTATGCGATGAAATCTGGAGATTGAGAAAATAGGGAACCCATGCCTCCCAACTGCCCCCTTTCATGTTGCAGCCGAGCATCTACAACCCGTCCGTCATCTCTCTCCGGTTACAACAATGATTCCCTCAGTAACAAATCGCGATGAAGAGCAAATACTTGCTACAAAAGAGAACATTGTCTCTGCCACATGGTTCGAACTGATGGAGAGGGAGAATAAGAAATTAAGGACAAATGTAAGCAATATGGGGATACAATTGAACTCAGTGGTAGAGATGATGACCCATTTTTTTAATAAGATGGACGCAACCAAGAGGCCATCCAGGATAGACAGTCCACCAAGAAAAAGAAAGAGACGAGTCTTTCATATTTCATCTGATACGTCAAGTGCCACAGAATAAACCCTAGGTATTCTTTTTTATCACGATAGATATTTGTTATAATTGTATAAGTAATTGTCGTAACATGACATTCTTTTATTGTTTAATTCTTTTTTATTACATCTAACATACATGTTTCGTCTATAGATCTCGTAAATAAATAAATTGCAATAAAAAATAGATGTCTGTTATTCAAAAATCGTGGCATTGCCTAACCTCCTTAATTGAATGAAAATCATAATATAACTCGCAATATAACTCATCGTTTTTGAATGAAAATCGTAATGAAAATAGAAATAGATGTCTGATTGGCACGACTAATATTGTTCATAAATCACAATATAACTCGTCATTTTTTAATGAAAATCATAGAACACATGTGATTTATGCGGTCAACATGGTCCCGTAATTGACGTTAGGAAATGATTAAGATCAACATTGATATAATAGATCATTTCTGTTCAGCAATCGCTGTATTTGTCTCCGCCTTGATAGAAAATCACAAAAAGGATTTGTGATGTATGACGTGAACATTAATTGAACAAGTTCCGACGTCGTAAATGATAACAGTCAACAGCGACACGAAAAGTCTGATGCTCAGAAATCGCTATAGATATTTGTTGTAATTTTGTAAGTAAATGTCGTAACGTAATTCTATAAGTAATTGACGTAACATGACGATTGAATGAAAATCGCAATACAACTCATCATTTTTAAATGAAAATCACAATAGATGTCTGATTGGCATGAGCAATATTGTTCAGAAATCGCAATATAACTCATCATTTTTTAATGAAAATCGCAGAACACATGTAATTTATGCGGTCAACATGGTCCCGTAATTGGCGTTAGGAAATGATTAAGGTCAACATCAATATGATAGATCATTTCTGTTCAGCAATCATTGTATTTGTTTCCGCCTTGATAGAAAATTGCAAAAAGGATTGCAATTCATGAGGTCAACAACACAACTGCCAATGGCTTGTAATAATCGTCCTTTGTAAATGGTGTAAGTCAACATCGATTTGCGATGTATGCGGACAACAAGACAAAACAATTTTGCCGGTGTTAAATGGTACTAGTCTAAAGCGATAATGAACGTTTGTTGTTAAAAAACTGATAAGGAAAGTATGTGGCATGAATATATTGATGTATCTATATATGATAATCAATACAATAATCGTCAAAGATTATACGTACCTGAAAACCGGGTTTGGTCGGGTCGGGTCAATCTCCACTCAACTATTATTATAATATGCAGTAGAAACGATGTTTTTTTATTTATTTAAAATGCAATCAATTAATTTGTGGGCAGTTTTCAAAAAAGGGGGGCATGTGAAACAACGTTTCCTTTATATTTGACTGACGACGTCGATTCCGTCTCTGCGTCGTAAAGGTGTCATCGATATCTTCGACCAGGCATGGCACCAAAGAAGAGGATGATAGGAGCAATACGACCAGACATGATGCCAAAGAAGAGGACTATGGGAGCAATACGACCAGGCATGGCGCCGAAGAAGAAGACAACCACATCCACAGGACCAACATTAGTACTTAAGGCGTACATTTTTTGAACCTCCTGACCGGTTTAGGCAACATTTGCCTTTTTATGGCGTATATTCGATTTGTGTTGTTTACTGTAGAAGATAATTTCAATGTCGAATTCTGAATACTATGCTCATGGTGCACTCAGTGCAACATCCACAGAAAAGGGTGGGCGACAACACCCTCAAGAGTTCGAAGATAACATCAAGCAGATGCAAGATGAATTTTCAGACATGAACACTATCGGTAATTTTGTACGTATGTAACCACTATCATTTTCTAGGTCATCGGTTTGTATGTTTTGAAGTTCATAATTTTTTGCAACCAAACAATGTGTGATTTTGTCAATTATATTCAAAGCAATGCAACGAGCAATACCGTATGCATCATCACCCCTTATTTCATGGCATGTCTGTTCTGCTATTTTGTTTATTTGCTTTTATGACTTACTCACGTTTCTTGGTGGTTAAACCTTACTATTTCGTGCAACAGACATACGTCCGACGAAAACCATACACCAGTGGATTCTTATATCCACTAACTTGTTAGAATACCGATGATCACTGCGTAGACTTTTCGAATTTTGAAAAGGTAAGTGAACAAACCTCTTCTCCAAGGTTTAGTCCTAACATCCTCATCACGATATGTCTATGGATTTATAAAATATTATATCGATTCACAGATTTTACTTCCTACACTATGGCAAAATCTCGAACATTGAGTCTTATACGAGATGAATTTACGGGAAAAACAACTATGGTGCTACAACTCATTGGACTGCCACAGTAGTGTAGAACGTGACACTATGCATTTGGTAAGCTTCTGTCCATAGGTGAATCGTAGCTATTTGAGGTGGATCGGATTTTACTATATTCTCCATTTATCACATGCGGGATTCCTAAACAACCTTTTGGTTGTTGACATTGCTGCGTGGATGTTGCTCTGTGCTGACGATGCTCCTTTACAAAGTAATGGGGTCGATTGTGGCATATTCGTAATGAAGCATATTGAAGCAATATACAATGGAGAAGAACCCTATTTCGATGCTGTATGAGCTTTGTATTCAATGTTATTGGGGAATCTTGTTGTATATTGGTTTCACATTACGTTTTTTGTTGCAGGAAGATATACCGAAAGTACGCGATGAACTATGCCGAAATTTGATTGTGTTTAAAAAGTCGACAGACATAAATAATCAACCAACAAGACTACCTACAAAGGAAATAAACGACACGATCCAAAAAAGTTTACAAGAATGTAAATAGATTTCTAACAGATTTTGGAGACTGTCTAGACCAATTTTCGTAGGCAAATTTTGTAAGACTACAAATTTTGTAAATTTGTCTCCGTTGAAATATAATTTAAACTTTACAAAACACGCTTGTAAATCGTTATATTGCTTTATCTACGAAAATTAAATCGTAACGAGAAATAGTTTTGTGTTGTATGTGATGAACCAATGCTAGAAATGTTGCTCTTCTGTAATTAAGAATACTGCACAACGAAAGATATTTTGTTGTTGTTCTGAAATCTTAGTATAACTCACACTCCATGAACGAAAATCGCGAAAATAGATTTCCGTTTTAAGTGGTCCATAAAGGCACGTAATGTTCGCCCTTAACAAATGATGGAATAATTATCAATAAGAAAGGTTTGTTTCTCAGGAATCGCTGTATTGCTGAACTTACGAGAATCAAAATCATAATATATATGCCCCATCGTGAACAAAAATAGTGCATAGCTAGAAGAGATGCTTGATGCTTAGAAATTGTTCTATTGCTCAACGCCATTGAATTAAAATCGCAAATTGTGAACCAGTTTGAAAAATGCCTCATTTTCTGTGAAGGGATTAGTTGGGAGAGTGACTCGGGCCGACCCATTGTCGAGGTGTAAGTCCATAATCTACACCTAAGGCAAAGTGTTGGGACGAGGGTGGACGAAGTTGTGGATTTATGTAAGACCAACAAATATTTCTAAAATCAAACCAACACGATACGTGCTACCATGATTTGAACTACTATGTCCAATCGCATTGATTAGTTTTGTATACAACTGTATGAAATGACATTGTTTAATTTCATTAATGCGGAGTGTATTTTATTTGAGATTTGCGCTGTGTTTATTAAAACTGTCATATTTATTTGAAAACTGGCGGAGGGTGATAGGACATTTCATTTATATATGAATGCCACATCACACAGGTTAAGGATGTGTTCCACTTTGCTTCGTGAATAAAGAACCGATAAACCGACAATTCCTGCATAAATGACTTGTTCTTGAATCGAGTGTATAAGCGGCTTCAACGCAATTGAGGTATCCGTCTAGACTGATTTCAGATGTCTGCAAACTCATAATTAAAGTAAATGTCATTTCCTAGTTCAAAATTTTTCAAATTATTACACAAGATTTCATGGTAGTAGCAGTAAAGATGACATTAGACCACAATTTTTGAACAACAAACCTATCTTATCGCTGTGTACTATTTCTAATTACGAAAGCGACATTAATCGCTCTTGTTGACCACATTCATCGTGAATCTCTTTTGCGATTTTAATTCTGTGAGTGTCAGCAATAAAGCGATGTGTAAACATGAAGCATTTCCTATCGATGTTGACTATTATCATTTCGAACATTAGAAGCCTTTGTCGATTGTATACATCGCAATCTAATTCTGCGACTGTCAATCATGCGGGTTGAGCACACATCTTTTATCAATTAAAAGCTTTCATTACTTGAGCATGCTTACCGTATAAAACCCATGTTTTCCTTGCGATTTACATTCAATGACGGCGAAGAATATTGTGATTGCAGAACAACAAACGTTCCTTGTCGCTGTTGAGTATTATTATTTTTGGGCGAACATATACATGTTTTTTTAGAGCATGCATAAATCATGTTTGTTGTAAGATATGCGCTCATGATAAAGGTCAATAGCGGTAAGATATGTTTGCTGTTCAGGAATCACTCTTTTACCGAGACACTTTAAATGCAAACCGCGAAATAGGATTGCGATTTATGCGGTCAACAACGGCTTGTAATATTCAGTCAAAATAGGATAGATTACACAAAAGTTGGTTATACCATCTCTAAAATCTACTTGAAATAGACGACCATAAAATTACTCTGGCGTGGTGGGCACCGTTGTTGGTTGCCTTTTAGATCCTCGTGGCGACTGTGTTAGTTTCTCCTCCGCAATTAGAAAGACCGTCAATTTTTTGCAGAGTTCTTCGCGGAACCAATAGACATGCATTTAATCACCAATAACAGATGCCAAGAAATGACATACAACTTCGAAACAGGGTTCTGCACCATTGTATATGGCTTCAATGTACTTCATTACAGATACGCCATAATCAACGCCATTATTTTGTAAAGGAGCATGGTATGCCGTGCGATAGATCCACTCTCTAACGTCAACTCCTAAAATGCCTTTGACGAAACCGATCTGAGAATAATACGGCCGAAAGTAAATTCATGACCCCAGTACACGACACAATACTCATATAGATAAAATCTTACGAGATGGAAAATGTCAAGCCGGAAACTACTGTCAACTTCCAACGAATTGTAACACCACAGTTGTTTTTCATGTAAATCCATCACGTATAAAACCCAATGCTTTTCAGATTGCCAGAGTGTAGGAATCAATATCTGCAAATGGATCATAAAAATGTTGTTAGCACTGTTATGTTGTAACCATGCACTCTAGGTTTGTTTACTTACTTTTTCACTTGACAAAAGGTCTCTGCAATGATTACCGTTAACCTAGTAAGGTAAACCGTTTTTAAATCCACTGAAGTATGGCAAACGATGTAAGATAGTCTAAAAACCGAAATATTGTTAACAACAATGTTAAAATACAAATCAACTGAACTAAATCAATAACCAAAAATAACATAAAATACAACCGATATACCATGAAATACGGGCTAACGATGCTTATAGTTTTGCTTGGTGCGTTGCTTTTAATATAACTGACGAAATCAGATATAGTCTGTTTGCAACAAATATGATGTTGTTAATGTACGTACACATGGCTTACGTATATAGACAACTCCTACTAGTTTCATACGAACAAAATTACTGATCATGTTGTATTGTGTGAATTCATCATGCATTCGTTTGATGTCCTCCAGGAGTGATTGACTAAGTTTCAACCCAACTTCGTCGGTGGATGTTCTACTAAAATAAATAAGGAATTTGCAATGAACATTATTGAAATTACATTATACAGTACACAACACAAATCACAAAAACCACATGAAAGAGATGGATTTTGACGAAAATGAAGACGATGTGTAGACAGTATACGCGTGATTCGTCATTGTTGGTCGTGTAGCTGTCTCCGTCTGCCTAATCGACCGCAAAAAGTCCAGGTTTATAAAGGAACCGTGAGTTTGACTGTGGCTGGTTCACGAAGTAGAAGATAATCACACCGTCCAGTACTTGTGCGACTATTTATGAGCTAAAAGATCTACTGCTCAACCACCGTGATCAATGAATAATGTACGATCAATAAAAAATTTGTCAATACATCGATTCCTTTGCTGTCCGTACGAATCACATATTTTGTCTTGCGATTTACATTCAATGATGATGAGTAAAATTGTGAATTCTGAATGCCAAACGTACCTTATCGCTGCTGACTATTATCATTCAACGGGGAACATTACCATGTTTTTTTGATAGCATACAACGCAAATTTATTTTGTGATTTTCAGTACAGGAAGTAGAGAATTACAACGATTTGTGAACGTCAATCATTTCTTATAAATCTTTACTTTTATCATTTTCGAACGTCGATTACATGTTTGTGTTCACCGCATAAAGCGCAAATGTGTTCTCTGATGTTCATTCAGTTTAGGGTTTAGGGTTTATGTTATAGGCAATCAGGTTGAGGCTTCATGTTTAATTTTCGTCTTGATTTGTACTGTAGTATGTTGTACGTACATCGATTTCTGTATTAAAATCGTTACTTTGTTATAAATTTCTCATAAAATCGATGCACATGATTTGAACTACGAATCGTTGTAAATATGTATTAAGCGTATACGAATGACTGTTATAGATTACTCATACAAATCGCAGCCGGATGACTGCACAAATCGCTATACAACGAATACGAAATTGATTCACGCACCACCAACCACGGACCACAAATTGTCACCGATAAATCAAAATCCAGCGAATAGGAAAGACTTCCTCGACAAGATCAGTGGACGTCCTAGGAGTTCTGCTGCAGTCCGAATAAGAAAGGAAACCCAACAATTTCTCAATAAATAAGCTCTGCTAGAAACCCTAAACTCTTAACAAATTCGACAATGTGGTAATCAGGTCATGCAAAGAGGCGTGAACACTTCATTAATAGCCCAAACAAGATTCCTGTGTACAAGTTTTCTCTTGCAAATTCATCAGAGCCTGTCATGAAACACAAAATATAAAACACTGCCTTAAGTTTCACAAGAAATGCAAACCTCATCCCAACATTGATTACATACCAAAAGACTTGTAAAACTGAAGCTATCGTTGCCAAAAATCTGGTCGGGAGGAATGAAGTTTAGCATGATGGGTATTACGCCTTTAGGGTATTGCTGTATGTTGGACTTTACATGAGTTAGACATTAACAAGCTTCACGTAATGGCAAACAATATAATGTCTTACATACCTGTTCATGAGAAGGGCTTTGTTGGTTTTGATTAGAGGTTGGTTGTTTCTTAGACCTTTTCTTGCCAACCAATTCTAGTGCACCCTTTGTCCTCCGACGACTGTGATCAGAGGCAGGTTTTCTTTTGATATCTATCGCTTTATGAATATGTTCATCATAATCAACAACGTTCACTACCGATGTTTTAGGCTACGACGCAACTTCTGAGGAGTGTCAAGCGTAACATGATTTTCATCTGCGTTGTTCGATCCCATTATCTTCGACTGATATTCATTCGCTGCAACATACTGAATGTTAATTAACTGCACGTTTTCAAGTAACTCCCTTGACACTTTTCTCATGCATACATAGCCTGCTTCACTTCTCGATGCTAAATCATCAACATGCATAAATGACCTACACAGTTGTTGGTAATGGAAGGCTATGTGGCACTTCTCGTCAACACCAGATTTACTCACATTGTCCATATCAAGCACTTCAATCTTTGCTTGTCTTCTCTATCTTTGTATTACATAAGACTCTGATATTTCTTGTATCTTCTCTTGATTAAGTACCTTTAATGCATGACATCATAAATTACCTTTGAATTCATACATTTTGCAAGAAACATTCAACTCTTCCATTGTCCACATTGTACGTGACATGTGCTTCTTGCCTTTTGTGATGTTTTTTGCCCTCCCATAAAATACGGTACTTGCGCATATTCTCGGTTTGCACGGGTCCTTCAATATTGCAATTCATGACATGAAACACCTCTTTCTTGATCCATTCAAATACAGTTAGTGTATACAGATCTGCAAGTCACATCAATATTTTCATGCCAAAAGTTGAAGGTCGTGTATTGAAGCATTTCACGTCTTGTTCAAGCTCATTCTGTCTTAGACCATCTATAAATAATTCATATTGTTCCATGAAGCGAAACATTGTTAAACATGAATACAGGGTTTTCTTCAGCGTGATATGAATAGATTCATCTCTTTGTGTGCTTATCATACCAGCACAAAAGTATTGTCTTCCATATGTCATTGCCCACTTTTCTTTTTCTGCATATAAATTTTGTAACCACAGACAATCTTCAAGGTCGTAGGTCTGAATCATTTCCTCTCAATCAAACATATAGGTGATCTCGTCTACACTCTCAAGTACACACCTAGTAAACATTTTATCAAACCCTGTCTTCTGATTAAATATGTGTTCTATGTTCTTTGTTGCATTTTGAAAGATATGCCACAAACATAGCCGATGATGTGCATCTGGCCGCACATGAAGCACTGCATCTGCAATTGCGTGATCACCATTTGTAAGTACAACTTCAGGTTGCTTCCCGTTCATTGCCTGTGTAAATACTCTGAACAACCACTTAAAGTTTTCTTTGGTCTGGTCATACAAAAATGTGCCGCCTAATATACAACTCTGTGAGTGATGGTTCACTCCGACAAACTGCGCAAATGACCATTGTTGAGTATTAATCTTTACTGTAGTATTAAATACAAGCACATTATTGAAGCATTCATAATCTACTCTTGACAACGAATCGGCCCAAAACATATTAACAACATATCCATCTTCATCCAGTTGCATTGCACTAAAGAAACCAGGGTCATTGCTTGATTTCTTCTGTAAGTAATCAACCAAAGAACATATTTCTCCATTCTTCATGTTATCCGTCCTCTTCCTTCTCAAGTGGTTTCTTAGATCCAAAGGTGTGAATGATACATTATCGCGACCACCGTCTATGTTTGCAAACAAATTGTATGTCTTCCTTGGTGCAATGCCGGCGCTATCGGCTATTTCAGCCATTGCAACATGCGCTACAGTTACTTTACGATGTGACCTTAACATAAGAGTCATAAATGATAGAGATAAATCATGATTATAATAACTGATTAAAGTACAAACTAGAAATTTCCCATTCGGATGTCTTCTCAAAACCATTCTCGCTTGACATCCACATCTTGATTCTGGCATGCTCCTTGTTGCTTTTCTCATTGATTTCTTCCAACCTTACTTGGAACAAACATATGTCTTTCTCACCACGACACCCTGTGCATTTTTTGACCAAGAAAACCTTCTCACACTGAAACCAACTTTTAGGGCATAATCATTGTAAAATTTATATGCAACTTCCTCATTATTAAACTGCATTCTTTCTACCGGAACATAGTCAAGTGTACTTCCATGTTCATTCGCAGTGCCTACATTTTTATTATGTGTATTGTCGTGATAATCTGCCTCATTATTGAATTGCATTTTTTCTACTGAAACATTCAAGTCAAGAGTGGGTCTAATGCCTGCACCCTTCTTATCATGTGCATCATTACTATAGATTTTCAATTCTTCAGTTGCGTCATTACTATAGATTTTCAATTCTCCATAACTTTCAATTGATTAAGCTACTTTGTCTTTATTACAACCTGATGATAAGCTCAACAATGTTATAAGCAATATATCAGTTTCTGTTGCCAGCAAAATAGCAAACAAATCGATATTAACTAACAAAACAATATCTCACAAATCGGTAGTATGTTAATAATACAATGGTTTGAGATACAATGCATATAATGAGTGAATGTAGGATACCTGATGGGGTAGAGGCCCTTCCTAGCATTTATAAACAAGCATTCTTGTCAACAGGTCACAGCGTCTTACAAATATCGATAAATTTCCAACCATCGTAAGAACAAGATCTACATGCAATAGCAAAACAATGCCTTAATGGCACATAAGACGACATGCGTTCTTCATCGACAGCATGATGAGATGGAAAGCTACTCACGACGCTTTAATGGCATTGGTCGGAATGTTTGTGCGTCATTGCTTTCTTCCGTAATGCCTAATGACAACGCAAAAGAAGAGAAGACACATGAATGTTTTGTAAGCAATATATCATGTTGCGTAAGCAAGTGCATACATTTACTACGATTTAATCAGGATGCATATAACAACGGATACCGATAAGGGTTAGCAAGTCAAAGAATCGATTTAATGAATGACTGTATAAAAGCAACTGTGGTTTGATATTTGCTTATACTGAGCATCGAGTTGTCACTTACCATGCCAATAAAAAAGTTGAAATGTCGTACATGTGTGTTGACGATAACGCTCTCAGTAGATCCAAGAGGCTGTGAAATGAGTTCAATAAAAACACTGACAGAGTAGTGATTTGAATGCGTGTAATGATGTGTTTCTGCATGCACACATTTTCAAAGTCTGTGTACAAATATCTTATAAATACATATTATAAAACATATAATATCTTACAAATCGATATACATATCGAATAATATATTGAAAATCGATACGGCAGTTCAGCATAATAACTTACAAATCGACAATACAAAACCATAATATCTAAAAGGTCGATAAATATATCGCATAATAAATTACAAATCGATACAAAAGAAATTGAGCATAATAGCAAACAAATCGATATTAACTAACAAAACAATATCTCACAAATCGGTAGTATGTTACTAATACAACGGTTTGAGATACAATGCATATAATGAGTGAATGTAGGATACCTGATGGGGTGGAGGCCCTTCCTAACATTTGTAAACAAGCTTTCTTGTCAACAGGTTTCAGCGTCTTACAAATATCGATAAGTTTCCAACCATCATAAGAACAAGATCTACATGCAGTAACAAAACAATGTCTTAATGACACACAAGATGACATGCATTCTTCATCGACAGCATGTTGAGATGAAAAGCTACTCACGACGCCTTAATGGCACTGGTTGGAATGTTTGTGCATCATTGATTTCTTCCATAATGCCTAACGACAACGAAAATGAAGAAAAGACACGAGAATGTTTTGTAACACAAGGTAGGCACGAGAAGGTGACAATGTGTTGTAAAACAGGAAGCGGAAACCTCGACTGGAGACGAAGGGATCTACTGTTACAACAGATGGTGCAAGAGTTTAATGAATAGCGAACGCCTACACCTTAAATAGTTAACATCGAACTTTCTGGATGAAAGACTTTTTTGTTCTTTTCTCAAACCGTAGTTTCCCAACTTTTGAATGGAGGATATTTTTGTCATTTCCTCGAACCGTCATTTCAAGGCAAGAAAAGCAAGGGTGAATAAGTCTTTGCAACAACACCAGATGCAAAGTTATGTCAACATACATGGGAATACGAGCCCCATGTACGTAAATACGTGCCGCTCATTCGCCCCCCCCCCCGAACACAGACGTGGGATTCTGTGAATCATCGGGGGAGAACATACACCACCCTCCCTAAAGCGAACGTCATGAGTTCAAAACCAATAAGCTCACCAGTGAAAAAGATTCACTTTGTGTACATCACTATTTTGGAGTGAAATCTTCGTAAATTTGATATTAACTTCTTATCAGTCCAGAAATTCAAATGCCAATCAGTCGTTTCCTTTGATAGCACCGTGTGGATAGCTACCAAAGATTACAGTTGCATTCAGTTTCCTATGCGGGACATGCATGCTACTTGTGCACTTATCTCTATATAAACACCTTCAACCGGTGCCTTGTCTTCATCACACCAAATTAGAGTGAGCCCATCTGTGGACAAGAAAAGATGAAGCTCCAGATGACTCTGTTGGTCCTCATGGCCTTCCTCATCTTCTCTTCAGGTTAGTGCATTTCTCCCTCTTCTGTGCTATGAATAATACCAGTGTCATATTTCATATAAGCAATTCATTGGTCATAATCACCACCCCCACTGCAAATTTCACTTGATTAAGTGAGTAGTCTCGCTCTTGCAGTTTCCAAGTGAGATGAGCCGTGGGGATCGAAAATATCTGATGATCGATTATATACAATAGAATGTGATCTGCCCTCATATCCTCCAACTATGGATGAGCGAATCCAGTGATTGGGGCCAGACACTTACGCACCTTGTAAGTATCCTGCCCCAACTATTGGCTGCCATGTATGGTCAGACCCAGGAAACAGATCCAGTATTCTCGGAAGAACCCTTATATAAGTGTTCTGCCCAACTAAGTGAAGGCCCCTATTAAAGAGGGGGGGACCCAGTATACTGCCAAAGCATGTATGGTGGGTTCCATCATCCATGAATCCTGGGGATCGACGGTGGACCCTAAGAAGGGACACGTGGTATCCTGCCACTTGCTAAGTAATGGGCCCTCCTACTATGCATGTTCCTTCATTGTTTCTTCTTACATCATCATTATCATCACCATCATGCATGCTGGATGCTTTGAGATTAGTTGATTGGGAGTTGGGGTGCAGGTTCAGAGGCATCTGCCAGGAGCGTGGATGGGCAGTGCAGCAAGGTCCTACAAACCGGCAACTGCCTCCTGCCACAGTGCCAGCATGACTGCACCGAGCAGTACAAGGGAACTGCTAATTGCGTGTACCACATCGACAAGGCCATCACTTGCGAATGTGCCTACCCTTGTTGATCAATTCGAAACTAAACAAAAAATAAAGAGAAGGAATTGCTCTAATATGCCCCCCCCCCCTCTCTCTCTCTCTCTCTCTCTCTTATTTCCTGTTGATCATCAATATCAATAAACCAATGAAAGGAATGTCTTTGCCTTTTCATTGTTTGTCATGTTATGGTGCTTCTACCATTATTTTTTTTTATTATGCAGTGTGAAATAATACCTATCAGTTCATGTAAGTTTAATAAAATCAGCCCACAAGGGCTCCACTCATCTGGTAGGACAACTCGTGAACGTCACCAAATTGGCATGCCAGGAGTTCGAAACTCAGTGTGTGCACCTTTTATCATGAGGACAAAGTTGGGTACCCTTCAAATTGACATCCTTAAGAATTTTTCTAAAAGAGAGTTAAACTAAAGAGTTTTATCTTTCAAACACGAAAAAAAACCAATTTTACATAGGATTAAAAGTTATAGCCAAAGCAAAAGCAAGACGAGTAGTTCGACCCAAAACCTATTTTTCAAGTAGGTCTCACTTGAGGTGAATTTTTAACCACTAAAATATTAAAATTTAATTTTTATTTAAAAAAATAATCAAAGTATCATATGTCAGCTTTTCAACGACTGCACCTCAATTGACATCTGGATAAGACATTATGACTAAAACAAGTCACTCCGGGTTGATTTATAATCGCAAGTTACTGTTTTGTTGAGAGAACTATATTGCCGTCAGAATCTTTACCTGTCTTGTGATAACAAATTGAAGAATTATCATTAAAAGTAACCAAAATGATGACTTGTTATTAGAATTTTATGACAACAATTGGTTATCTTGTTAAAAATTTATTGCCTTTTTTGTTTGAAACCGTAGGGGAAATGAGGATAAGCCTCATGTAGAATGTCATTTCCAACACAGATTCCTAATCTTGACTTCCACAAAGTTGGCTCTAAAGGTGAAGGTATGACATTTATCAAAAGCTTAAACGGTTCGGGGTCTGTGTATTTATACTCTGATAGGTCAGGTTTAATTTGTTTGAGTTTGAATCAGGTCATCTCCATAAAGGTTTGAACTTGTATCGAGTTAATCTCGAATTATTCGGTCAGGTATTGCCAATCCAAATATCAAATGCTACCAGCCTATACGAATATATATCAAACAAAAAGAAAGGAATGTCAAATTAGAAGAACTGCATGAAGCTTGGATCCAATTACCTCAGGCATGACAGAATCTGAAAGTGGACCCGTTTCCAAAAGTTGACCAGGTTAGAGGATCCAATTACAATTAGGTATAGACCAACTACAACCCATTTACATATAATTAGATCTAGACCAAGAACAACCCAATTGTCTTTCCTTGTGGGGCAATTTGAAAGTTTTTGGAATCTCTCGTACATGGGTTGTAAAAAGAACTTTTCACTGCTATGGACAAGGGGTGCCACTGTTTTTCGTCTTCTTCCTTTCTTTTAGTTGATGATGAGGAACCGCACAAAGAACTGGGTCACTTAATGAATCCACCTGCTGCGAGGTAAACCCTGGTTGGGGTCACAGAAACCCAAGCCCTTATAGTGTCCACGAGTTAAAGGCACCAACACACCGGGGAGTCGAACCTGGGACGAAGGGTCAGATATAGTCTGTTTGCATTAAAATCGTAAATTGTGAATCAGTCTGAAAAATGTCTCATTTTCTGTGAAGGGATTAGTTGGGAGAGTGACTCGGGCCGACCCATTGTTGAGGTGTAAGTCCATAATCTACACCTAAGGCGATTTGTTGGGACGAGGGTGGACGAAGTTGTAGATTTATGTAAGACCAAAAAATATTTCTAAAATCAAACCAACACGATATGTGCTACCGTGATTTGAACTATTTTGTCCAATCACATTGATTAGTTTTGTATACAGCTGTATAAAATGAGATTGTTTAATTTCGTCAATGTAGAGTGTATTTTATTTGAGCTTTGCTCTGTGTTTATTAAAACTGTCATTTATTTGAAAACTGGCGGAGGGCGATAGGACGATTCATTTATATATGAATGACACATCACACGGGTTAAGAATGTGTTCCACTTTGCTTCGTGAATAAAGAACCGACAAACCGACAAACCGACAATTCCTACATAAACGACTTGTTCTTGAATCGAGTGTATAAGCGGTTTCGACGCAATTGAGGTATCCGTCTAGACTGATTTCAGATGTCTGCAAACTCATAATTAAAGTAAACGTCGTTTCACAGTTCAAAAATTTTCAAATTATTACACAAGATTTCATGGTAGTAGCAGTGAAGATAACGTTAGACCATCATTTCTGAACAACAAACTTGTCTTATCGCTGTGTACTATTTCTAATTACGAAAGCGACATTAATGGCTCTTGTTGACCGCATTCATCGTGAATCTCTTTTGCGATTTTCATTCTGTGAGTGTCAGCAATAAAGCGATATGTAGACATCAAGCATTTCCTATCGATGTTGACTATTATCATTTCGAACATTAGAAGCCTTTGTCGATTGCATACATCACAATCTAATTCTGCGACTGTCAATCATGCGGGTTGAGCGCACATCTTTTATCAATTAAAAGCTTTCATTACTTGTGCATCCTTACCATAAAAATCCCATATTTTCCTTGCGATTTGCATTCAATGACGACGAAGAATATTGCGATTGCAGAACAACAAACATTCATTGTCGCTGTTGAGTATTATTATTTTTGGGCGAACATATACATGTTTTTTTAGAGCGTGCATAAATCATGTTTGCTGTAAGATATGCGTTCATGATAAAGGTCATTAGCGGTAAGATATGTTTGTTGTTCAGGAATCACTCTTTTGCTGAGACACTTTAAATGCAAACCTCAAAATAGGATTGCGATTTACGCGGTCAACAATGACTTGTAATATTCGGTCGAAATAGGATAGATTACACACAAGTTGGTTGTACTGTCTCTAAAATCTACTTGAAATAGACGACCATCAAATTACTCTGGCGTGGTGGGCACCGTTGTTCGTTGCCTTTTAGATCATCGTGGCGACTGTGTTAGTTTCTCCTTCGCAATTAGAAAGGCCATTAATTTTTTACAGAGTTCTTCGCGAAATCCAGGTATATCAACCTACAAAAAAAGCTGTAATGTGGAACCAATATACATGCATTTAATCACCAACAATAGAGGTCAAGAAATGACATACATCATCGAAACAGGGTTCTGCACCATTGTATATCGCTTCAATGTACTTCATTACAAATACGCCGCAATCAACGCCATTATTTTGTAAAGGAGCATGATATGCCGTGCGATAGATCCACTCACTAACGTCGACTCCCAAAATGCCTTTGACGAAACTGATCTGAGAATAATGCGACCGAAACTAAAATCATGACCCCAGTACACGACACGATACTCATATAGACGGAATCTTACGAGATGGGAAATGTCAAGCCGTAAACCACTGTCAACTTCCAACGAATTGTAACATCATAGTTGTTTTTCATGTAAATCCATCACGTATAAGACCTAATGCTTTTCAAATTGATAGAGTGTAGGAATCAATATCTGCAAATGGATCATAAAAATACTGTTAGCACTGTTATGTTGTAACCTTGCACTCTAAGTTTGTTTACTTACTTTTTCACTTGACAAAAGGTCTCTGTAATGATTACCGTTAACCCAGTAAGGTAGGCCGTCTTTAAATCCACTGAAGTATGGCAAACAACATAAGATAGTTTGCAAACTGAAACATTATTAACAACAATGTTAAAATACGAATCAACTGGACTAAATCAATAACAAAAAACAACATAAAATACAACCGATATACCATGAAATACGGGTTGACGATGCTTATAGTTTTGCTTGGTGCGTTGCTTTTAATATAACTGACAAAATCAGATATAGTCTGTTTGCAACAAATATGATGTTGTTAATGTACGTACACATGGCTTATGTATATAGACAATTGTTAGTTTCATACGAAAAAAATTACTGATCATGTTGCATTGTGCAAATTCAGCGTGCATTCATTTGATGTTCTTCAGGAGTGATTGACTAAGTTTTCACCCAACTTCGTCGGTGGATGTTCTACTGAAATGAATAAGGAATTTGCAATGAACGGTATTGAAATTACATTATACAATACACAACACAAATCGCAAAAACGGCATGAAAGAGACGGATTTTGATGAAAATGAAGACGACGTGTAGACAATATACGCCTGATTCGCCATTGTTGGTCCTGTAGCAGTCTTAGTCTACCTCATCGACCACAATTTGCTATGTAGCTGGTTACATGTTCGAGTGAGGAACTCCAGGTTTATAAAAGAACCGTCAGTTTGACTGTTGCTGGTTCACGAAGTAGAAGATAATCACACCGTCCAGTACTTGTGCGACTATTTATGAGCTAAAAGATCTACTGCAAAACCACCGTGATCAATGAATAATATACGATCAATGAAAAATTTGTCAATACATCCTTTGCTGTCTGTACGAATCACATATTTTATCTTGTGATTTACATTCAATGACGACGAGTAAAATTATGATTTCTGAACGCCAAACGTACCTTATCGCTGCTGTCTATTATCATTCAACAGGGAACATTACCATGTTTTTTTGACAGCATACAACGCAAATTTATTTTGCGATTTTCAGTACAGGCGGTAGAGAATTACAACGATTTGTGAACGTCAATCATTTCTTATAGATCTTTACTTTTATCATTTCCGAACTTCGATTACATGCCTATGTTGTCCGCATAAAGCGCAAATATGTTCTCCGATGTTCATTCAGTTTAGGGTTTATGTTATAGGCAATCGGGTTGAGGCTTCCTGTTCAATTTTCGTCTCGATTTGTACTGTAGTATGATGTACGTACATCGATTTCTGTATTGAAATCGTTCCTTTGTTATAAATTTCTCATAAAATCGATACACATGATTTGAACTACGAATCATTGTAAATATGTATTAAGCATATACGAATGACTGTTATAGATTACTTATACAAATCGCAGTCGGATGACTGCACAGATTGCTATACAGCGAATACGAAATCGATTCACACACCACCAACCACGGACCACAAATCGTTACCGACAAATCAAAATCCAGCGAATAGGAAAGACTTCCTTGGCAACAACAGTGGACATCCTTGGAGTTCTGCTGCAGTCCGAATAAGAAGGGAAACCCAACAATTTCTCAGTAAACGAGCTCTGCTGGAAACCCTAAACTCTTAACAAATCCCACAATGTGGTAATCGGGTCATGCAAAGAGGCATGACAACTTAATTAATAGCCCAAACGAGATTCTTGTGTACAAGTTTTCTCTTGCGAATTCATCAGAGCCTGTCATGAAACACAAAATATAAAACACTGCCTTATGTTTCACAAAAAATGCAAACCTCATCCCAACATTGATTACTTACCAAAAGACTTGTAAAACTGAAGCTATCGTTTCCAGAAATCTGGTTGGGAGGAATGAAGGTTAGCACGTTGGGTATTACGCCTTTAGGGTATTGCTGCATGTTGGGCTTTACAGGAGTTAGACATTGACAAGCTTCACGTAATGGGAAGCAATATAATGTCTTACATACCTGTTCATGAGAAGGGCTTTGTTACTTTTGATTAGAGGTTGGTTGTTTCTTAGACCTTTTCTTGCCAACAAATTCTAGTGCACCCTTTGTCCTCCGACGACTGCGATCAGAGGCGGGTTTTTTTTATACCCTTCGCTTCATGAATATGTTCATCATAATCAATAACGTTCACTATCGAGTTGTTGAAGATGATGTTTAGGTTACGGCACAACTTCTCAGAAGTGTCAAGCGTAGCATGATTTTCACCTGCGCTGTTCGATCCCATTATCTTCGACTGATATTTATTCGCTGCAACAGACTGAAGGTTAATTAACTGCATGTTTTCAAGTAACTCCCTTGACGCTTTTCGCATGCATACATAGCTTTATTCACTTCTCGATGCTAAATCAGCAACATGCATAAATGACCTACACAGTTGTTTGTAACGGAAGGCTATGTGACACTTCTCGTCGACACCAGATTTACTCATATTGTCCATATCAAGCATTTCAATCTTTGCTTGTCTTCTCCATCTACGCATTACATAAGACTCTGGTATTTCTTGTATCTTTTCTTGATTAAGTGCCTTTAATGCGTGTCAGCATAAAATACCTTTGAATTCATACATTTTGCACAAACATTCAACTCTTCCATTGTCCACATTGTACGTGACATGTGTTTCTTGCCTTTTGTGATGTTTTTCGTCCTCCCATAAAATATGGTATTTGCGGATATTCTCGGTTTGCACGGGTCCTTCAATATTGCAATTCATGACATGAAACACCTCTTTCTTGGTTCATTCAAATACAGTTAGTGTATACATATCTGCAGGTCGGATCAATATTTTCATGCCAAAAGTTGAAGGTCGTGTATTGAAGCATTTCACGTCTTGTTCAAGCTCATTCTGTCTTAGACCATTTATAAATAATTCATATTGTTCCATGAAGCGAAACATTGTTAAATATGAATACAGGGTTTTCTTCAGCGTGGCATGCATAAATTCAGCTCTTTGTGTGCTTATCATACCAGCACAAAAGTATTGTCTTTCATATATCATTGCCCACTTCTCTTTTTCTGCATATAAATTTTGTAACCACAGACAATCTTCAAGGTCGTATGTCTGAATCATTTCCTCCCAATTAGACATAAAGGTGATCTCGTCTACGCTCTCAAGCACACACCTAGTAAACATTTTATCAAACCCTATCTTCTGATTAAATGTATCCTATGCTCTTTGCTGCATTTTGAAAGATATGCCACAAACATAGCCGATGATGTGCATCTGGCCACACATGAAGCACTGTAGCCGCAATTACAAGATCACCATTTGTAAATACAGCTTCAGGTTGCTTCCCGTTCATTGCTTGTGTAAATACTATGAACAATCACTCAAAGTTTTCTTTGGTCTGGTTATACAAAAATGCGCCGCCTAATATGCAACTCCGTGAGTGATGGTTCACTCCGACAAACTACGCAAATGGCCACTGTTCAGTATTTATCTTTACTGTAGTATCAAATACAAGTACATCATTGAAGCATTCATAATCTACTCTTGATTTCAAATCGGCCCAAAACATATTCACAGCATATCCATCTTGATCCAGTTGCATTGCACGAAAGAAACCAGGGTCATTGCTTGATTTCTTCTGTAAGTAATCAACCAAAGAACATATTTCTTCATTCTTTATATTATTTGTCCTCTTCCTTCTCAAGTGGTTTCTTAGATCCAAAGGTGTAAATTGCACATTATCGCGATCACCATCTATATTGGCAAACAAATTGTATGTCTTCTTTGGTGCAATGCCGGTGCTATCGGCTATTTCAGCCATTGCAGCATGCACTACAGTTACTTTACGATGTGACCTTAACATAGGAGTCATAAATGATGCAGATAAATCATGATTATGATCACTGATTAAAGTACGAACTAAAAATTTCTCATTCAGATGTCTTCTCAAAATCATTCTCGCTTGACATCAACATCTTGATTCTGGCAAGCTCCTTGTTGGATTTCCCATTGATTTCTTCCAACCTTGCTTGGAACAAATATATGTCTTTCTCACCACGACACCATGTGCATTTTTTAACCAAGAAAACCTTCTCACAGTAAAGCCAACTTTTAGGGCATAATCATTGTAAAATTTATATGCAGCTTCCTTATTATTAAACTGCATTCCTTCTATTGGAATATAGTCAAGTGTACTTCCATGTTCATTTGCAGTGCCTATACTTTTATTATGTGTACTGTCATGATAATCTGCCTCATTATTGAATTGCATTTCTTCCACTGGAACATTCAAGTCAAAAGTGGGTCTAATGCCTGCACCCTTCTTATCATGTGCATCATTAGTGCAGATGTTCAATTCTTCAGTTGCGTCATTACTATAGATGTTCAATTCTCCATAACTTTCAATTGATTGAGCTACTTCATCTTCATTACAACCTGATGATAAGCTCAATAATGTTATAAGCAATATATCAGTTTCTGTTGCCAGCAAAATAGCAAACAAATCAATATTAACTAACAAAACAATATCTCACAAATCGGTAGTATGTTAATAATACAATGGTTTGAGATACAATGCATATAATGAGTGAATGTAGGATACCTGATGGGGTAGAGGCCCTTCCTAGCATTTATAAACAAGCATTCTTGTCAACAGGTCACAGCGTTTTACAAATATCGATAAATTTCCAACCATCGTAAGAACAAGATCTACATGCAATAGCAAAACAATGCCTTAATGGCACATAAGACGACATGCGTTCTTCATCGACAGCATGATGAGATGGAAAGCTACTCATGATGCTTTAATGGCACTGGTCAAAATGTTTGTGTGTCATTGCTTTCTTCCGTAATGCCGAACGACAACGCAAAAGAATAGAAGCCACGAGAATGTTTTGTAAGCAATATATCATGTTTCGTTAGCAAGCGCATACATTTACTACGATTTAATCAGGATGCATATAACAATGGATACCGATAAGGGTTAGCAAGTCAAAGAATCGATTTAATGAATGACAATATAAAAGCAACTGCGGTTTGATATTTGCTTATACTGAGCATCGAGTTGTCACTTACCATGCCAATAAAAGAGTCGAAATGTCGTACATGTGTGTTGACGATAACGCTGTTAGTAGATCCAAGAGGTTGTGAAACGAGTTGAATACAAAACGCTGACAGAGCAGCAATTTGAATGCGTGTAACGATGTGTTTCTGCACGCACACGTTTTCAAAGTCTGCGTACAAATATCTTATGAATACATATTATAGAACATATAATATCTTATAAATCAATATACATATCGAATAATATATTGAAAATCGATACGGCAGTTCAACATAATAACTTACAAATCGACAATACAAAACCATAATATTTAAAGCACTACAAGAAAATTGTTAATTAGCGACAGAAATTTATGACGGATTTTTTTCGTCGCTAATTAGCGACAGATTAGCTAGAGATACAATCTGTCGCTAATTCGCGACGGATTAGCGAGAAAACAACTTTTATCGCTAATCTGTCGCTACTTAGCGATGGATTAGCGACTGCAATTTTTTGTCACTAATTCTTATTACAAGAACACCATTTTAGCGATGGATTTAGAGAGGGAACTCTGTCGTCGCTAATCCGTCGCTAATTAGCGACGGCTTAGCGACAGAATATATTCCGTCCCTTTTTTGGTATTTTGATTTACGACGGCTTAGCGACGGAATTATTCCGTCGCTAAGCCGTCGGTAAATGTCGCGTAAATCCCTAATCCCATCCCTCTTTCTCTTTTTCCTGTTTCGCTGTCTTGCTCCCGCCCGCCGCCCTCTCCCTCCCGCCGCCCGTCGGCTCTCACCACCGCCCGGCCGCCGCCGCTCACCGTCCACCGCTCGCCAGCCGTCCACCGCTCCCCGTCAGCCTCCCGCCACCGCCCGGCGACACGCAGGTAATCATTTGCATCTTCTTCTTCTTCTTCTTCTTCTTCTTCTTCTTCTTCTTCTTCTTCTTCTTCTTCTTCTTCTTCCTCTGATTCCTCATCTGCATTTTTGCTTCCTCCGAAACTATCTTTTTATGATTATGTCTTCTTTTTCATTTTTTCCATGATGTTCAATGCTTCTTCTGAATTAAGTGATATAATTGAGGAGGCATTCACTCTTCAGACTTACTTTAGATCCTGGTCCTTGCCAATCCCAAACTTGGTTGATCATGCTCTCGGACAGATCAAGGACAACAACTTTGTCAAGATCAAGTTCATGTGGAAGACGGTCCAATGGACAACCTTTCCATTCAAACCACTTTAGTTTCTTAGGGAAATAGTGAAAGTCTCCTTTCAACTTGGCATTGTTGACATGAAGTCTGAGATTTAACAGCTTTGCAAAAGCCTCAGTGCTCAAAGGCAGCTTATTTGAAGCTGCAATAGAATTTGTCTGCTCTCTAGATCCATAGCATCCATAGTATGCCCAAAAGTACAATCCCCAATATGAGAATATCTTTCTTTCAGATTCAAAATTCAACATAATGCATTCAACATTCATTGTTCCCTAAAGACAAACAAGCAAGTCAGATTAGTATGATATTAGCTCTTAAACCAGAATTCTGACTCAAATGTTTATGTGAGTCTAAGATATGGAGATTGGAAGATAAAGTTGGATTAAGTCATGGCTTAGTTGAGATCGTAACAGTCCTTGCTGCTATTGTTGAATTAAGTGATTCAATCGTTTAGATAAATTTCAAAGTTTTCTTTGTCTTCATAAGAGGAAACAAAGAAATCAGAAAAACTTTAAATATTTGAATGGAGAATTATATTCAAAATCTGACAACATTTTCAAACATTAAAAGTGTGCTGAAGAAAGCAAAATGTATCAGTTTTTTTTTCAATATTTAACAAAGCGGAAGCCCTCGTTCAGGAGAGAATAACGCTCAGCCGTATAGGCCAACCCCATGCAGGTAATCTCTGCTTGCCTGCCCCCCCCCCCCCCCCCTCACCCATGACAGTTGAGTTCAGCTTCACTAATCCTTTTGGATGGCACCACTTATAAACTTTTATCTAGAAAAACTTTCACAAGGGCTCTGAGTTTGAACTAAAACTAACGTTAAAATTATGGGAAATGAAAAAAAGAAAATGAACAGAGGAAAAGAAAAGGTTTTTCAATGTCACACAAAAAGTGATGGATAGGACTGCAACCAAGATCAATACAGGTCCTGGTTGGTCTGGTAGATAAAACACTCCATGACCATGTTAAGGATCAGCAAGTCCCATAAATTCAGAGACTTGGCCGAGTCTTAAGCCATCTATCACATAAGATCATGTTACAGAAACTTTTGAGTCCTATATTCTTGAGTTCCATAGTTAACGTGAGTCTGAACAGAACACTTGAGAAGAACAAAGTAAATCTAAACAAATCTTGGCCTCTAGCCAGAATCATGATTTATAGAGATATATGGAAAAAGAAAACAACCAAGATAGAGTTAGACTTTACTTCGGGGTCTTCTAGAACTTCCAAAATTTCATCCTTGTTCCACAACCTGCTGCACTTTCTGGGGTCTGTAGGGCTGTCATGCAAGACAATTTGTCTGCCCATGTCTCGAATTTGGTCATGCATTTCAAACTCATCCTTGTCACTGCTGATTTTTATAAGAGACCTATGCGATAAGGTATCAATTGCTATGTCAGGGTAGAAATCACAATCCCTCCACATGTGAATTGCTTCTTCTTAATTCATTTTTTCCATGATGTTCAATGCTTCCTTTTCACTTTATTTCATCGCATTTCATCATTAGATATATCATCATCAGTTTAGTTGTTTTTTGCATTGCATAAGTGTTTGTGTTTCCCTAATTAGCTTCAATATTCATTTTAACACAGTGTTTTTTGCAGATTTCTCAACGGAACTCGCTTGTGCCCCGCCACCCGTGGTAAGTAAGTGACAAAAACAATGCAAATCGGGTAAATACCCATGGTGAGTAAGTGATGCAAGCGCATCACATGTTATTTAATTTATTGAATGTAACACTTTATTGTTCACACACTCACTTAGTTGTTGATATCTAGGACTGCTTTGTTGGAGTTCGGAGATCATGCTGAGCATGATTTTAATGTATGAATATGGAAGTGTTCTTATTTTTGGAGTACGGAGTCCATGCTATGCATGGTAGTAGTTAGTGGGATATTGAAGTGTGTTTGGTGCAGGTATATGTTTGACATTTGTTTGATATGAATTATTTCGATGTATTGCAATGTTTGATGTGATTGTATCCATGCTTACATGTAGTTATTTTCAATTTAATTATGTCTTCCATGTGAAATTGTATACTGAAAGCATGCTTCAAATGAATGTATTGTATGACATATGTTATTTGTTAGAATATGGTTCGTGGAGGTTATAGTGGTCGCTCATCCAGTAGTAGCCAGGCTCAGCCTTCATCTTCACGGGCTCCTGTGATAGGTATATCATATAACTAATTAGATGTTTGATTAGTTCAAATGCACATTCTGAGAATTTCTAATGTATTTTTTTACAGATGATGTTGCGCCTGTA